>NC_044277.2:147106318-147706318 GCF_004027225.2 Strigops habroptila | reverse complement strand
GCACAGTTTGGATTTGAGTTATTGCATTGCTGCTGTGGAAGTATGCTTCCTGCTGTCTCACTCCATAGAACCCCACAAAATATAGGCTGAAATCTCTAGAGTGAATGGCATTCTTCTTTCTGGAGTTCATCCATGTTCATGATCTACAAAGTGTCACAAAATACCTATATACCATGCATCCAGAGAAGTGGCTGGCAGGGCAGCATAATGAGACATCTCTAGACCCCAAATTCCTTCACTGAAAAGAATGGTCCATGAAAGAGACTATTTAAGGAGGTACTCCTGAAGGACAGACATTTTTGCAGCTGGTCTCATAGACATCTCCTTCCCATCTGCTTGTCCAACATTAAACACACATCCCACAAGTCAGGACTCAGTAAGCTCATTCCAAAAGGATGTTGGTAGTTTATTCTGGTACATCAGCCAAGGACATTTTGAAGCACGAATGGCTAATATTTAAAGTAGTTCAACATGTTCTGATTAAGAGCTTTTGCAGGAAGTCTTTATTTGTGGAAAAAGATCAGACTCCCTTTGAGGAAGGCACAGCGGCTAATGTATCACAACCTTTGCAAGAACTGAAAGATACTCATGGACAGGTTTTCTTATCCTAAAGCACAAATGTAATAGTTTTCCTCTTCAGCCAAGCAGAATTGCATTAACCAGTGTTTTAATTCTGCAACTGCATTCATCAGTAAACCCACAGATGTAAGAAGATGCAGCCAGAGGTTTGGTGGAACCTAAGGAAAAAACCCTATTGTAATGTCTTTCTCAACAAGCAAATTCAAAGATACTATTTAACAACAAACCGGCCATTGTGGAAATACAGCATTGATGGGAACTCTATGATTGCTGTCGCATGTTGCCATTTTATTCTGATTCTTGAAATAATCTTATTTTTCTGAGCGTAACTTCTTGCTCTTTATAGCTGTCACTGTCAACATTTAAGAATGGAAAGTACTCTTCAATGCACAGTTATTTAGCATGCTACAATCAAGCGAGGCCATGAAGACAATTCGGGATCATTTGAGTCATATAGCTTGTAGGGGCAATGTTTTCAGAAACAGGAAACAGTTTTCAGATCCTGAACTTGAGACAATTTCACAGAGGCGATTTCTTAGCACTGCAATAATTCTGCCCCTTTCCTGGTACTTCACTAGGGAGACATCAAATAAACAGAAGCACTTGTGATCACTAGACACTGCTGAAATTCTTGGCATAAATAAGTAATTGAATTTCTGATTAAAGAGATTTTAAAGAGCAGAATCAAAATCTCTGGAACTTTCATTTATGCTCCAGACAGCCCCTTCTGTTTTCAGCCACTAAAACCTGGGCCTCCATACTTTGCAAATGTAATGTAGAGACACCTTCAGACTTTCAACCCAAAGTCCTTTCTGTTATAAACACATTTACATTTGAAACCACTTGTGAAGTAGTCCTAGAGACTAATGTAAACTGGATTTTTTCCCTACCAATTTTTTGTTAAACAGGATTCAAAACAGTAACTAGAAACATGCTGAAATACAAGCAGGAATTTAGGATGTGACATAGGGCTATTAAGGTAACGCCCCACTGGATCCAGTCTTCCTTACAGGAACCTCCCAGACACAGAAACATGCAGCTCAGAGAAAAGCTGGGTTCCGTCTCTTCCAGATATTTTCCACAGTTAGGATAAGCAGTGAAAGGGAAGCTTCCACCTCCCTGGTAAAAACAGGAAAAATGGCTGTATTAACAGCTACAGTCAAAGCACTTTTGATGGATTTGACCAGTGTTCCCAGCCTTGTGTTTACACACAGTGTATTCCCAACCTTCTGCATCCACCTTACCTTCCCATATTCAGTCTTCTTATATCAGCTTCACTTACTATGAGACCTTTTTTCCTTACCTATCCTCTTCAATTTCTCTCGTCATCTGGTTTGTCCCCTCCTCACTATACCAAATAAATCCTTCATTGATCTACCAGTGATTTCTGCCATATTATTCTTCATCCTGCTTCTGCAAACTATCCCTTCTCCAGTATTTCATCCATCCAGCCTTTAGGACAGCACTAATACTGTATGACTGTACCTTACACAAAGGGAACCTGTTCCAGATTGGTTCACTGCGGTAATTAATATAATAGACTAAAATCATGGTAGTCTTTAGCTTATACTACTTCACTATTGGGACTTATCCACCTTGTATGCTAGGAGTGGTAAAAGCTGCCCCTGGAAGTGAAGAAATCAGATTTCACTGTCCTTCACAAAGCACAGGGAAGGAAGTTCATACAAACTTGCACAGATTGGAATAGTTCTTCTCAAAGTATGTCAGTAAAAATAGATTTCATACAAATCTGTAATGAGACAAAGGCTAATTAACTGCAACCACTTCTTCTTGAGGTCAAGCAGAGTTACACCTGGGATGATTTTAGCCTAGAATAGCCACACTTATCAATATGATGGGTTTTTTTAAACTCAGGACATATCACATATCACATCACACCTTCAGTTTTACTTGACGCTAAAGTGACAGGCCTAATGAAACAAGTTATTTTGATAGGACAAAACCTACATGAAAAATAACACTTATGTCTCAGCATTCTGCACTCAGTATAACACCCAACATTGCTGTAACTTAGAAAAGTCAGTCAATATTTTATTTTATCTTTCCTTTTTCCTCTGCATTTTTCCTCTCCGTTTTCCCCCCAGTTTGTGTAGCTGGCAATACTCTGCGGATCAACAGCCCCATTGTTTCCTTCTCACACTCCTTTGTGAGATTTCAAGCATACACAGCTGGTCATCAAGCACTGTTTCTAAGCAGGTTTCGTTCTTTCAGAACTTCTTTCAGTTCACATACCAAAACCCCCAGGTTCTCCCAGTCCTGCAAGAGTCTCTGCTGCAACTCCTTCAGAAGCCAAGCCAGAAGGAACAAGACTGCTGACACTTACAGTAGTCCACCAGCAATGTCTGTCAGGTGTTGCCAAAACCCTGTCCTGGGTTCACACTCCATGCCCTAAGGGTCACCCTGCCCAGGTTTAATTGCAAAAGGAAGACTTAAAATTCCACCGGCTAGACAAAAAAGTATGATTAAGATAACACAGCCAGCAACACATGCAAGGTACTACAAGATACTAAATACTGCCATTCAGTAACTGTGCACGTCTGGTTTGCTGTCTCTATTTTAACCCCAACCTTAAAAACACAGGAAAAGTGGGACAAAGAAATAAGATCAAAATAATTACCCTTCTTCCCTCCATTGTTTAATACAAAAAGATACACTGAAAGACATACTGTAAATAAAAAAACATGTAGAATCACTTGACAGCCTTTCCACTGAGCACTTCTTGCTGCCATTTCTTGCTGATATTGAAAGAGAGCCTGTTTGGGCTACAGTACTCATGCAGATGCTTTGATTCATCAAAATAATTACTCTTCTTCCCTTCATTATTTAATACAAAAAGATACACTGAAAGACATACTGTAAATAAAAAAATATGTAGACTCACTTGACAACCTTTCCACTGAGCACTTCTTGCTGCCATTTCTTGCTGATATTGAAAGAGAGCCTGTTTGGGGTACAGTACTCCTGCAGATGCTCTGATTCATCCCATGCAAGTCTCTCCTTTTCTCCCTGTCTGCCTATATAGGCATGTAATTTAGGTTTACTGGAATTAGGTGCTATGAACACATCCTGCTCACTTCGTCCCTTGCTTCAATTCCTTTTACCCATACAGCTATCTCCTGCCAGCCCTTATGCCTATGGTGAAATGAAATAGCTCTATCTGCCCCGGCCAGTTAAGAGGAATCTCTCTTCACCGCAAGGTTCCCAGCCTGATAACAAGTTAGAGATGGTTCCTGTGGTTTGTCAGAAAGCTTCTGAAGGACTACATTTCTGCACTGGAGAAATTAATAGCGCCCAGCTTACGAAGATTTACATATCTCTACAAAATGTCAGTAAATGTACAGCTATCATAGCAGCGATGGTGATTAGCACCATGCATATTAAACAAAGGGGTAGTGAAATTTGATTTGCATATTTCTGACACGCACACAAATTCCCACTGCTTTTACAACATAATATCTACACGGTTCATTTTATTTTGATGAAAATTAACACATTTCACTGATGACCTTTAAAGGAATGTTCGCTTCCAGACTCTTTAAATGCACCACTGATCTACTACACTTTGTCAGCAAAACAATGATCATTCCTAAGATGCCTCTGAAAAGCTACAGTCTTACCCAGCTCAGTCCATAAAGATCCCACTGACGTAAGCAATGCAGAGATGCAGAATTTGCATAATCAGCTCATTTGCTGCATCCAGCAGCAAGGGACATATTCTGCCGATTCCCACCCGCACCAGAAGGTTGCTCTAGTTAAGAGGAAATTGCCACATTGCAATTCGAGAGACATGAAGTACATTAGCTAGGTAGCAGCTAAGTAAACAAGCAAATGAAGATGTACGTAAGTTATTATTACCTTTGCTCCACAGACAATGAAAATGACCTTTGTTGAAAGGCTGGTTCAGAATCAGAAGGCAAAACTTCAGGTTTCCTGTAAGATAAATGTTGATTCTTATTAGCAAGAATATTGATTTTTTCCCCTTTATTTTGCTTTTGCCATATTAATTTTAGTCCAAACACCTCAGAGCAACTCTGCTAATTTCCTTCCTGCTTTTTCAGAGAGAGAAGCTGCCAAACTTCATTAGACACCTTTTACTTGGTAGAGTTTTGCTAAACTTTTAATTTCTAAGTGACTTTTACCCACAGAAGGCCATCCTCAACAGGACACCACATCCATACAGCACTCTCGTTTAATCTCCTGCTTGCTGCTGCCGCCTGGATGCAGCGTTTACTGATATGAACTTCCCCCCGGCCTCTATTAACTGGGAAGGCTGTAGCTGACTCCATATGAAGCTGTCTCTAATCTGAGTCCAATATTCCACTCTCCTGATGGATGCAGAACTCTTTCTGCCACCAGTAGCTTTCATGCCTATGTTTTCATATCATGTAGAAGCTCTAATTGTGGTAGATACACTCTGATAGATACTTTACACATACAGAATGAAAAGCCATGCCCAAGGACCTTACAATCAAAGCTAGTTAAGGCAAACTTTAGCCCGTGATACTGCAAACTAAAAACCTAAGTGGGTTTACCAGCCCAACTTCATTGGGTTCCTAAAGCCTCCTGCCCTAACAATATGTCCATTGTGAAGGTCGATAATAAACTTAAAAATATAAAAGCCTAAATATAAAAGAATTTATGATATGACCACTTTGGTTTCAGAATAAATACTTAAATCTTAAGACAGTTGCCTGGGGTGAGATTGCATTATTCCACTTCCTAATGATCTTGCCAATGATATAGGAATACAAGTTCCCCCTGGAGCTTTATATCCTTAGGCCATCAGGTTAATGAAGTATTATTTGGTCATGTGAAGCCACTGTAACTGAAAAAAGAAAACCTCTATCACTAGAAAGTCTTTCGGACTTTTGAGCAGATCCAGCATAGCAGAAGGTTAGAGGTAAAGCTGTGGTTTAAGCCATATGACACTATCAGACGAAAATCAGGTGGCAAAAGTCCACAAGGTGCAGGAACATCTTAGGGTGCGAGTAGGGAGGGGACAATCTTTAAAATAACAAATGAAATGCAGGGTCAGGAGGCTGGGACACCACTATCCTGCATCTCGCCTTTCGAGTGATTTAAGGTTTCACCACTGACCCATTCCGTGCCTCAGTTGCCTAAAACAGAAATAACAGTATTGTTCTCCTTTTTAAGTATCAAGAGAAATGCTACTGAAGACCTAGGTAATTTTTATTCCAGTAAAAAGTCTACATGCTTATCACAGCTATCTTCTGTGTGGTGCTTCCAAATACCTTCCCTCATGTCTTCCACCTGCATCTTTGCTGACATGGTCCACAATTCTATTCAGTTCGTGTCTATATAGGGGAATAATTTTACTTAGGGAATACATTTATTTAGAAAAGAACTGAGAGGTCAAAGGACCAAAAAAAACAAAGGAAAGTGAGCAAAACCTTATTCTTTGCATAGTCGGAACTGTTTTGCCTTGTCCTTGAACTTTAAGAGAAAGGTAGAAAACAATACATTCAAACTAAGTGCCAATTTCCAGCTGCCTCATGAAATGGGACCTCAGCAGCAGATCTCCTAATGATGGTTAAGTGAGAAAGGCTGCCAACTCCTTACATCAAACATAATCATCCAGTGGTGCCCTCCACTGAAGAGAGCCAGGAAACATGTTTCTTTTACTGATATGATAATACAGACACAGGTGTTGTAAACCTATTCCTGCTGGTGAACCACAAGAGGCACTTCAGTGTGTTCTAAACCCTTAAGCCACATCAGCATATGAAAACGCAGTAGATTTTTAGGGAGTTTTTTGCACATCAGGAGGGCTCTTGTTACATATTAAGGCATGTTTTTGAAGCCAAGGCCTGGCTGCAGGTGTCCACACAGAGACTTTAGAGGCTGATTTTCAAAGATGACACTTCCAGGAGTTTCCAGTGAGGCCTGGAAGAGCTCCTGGCTCTTGTTCAGTAGTTGCAAAGAAGCAGAGGTAGATGCCCCCAACACACACAATTAGGAGGGGGGTTTGTATGTTATGGGTTGGGTTTGGGATGGGTTTTTTAAGCACAGTTCCAGGTCGAAAAAGTAGAGACATGGAAATTATTGTTTCTCCTGCTTTCAGAAAAGTGAATGTTCCAGTCACTTCAAACCACTGCAATTAACGCATGATAAAATGCTCTGATTAACGCTACCAAAATGAGCCTAAATGTATATATATTAATGGTGTTCGCTGAGTTTATATAGAGCTACACAAAGGGCTCAGTCCTCGGTAGATGTGAAACAGTACTAAAATTGGGCTGCAATAATTTACTACCATTGCCCTAAAAACTGTTAATAAATTGGGACTTCTGATGGCAAAGACCACGTCAATGGACAGAATATGCAACATCCATCACTCTGAGAAAAACTGATGAGAGCTCACTGTGCCACAGCTCCAAACACTCTACTGGCTATTCGTTTGAAAACAAATCTACTTCAAGGCCATTTATCTTTAAAAGCCCTTAACAAATTAGGAAGCATGTATCTCCTGGACTGTCTGCCCATCCATTTTTCACGAAGATAATTAGCACCCTGACCCAACCATTAACAAAATTGTGCTCTGTTTGGACTAATGGGAAAGAGAATTCTGAAAGCAAGAAATCAGGAGCAAAAATAACCTGTCCCCAGTTATGGGTATCTCCACTGAAGAAGCTTTTTCTGGCCTGTTGTTAAAGGAGGAACAAGATGGTCTCCTGCATAGTTTCTTCCATTTTTAGTATAATTCTCTCTTTCCTTATGTATTTTTCTCGCAGCTTTTGCAGACTGAGCAAATTCAGCCATCTGCAGCACAAGCAGAAAAGAATAAATTCCTCCAAATAAAACCTCCAGCTTATTCTTGATGTTTACATCAACACAGAGAATGAATGGAGCCAAATCCCTCAATGCAGAGGAATAAGCTGTGTGGTAGCGCTCAATTTCTACAGGACGGGAGTACAGAAGGATAACTATAGGAAATGTTTACTTGCATTTAGGGAACCAAATTTGTTCCCCAGCTTGTTTTGCTTATAAACTTTGCAGTCTTAGAGGCATAACTCACAGACGTTTGTTTTAACAGTTGCACAGCTACAGCAGCATCCAGTTACATGCAAAAATATAGTTAAACAAATCCTTTAGCAGACTTGGAAAATTCCTAGTCTTTGAATAAAGCTGGATTCTTTTAATCCTGCTGGAAACACAAAGAACCATTTCCTTGGTTCTTTTTACTTTCCTTGGTTGCAAGTCAATCGATCAACAATCCCTACAAGTCCCTACTGGGACCATCAGGGAATAACCCAATTCTTCCTGAAAACTTTTTCCCTTCTCTGCTTTCCAACTTTTATTCAGCTGCACTTCTTTGTCACAGTTTTTCTCGTGGTTGCTTAGAAAGGACTCGAATCAAATGAAAGTCTCTGACAGCCTATGCAATGCCTTTTTTTACATCAACTTTTTACCCCATTTTAACTCACTCGGAAGAATTCCAATATATTTTGGAGCACACATTTGCTATTCTAAAAGCCTCCTTGGCTTCTCCCTATCACATTATACTCATCCAGCTATTCTATAAATATTTATAATATCATTATGCATTTTTTATTGATTCCCCCTTGTCACATGCCAGTCTTGAAGCTGTATGTCTGTCGGAAAGCATATCCAAAAGGCAGATATATTTTTAAAGACAACCTTTTCTCTGGTAGCCTATAAAATAATATACGCCCCTTCTTTGTTTCCTTCCAGTGTTAGAATAATATTACCTCAATAATATTGAGGTACTCCTCACATCATGCAAATAAATAAATAAATTCCTATGGAATTTCCTGAGGGGGGAAAAAGCTTTCATAGCCTCAAACAAGAGGGCCTTGGGGAAAGGTCACTGCTATTCCCAGTCTTTGTGAAATGATGTAAGTGGTAACACCCAAAAGGGGATACACTATGCTAAGATACAGACATGCCTTAAGTTGCTAACAAAGAATGACTCCAAAGTCAGAGCTTCAACCTAAGCAACTCATGGTTTAGTTCATTGTTTGGAATTTGTCCTTTCCTTTCCTTTCCCTTCCTTCCCTTCCTTTCCTTTCCCTTCCTTTCCTCTCCTCTCCTTTCCTTTCCTCTCCTTCCCTTCCTTTCCTTTCCCTTCCTTTCCTCTCCTCTCCTTTCCTTTCCTCTCCTTCCCTTCCTTTCCTTTCCCTTCCTTTCCCTTCCTTCCCTTCCTTTCCTTTCCCTTCCTTCCCTTCCTTTCCTTTCCCTTCCTTCCCTTCCTTTCCTTTCCCTTCCTTCCCTTTCTTTCCTTTCCCTTCCTTTCCTCTCCTCTCCTTTCCTTTCCTCTCCTTCCCTTCCCTTTCCTCTCCTTCCCTTCCCTTTCCCTTTCCTCTCTTCCTTCCCTTTCCTCTCTTCCTTTCCCACAATCTATCAAGAATATTCCACAAAGAAGCAGATCTAATACAGAGGAGGAAGGAGGAAAGATACAGTTAGCGCAGGGGACAGAGTCATTTTTAGCATTAAATTAATCTAGAAAGTTGAATTATGATTATTAATGTTCAGAAAATTTCTGCACTGGTAGAAATACACCTAGATATCCAAGATACTAACCAAGATCCCTTGAAAAGATACTGCAGAAATTTGGGTTACAGATATTCCTAATCATATCATAGATGGGAGTCCAAATATACAATGACATCAAACCTACTTTCTGGGATATAAAAAAAGAAGTGATTTGGTTGTCAGTACCATCATTCAGGAAATCCCCGCCCCACAGGTTTGTTTTTTAAATGAACAGACTCTGCCTACTAAATGTCAGAGTAGCTGGGAAGGGACAAGGCATTATTTCACAATTCCAAAACAGTGACACTGATAAAAGACAGGGAGCAACAGGCTGAGACAGTTCTTCATATGGTAGTTGAAGTTTCTTTTGCTGCAGAAGAATTAGCATTGAAATTGTGATTCTAAGAATTCCACATCAGTTACATTTAGTGGGAGCCTATCATAATAAACCCTAAAGACAGCAGATGATAAAACCAGCAAACATAAGATAATGTTCATGCAGAACTACACTGAAGATAGATAAGGCTACAGATCATGAAAGCAAAATTACTGAAGCAGCTTGCTATGTTGTTGGTTTGGGGTTTGGTTTTGTGTTTGTTTTTTAATTAATACATTAAACTCTCCTATTCAATTAAAATACAATCTACCAAAAATGCAGAAAATGTCACTTTTACTTCAAAATTCTTCTCAACGTGATCTGTGGATTGAAAAACTTGGCTTCTGTGTAGTGCTAGGCATTACTTTCTATTGAACAAACAGTGCACCTTACACAAAACCTCTTCTCATTCTGCTGTTCTCTTTTGTGAACTAGGTTTTCTCCTTCCCTTCACCAGGAAACCCAGTGCTCTGCTGCAATACCGGGGAATCTAAAAAGCATCATTTCAAATCAACACTCTGAATTGTAAATGCTTCACGTGTAAAAAGTTTCACAACCCCTGCAGAACTGCTACTGTGAAAATGGAAAAACTTCTTTCAAGTCAGTAAAATCCACTCCCCACATCTGTGCTCTCACTAACAAGGTAGCTGTCCGCTTTAATGCAGAGAAACAGTTAAGCGTGGACTATGGTATTAATTATAGCCACTATTTAGAAAACACTGTGTAGCTGCATTTTACCACACTGAATCCCAAGCCTCCAAACAAGCAATTTAATTTTCCTCGTAAGAGTGACAAGTCCAATAATAAACCAGCACAAATTATGCAAAAGGATCACAGACCTTACAAACATGTTCTCAACCTTATTGAAGGAATAAATCAAATATGCATACCCAGCTGCTTTCCGTGCAAAGGCACTGCTACCCCTATCCATGCATTTTCGTGTTAATTTTTTCATGTAAATTCTATTGATTTTTCTATATTTTACAGCTTTTAATTCTCCAGGCAAATTCCAGCAAGAGGAGTAGGGAAAAAAAGGTGATTTGTGCAAACAGTCCTATTGACAAGCTGCAGTGTGGTATTCTCTGGAGAGCCCTCTACAAGAGTTTATGTGGATGAATTCAAAACAACTTATTTTTCCACAATAAGTCACAAAGAGGGACATACATATGGGATAACCCACCTATGTTATTGACCACTACTACTCATAGAACAGTGCTACGCCTTGCAATGAAAACTTGTCAATTGATTCTGGTGCTCCTCTGGAGACTGTGAGGGCTGTTTTTCACCTCAGTATGCGATGGGACACTTCTTTTAATAAAAACTCCTATAGTCCATAGCTGCACTTCTGAGTGCTTGGGACTTCTGCTCTTTATGTGTCGAACACCTCAGTCTGGTCAAGCAGAATAAGATCACACACTTCCCAGCAGTAAATCTTCAGTTTTAGATAACTTGTCCAGCATTGCAAAGAAAATTCATGGCGGGATTCAACTCTCCAGGACAACACTCAACTGAACTGAATCATAAGAACTGTCTATTTAAATATAAATCACAACAATCACACTTCTTACTATTACATACATGGAAATGACGCTTGTGCCCCATTACTAACTCTCATTTGAAAATAAACCCATCCCAGTAACCAATCACTTCAGCGGGGTAGCAAGGTACATAAACCCTGACGGGTTCTTGGAGCGACACACTGATACATGGCCCATTTGCTACTGCAAGGTCTTCGGCCTGGTTTACCTCCTACCCTTGCTGCTTGTTCCAGAGACGTTGCTGGACCAACCACCCACCCATCATTCTGTGCTTTGTGCAAATAGGACTTTAATTTCAACCTGGGCACAACAAAGTTCAGAATTAGCTGGAAGCAGCATGTTTGGGGTCTTTAAACCTGAGATGTTACCACCTAATCAAGTTACACTCTTCCAGTTTTCAAGTCTACTGGTTGGACTCAAATTGCCTGGCAATCCAAAAAAGACAGAGGCAAGTAAGGGTATGGGACATTAGCCAGATATAGTCCATCCTGTGGCATGGAAAAAATAGCCAGCTGAGGAAGAAGATATGAATAGGGAGTAAAATAGCAGGAGGAGAGACAATTTTCTGCAGAATGGGAAGTCTAGTTCCCAAGGTCACAGAATCTGACACAACCCTTCTAAAAAACAATATATAAATGCTTTGCTATTCATGGAGAAGTCCTCTTCTGAGACAGCACCCGTTTTACACCCTCTAAGTTCAATATCAATTAGAAGCTCTTAAAGGACAAGAATTAGACATACAGGCTTGCTATAAAAATACTGATAGTGTTATGTTAAATTTGACTTTGCTGTTTAAAATTTCTAGGCACAGAGCATTAGGATTGGAGCTTAAATCTATGACATTTCCATTTATCTTCAGGCTGAAAAATAAACACAAATTACTATAAAGCATTAGTTTCTAGTTTTGACCTTTTTTCCTCAAAAAGCTAATAAAATATCTTCACTTTAGAGAAGCTTTAGGAACCACTGACCGACCTCTTTAGTGCTCCCCCAAACTGCTACTGCTGTTCAAGTAAGTTCCAACCTTAAATGAAAACCCAAGACAGTAGCTCACTTCCTAGCTGTTCGATAGCCAGGTCTAACACAATGTCCTTCTTGCATTTTAAAAACACAGCATTACATTCTCTGACTACACCATGCTAACAGCACTTGTTATCTGGGATGTCTCTATACCCTGGGATACAATTAAACATACAAACTCCCTGGCTGACTTGAGAACTTCAGCCATTATCGTCAGCTTAATCTGCACACTGCAAGAGTAAGGTGACTTCAAGGAATCACAAGGCAGAGAAGGCAGATGTCAGTAGTCTCTTTGGGCAAACTGGTATAAAGCACAATACCCTCAGCAAACATTCAGCTCTGCAAACAGTATAATGCCATCTTATTTCACCTATGATCAACACAGATCTTTGGGTATTTTTTATAGGATTCACAAAATTTAATAGATACCTAATGATTTACATATTAGAGTACTGACCAAAGATCCACATGAAAGCGTAAGTGCCTGACTGCTCAGCACTCAAACCCCCTGGCTCTGCTGCCACCAAGCACTCCACTGACACATCAGTTATTGGCATTAATATTTCCTATGCATATAAAGGTCTCATTTCTATCCATATTGAGATGCACCTGAAGTTTAAGAGGCTGACAGAACCTGATGCCTCCTTTGATCTCAAAACACCGCTATCCACCAACTAGACATTTCTCTACTGATCTCATTTGAAGGGCGTGTTTGAAGCGGCTGTTCTCAGAGCATACCTAATAGATCTGGTTTCCTTTTTAAGAACTGGGAAAGAGCTTTTATGAGCACAGATTAATAGTTGGAGCACTCCCTCAGGAGGCTGATGACCCGCACTAAGGTTCCTTCTCTGTCAAAGGGAATTGACATCCAAATCCTACTTCAGTCTGCTCCCCAGACATGACGTCATTCTCAGCGAAGCAGATTCTTCCCTCCCTGCTCCACAAGTTAAACAAATTAATCGAATTCTTTTCATAAAACAGTTAAACAGGAGGAGCACATGGAAGTCCGGCTGCAATCCACTGACCTGGATACAGTTTGAGCTCCAACCTTTACTTACCCAAACCTCTCTTTCACACCTTGAATAAATCCTCCAATTACTTCACCATGGTATTACAAGAACCTTATACCCATGGTTGCCTCCTTTCTAATGTGTTATGAGGTTATGTTTTTCCCAGAGAAAAGCAGAACCTCTGATTTTGTGGGATATTTTTGAGATGAGAAGAGTGGTTCTCTCACTATCTTCAGAAGATTTGGCAGTTGGAGTCACAAGAGGAGGAAATAACTTTCTGCAGCACAACATAAGACATCTAAATCCAACAGAGCAGGATTTTAGATGCTTCATTCTTCCTGCTGCTCATGGTTTTCCCACTGACAAGCTCAGCCTGATTCCTTCTTGGTACACTTATTCTGATGGATTGTACTCTTTCTATACACCAAATTCTCCATCTGCCCTGTATACACAGTCTAACTACGACACTCAAGACAAGTACACTGCAGCTAGAAGTCATATGTGCATTTCTGAATAGCCCAAGGGCTACACTCCAGTATAATGTTGTGAGCACAGACAGTAACATCCCATTTTCAGAAATGGGAAAATAGGCATTATGTGACTGCAGGAAGATCACACTCTTGTTCAGCAAATGAGCAAATACTAAAAACCAGAATTCCTTTCTGCTTCTCAGCCTGATCTTACAACAAACATTATGAATCACAGATGCCTTCTAGCCAAATTCTAGTTTGGACAATTTCACTAACCTCTGTTTCCCCATTACCCTTCAGCCATCCCAATGTAATACAGTATATCTGACTGCCCTGAACTCTTGTGTACTCATTAAGCACTAAGTTAACTGCACATAATATTCAGTCAGGCTACTAGCATGGACTTTGGAGTTGGTTGTTTTTCTATTGAAAAGGTTCACTGAGTTTAAAAGAGTTGTGTAAATTGTAAGTGATCTCTGCAACCATCAATTATTTACTCCTCAGCTATAACGGGTGAGATTGATGAGAAAACTCTCATTGATTCCCAGGATCTCACCTCATATGCTTTGATGAAAATCCATGCTGAGACAGTAGGTTCTGCAACACCTTCTGCCTCTTCGGACTGGATGCCAGAGAAGACCTTCATGCCCATACCACCTTTTCAGTCTCACTGTTTGCCAAAGCACATTCTTCTGTACTTTGAAGGGAGTAGATCTGATGCAAGGTCAAGAGTGCTATCCAGAAGGTTCAAAGTAACAACAGGGGCTTTCAGAGTGGTCGGAACAACAGCCCACATAGGCGGTAGCGGTAGTGGGAGGGTGTTTAGGACCCTAGGTCAGGATTCTGGTACAGAGTGATAAGGAGGATTGCTTCTTCCAATATTATCATGAGATTCCTTCTAACAGAAGTAGGAAACAAAGGCAAGGACTGTAATTTGCCAACAACCTTCACAGACGTTTCACTTTTAAAATAATGTCTTTTGTTTTCATGAGCTTCATTTTATTACTTCTAGAGTTTATTTTTTACCTAATGGAGGCAGCTCAGTTCTGCTGCCTGTTTAAGGACATTCTATAACTTTACATTCACGTCTTTTAAACAAAACATTTTTAAGACCTAATTCTATATTCTTTATAAATAGATAAATCTACATCTGGAGAAAACAAGTTAAAATAAACAAAAAGCTAAAAAAACCAAAGGCATTGAAAACTGCATTACATGATCAGCCACGTAAGGAATTTTTATGTAACCAGGACAAAGTTCCTCTTCAGATTTTATTCTGCAGTATGTCATTGTGTTGCATCTGGCAGAAAAATAAGACCTAAAATCAAAGTACTGTGGACTGAATAGCTCCAGTAAGCTATTTGGTGGGCTTACTAAGATCAGGAACTGGCGAAAATTTGCATTTTGGAATAAAACGACTGTATGATGGAGAAACAAAAGAATGCTGCTAAAAATATTGATGCTTCTTCTAGAGGTAACAAAAAGTTACTTCATGTTCAAAATTTTGGAATGAGAGCTATACATCCTTCATCTAACTTTTAAACAAGATTGAAAAAGCCCTTTGCAGGTAAATGGTCTGATAGAATTACAGGGATCACTTTGTAATCTGGTAGAACAGGATACCATACCCAGCAAATCCAGGCTCAGAAGAACGCAGGGCCCTCCAAACCTGCCTGTAAGTAGACTACTTACACAAGTTGTCCCACCAAATCATTAGTCAATCAATTTCCATAAGATACTTGTCACACAAATAAGGTTTTGTATAGTCGCTACACAAAGTCTATGATAACTGCTTTTATTACAAGCCACTTGTGCTTGTTTATAGTCCCTTCTTTTGACATGCTGCAGATCATGTATAATTAAAGATAACTGTTACTCTCTTCCTTCCTCCGCAATACAGTAAAGCCTGTAAACAAAGACAAGCTCTGGGACCATTAAGAGAGGCCCTTGTTTGCAGGCTGTCTTTCCAACCAGCTCCTTCAATTTCAATACTAAACCTGTCAAGCTTAATTAAGAGTTATGGAGCATAACCATTTCAAAACCATAAATCCATACAGCAGAAAAGTAACATGACTGCCATAGCGAACATCTCTTTTTAAATAAGCAATATCTCTTTCTGAGACCTAATTTAGGTTCCTTATACACAACTTCATATTGTAAATATCTTTATTGCTTCTCCTGCAGTGAATATAAAGACCATCATAAAATAATTTCATCCTGATGTCTTCTGCTTTATTTGACTATTTAAAGTGGACCTCAATGCATATCCTAGTGCTTACACTGCTATTCCATCCAAATTCACCATAGATTTTTGTGATCCTTCAAAAACTCTGCACAGAACTGTATTTCCCTCCAGCTTTAACATTTTCTTTCTAAAGGCTATACCTTTTGAGTGTGCACAGCTATCCACACCTCATCACAGCCTCAAGCAGAATGGTACCAAGAAAGAAGTATCTAAAGCTCACCGATCAAAACGCCTTTAACATTCAGCACACCCAGTCTGAGGCACCAGTGACCCACTCCAAAAAGTCCACATTGGGTTAGATTTGAACCTAAAGCCACCTTACTCATTCCAGAGACACTACACATTTGCTTCCATTTTAACAGCGCTTGGATCTTCCACTAGAAGCTCTGCAGAATCAGTGTCCTAGTGAGCCTGAGACCAATTCACAAAGGCCAGTGCAACCTCAATCATCTTGGTACTTTCAACAAGAAACTGAAATTTAACAGACAACTGCTGACAGTGCTTCAAAGGCTTGAACCTCACAGTATTTGGCAGATATTAAAAACAATGGATTTTTGCCATTTTCAGTGTTAAAAGTGTTCCACGTACAGTCTTAACATTAACTTTCACTTATTTAAGGCGATTTTGGGGCCTCTACAGCAACAAAGCTACACTTGAACATCCAACTCCTAAAGGCTTAAAAATAGAAAGGTGGTTAAGATGGTATGACATTTATTACTATTTCCTAATCTAATGATTTTTGTTACATGATTGCATGAGGAAACCTTTGGCTACCCCCATCTGCTTCATGAACTAACAGAGTAGTTCAATTTATAGAACTGCTGATCATCTAGCAGTCTACAGCCAACCCCTAAAACAAAAGTTTCCTTAAAAACTTAAATGGTTGACATCTTGATGAGCATTTTTCACATGTTAAGCAACATTTGGGTCAACTTACAGAGGAAATTATAGCTGAATATCTAAATGCATAATTTATGCAGACTAAACATTAACTGTATAAGATTTTATCAGCTGTTTATCAGACCCAGAGAGACACAGGAAATAACACCCTGACCAGTGAGTTCATACCTTTTGGGAAAAGATAGTAAGAAAAGGAGCTAAGCCTCCCTCTTCTTCCTTATCCCGTCTGGAAAATGTGCTTAATAATAACGCTTTGCACTTAAATTTCTATGTGGAGATCCGAAATCACTTTACAAAGGTGCATAAGCATTATTATTCTCATTTCACAGTTGGCCTCACTAAGTACAGAGATTTGTAGGAATTTGTATGAGAAGCAGTGTTCTCCAGTGAATAAGAGCGTGAAATTATCTCCCCAGGGTTTTCATCCCAGCTCAGCTATAAACTTCAGTCTACACTGATACCCACCAGGGCAAAACTAGATACAGTCCATCTGAAACTGGTGGGTTTCTGCGTGGGGAATAGGAGCCCAGGCCAGAAAATCATGACACAGATCTGAAAAAATTTTGCCTAACGTTGATGTAATCAGTTAAAATTCACTTTTCTGGACCACTGGGGGGATGGTCATCACACGGGTCATCACAGCATTCAGACACAAAAATATTCACAATTAAATGAAATGGCACCTTTTCAAAAGGAAAAGGAAACAATACGTACACAGCAGTGGACAGCCCGGCATTTGATCAGGAGAACTCCTTAATTACCATCATCATACTCCTTTTCTGCTGACAAAAAAAGTCTTTCACACCCATTTCCTATACTACAGCTTTTTTTCCTCTATATAATTCCTCTCCTGGACAACTCCTCTCCCGCACGTGGCAGCAACCTCACCTAAGAGATTTAAATTATGTCATGGAAAGAACTTCGGATTCAGGAAAATATGAAGAGTACCTCTTCATAAGTGGAATCCTTTTAGAATCTTCTATTCTCAAATATCGCTTGGTCACTTAGGTTAAACTTCAACCAATCTTCCCAATTCCACACCAGATTAAAAGCTAAAAATGAGGAAGTAGGACAGTATTTTTCTTTCTTAGAATTATGGAAACAATACAAATTGTGCCTCTAAGGCTTACGGAGAGATTTTTGAGGTTGCAACTTTTAAACTATTATCTATTCTTCAAAAAGCTACTTACTTGCAGGGTCTGGCCTAAATCACAATGGCTCACAAAGTCAAAAGACTCTCTCACTCTTAACAGCTTCAAAAGTACTCCACTGAAACGTGCAATCAATCTACTTATTTGTATTTCTCTCAGCTGTAATAGCCTGTACATGTAAAGCTTTTATGGACAACCAATTTTGTTTGTAAAGGCGAAAAGCCTAAACAAAAGTGATCTGTCAAAACAACAAAAAAATCTTCAATGCTTTTAATTCAATCATAGTTCAGTAAATCTGATACAGAATATGCGTATGAAATAGATCAAACTACTTTGCCAAGCCCAATCTGTCAGACAAAGAACAGAAAACGCCTAACTGGAGTTCTAATAAATCAAGATTTTTGCTACAGAGGTTGACACCCCTGCGAAGTTTTGTAATTCATAATTCATAAGCAAAAGGTCAAGAGGACTGTTAAATAATTTAACTGGCATAACAGAAGAGTTTTCTTTCATTCCTCTTACACTTCTCAAAAGCACAGAAAAGCCTGTTTAAATTAGAAGAAAAATCAAGAGCTGAACTCTCCCCCCGTGGTTTTTGTAGTTTATTTCAGGATAGCATCATCTCTCTTTGTGTTACAGTTCTGTGTTGAGACATGAATCCATAATGGATTTGTGCCCAGTGCAGTAACTGCTATGCCAGGTCTTTGGAGATTTTAACAATGCTTCTTGACACAGTTCTCTCTCTAACACTCCTTGACAACAACTACAGTTAGCCAAGCTTTAACACACAAATGTGTGCTCATGATGGTGACAGGCAAGAACAAAATCTTTGGGTTTTAAGTGTAAACCTAATGTGTTTAGTTTGACCACCAGCATGAAGATCTCATGATCAGTTCTGCAACACACCATCGTGAGGAAGTCTTTAAAGAAGGACATCTCAGTGACAGCTCCTTTCCCTCCACAGCAAGGGCATTACAGGGCCCCCCACCTGGGAGCATCTCCTCTCCATCTGAAATCAATAAGCTTAAGGAGGATGTCACAGGGGAGCTCTGCACTCTGCCTAAAAAGTCACCAAAAAAGAGAAGTTGCAGAAATTGCTGCTGTTTTAGTGTACTTCCGTGGTTAAGAACTTTTGCTTCTGCTCCGTTCTAACTACACTACAACCAAATCAAAGTTTCCTGTCAGCAAGAACTATTGTAAATACATGTTACTTTCAGCTTAACAGCTTTCAGGCTTCTTATGCCACCTCCCACTTCTTCCCTAAAGCCTCAACAGAGATCTTTATCGACTAATATGACAACACCTAACAAGGGTATAACTGATAAGTTGTAGGTTTGATCCTGTCTACAACACTCATATGCCTCCAACAGATGGTTCATCTGCCTGATTTTGGAACAGGAGGTAGCACTGTAGCTAAATGTAGATGAACAGAAAAAAACGTATCATACACAAGTTTTTATTTTAGAAAGGATATTCAAAGAGCATCTCTAATTATGGGCAAAGTGACAGGGAAGAAGGATGAACATCAGTCCCTGCATTCATTTTCCAGTTCTGCACGTGAATATGAATAAATCTTTAATAAATATTCATAGTTTCTGCGCCAGGACAAATTTAGAGGAAGCAAAGGAAGTCAAAAGAGAAAATAAAGAATGATGGAAGCACAAAAATATCTGTGCACACACACACGTGCACGCATGCACCCACACACAAAGCAAGGCATACTTTGCCATATGGGATTACGGCTCTGTATTTAGCTGATGGATTAAGCACCAACAAATGAAAAATAAAAGAAAAGCTGAATATTACTTTTTTAATAAAAGTAAGTCAAGGATTTAAAACAGAAAAGCCTTTTTAATGAAAAACAAATGGCATTTAAAAGTTAATAGCCTTCAGGTCTAATACAAAAAGTCAAATTACTTAAAGAAAAGAAACTTACTTTAAGAATCACAGACACTTCTATGCACAAAAGGAACCACTTGAAATGCAATGGGTCCTACTTACAGAGTCTATGGCAAACAGTAGTACTACTAATGGACGAAAATACATATGCCTAGAAGCAAAATGACAAACAGTTTAAATCAGATTAAACTGAGGGGCCATTAACTTTTTCTTTTAACAACACTTAAGAAACATTAACAAATGTAAACACTCCTTAGTGATGAATAAATAGCCAAATAGAAATAGATCTGTAGGGACCCTTATGAAGTAATAAAAAGGGTTACAAAATTTGGGGCAACTTCTCAAGATTAAGAATGCACTGGTGTTTGCTGGTACCAGTGCTGACTTCGCCGCCTGGGCTGTCAGCAGTGTGACTTGTAGAGACTGGGGAAGCACTGGGACACACACAAGCTGGCACTCATGACTGCTGAAACAGTTTCATAACCAGACAAATATTTCACTGGCACTATCATGTATTGTCCAACCTAAATTTACCCAGGCCCATCCCAGGGACTGCCAGAGTGTCAAAATGACTTGCTAAGTCTGAGCCCTCTGCAGAGATCCCGCACACACAGGCGGGAGTTCTGTGTTGGTTTTCTAAAGGGCCAGCATCTCCACGGAAGCCTGTATAACTGATTTCCCTTCACTCTCATACCATTTTCCCTGACACACAGTAGAAGAACAGGCTGTTTTGATCATAAGGAGAATATTTAGAGAAAGGAATTCTAGGAAATTTAGGAAAGGAATTCTATCTAGAAAAAGGAAGTGTTTCGCCTTCAACTAGGCAAAACCAGAAGCTAAAGCTTCAGCAAAGCAGCTCTTACGTTGCAGTCCCTCTTCCAGTTTTCCTTCATATCCAGTATGTTGACTTTCAGGCTTATCCTGCCCCAAAAGACTCCTCCCAAATTCAGTCTTCTTATCTCTGAACTTACTGGAATAATCAATACCAGTAAAAGTGCTCACACACTACAGTTACCTTCAGTAGCTGCATTTGATGGGTTTATAAAAATCACCTAATACCAAATAACACAAAGGTCTTTTTTCTCAGTCTCCCTAAATATTACTTTTTAAAAAGATGCATCAAATTCTTATAGCCTAAATATTTTAAGAGCATGCCTTCCCTTATTTCCTTTTTCTGCTATAATGATACTCTGATAAAACAGGTCAGCAACACTTCAGACAGTTCCTTTTTTCAAGAGAAGATAAGGGTTTAGATGGATTCACCCTATCTACTGTAGTATGCAGTAGATATTTAATGAAGGGAGTTTCACACCTTTAGTTTTTAAATCAATCAAGTTTCAATAACGAAAAAACAAACCAGCAGAGTGCAAATGCAGGTTTACTTCTAATTCTGTATTCCTTAGAAAGCAAAAAAGCTAAAATCACCACCATACACAATACAATAAAACTACATATGGTGCTTGACTTGCCCTGCAAAAAACATCTTGCTGAGGCCTTTTCTTTTTCTTTAATAAATATAAACCTGTACTTCTCTAAGCATTTTGAAATTCAAATGACAATTCAGTTGACTGCTTATATCTCTGTAGACAGACAAATGAATCTTTTCTTCTAATTACCTTACTTCTCTGATGTGGAATGCTAAAAAAAAAACCCCACCCCATACCCAGGTAATTTCAGCATTAAAAAAAGTGATTAAAATGCCCCATTTGGCACCAAATGCTACCATCATAAAAACAAATGAAGGAACCCGAATTGCGTTTCCACTTTTTGAATATCCAGTTCTAACCTAAAAGCCATGAATTTCAAAATAATGCACATCTAAACTGAGTAACTATCCAAACAGTCTTGAGTGACAAAACAGAAATTGCTTATAATGTGGTGTGACCTCCAAAAATTGGAAAACACTAAACATAGAGTTCCTTTAAAGCATATTTTTCAAAAGCTCTAATAACTTCTTTTGTTGCACCTGAAAAACAGGGATATACACATGGACTGGAAATCTGCCAGTAAGCAGCTATCTGGAAAAGGTAGCATTTAGGAAGCCACCAATGAACCAAGCAGTGAGCCTGCTGCAACACTTGCACAATGAATTAGGCTAGAAAAGTTAAATGAATACAATATAAAAGGTGGTGATTTTCCAAACGAGTAGAGGTCAGGGAATTTTTGAGTGTGACAGCGTATCACTTCAACTGCTCTGCACCTTCAAACCAAACCCCACTCAACAAGATAGATATAGATAGATAGATAGATAGATAGATAGATAGATAGATAGATGGATGAAGTCTCCCATTAAATTAACTAAATGCACAATGGCACTAAGATCACTTGGCTGAGATGCCTGTTTTTACACATAGAAAAGTTTTCAGCAGACAATGCAGGGGCTGTATGTTGCTTTCAGGTACCTTTTCCAAGTCCTAAGTGAACAACAGCCAAGCCACATAACTTCACATCTCACCGCACAACAGGATCCCTAAAGCTTCAGGTCAAAGCTGCTATGTAAATATACCCAGACATACATTCTGCTCTTCAGCCCCTTCAACCATGTGGTACGGTGATGACCATGGACAAGGACAGAAGTAAAACTGTCCCTCTCCCCAACATCTCCCTTGTATGCGCGGAAATAGCTGAAGCATTCATGTGGTTCAGCCTCTCTCTTCCAAATGTCCGGCCCTGCCCATTATGTGATACATCTTCCAGGCCCGTGCCGCATAAGAGTGTCCGCTGCCCCTTCTCCACCCCGGGCCTCACTTCATCTGCTGTCCAGAGCTCCTCACTGCGTGCCACCCTGCCCCCCAACACCTCACCCTGCCCCGTCAGCCTGCTGAATCAGCAGGTTTGGCTTCTGAAGAGACAGTGCTGACATGGAGGCTGGAACTGAGTCAGTGCTGACATGGTGGCTGGAACTGGAAGGGGAAGCAGGCAGGAATTTGGTGTACAGAAGAAAGGAGGGGTGAAAAGTAACATCATGTGGGTCCTGATGGTAAAGATGGCAAGATGGGTATCATATCATAAAGTCTATGGGTATCATATCTCTAAAGTCGAGTAGCCTAACTTAATTACCAGGAATTATATTTGATATTATTATCCTAATAAAAGCAGAGTATCCACAAAGTCAACATTAGAAGACATGTAGGTGAGTGATTTTCAGTATAGTTTGCTATTTGGAAGGGTCTACGAGACATTAACAGGAAATTTCTGGTAATCAGGAGTTTACCAACAGTAAATTGTGGCTAGAAAGGTGATGAACGTGGCAGGTCTCCAGTTTGAAAAATGGTTCGATCTACCAATCATTTTCTTAAACTTTATATTCCAAAATTCCCTAAACGAAGACCTGTTCATTCTTCTGCAAAGCTCACAAGTTTACTGCAGCTCAGCATACCAAAATTTTAGCTTTTGCTAAGCAGATGTCAAGAAAAGAAGATATCATACTATGTTTGAGAGAGGAATTGCAAAACCTGGCCCATGATGCATCTCCACGTCCTCTTCCTAAACCATCTTCCAAGTATGTATACCTGCAACTCTTTCTGGAGTTTGGTTTAGACAATGCAGCAATTCCTGGTGAGGGTTCTGACCAGAAATTTGGGTTTCAGGCAACCCAATTCACTGCCTGGGCCAAACGCAATCTCCAGCTATGCAAAGAAACAAGAGAGACAACTGTCAAGTAAATAAAGCAAAAAAACCCTTCAAAAATTGTAGTTGCAATTCCCTGTTTCTTTATTAGAGGCCCTCGTATCTTGCCTGTCAATATATTATGGACATACTGTGTATGCTTGAAAACATAAAAGCAGCCAAGTTGGAGGGACAATAAACAAGTATCTACTTATTTGCCTCTGGTTTTCTACTTATAAAACAGACTGATAAAAAATAAAAGAAAATAATGATAAAATAATAAAAAAATACGGACACATCTTAAATAATGTTCATACAATTTGGTGGAAGTACTGTGGGCTTGTACAGAGCCAGAATGGGAGAGATTGAGATAAATGTGAGTTGTTGAGGTTTCCAGTGAATGCAGAAACACCAGCCTCTTTTAACCCAAACTCTCCATGTGCATTTAATACGCCTGATATTCCAGTGGAAATGTAATTTGATGTCTTCTGAAAACAACACTTCGCTATGACTTTAAATTATTCCCCAGGGGGGACCATTTTCCTCCAACACGCTTTGTTTACTAGCTCTGCTGCTTCCAGCAAGCTGTTTGATAGATGCCAAAGATGAAGATGCACTCTGTAATGCACATTTTTGGATGACTGAAGACAAAATCCTCTGCTTCTTGGCACAGTTTCCCAAATTATCATGATTCTTAAAGCATTCATTACTGTGTAGTAAGGCAATCTATATTTCTGTCAAATCATGCTATTTACAATTTATGGAGAATAAAGATTATAAAGGATACTTCAATGAGCAATACAACACACACAAGGAACACTTTCTGCTCTAATTTTTGTTGTCCCTAGTGACCTTATTATCCTTGCCTTTAAGCAACAGAGAGATCACTAACAAGTCACCTTCTTTGAAGCAAGAAATGGTGATTGTACAATAAAGTACTGGGATATAAAAAATACAGCATTCTAAGGTTATAGGAAAGGTGAGACCTCACTTGCAGCACTGTGTACAGTTCTGGTGTCCTCAACATAAGAAGGACATGGACCTGTTGGAGCAAGTCCAGAGGAGGCCACAAGGATGATCAGGGGCTGGAGCACCTCCCGTATGAAGACAGGCTGAGAGAGTTGGGGCTGTTCAGCCTGGAGAAGAGAAACTGCATGGAGACCTCAGAGCAGCTCCCAGTGTCTGAAGGGGGCTACAAGGATGCTGGGGAGGGACTCTTCATCAGGGACTGTAGCGATAGGACAAGGGGTGATGGGTTCAAACTTAAACAGGGAAAGTTCAGGTCAGATACAAGGAAGAAGCACTTTACTGTGAGGGTGGTGAGGCACTGGCACAGGTTGCCCAAATAAGTGGTAAATGCTCCATCCCCGGCAGTGTTCAAGGCCAGGTTGGACAGTCTTGGGTGACACAGTTTAGTGGAAGGTGTCCCTGCCCATGTCAGGGGGGGTTGGAACTAGATGATCTTAAGGTCCTTTCCAACCCTGACTATTCTATGATTCTATGACAGCCTTCTGACAACAAAAGAAACAGCGTATTTATATTCTTTCTTTGCACATTCATACTGTATCATTACTGTTTCTAAAGCAACAGCTACAGGCTCCAGTGAGGAGCAGAGTTTCACTGTAATGGTATTGCCCAAGAACATAAGAAAAGGTGTTCTGGATTTGAAGAGCTGATTTCTAACTAGATCTAATTGCCAAAAGGAGAAATGCAGATCAAGTCACTGAAACCAAGTGTCACTGGCTGCATGCTTTGAATAATGCTAGCAGCATATACAGATATGAAACAAAAAGTAATTGCCTGATCATTAAAAGAAGTCCAACCTTGAAACTCTGTCACGACAAACTCATGTCATACTTCACAAGCAGCTGGACAGGCACATAGGAAATTTATAAGAACAGGAAAGAAAGTCACAGCAATGATTTGAGCAGTGCATATTGATCCCACTGTTTCTAAAAGCACCAAAACATCATCCATCAGCTATATCCTTAACTACTGTCAATGGTCACCATTCCCAGGCTGGATTCTTCTTTTTGAAACACAACCTTTTGTTTGTGCTCTCTTTATCGCAGCAAGGGAACAGTAAGTTTTGAGAGGGAACCAAAAATCCATTTATCAGAATAAACCATTTTTAAAAATAATATAACAATAACAGACGTATCCAACATACATCTATCTTTACAAAAAGGAACATTTTCCTGCCGCTTGTTTTTCTACTGAGAGTCCTAACAAATAAGCTTTTACAGTTACTTTAATAAACTCCTGCAGTTTTTCTTACTGTTTTAAGAGGTATTAAAGATCACAACCATCCTCTCTCAATGCAGGCATGCCAACTGCACCAGATGAAACTTTGGCAGTTAGCATTAGTCTGTGAACAGAGCATACAATTATTATTTGCCATTTCAGTTCTGTGACACTTTTCAGATGCGTAACATGTCAACAACAAAGGCACAGACCACAAAGTCACTCTGCAGAGAGCCATGCTAAGGAACAATACTCACCTTACCTCCCTGATCTGCTCCTTTGTCAGAGTTCATGGCCAACACACAAATACTGGCAAGAAGGTTTATACAATGGCTCCCCAAATCTTTTTTTAAGGGGAAAACGAGCTGGGGAACTTCATCCTACTGCCAATAAAGCTGCAGGGAAATAATCTCAAACCGGTTGTGGGGTAGCAACCAGATTTCTAAAGAAAACCAAACCTGTGATCTAGTTGTTCCTGGGTTTACCTCTATTTCCACTTCGGATTATGTTAATATATTTTACTATAATATACATTAATTTTGTATATATTTTACATATATATATTTGTGTATAAATATATTTTTTATATATAATACATATTAATTTTACTATAAGTAAAAAGATACTGCAGCAGGTACCATGTTTTTCTCACAATATAGATCAACGCAGCTACACATACATACATTTATAGGCAAAGGTCGAGTCCAACAACCCTTCCTCAGCCATGCATTTTAAATACAGAACTATGACAAAGATAATCTGATCTCACGTACCACTTCAGGCAGCCAATTCTGTCATCCATAATTTACTAGCCGTTCCCAAACCACTGTGGTCCTTCTCATTCCCTACAGTCCTCTAGCATCTCTCTCCTATAAATCTTGGAAACTACTACACATCTGGCATCAGCTTGCTGTCTCTTCAGCAACAGGCTCTTTCAAGATTCAAGGATGACTTGAAACCTCTCTCAGTCATTTCTCTGGCATAAAATCTGTGGCAAAATGAGATGCAACCATTACTGTTGAGTAACATTCGCAATCAAGATTTGTCTCAAATTCTGCCCCACGAATGATTTGCAATTAAAAGTCTTTCCTGACTTTAAACTGCTCATATCTCATCATTAAAAGATTATGGAAACATGTTTTTACATGTATTTTCCATACATTCTTATGCATTATTAACGGATAGGTAAATACAGACTCACTGCTTATTTTCAAGAGAAAGGTTTCTCCTGTTTTTCCACCAATTATGATCCTTTTCCTCAAATTCCTCACTTTGCACAAGTTTTTCCTGCGGCAAAGCAGAACCAGGCACAGAAGTGCTTCACGCCCCCCAGAAATATGCCATCTAACCCTACTGGAACACATCATCCAGGAAAGTCTTAAAAACAAGGAAGAGAAAATGGCTATTGCTTTGGAAGGGAATAAAATGAAAGAAGGAAAACAAATCATGAGTAGGGAAGACATATTTGGAACTGAACTGTTCAAGCTCATTTGTGAGATTCTATCATCTCAAACAGCAGCCTTAAAGAACTGTAGGATGACTGAATTTTGGTGTTAGGGTTTTTTTTATCCTGAAAGTACAATCCCTATAGACTTTCAGGAAGCCTAGGCCAGCCAAGATACTGAAGTGCCTTCAGAATTCCCACCCAAGCACCGTATGCTGTAGACGGCAGATGCGGATGATCTTGGCTTAATACAGTCACCTGCATTAAGCCTCAGGACTGTGTGATGCCTCCCAGTGCCTCCGCTGTGGTACACAAGGAACACCTTTGGCTGAGCTAAAAGCTATGCACCACATGCATCTCAGAAAAAATAACAATGCAATGGGATGCACAGTGAACTAAGAAAATCAATATTCAGTGCAACGTTAACCAGAAACACAAATGGGCTAAAGCCAGTGTAACCTTAAGTACGCTCAAATATACAGAAGAATGGATGCTCTTTTCCCCTGAAGAAGTTTTATTGCTTTATTCCACCTGACAACTGATAATGTCGTGGGTCTCCGTGTAACAACCTGCATTTGAAAGGAAAGAATGGGGGGAGAGTGAGCTTGGGCAAGGAAGGATATTCCAAGCATGAAAAAGGATTAGACAGATGCAAAAATGCTCAGTGATGTGGGCGAGTCCTCAGGAAACCAATAGAACATGAGTTGAGCCAGGAAAGGTCACAGAAGCACTGACAAGAAACTCAAGCTTGGTGCAAGGTGAAGGCACTTAGAAGTTTCAAGATGGAATATTATACCAGCTGGGAGGGAAGAAATCCTTTTAACACCCACACACTGTCCTTAATATCCTTCACACAGATCCTGTATCTTGGTATGCCTTTGTCTGTTAGACTGAAGTGCTCTCTATAAGCGTATTCCTCTTATCCTGCAGTCAAGTTGTCTTATAAACTTGTCTTATGAAGCTAAACAAACACAGCTTTTAGTCTTCCTTCATAAGTATGCTTCTTACTTCTCATCCCATACCTTATTTCTCAGTGCTCTTCTCAATTAGTATACACCAGAGCTGGACATGGTATTTAACACAAGTTCTACTGAAGGCAAAACCAGAGGTAGCATGAAGTTCCCTTGCACAGAAATGGGCTCTGCCACAGCACTTAACCATGAATTCATAATCACTTTCTTTCAGAACCATTGTTTCTCACTTCAAAGTTTGCCTTCCCTGAACTCAAACATTTTGCTTCTGACTTTTACAATGGATTGTATTTAATTTCAGTCACTTAACCCTGTCTATAAGGGGTTCACCCTGAAATCCAGATGCCATTGTATACCATACTCTTCCTCTTCATTACTTACTTCCCACTCCATCAGTCTTCATGTCCAAAATCACTTTCTTCCATTGCAGACAAAATATGACCAAGTATAAAACCCTGTGAGACTGCTCACGGAGCACTCATACACTGCTGTATTTTGAGACCTGTCACACAGTCACTCTATTATCTATCTATACAGATACACCATGCTAATTTTGCGCCATTACAGTTTCTAAATCAAAAGTACCTTGGCACATGTCTTAGAGAACCCTAAGAACATCACACTGCTCCTAGAAACCTTCTATCCAAGCTCTAGTTCACTTAACAACACCTTTGTCCAGAACCCATAGTGACCAGCATTTTCTCAATAGCATTTGGTTTAATTGTAGATTTAAGGCTATAACTATTATCAAGACATGGTTTGGGTTATTATATATATATATATACACACACACACACAACACCTTACACTGTTTCTATTTGCTTTCTAGAACATACCTATATACATATATACTTCTAACCAAGTTAGTTTTACTAAGACCCTAAATGTGACCCTGCAGTATGTACAAAAAGGTAGAAGTTCCATCACTAAAAATATACCTGAAGTCTCTAAGTTCAACAGAATTGTTACCTGCTTTCTCTACCGTAAAAGAGATCTTAAACTTACAGAGGAAAAGAAAGTTGAAAGCAGGGACATTATGAAAAGGACTGGAGGCTGCTTCTTACATTTTGGTTGCAAAAATAATATCAATTTTAAAGGGGTTTTTTTTAGGTCAAGCACCAAAAGGCTCCACTGTGATCAGCACCACTAAAGACACACAAGCACAGAGGCAATTGTTCTGCTCATCAGAGGAATAATAAGCAAGGTTTGCTAAACCATCTAAACAGCACAGAGGCCTTGAAAAAGTGCTATTTTTTTATTCTCACTGCAGTAGCAGCATTTGCCAGAACTATATACAGAGTTTTCTGCTGCCCAGTGACAGGACTAGAAGCAACGAGCACACACTGAAACACAGGAGATATCCTCTAAATATCAAGAAACACTTTTTCACTGTGAGGGTGACCAAGCACTGGCACAGTTGCCCAGGAAGGTTGCGGAGTTTCCTTGGAGATACCCAAAAGCCATCTGGACATTGTCCTGAGCAACTGGCTGCAGGTGGCCCTGCTTCAGCAGGAGGTTTGGACCAGAGGACCTCTAGTCATCTTTTCAAGGCCCAACTCTTCTGTGGTTCTGCAATATAAATGTCTTATTAATGCTAAAAAAAGGAAAGTATTATTAAAATTAAAAATGTTAAGAGTAATTTCTGTTCTGTAGACAGAAACTTGTTATTTGCAACAACAGCTGAAGGGGTTTTGTAAGAGATTAACAGTGTAAATTGGAATCTGTGATTAAAAAAAAAATTGGTGGTGTTACACTGTTTTATTCTGGTTGAACATCTGTTTTGTTGCTGGTTTATATATTTTGTTCAATTCCCAACCAGGATGTAGAGAGAACAGAGTTTAAAAGATTGTTCTGAAAAACAGTATGAACACAGCCATGGTCAGTACGTGAGGAAATAGTAGAATCACGGAATAAAACAGTAATCCCAATGGGCTACCAGCAAAGTAGAGTTTTAACCTCATGGTTTCACAGTCATTTCCTATAGCAAGGAATCCGTTAGCTTAGTGTTATATGCCAGCAGTTCGGCAATGTTTTGGAATCAGTCACAAAAGAATGTAAGTTTATTGAGTCTGTACTGCTAAGTAGAGAATGTCATGTAACTTCCAAAGAGGTGATGAGTGCAGAGTTATATAAATTCAAAAATTAATGGAAGTATATTGCAAAGGAAACTCATGGGATTCTTACAGTATATTTCAAAAGGTTGGCAAACTTTCTTTAGTTTTGAGTTTTAAGCAAACACGACCGGGCTGAACAGGTCAAAGAAGGTTGAATAAAGTAATTGAGTACAGTTTAAGAACATGAGCAGTTTGTTCTCCCTGATAAATTAGACAGCTGCTCTGAATCACATTTCATGCTGTTTTCACACAACAGCTAATTTCCTCCTGCTAGTTCTAAAGCTACTTGGAACTGTACGCAATTAACTCCACCACCTTTCCTTTATCCTTCAAAAAGCATCAATTTTGTTTGCTTACAGTTAGTGCTCCACATATTTTTCCTTTCTTCCTCTGTCTTATAATGCTATGAAACAAAAATACACATTTGTCTTGGAAGAAATGTATTAGCAGCACAATGCAAGTTCTAAACTAAGTTATACAACATTTTTAATGATCAAAGAAGTGCACATTCTTGTACTACAGAATGCTCACATCATTGCAAGCTGCAATGAATTTTTTCCTTATTTTCCAAATATTTTACAGCCCAAAGCACCCTTCCCCCCTTATTTGGAAAAAATAGTACTAAATGTCAGATTTTTTGTTTTCTGAATACAGTTCACACTTTGTCATCAACCTACTTTCAATTATTATGCAAGCTGCTTTATAAGTGGATCAACACGAAGCTACAGTCTTTTCTACTGGAAAAAATAGGAAAAAAGAAAGGAAAGTAACTGTGATAAAGAACATTTCCAAATAATAAGGTTGCATAACTGTAGTATACTACAAAGATACAAACAAAACACGCTTTTAGGAAGAAGTATCTCTTAAATGTACAATTAGTACATACCACAGCAGATCTATGGTGTCAGAGTAAAATACTTCTTTAGTGAATGACTTAAGATTCTTGAGAAGAGAAAGCAGTTTTCGTGGGGAACAGCAGTTAAGGCATGAGCTTGATTTTAAATGCAGGCTTCAGTTCTCCATCCTTCCCCACGCCCCATTGGGACAGGTTTGTGCTGCAGAGCTACACTGAAAAGAATGGGACATATTTGGTTCTTTCAAAGGAGACCTCCAAAAACTTTATGCCTAATTCACAGAAGTCAGCTGTAATCCTTCCACTGACTTCAACAGTTTGTGGTTACTTGTCAGGTATTAGAATAATTGCACTAAATAAGTTTATTTAAATTGTAAATATTTCTATGCAATATAAAGCCTTACACTCACATGTACTTCTTACCTGGAGGACTCAAACCCACCAACATCAGCAAGCTCATTTAACATGTTGTGTGAAGTCCTTAATTCTCTTATTTTCATGTTTTTAATGATGATTAAAATATGCATAATTTCAGTTTTGTACGAGATGTTTCATGGCAATGAAATTTCTCATGGTAAATGAAGAAAAAGCACTTCTGTTACTCTTGTAGTTATGGTGAAACTAATACAATGTATTATCTTGCAATTTAAATTTCATTTTGACATTCCTCTAGCTAATTATGTAGGCAAATGTTAAATCACTTCCAAACACACTATGTTCTGAAGGTTCAAAACAGATATTCCTGTAACAATTTTAAATTGCTCCTTTTCCTGTTCTCTTTCCTCTTCTACTGAAGTAATTTTTTTAATCTCCTTCAATAAATTTTTGATACTGAAAAATAAAAACAGGGCAGAAGAAAAGGGACCTCACTGTAGATTGTGCTAAGTCATGAAAACCTGGAACATTTGAATTGAAAACACTTGCACCGATTCATTAACCACATCCTCACGTATTTCAACCAACTTCTCCAGGACTAAGTAGCATTTGAATAACATCTGTTTACAGTAGTATTGATCCATCCTGGTATGTAGACATTATTTGACTTATTTACTTGCTCAAAATGCAAAAAACGTATTTTCCAAGTTATTTATTCAGTTGGCAAAAAAAATTTCAGCCCCAAAGACACAGGCAAGTATCCAGGTGAAGTTACCCGGAGTTGTGTTCCCTTAACTCAGGCTGAATTTTGACCTTAAGTATAACCATTTTCTCCCAGTGAAAGTACTTAGCAACTTAATTTTATGGTAGGATGAGTTTCACAGTTTGTTTTGCTTCCTTCCCTGAGACACCTAGTTTCTTATGACAGTTCTCAGGCCAAACACAATTGATATACAAGTAATTTTTGTCAGAGCCATCTGAAGACTGTGGCACAAAATCCAGGTAGAGTGGAGTTCTATAGTGTTAGAAAAAACAAAAACAAAACACAAAACTTCCCTTCTACTCTGCTGAATTGACTGATTGGACTCATTACAAAATAAGATTAAATTACTCATCTTAAGCTTTATATGTATAACCAATTGACTTTCAGCTTTAAATTGCTATCCCTCTTAGCACATATTTTTCCTGTTGACTTCAAAAGCCAGTCATATAAACATTTCACCCTAACCACTGCAGAAACACTTTAAGGAAACAGAAGACTTCTGAAAATCATGCACATATACTAACATAATTATTTATTATGTATTATTCAATATGTATTAGATTGAAATATCAGGCCCCAAAATACTGTCCTGTTGACATGTGTCTCTTTTCATATATATTCCTATTTCGGATTGGCTGCTGTTTCTTACTACAGGTGGCAGCCACTTCCCCAAGAAGAGCTACTGTTTTATGATTTACATCAGGAAAGCACAAGTAATTCACATTTTCTAGTACTGTTCCTTTCAAGGAAGCAGCAGTTTCAGCTGTGCATTGCCATCATGTATGTGATAAGAGCTTAAGTGACATCAGCAGTTCTGTGTATGAGAATAAGGATCTGCCAGCACATAGTTACTTTAAATGGGGCAGGTGGAGAGAGAAAGAAAAAGAAAAGAAGAAAATTAAAGGAAGTATCTGAAACAATGACACATCCAGTTGTGTTTAGGGCCCTTCAGCATCTGCTTGGAAGACTTCTAAAGCCGTCTCACAAAAGCAGTCTTACTGCCCTGCAATAGTTATACAGGATAACGCAATCAGAACATGGCTGCTCGTTGTCAGAAGAAAGTTACAGCGACGGAGAATAAAATGCTATGGAGGGACAACGCACATTAAAAGAAATTCAAACAGTCAGTGAACCAAACAAAAACAGAGTGGCCAATTTCAGAGGCTTTAATCCAAAGCACTGAGTAATATTCTGGATGAAGTCAACATTAGATAGCTATGCAACTAAGACAGCAAAAGACTCCTTTTTTAATCTCCCAAATCTGTGATTTATTGATCCCTCACAGAATCTGATGGAGCAAGAGAAGCTTTTAATTAAAAGAAGTGATTAAGTGTAAATCCTTCCCAAGCCTTTCATTAAAATCTTGCTTTAGAGAGTGATTTGAAGAGTCATAGCAAGGCTGAGTCGGTATGCTCAGAAAGAAATGGTGTTTTCATAACATGATTAGTTGCACTGAGTTAAGATATTATTAAAGATAAAGGCAGCTCCTAGTTCTCAATAGGAAAAAGCTGACAAAAGTACCACTGAAAACCACTTTGTTTTTTCCTCTTGCAAAATTAGCAGAGCTTCTATTATTATGTCTTTCAGAGAACTGTAGTGGATTCAAAGTTACTGTAACACTTCCCTTTGTTTTCTTCATTCTAATGACAAAGAATTGAATCTTATTTAAATGGAGCTATGTTTCCACGGCTCTAGCAGGGAAAGTGTAATAGAAACAGATGATGAGTACTGCATCCTCCTAAAGGTGGCACCTTGGCACTAGTGAGAGGCCTGTTAGAGGAGGGTTAGCCTAGTCAGTTAGATAATCACTGATGCATAGCCCCCTTAATTTCAAGGAATAAGCTGGAAATGCCTTTTTTGTTTAAGTTCCATTTTCTCATAAGTGAACCAGCAAGGAAATAATGTAGCTTCGTAATTTCTCATTCCTCTTAAAAACAGCTATATTGATACCTAGAGTTTTCTAAATGAATTTTTCCTAAGTGTTCTTTTTCTTCAATAGGTTTTTCTTGACATTTTAAACATATTTGTATACACCTGTACACACTTTTTTCTCTTTCAATTTTATTGCTATTTATATAGCAATTGGTATAAAACATTAAAGCCAAAAATATAATCCCAGACACAAATTCCTTAACATAAAAGCTCAAGAGGGGAAAAAAAAAAAAAACCAGTCAGAAAATGAAGGTAAGGGATCTTAAGAAAGCATTTAATAAATCTGCTTCATCAATCAAAGACAGAAACAAATACATCTAATGTGAAAAGACTGAGGATAGAAAGTAGAAGTGATGCCATAAATAGCAAACCAACTGAAACAAAAGCAACATTAAGAACTTATATGAAGGAAAGAATCTTACTGTCCATACTGAGATGAGGAAGGAGAGAGGCTTTCATGTGTATGTATGCAACTACATGGAAAATATACAAAACTGGAAAGACTGAAGTACAAATCAGTAAGTGGTTTGGAGAGGAAAAACTGAATAAAAGTCAGATTCAAAAGGAAATGAGTGGAAATCCATGGGTTTCATGCCACTCAAATATCTAGAAGATATCCATTTGTAAATGATGAGCTGGCTTCCCCAGCGCTTCCCAGCAAACTGCTTTTAGATCAAAACATGCAGATAGGAAACAAAAGTTCAAGAACTGAAGTTCAGAAGAAACAGAAGTTTAATAACACAGTAAGAAACACCATAATAAAAGATCAGGTGGAATAAATAGTTTCCTTTGGTATGTCTAAGACACCATGCTGCTATCAGTACCCAGGCTAGGTAAAGCTAAACTGATGGCATGGTTTAACACTTCCCATGTGCTCAGCTGCCTCCCAGGCAGCAGGCAGGCTCATGCTAAGAACATGGCTAGGGAGCAGGTTAAGATGCGTTTCAGCAAGCACTTCAGCCACAACCTTGTGCAATGGTTCACTTGGAGCTGTTCTTTGAGGTGTAAATAAAGAAAAAGCCCCTGAAGCAATATGGCAATGACTGGATAACATCTACATGTTATTTAGGAGTCTCGCTTCTCTTGCTCCGATACGAATTCTGACCTTTAACTTATGAATACTCTCCCAGCAAACGTTTTACATTTCTAACACTCCTATAACATTGTTTTCACCCAAAAAATCTCCACTATGTCTAGCTAATACCCACTCTGTTGCGTATAATGAAATTTAACACATTTTTGTTGACAAAAATTCCAGTATCCTAGTAGGAAGAACTCTAAAGAAGTACAGCGCATTATTACTGACAACTGCACTTTATAGCAATTCTGGAATATTGAATTACTCAACTTGAATTTTGCGTGAACAAGACAATGCTGAACTTAAATCTTTTCTGTTTGCACAGAATTTACAACAGGGTGACTTCACGGATTTCTATTGAGTCAATCCTGATTTCCATATTAAGAAAAATATTACATTTGTCTGGCTGGAAATCCTGCTGCGAGGACTTGTTCAGCTGCACAGCTAATAGCACATTACTGGAAAGGAGACTTAAAAGCATCTACCAATGATGTCTGCAGCTACACAGCATTATGAAGTAAAGAACTCAAGTATATTTTGGAGAACATGAATTCACTGAAGGAAAATCCTGTCAGATTAAATGTTATGGGCTGGTTTTTATTTGTTTCTTTACTGATTTTCAGGAGAAGGGATATGCCATAAATCTGGAACTGCAAAGGAATCATCATGAAGCTGCACAGGATCTTATCACTTGAACTACAGATCAGTAAAAGAGGGCTAAATAGGGCAAGAAAATGGCTAATGGGCAAATTATACTAATTTGTTTCAAAAGGAAATGTATCCAGTTGAAGAAAAGGTTCCTAGCATGGATCCTGAGGGATCAGTGCTAGGACTAACCTTAATGCTTTAATCACTGTGGCATAAGACAAAGTTAGAAGGCATCATCAACACAAAGAAAGAGATGGATACCTCATGGAATTTAATGCATGGCTTTGAGGCATGAAGTAACAGAAATAGGATGAAATTCAGTATTACCAGAAGCATGAGAAATGCGTTTGGGGTCTAACCAACAAAAAGATGCTCTAAGCTGGGAGCTCCTGAACTGCCAAATCATAGTAACTACATTAGTATGCCAACTGGTCACGAGATTACCACAAGTAACACAAGGTCAACAAAGCTGTATAAACAATAAATGCAATCCAATGTTGCGTTCAGCACACAGAGAACAAGAAAATTTTGTGTAAAAGATACAGAACCTCCTACAGAAGATTCCATGCAGGAAAACAGGATTGAAAGGAAAACGCTCACACATGAATGAATATGTCTAAGCTGCTCATAAAAAGGGATATTAGAAGACAGTTCCTAGATATTAGAACAATGATATTTTGTAATATCAACCAAATAAGAGACAGTAAAGGACAAAAAACCAACTTACACAAAAACCAGAGCCAGTTAAATGTAGGAAAAGGATTACGTTGTGTAAAATAAAAGTGGTCATCAATTAGATGAGACAATCTTCTTCATTCTTGTTACCTTTACAATGACTTGATAAACTAGAAGGTAAGAGTTGCACTCACAACATATCCTGATAAACACGTTAATTAAAACATTCATTGGTAGCATTTTTGATTCCAAAAGACACTGCATTCGCAAAATACAAAACTGTTCGACCCTTGTCTAGTTATAAAAGTATATAATCTAATACCAGATAATATAAAACAGCTTATCAACTCCTTTTCCTCCCATTTGGGAATATATTCACTATCCTGACAACTACCAGGAGGAAATCTGAATCCAAAGCAAACAGTACAACAACAATCTGTGTTCCGGTGCTGCAGCCTGGGCTCTGTGAGGTGTGAAACTTCAATAACCCATCTGCTTTTCAAGACAAGGTCAGGAGATTTTCTAAACTTCAGAACAAAAGAACAACCATTTACTAGCCGTATAGTGACAGCCCTTCTACAGGGACACAAAACCAAAGTCAGTTTTCTTTCTTCCTTAAGGCCCTACATTGCATTCCACAGTCCAGGTGACCTCTTCCTTAGCTGTCATTTCAGTAAGTTCTGAAAAATAATTAAACCAAAAAGGACACATTGCTCTGTCATTAATCCTCTTGAGATCTGCACTCAACAGGGCTTTTTCCATAGTCAGTACATAGTGTGGACACATAGTTACAAGTATATTTACTTGCTTTTTACTGGGAGAGTGGTTATAAAACAAGTTTTTATCACTCTTCTAATGAGAAATTTGTATTACAAACTGTCATGCTCTCTGGCTCAAAATAAGCTTGTTATTTTTTACTGTGTCTATAACTAATTACAGGGGTTTTTAATAAGACTAGAACACTCTGTGTTGCAGCTAGCCTTTTTGATACATTTTTTCCTGAGCTCAGGTAATAAAGGAGGTACTCTGCAAATATACTGAAATCCTGAAAGTTAAATATCTGCACTACGAGCCAGATTTGCTTTATTTTTACACAGCTTTCATTAGAACTATTCTGTCATAACCCAGACACTGGGTTTTGTTTGGGGTTTTTTGTAAGGGAGAGAAGGATCCAATCACTTTTCCTGCATCATTTTCTTCAGTGCTTTTACCATAATCATCATCAATATAATTGTACTACATTTACATAGAGTTTTCCATACAAGGAGCTCAATCACTTCACAAAGCATCCAAGACAAAAAGCTCTTCTACACTTTAGCTTGCTATAAGATGTGCTTTAGTGCTATAAGGAACTGTTTATGTGCAAAATGAGGTCCATATGAAACACTGTACTAGGCAAATGTCCTTTAAGATGTCACATACTCTTTATTTACTGATGATTCAGTTCTGGTAAGAGAGGAAAATAATGTGATTCACTGCGCTGAAAATTATTCTGATTGGATTTTACTGGCATCAGAAGGATCATATCCCTAACACGTTCATTGAGAATGACAGCCAAACCCACTGAAAAACCATGCACCGAATACTTTATTATGTTACCTCATACTAATTATGAGTACCCTAACTAGGAACCTTTACGCAGGATGAAGTAGCAGAAGATTTAACTCTGGATAAGACTATTTTCTCCAATTCTGCTTTCACAATGTAAAGTTTTTCTGCATATAGATTTGTACCCATTTAACTAAATCAGTGCTGTAAAACCTGCTGTCCTTTACCTTGATGAGTTTTGACAGTGATTTCCAAAGGTCCAGAATTTATCTTCTGATTTCGAAAAAATAATGAACATGTAATGTGGATGCATTTGTCTTGATCATAGCACTTGTCCCCCTCATTTAAGTTCAATGAATTGACTATCATATCACTCAGACAATTGCTGCTAAATCAGTGTGATAAAACATTAGTATCTGTGGGGCATTCTGAACTAACCTGCCCCCTGCTCACCAAAACAGGAGTGCCCACTTTGCCACCCCTTTACCCAGGACAGGGTGACCTCCAGCAGAGACAAACTCTCAGAAGGTGACTGGGAGGGCAGGGTCAAGTCTTACTCCGGAACAGTGATTTCTCCAGTTAACAGCAGCCTTTACCTTTAGTTCTTTAGAAAGTAAGCACTAGGTACTGAAAATAAGTAAAGAAATAAAGTTCTGTCTACTCCATTGTTCTGACACAATAACAAGCATTAAAGGCTTTGAGGAGAGTACAGAAACTGGGCATGCATGAAACACGCTTCCCTTATTGTATCATTCAGCACCCAGTGTTTAGTAACTGAACCAGAAGCTGCATCCAGGTTTTAATAGCAGCTGCTATTTATTTTTCCATCAATTTCTCTAATCCCTCTGAAACTCTTAATACTTTTCATTTCCCCCATATCTGTGGCTGTAAGCTGGTACAATTTAATTGCTGTCTGCACAAAAATTACTTCTTTTGCTCCAAACCTTCTATGCAACAGTTTCATTTCACAGCCTCAGCTCTGGCAATGGAAAAAAAAAACCAAACCCAAAACACAATATAAAAATAAATTGTTCCCAGTTGCCTTTTTTTTTGGTAATAATTATGATTTTGCAAGTTTCTACTGTATTTTCTCCCAGTCACCTCTTTTCCAAGCTGAAGTTCTGGTCTATTTAGTCTCTTTGCATGGAAACGCTCCATACTACTCACGGTCCTTATTACCCATTTCCATACTTTTTCTTAACTCCAGTTGTACAAAATTGACTCTACGTTTCCTGTCTACAGTAAATTTCATCTGATTCAGCTTTCATCTAACCCAGTAGCAAACAAAACTCTGAGTTCAACAACCTAAAGTCAAACTCTCAATTACATTAATGCTGCAGTACCCATATTTGAAATATCTTAACAACTGATGAAAAGACTTAAAAGAAGCTAGGAAAGACACACCTAGTGCTAACATGAATGGGCACAACAACAGCATAGAATCCCAGGCTGGTTTGGGTTGGAATGGACCTTAAGATCGTCTAGTTCCAACCCCTTGCCATGGGCAGGGACACCTTCCACTAGACCATGTCCCCCAAGGCTCTGCCCAACCTGGCCTTGATGAGGAAATACCAAGGCATATCAGGTGAGAATCTGTCACTAGACACAGCTTGCTTAGTTAAAAACATAGAAGTCTTAATTATGCTGACTTTGAAAGAATTTACTTCCATCTTATAATTCACCATAATGTTTTTACAATGCACAATAACCTTCTGTATGCCAGGATGGTTCAGCAGGCATATGAACATGAATAGAAAAAGATACCTGAATTACCTTACATTGTCTTTTTTGAAGTCTGGGTATAAACTACCGCTGTCTTGGACTTTGTATAAGGGTTGTATTATTTTTAGGAGTAGTTTTTCCTTAACTGTCAGGTTTTTTGTTGTCTTCCAAAGAAATACAAGCAGACATTAAATTTAAAGCACATTGGAATGAAAATATCTCTATAAGAAATACATATATTTAATCATGTAGCTCCAGGCTCCGCACTCCACAGAAGAAAAAACATGCAGCAGATAGAGAAAACTGGGAAACTTTTGAGAAAACATCTTTTGTCTCAAAATAAATACTCATTAATAAAACAAATTGGTCACAGGAAAGATGAGGCTTAATAAGCATGTTTGTTTCCAAATTCTCTGAAGCTGTTAAACTGTCTCAGCTCAGCATTCTGCAAGTGAAGTATTTCACTGGGCGAGAATTTTCACTATTAAAGCATGAACTTCAACAGCCATATCTGAAATAAAACACTTTAAGATAATGTAAATGAAAAGGCTTTGGTTGATCCTAGCCAAGATTTAGAGACTTCTCCGAGAATTCAACTTCTTGTCCTAATTTAGGTCAAAGATGTCTTTCAAAAAGCAGCATAATTTTTCAGGACAGAATCTTCTCTCAACCCCAGACCTGCAGTAAAGGCACAAAGTGTCTGTGATTACAGGTGCTCATCTCATTGACTCTTCTGAAAACGACAGTGAGTACAGCAGCCCTTTCTTAGGGGTGGGGAAAGAGCTGATCTAGAACTCCATGGATCCAGACAACCTGTTGTTCTGGATCTACCAGGTGACAGGGCCTCCAGTCTTCCAGTATCACAGATGACCTTGGTGGCATACTGCCAAAATAAATGACTGGAAGCTGAAAACCAAGCAGTATGCCACGATCTAAGATACAGCTTGCACACACTAAGAACAAAACAGCATACCCATTAAAGATAAGCTATAAAAAGAAAGACAGCCAAGGGTGATGTCATAGTCTATCATGATTACTTCATTATATTTCTCTACATAATTACAATGAAAGGGAAGGGAATACTGAAGAGTATTCCAAGAGCTAAAACTTACCTGCTTGCAGCATCTGTTTGCTGTCTACGAGGCCTAATTCTTTCTGATGAATGTAACCAACATCGAAATGGCAATAAAACACTACTGGAAACAAGCACTACACGCACCACTTCTCTTTAAAACCACCAACCACATCTGTTGTTAGCACATGAAAAGTTATTGACAATTTTAATTTGGATTTAGAAAACAGCACTCAGTTATTGCGTGGTCGTTGCCTCCTTTGGTTTGCTCTTTGGGGTTTTGGGTTTTTTGTCTTTTTAGAAAGACCCAAAGCTCTAAACTCCTAAGCTGTTTTACAATGGGGAATACATAGATTTTTAGTGATGTCTGAAAAGATCACCAACTAATAATACTAATTTTTATCAACTGTCTTCACAGCTTAATTCTTACTGCAAAAATCCGATACAACAATAAAAATGCTAATAGAGAAAGTTTGGGAAAGATGCTGCAGACAACACAGCTACGTGCAGAGGAAATTAATTCCGTAGATGATGTGGGAAAGATGCTTTATAAAGTCAACAAGATATTACTTAAGGCAAGAGAAACAATTAGACTATTGACACTGAAGATAAAGCAAACATTTTGCCATCAAATATAATGAAGCTAATTAAAAGTGAAATGAAAATTAAAGATACGAATATGAAAACAAAATCAAACAAGACAGAAAGCCAGAGTTCACAGACTCAAAATCCAAACCAACGTGTGCAAACACGTAGCATCTATAGAGAACCTGAATGGACTGTAGTTTATCGTTTGGGGGGGGGGGATTTGCACATGCTAAAACTTAAAGATCCATCCTCCTTCAGGCATGGACTGGTCTGCTTTTTTTAAGAATAAAAGGAGATTTTATGGGCACTAGATACACAACTAAAAAGCAAGAATGTAACTGCATAGAGTGAGTGCTGGAAAAACAGTAGGCTGTACAACAGTACAAGCTATGAGCTTGTATTGCTGCAGAAAATACTTTTCTGACACTATAGAAGCATGACAGGTGCCAGATCCAATTCTGCTTACACCACTAGTCTAATTCATGTAACCTAATGAAACAACCGGGGATTTATACTCACCAAGGCATTTTACACTATAACCAGTCTTTCCTACTCAATGCCATCACCGGCTGGGACTGCACACATACATTTCAGGCCGCTTGGTTCAGCAGGGCTTTTGCAAGAGAACCAGGGTACTGAATGGTCTCAAGACTCTGGTTAACAACGCCAACATGTTCTTGGCATGCAGTCACGCAGCAGCTTTCATGGCTCTGTCCCTATTTTTTATTTTTGCTTTCCAAGTTATTTCTTTCTCATTTCTCCTCTTCCAAACTCTGAAGATCCTCCGATTACCTCCTCCTCCTACTGTTTCTGAACAAGCCCACCCATTACTAGACTATCAGATGATGCTGTCCTTACCCTCTGCTGCTGGCTCCCCTATGTCAGTATTGACTTCTTCATAATGTTTTCTTCACAGATGTCCTGCAGCAATTTCAGCCTAAAAGCTCTGTGGGAGCTATATGAATTTTCAATACTTTCTGTTAAACCAACCCACATTTGTGAAAACTTCAAACTCGCTATATATTGTATTTTAAATCTCTTCATATTTACCTGGTGTCACAATACCTAAAACACAGATTGGCAGTTAAGCAGTTTGCATGCTATTATTTACTACTCACAGTGCTGACCGCAGCCATCTCACCTTTACTTGGTGCCTTCTCTCTTTTCTCAGTTTATATTACAAACATCTTAGCTGTTGTCTTAAAATAGTATGTGAATGGTTTTGAGTAAGACCCAGTCTACACATTAATTTCAACTAGCTTGAAGGCTTCATCTTTCAGGACATATTTCAATGCAAATAGAAGTTTTAATTTTGTTTTTAATAAGCCATCAAACCATTCTTAGACGAGTGAGTGTTCATTGTGCTCACAAAGATATAACGAGACAATGTGGAAAGTCAGGAAAATTTCCAGAAACGAGGAGAAAGAAAAAAAAGAACAGAACAGGACATCCTAAAAGCAAAGTTCCCTAATTGCAGAACATGCAATGCAAGGCAATAATTATACACTCTCCCATTATTTAGGAACATCCCTTACTAATTTCGCCTTTGAACAAGTTGAGGCATTGTCTGCATAACGTCAAGCAAACCTGTAATGTTGTATAAAATATAATTGCTTAATAATGAATTGCTGAACAGAGTGCTCAAGAGAAAAGGAACATGGATTTTCAGTAATCAGCTTTGGAACTCTGGTTAGCCAGGCTATACACTTATTCTGTATGTTACAATGACCAGATCTGCATAGGACTTCAGAAGTCAGAAGGCCTCAGAAGGGTGACAATCACCTTGCTGATCAGAATCCCAAACAAATCGCCACAATTCCACTACCACTGACAGGATGCTAACCAGTAGGTGCAGAATTCTGAGCCTGTTGGAAATGCCTACCCAATACAGAGCAGTAATACACAAAGACACAGTAAGAGGTCCTCAAAGGAGTATTGTTATATTAGCACACTGCTCTGTACCAGGAGCACTGCCATGAGGTAACAGTCCCCTCTTCCTGCTCCTTCTGGGGCTGTCTGCAGCACAGCATTGCAGACACCATTTCCAAAGACAGAAGTTAAGGTGACTCCAATACTAACAACCAACCAGCAACTGTAAAGATAATAATGTTATAACAGATAATGTTTTTAAGCATATATCCCATGACACTTAATTGTAAATACATACATTTAAAACCCAGCAAACATAATAACCAATGAACAGCTTGAGTAGCTCTAGCAAATACTCTGGAAGAAGCACTTGCAAAGAAACCCCTTTAAGGACCACATCTGCTTTACTGCAATAGAACAGGAGAATCTACACTCTTTTGCTTCTAAGAATTAAAAGACTGCAGAAGTTGTTAAATTTCAAATAGTCATCTTGATTAACTCACTGTCAATGTAAAAAAAAAAACCAACAACCAACCAACCCTGATCACTTTGCAAGAAAATGAGGCTAAAATTAACCCAACTTATACTAAACTCTAAAAGCAGAAGCACAATTTATGGACGAAGCTCCAGGACCATCCGGTGCTACATGCACTGACCACATCTTTGTTGAAACACATGTACTTTTCTAAGCATTGCAAGGCACAAAACATATTTCAAGGGATCTCTTGATCTCTTCAAAGACAGACCCTGAAAGAAGGAAGTCAGTTTCTCAAAGCATAAGTCTGCTACTTTCAAGCCATAGATGTGAAGTTTCCAAAATTTCACTCCACTATTCAAATCAGGGCCAAAATGAGAGTGGATATGATTTTTCCACCGATTTCAATGTTATGAATACTAGCAAAGGGAGCTGAAAGTCTTGCCTTTCACCCCTCCACTCCCAGTAGGGGACACTGTCTCCAAGAAAATGCTGCATAGATATCTGCAAGGTATGATTTTCAACCAACTTAATTATATTTGACAAAAAAAACCTGCATGGACACTCTTGTTTCAACTCCCACTAGGCTTACTTTAGTTTATTTAAGTTCTTTTTCTTAGGAACGCGTTTAAGTTGAACTGAGTAAGCTGCCTTCACATCACAAAACAGAGTCCATAAATGGATTTGTAACAGTTTACTTGCACAGTGCAGCTTGTGCTTTAAATAAACTTCCTCATGTGAACAATATTAAACTGCCACTTGTCTCCAAATTCCCCAAACAAATTTAAAAGCAAAGTACATTCTTTCCTCTCCAGCACAATCGGAGCCTCTACTGACTCAGTGATGCTACTTATAGACAATACCCTTTTAGTCCTAGCATGCTCTTAAAGGATCCCTGGGGAAACTTACCCTTTTCTAACAAACTACAAGAGCACACGGCTGGAATTTTACAAATATTTCTAAAGCAGCCACCCACAGAGAAAAGATTTGAAAGACAGACAGTTCATGATGGCCCTGCAAAGCCAGCAGTACATCACTTACCAAGAAGGAAGATATCAGTGCGCACGACAGGCATACCCTAAAGTAACAACGCAGGAAAGATCCGTTTACAGATAATCACGGTTGAAAACAGATGTGCATTTCATGCTTCCAATAGGATTTGATACAGTCATAGCTATACAACAAAAAACAGATTAGAAAAAGCACTGGAGGGGTCATCAAGTTTCCAACAAGTGAAAATGAGTAGAGCTCCATGATCTGATTAAACCCTGTGATATACTGGAAGGTAAAATAACCAGCATTTTCATTAAATGTTCTGAATTAGTGAAGTTACATCTGCTCTTCTGGACACATTAGCTAAGCAAGCACTGGAGTGGCAATACCTAGTTTCCATCTCTCTGACTTTGTTTTCAAGAACAAAAAATCAAATGCCATACATCACAGGGGACAGAACTAAAAGACATAAGCTAGAAAGGTGACATTAAGCATGCTGTATGCTCACTGGACCCCATTCACAATCTCACAAGTAGCTGGATGCATTTGGTAAAAAGCGATTGACATTTATGTTTTCCTCAGTAGACCTAATTAGGTCTGACATACATCCATTCACACTCAAATAGGCACAGAAACCTTCAAGGTTGTTTGCCAATTATTTCCACCTAGACTGCCTCATTCTGAAAGGACTGGGAATCTCAACCTTCAAAAGATGCTACAGGTGCTGCTCACGCATCTTCTCCCAGCACCCAAACCTTTCACAAGAAAAATATTTACTATGTAAAACTCGTAGCTTTCAATACAGGAAAACTGGTTTTGCTACTCTCAGCCTCTTCAATCCCATTTTTATGTGTGATTGACAGAATTTTTAATCACACAAATGTACAAGTACTGTTCTAGTATTGTAAAGTTTTAAAGGCCCCAAAAGCCAGTCCCGTTCATAACACTATTATTAATGTAATAACATTAATATCTGAAAAGAGTAAAAGGTGCTAAAGGATGGAAAAGTAAATTTTCACAGATGGAAGACATTCAGATAATACAACTTCCCCAAAGAGGCTAAGAAAGATTAAAGTTAAGATAAAGGTCACTTGAAAAGACACATCACATTTAGCACTGTATCACAAGGGAGGTGGTTGAATCCCTAACCCAAACGGGGTCTCCTTTCTTTGCTTTTCTCATAAAAGCAGCTTTTTAGCTGCCGGGTTTTTTGGCTGCCAGTCTTGTAAGCTATACATCTGCACAGGCTCTGGGCATCTCCGTGTTGAGTAGGACTCCAGCAAAGTGCTTGGTTCAGCCATCTCTGTGCAAGAAGAGACTTCAAAGCGATCAGGCTTGAACAGCATTTTGTCATCTACCTCCTCTGCCACAGACGTCCCTGTGATGACTCCAGGGTGCTAAAATAATACAGGAATAATACATGCCTAGTTCAGCCTTCTACTTCAACCTAAACTTCATTAGTATAAAGCTGCACATAAATGCACTCCTAATTTAGACTTTTCTGTGTCATACTTAGAGATGCTTACTCTGCCTCTGCGAAGTACCATGGTATCTCACGCTGTCCTCCACTGTCTTATTCTGGAACTCCAACATCATTTTAGGGTTTGGAGCTAATGCTAGCACATCTCAGCCCTTAAACTCATTCAGTTCATGTTTCCTCTCTCACAGGAGACTGGTTGTTTACTTCTATTCTCTAAGGAAGCTCACAGCATGAACGACAAAATGTCAGGAATAATTAGGAAATCTAGTTTTATGCCCCTAAAGAACAAAATGTTGTCTTTGTCCTCTTGGGCAGGTTGTTGTCTTCCCTAAATAAAAAAGAATGGCTTTTGGCATCCACCAAGTAAATTCAAGCCAGCATATCATTTAGAGACAACTTGTACTTATTCCTGCATCTTTCTCCATTTCTTTCCTCTGTTTTATGACATCACTTTCTGTACCCTCTACAGTCCCAGTCTACTGTGAGTGGGAGCAGAATAACTACTAGATTCAAACTCCCTATTTCCTTCCCTAGGGAAATCACCTACATTTTTTGCTGCTCCAGACTATTCAGCAATTTATTATATAGCAGTCCAGAAAATACTCTTCCCCAGCCTCCTCTTCTGCTCCCTTACCATCATGATGTATTTTATTTCTATGAAGCAGTTATTAACTACCAAGCACTGGAATTGGACATGCATACCTAGGACCATCAAAATAATACAAGCACAGCTGCTTCTTGATGCAAGATATCAAGGAAAACATCTCAGTGCCATACCCTTTTCCTAAGTGCTACAGTCTTCTAGGCCAGTAGCTCAAACTTTATACTAATAAAACAACTAACACCCCCTCCACCCCCCCCAACTAACTTAAAACATACCCACAGTTATATAGCAAGAATTCAATTTGTTTCCACAATTTGTTTGACAATGCTGCTGCTGATCCCGATTTTTAAAGCTGAAGGGAGAGTGGATATTCACCTCAGCCATCTGCCAATGCAGCACATGAACACGTTGCACACGGATTCCGTAACTGATGTACCTCAGATCACCAGGTACCATGTAATTTGAGGCATACTTTCTCACTGAAGATAATAATGACTGTATAAATTACACTGGCAACAGGCTTTGTCACCATAGCGACATGCACAACAATGCAATGAATTAATTCTGTCAGTCTAATATAGATTAAACAATAGAGAAACTCTTTGTAGATGCATTCTCTTACTGATTTTTATTCTCAGAAACACATACTCCGAGTTGGGGAGAGATAGGAGCTATTTTCTGAAAAGAAGCTTTCTTCTTGAAAACCTAAATTCCCTTTTGGACATCAAGAGAAAGTAGATTCTAGAAACTCCTGACACAGCCTCTGGGAGACACTTATCAATACAAAAGATCACCTGTAAAAACTAACAGAATAAAAGGACTTGTAAGTGTCCACATTTTTTTCAAGGTAATCTCTCCGAAACCTCTAGAAAATCAAATGACAACCAGCAGCAGTATGGAAACTGATGAAATCAAATCACAGAGACAGATTTCTCTGTCTGGCAAATTCACAGCAATTGCTACACACAGTTTTCACTCCTTATTTCAGAGCTTATTTCAGAGGTTATTCCACTCCTTATTTCAGAGCTTCATTCCTCACACCCCTTTTCTCGTACTTGTGTACTTCCAATGTCATCTGTGAATCTGCCAAAAATCATGTTTGGATAAATATCATTACTGTAAAAGAAAGCATCAGTAATTTACAGAATTTAAACTTCAAACCACAAGACTAAGTCCAGCTTGTCTGAATAGCCCAACTGAATCTGGCATAATTACCTGAGTAAGTCTGCAGAAATGGCCTGTCCTTCACTGCCTCTACATACATGATTCTTAAATGCACATCTCAATCTCCCATGCTTCTGTACATCTAGGTTTTGTATATCTAGTCCTTTCCTCTGCCCCTAAGTAGAATCAGCTCTCTACATAATTCCTCTTCATCTATCCTTGACAAAGGAAAGGCTCCCAGTGACAGGCACATCTTCTCAAAAAATGTATTTCCAGTGCTTCCTTCTGCTACCTATACTTTTGTCCCCACTAATAACTGATTTGAGCCTTCTCTGCTGCAGTTGAAATTCATTTCTTATCCAGCTGCAACAGAACCAGTGCGTATTTCCAAGATCTGTTATGTATGCTCTTGGGGAAGCTATGAATGGGACAATTCTTCTGTGCAGACAGACTGTCAGCTGCAAAGGTTCTTCCACTGAATAGAACAGCAGGCTTTTCTTCCTAAATGCTCCTCTTTTGATAGGCTTCTCCACTCGAGAAAAGTAACAAAATTCTTTTTACCTACTGATTTTATTACAAGATGTGTATTTTCAATATGTATTTCCCATCGGGAGAAGAGAAGATTAAACAACAAAGGATCAGACTACGAAACTGTAAGTTTATAAACTCTCACAAAACATCACTAGCTCTTCCTCTGCATTCCTAAATTTACATTTCCTCTCTGCTGTTCTAATTTACATTATTTGGGCTGTACAACTGCATTATTTCAGACTTCAGTCCCTGTGTTAGTACTCTGATGCCTTACATTTATTCAGTTCCAACTCTGTTCTCAAAGGAAACTGGCTATTTATTTCAGCAAATGTATTCAGCAAATATAAATCTGGGTGAGAAACAGAATAGTTGGATATAATGTTGTATAAGTTCAGCATAACTATTCACTGTGCTGTCTAAATTCAAGCCTTTTCTTCCTCCTTGTGGGATTCACAATTATAATATTTATTGATAAATACGGACAGAATCCATGGAAATAATTTTAAAGCTTTTGATAGCGCATAGTAACCAGCAGTAAATTCAGCACACGGTGTAGTATAGTCTTACTGCAGTAAGTTCTTCTTGCTGCCTAGGAGCCATAACCAAGTACTACAGGGATTTTTGGTTTGGTTTGGTTTGTTTTAGAAGCATACAACAAACTCAAAACATACAGAGGAAGTAGAGTTCTCTGAACAACATTGCAAGAGCTCTGAAATCTGCTTCCCATTCTCAAAGACTTGACTTCCTTTGCGACACGAGACCATTCACTTGACACTCCATACTGCAGCACCCCAGGATATAGCAGTCCCTTTCTTTTCCCACAATCTGTCCTGTCTACTTAAATAGTAAGGAAAAGAAGTGTCTCGTGATAGGCTAGATGTTTCAGATTTATAGATTCAGAGGCCAGAACTGATTGCAGTGACAATCTAATTTAGCCTTTTGTATAAAGGATAGCCTGAAATTCATTCTTGTTTCAAGTTAAGTATGACTTGCAACTGATTTACACTGATGAAGAATCCACCTTTCTCTAGGTACAGTGTTCAAATGGCTGGTTATTCTTTCACATGTTAAAAACCCTGTACCTAATTCCAGTATGAATTTGTTTGGCTCCAATGTCCAGCCTCTGGGTCTTGTTATGCCTTTGTCTGCCTGAGATAACATAGCTACTGCAATACCAGTGCAAATAATAAATTACATTACGTGTTATCTAAACAGCATTCCTCCTTAACTGCACCCCTAGGACAGCTCTGACACTACCTTACTGGAACTAGCTGACACCTAAAGCTTTTGGCAACAAGTATGCTATCAAACATCTGTCGTGACACCCCTTCTAAGCACCCCCTCTCCCACACCATATGGCCATCTCCACCGAGTGGTACTGCAAGGCCACAACCCAGCTCTCATCACTCCCTGTCCTCCCTGGGGAAGGCAGGCACTGACTGATAATTTCACACAAACTTCACACTCCATCAGCAGGAAAAACAGCCTGCTGCAGTGAAAGGAGATGCGCAGAGCTCATCCGTGTTACAACACACTCTGTCCATGTCATCGCTGCCAGAAAACCCGCCTTGTGGAGGCGCAGCATACTCTCAAATAAGGGATTTTTTTATTTCCAGCATTGCTGTTGCTCCTCCTCAATACTTTGCTTGCCACAGTCTGATCAGCTGTTGAGCATAAAAGCAAATAAATCCCACACATACGTACAAGGAGATTTCATTGGCGTACTAGCGCCCTTCTGCTATGGAAGCAGAAGAGTCCTCCTCTTTCATATATGCCTTCATAGCACACGTAATTGTGAATTATTTTGTGGGAAGAAAAAGAATAGGCAGCATTCTGCCTCTCCCGACAGCCTTTGCTGTGACTCCAAACAGGTCCACAGACACCCTTACTGACACTGTAAGAAATGTCAGAGCTTTTCTAGATGATGAAATCTTGAGGCCCCAGTACTTTGTAGCATCAATGTATTTCCCTTTTGCTGCAAAACTAGCTTCTTTGTGTCAGACACACAGACAGCTTTTACCACCAAAGCCACTCAACAATTTGGTCAAAACTATACGCATAAGTATTTCGGAACGACACTCTTATTGCTGTGTTGTCCAGGAACAACGTTGACTGGATAATTATGAAGAAAGAATAGATGGGAAAAGAGGAGCTAAAGTAAAAGAGGAGAAAAAAGAACTAAAACAGAGCAGAACCCACACCAGCAGTCACAACTACAAAATAAATTAATTGTGAGGGGACAGGTTCTGCTCCTACTGAATTCACTAGCTGGCTTCCCATTTATTTCAATTGGCCTGATAAACACGTGCATCCCTCCAGCTTCTGTCCTGCCAGAAAGGAAGGCTGGCAGACAATCCATCAACATGAGCTACAAAGAATCAGCACCAGTGCTGAGAAAATTCGACTGCCATTCAAAATAAAATTCAAAGCTAGGAAATGACAGGAAAAGCCTTCCAGCAGCTTCAACTGCAACTGGATGTACCGCAAGAGCTTTAATTTAAAAGCAATCCAAGAGGTACAGTGTGTACTGTCTGTGTAAAATTTAACTGAATGTTCCTGTAGCACCTTTAAATTCTCAATTCTCTTTTTAATTATGCGAAGGTAGTACTACACAAACACTGTTAATCATATTCCTCGTGTTTAAGGTCAGAGTTGGATGGAAAAGAGAACCTGTTTCCATAAATTACTTACATGTAACCTAGCGCAGCTGTAAATTACATAAAGATGCGAGCCAAAAACTTACAAACCGGTTATCCTTTGCTGTGATCAGGTATAGTCACTTGGCTGGAAAAGACAACTGACAGTCCTTTTCAATCCTGAAATTATTTGGCAATAGATTAGATTAGTTAATCTTGCTGGACACACTGCAAATTCCCCTCGTGGAAGAGATGGGAAATGTTCTCTAATATACCAAAAAGCAGGTGTATACATCAGAGATCTCTCCTATTGATTTACTATATTTTACATGGGTTAAGATCTACTACTGGGTTGTTGCATTAGTTGTTTGTGGGTTGTTTTTAGGTTTGGGGTTTTTGGGGTGGGTTGGGGTGTGTTCCCCCTCCTCTCCTTTTATCCACATTTTTCAACAACAGTGCATTGAGACCAGCATAGATTATTGTCAATGTGTCACATAGAAATAAATCTGTTATATTTCTAGCTAGTAATTTCCCTGGACAAAGCACTAGTTAACAGCACTGTTCTTTAAGAACCTAATCCCTTAGGTTACATCCAAACCTAAAACTCACTAGAAGCAAAAGCTGCTGAGAACTAACTTATGAAGACAAGCTGCAAGCCCTTTTACTTGTTTTCAGGTGATTTGTTTGCTTGGGGTTATTTTTAGTTTATTTGGGGTTTTTTTTTTTTTCATTTTTAAGACTTTTATTTTAGGTTTTACTCTTGATACTGCTATTTTCCACATAGATTAAGCTTTGATTAATGTTTCAGAATGTTCAAATCTAAAGCAAATCCACAAGCATGCCTGAGATTTGTTATTTTGGATTTTGAAAAATCTGAAACCTCTATGTATTACGTCTTCTCCTGTGTAAATGAAGTGCCTCGTTTCTTGGCTTCATATTCAATTTTTCCATAAATCAGAGTTGAATGAGCTTTGCAAACAGGAGAAAAATAAAAGTGGCTTCAGTTTTCCACTTCCAGAAAGTAAGACTAGATTTCATACATAGGTATACACGGATTTGAGATACAACATCATGTTAAAGCTGCTGTGAAACTGCTAAAATATCTTAAGAGATGGCCAGAGACATGTAAGTGAAGTGCAGTAAAGAAAACAAACCAAGCATCTGAAAATCCACTGTTTTTCTTCACTTCTTATACCTTCTTAAGATTAGTATTTTGCTCTTTAAGCACTAACAAGTTTAAAATTTCCCAGCTGTCCTGCACACATTTAATTGGATACAAGCAACATGAACATTTTGGTATCTCGAGAAGGTGTTTTTCCCACCTCCCTATATGATGTTAAGTCACAGGAGGAAAAAACAAACAAGCCAAAGAAACATTGGCTACAGGAGGCCAGCTAATGTACCTCCTAGCTTTATGGCTCAACCTGCTAAGTGACTCCTCACAGAACTCTGTGCAGTCAGTGTAAGCAAGCTGCTCTTAAAAACCTCAACTGATAGAAAATAACAAGACCTTCCAACAGGAATTTGTAAGAGCACTTTACTATCTGTGCAAGCAATAATGAATGGAAGTTTTTGTCTCAGAAGCTCCTGTGACATCATTATTGCTCTTATACTCTTGATGGGTTTTTTGGTGAGCCTGTTTGGTTTTTCCTTTGGGTTTGGGGGTGTTTGTTCATTTATTAATACCACCTCAGTCCCCTCCATCATTATATTCCCATCCAACAGAGAGTCAGCTATGCCCTATTAGTGACTGCAACATAAGGAACTACCGGTGCACTCAGACTGCACAAGGCGAGAATCCATCATCCACACAAACAAACAGCAACTGGCTTCAATGTCAACTTATTTCAAAAGGGGGCTCTGTGTGTGCACACAAAAATAAGTAAATGTATTTTCATTTCCTATTAGCTCAAATTGCTGCACCATTACTAATAATACATCTCCATAAAGTATTAAAAAACACCCCGCAACATAAAGAACCTCAAAAGCTATCAGTGTGTAAAAGCAAAGATCTAACAGAAATGGGTGAGGTTAACAATGATTATGTCTGCTAACTGCCACCTGTCATACTTGATTCATAAGTGTACCTGGAAGTAATCTATACAATAATGCTCACAGAACAATTGTTGACCTAGCACAGAGATTAGCAAGCAGCAAGGTCCAAGGCTGAGTACTTACAGCTACTTCAAAAACAAGCTAAGGCATCCCAGTTAACTCGACTAAATGAATGGTGTTACTACTTATTTGAAATGAAGAGCAGGAGCAGGTCAGCCACATTGATGTAAAAGGCATTTAAAATGCATTTCAATTTAAAAGATAAAAACAGTATAACAGCCATATGGAAGTGCTTGCTAATTTCATTGAGGAACTCCTGAAGCAGTCTTAAAGGACTGATACCCCTGCTAACATTTTTCAACTTTGGTGAACTCACTCGCAGCTTTTGAACGATTCAATTCACCCAAAAACTTGACTGGTCTGACACAATGGCAATGGCACAAACCCTGTAAAATTACAGAGCTATCCACTAGTCTGGGACTGCACCCACTTCCATATGCCTTTAATGTTCAGAGGCCACGAGGTTAATTTTCTAACCCTATGACTGTCCTGATTCTACCACAGAATTTTGTGTATTAGACCACAAGATAATGCATCACAGAGCCCACGCAGAGCTCTAGTGAAGGGGCATTTAGGTGGTTTTTGGCACTTTTACCAGGCTGGAGGTCATTCAGTGAGTGGCAAACATGTCACCATTTTACAAATAATTTTCAATCCTTCGTGTGAGAGGAAAGGGAACATTAAGGAAGAACTTCAAGCCCCGGGCATTTAGAAAGGAATACGGCAATATAATCCTTTCCGAGGTAACTTGTTTACAGTCAGTAACACTGCCAGGAGAAGACATATAGTAAAACAAGAGACAATCAAGCTTGCAGAATGATGGAAGAGCATTCACAACATATTGTTACTTCCTCTTGTTCTCTTTGCTTTAAATTCAATGCAGAATTTTATAGTCCCTCTGCACAAAGGAACAGCTATATATTTCCACATAATTCTGAAGTCCTTTGTCCTATTTGTTGTGGCATTGTCTCACATGACATATAGATGACCTTGCTTCAGTGAGATGAAGCTACACACCCTCTTCTCAGCAGACCGAGTCTTAATCACTAGCTCTCGGTGCAGCACAGTTCGGGAGTGCACTTCATCACAGGACTTGGGCACAGAGGAATAGGGGACTGGCAGAACCAACTCTCACTGGTAGCACAGGCTCCCTGTCAGTCATAGGAAGCTCAGCTCCAACAAACTCTCTGCAAGGCACAGGAGAGAGCAGAAGGACCAGATGTGCTGCTGTTTTGCAGTCCCTCCACCTCAACAAGACAAGACACTCATATTGAGAGCTGCTGGATTATAAACTGAGGAAGATATCCTCCTTCTGCATCACTCCACTTGATAAAACCAATATCATGAGCTGCACTTTAAGGACTGTGCAAGGCAAAGAATCATTAAACACATCTGGAGATGAGTGAGAATCCAAGCCATGTTGTGGCACACAGTGTAAAACATTCCCTGTGAGAAAACACAGCTTAGTAAACCAGGACTCTACCCTTCTAAAAGGCTCAAGTGGTATTCCAGGGCAACCTTACTAGAGGATGCTACAGTACTTACGCTGTTAATCAGACACAAGCATCACAAGCATAGTACACTCAGGTCCTAAAGTTCATAGTATTAAAATAATAAATTAGAAACACTTGTGTCTCTGCAGAAGTGCCTGCAGCACAGTTTGGGACAAGCAGCAGGAGGCAACGATAGTGCAAGAAAAGGGTATAAGCAGCAGGAGGTTAATGTCTAGCCTGTAGAAGGATGCTCCAGAAGAAACAAAGCTACTCTTGTCGTGATTCACAGGCCTGTAATGCAACATCATTACAAGCCTTCTACAACAGCTGTGTCACAGCTTCACCCTGTGAAACTTCTGCCTGACCCTTTCACAGCAGCATACAGGACTTGAGGGTGGACCCCTGTGAGCCTTTTTAACAGCTTCATTTCATGAGAAAATAAAAATACATTAGTTTCAGTACGCAAGACTCAAATTTAGAGCTCAATCCCACTTCAAATTCTACCTTGTTATCCATTCTCAACTACATTAGGCAAATCAACACAGTTCTGAAGCCCACAGCACAGTGTTCTGACTTTAGCACAGTGATTTTCAACTGGGCTCCAGCTGTTTGACTGAATAACATTCAAAGTCTCTGAGTACATTAGTTAGCACAGCAGTTCTCAAATATCTACTGCTTGGACTTCAATTGGGTGCAATATAGTGAGATGTACAATCTAAATAAGAACTCGTCCTAACTACACTGACTAAAATTACCAAAGTGCACATGGACCTGAAATTACAATTCAGGTACCTAATATTAGGTTCCAAAACCTGTGTTTTATTCTTTTCCGTATAAATATCAGCACCATTTCTGAACAGCTTCAAAAAAAAAAAACCCCAAAACCAAAACAAACCCCCAAAAACCCAAACTAATAACCTCCAAACATAGCTGACAAACCTTTCCCATTCTCCTCACCATAAGGTGCCACTGTGTTTGCACATTTGGTGGGGATGCTTTAGAAAGCATCCAGAAACGTAACATACATTGCTAATATACATTCCTATTACTGAAGGCAAGGGGACAAGGCCCATAGTACTCCAATGTCCTCACAAGGGGTTATTTTGAAACTTCACATCTAGCCTCTAAAGAGCATCATGTTCTATGCAGATTAGCTTTGTATTATTTGGACACTTAAATACATATCCCACTGAAGCAAACAAATGAAGGAACTGCTGATAATTCCTCACGAAGAATTCGGGAGCCTCATTTCACTCGCCCAATTTTGAAAACCGTATTTCTGAGTTCCCCAACTAGGATACCAGATTTTAAACTGTGGAATTGCTAAATAAATCTGCTCAGCCTTGCAGACTTTGAGCAGGCTAAACCAATTGGAAATGCTGGTAATGAATGTCTGTAATGACAACAAGGATCCTGATGCACTACCACTTTGCATTTCATAGCCACACTATCCTGTATAACCAAGTCAACTTGTAGTAGCTGTTTCTTCAGATGAAGCAGGCTTCCTGACACTCAGCTGAAGCCTGTGGCCTGAGAAAGCTGTGAGCCATCTGAAAACTGTGAAAAAACACCCAAATCCAACCAGACATAACCTAAGAGGGGACAGAGGGGGAAGCAAAACAGACAAGTGGTGGAAACTGGGGACATGCGGTAGTCCTAACATCATACAAATACCTATCGAAAGCAACTGTCTTAGAATATAAATAGTGATGCCAGCTCTTACGCAGGGATAAACTCTTAAGGTACTTCTTTTGTCTCCCCTTAGTATATACTTAATAAGCAGTTATTCCTCATTTCATACAAGAGCACATCACGCTGCAATAAATCAAAGTTCACCTATGATAATCTCACCTCCACGCTCATTCCCTCTTCCTACCCAAAGCAATGATGCATCTCAAAATACACATACAGAATCAAATATACATTACTGGCAGGGATAATGCGAGTACAGCTTTACCTGTTACTAGCTTTGAACATATCCTGAAGAAATTTTAAAATCTTAGAGCAAAACACAATTAAAAAAAATATACAGGAAAGAGTTTAAACATGTTCTTAAACTGCGAGCTGTAAAAACATACTGAATTGTTAACAGCATACACTGTTATAACTCTTCCCTTCCTCCAGATCTTGCTAGTGAATAAATAACTAGCAAGATACAAGCTCGCCACGGCAGCTTAAGTTGCAGTGCCAGAACAGAGCAGAAAAGAGCAGTGCAAGTTAGAATTCAACTACTATGCCAAAATATTTTTTTACACAGCTTTAAAGTCACATTACAGAAAGATAGAAATATTTACTGTTTATAATGGTATAATTTAATAGCAAATCAGGCCCTGCTGAATTAGATACTGCAACGACATAGTTAATAAGAAGTACCTATTCCAAATAGCATACCAGCTACTTAGATCATAAAATGGTTTGGGTTGGAAGGGACCTTACAGCTCACCTAGATCCAACCCCCTGCCACAGGCAGGGACACCTTCCACTAGAGCAGGTTGCTCCAAGCCCCTGTGTCCAACCTGGCCTTGAACACTGCCAGGGATGGGGCAGCCACAGCTTCTCTGGGCACCCTGTGCCAGCGCCTCAGCACCCTCACAGGGAAGAGCTTCTGCCTAATGTCTAAAATAAATCTCCCCTCTGTCAGTTTAAATCCATTCCCTCTTGTTCTGTCACTACATGCCCTTGTAAAAAGGTTCCTCTCCAGATTTCTTGTCAGCCCCCTAATATAGGCACTGGAGCTGCTCTAAGGTCTCCCCTTCAGGAGCCTTCTCTTCTCCAGGCTGAACCAGCCCAGCTCTCTCAGCCTGGCTCCAGAGCAGAGCTGCTCCAGCCCTCGCAGCATCTCCATGGCCTCCTCTGGACTCTCTCCAACAGCTCCACGTCCCTCTTGTGTTGCTGCCCCAGAGCTGCAGGGGGGGGTGTCCCCAGAGCAAAGGGGGAGAATCCCCTCCCTCAACCTGCTGCTCACACTCCTTTTGATGCAGCCCAGCACAGGGTTGGTTTCTGGGCTGTAAACGCACACTGAAACCAGCTCATGCTGAGCTTCTCCTCAATCAACACCCCCAAGTCCTCGTCCCCAAGGCTGCTCTCAATCAATCCAGTCTCCAGCCAGCCTGTAATTGTGCTGTAATTGTGTACAGGGTGCACCCCTGTACAGGGTGCTGTAATTGTGCACCCTGTCCCAGGTGCAGGATCTTGCAACAGGTGAGTCTAGGCTTATTACTGGTGCTCTATCCTTTTCAGAGATCACAGAATCATAGAATAGTTAGGGCTGGAAAGGATCTTAAGATCATCTAGTTTCAACCCCCTGCCATGTTATCCAAGACTCCATCCAGCCTGGCCTTGAACACTGCCAGGGATGGAGCATTTACCACTTCTCTGGGCAGCCTGTTCCTGTGCCTCACCACCCTCACAGTAAAGAACTTCCTTATATCTAACCTAAACTTCCCCTGTTTAAGTCTGAACCCATCACCCCTTATCCTATCACTACAGTCCCTGATTAAGAGCCCCTCTCCAGCATCCTTATAGGCCCCTTCAGACACTGGAAGCTGCTCTGGGTCTCCACGCAGCTTCCCTTCTCCAGGCTGAAGAGCCCCAACTTTCTCAGCCTGTCTTCATACAGGAGGTGCTCCAGCCCCCTTATTGTCCTCATGGCATCCTCTCGACTTGCTCCAACAGCTCCATGTCCTTTTTATGTTGAGGACACCAGAACTGTACACAGTGCTCCAAGTGAGGTCTCACAAGAGCACAGCAGAGGGGCAGGATCACTTCCTTTGACCTGCTGAACAGGCTCCTTTTGATGCAGCCCAGGATACGGTTGGCTTTCTGGGCTGCGAGTGCACACTGAAGCCGGCTCATGTTAAGCTTCTCATCAACCAACACCCCCAAGTCCTTCTCTCCAGGGCTGCTCTGAATCTCTTCTCTGCGAAACCCGTAGCTGTGCCTGGGATTGCCCCGACCCAGGTGTAGGACCTTGCACTTGGCTTGGTTACGACAAGGTTAAAGCTATACATTAGTAACAGTTGCCTCTCAGGTCTCCAAAATAACACACAAAACCAGACCATTCGAGAACAACTTGGGAAAACCCCACGAAAAACCCCAAAACAAGCCCCACCGCTTTGCCTTGCAGAACTGAGGAGGCACGCAGGGAGGCGTGCCCAGGCAGGAGCCTCTGCGGGCAGGGCAGGACGGAGGAAGCCAAGCACTGAGGGCTCCTTGCCAAAGGATATGCTGACAGCCCAAGAAAACCACGGCGAGCTCACTGGAACCGATTAAACCCAAAGGGGGTAACATTTTAAATACAAACCTGAAGCAAAGGGGATTTAAACGGTCATGAACCGGTATATGAAACACAACCCGGCTGACGCGGGGCACACTGGGGCCCGGAGGACGGCCCCTCACGGGGAGGCAGCGGCGGCGCAGGCACAGCGTTACACCGCTCACACCGCCGCGCTTCAAACTCGGCTCGCACAGGCGGCAGGGGAGGACGTCTCGGCGGCGTTCCTGGGTTACCCCAGCGCAGTCTTAGAGCCGCCCCGCCTCACTCCGCCCTTCCCTTCCTTCCCCCCCCTCCCCGACCCCTCACGGCGGGCGGGTGGCGGTGTGAGGTACCGTACCGGCGGGCAGGAGGCACTCCAGCGGCGCCACCGCGCGCTCCATGGCCGCCCAGCTCGCGGCGGGGGACAGCCTTGAGCCAGCGCGGCGGGAACGGGGGAGAACGGGGGACACCGACACACACACAGAGAGAGAGGCGGGGATTAGCGGTGCTCCCGTCCCTTCTTCCCTGAGGAACTGCCCTTCCCGGCGGGAGGCGGCGGCGCTGCCCCGGGCACCTGCAGCCACACGGGGTGGTGCTTCCGAAGGGGAGGGGGGGTGGGAAGCGGAGGGGGAAGGCAAGCTGAGAGACTCGATCGCCGTCGCGATCCGTTGCTCGGCGATGGATTCAGCGGGGGGAAGGCGGAGCGGCGGCGGCGGCTGGGGCCAGTGCTGGCGGAGAGCGGGCGGGTCACGGGCCGGGAGCGGGGCTTCACCTCTGCGCCCTGGAGCAGCGGCTCCCACCGCCCCGCGGGGCTGTTTGCGACACGGAGCAATGCCGACGCGGTACAGCTGCGTTAGGGGGGCATGCAGGGCAGGTACAACGCGAGGAGGGCGGCGGTGTGCTCGGTTTTCCGCCTTCTAAACAGGCGGCCGCATTGAGTTCCTTTTCGTTAAACATCTAGAGCGCGGAGGGGGTGGTGATGGGCACCATCAATAAAAATACCCGCAGGTCACTGTGGGTGCTGGAAGTGTCCTGCTTTGAGATCCGGTGACGAACGGCTCGCTCAATGCAAAAGGGGCTGATCGCTTTCATCCCATTGGAAAGGAAAACAAGCGTACCCAGCGCGGTTCCCCACGCCGCAGTGCGCGGAGCACCGCGGGCTGCTCCCCGGCCCGGCCCCGCAGCAGAGGGCAGCAGAGGCCGCGGCTCCGGTCCCCACGCAGCGCGGCGCCGAGCGGGTCCTTCACAGAGGCACCCTGGGGTGGGACAAGACGGGAGGGTGAGGTCTCGGTTTAGGGGTGTTTGGAAGAAGATATTGTGGTAGAAAAGGACCCGGGGGTGCTGACTGACAGAGCTGAGCATGAGCAGCTTGTGTCCAGGCGGCCGAGAAGCCAACAGCATCCTGGTCTGTATCAGCACCAGGGTGGCAGCAGGGCCAGGGCAGGGATCATCCCCCTGTACTGGGCACTGGTGAGGCTGCAACTCGAATCCTGTGTCAGTTCTGGGCCCCTCACTGCAAGGGAGACATTGAGGTGCTGGAGCGGGGCCAGAGAAGGGCACCGGAGCTGGTGCAGGGCCTGGAGCACAAGTGTGATGAGGAACGGCTGAGGGACCTGGGGGGTTTAGTCTGGAGAAGAGAAGGCTCAGGGGGGACCTTATCGCTCTCTACAACTGCCTGACAGGAGGATGGAGCCAGGAGGAGGCTGATCTCTGCTCCCATGTAACGAGTGATGGGTCAAAAGGAAATGGCCTCAAGCTGCACCAGATGGGGTTAGAGTGGATATTAGGAGAAATTTCTTCCCCCAAAGGCTGGTCAGGCACTGGAACAGGCTGCCCAGGGCAGTGGCGGAGTCACCGTCCCTGAAAGTGTTCAAGAAAGATGTAGACGAGGCCCTTAGTGACATGGTTTAGTGGTGGACGTGGCAGTGCTGGGGGAACAGTTGGACTCAAAGGTCTTTTCCAACCTAGCTGATTTTATAAAAGTTTTGTGATGGTCAGTATTTCCAGTCAGATGGGAGGGAAGTGGGACCAACATGTCAGCTGCTACTCAGTCCACACTCCGGGATTCACACTCAGATCAACAGAATTTAAGTGACTCCAGCATGGAGTGAGGATGGGCAATGTTTGTCCTGTGTGATGCCAAAAGTCTGTAGTGCCTGTAGGTGCGCCGTGGGTCTGAATAGTGCAAGCACCAGGCCTTTGCTTTGGACCTCTTGGATAAGCTGTCCTGCCACATCTAAAAGATTATACTCTAAAAGCAGCTTTAGTCTACAAAGACTGACAGAAATTCAGAAGCATTGGAAGCGTTCATGTCTTGACAATGAGAGAAATTAAAGGAAAATATATTAAGGACATCAAGAGATAACTGTCATTTACACTTCAGAAATAGAAAGTGGTTTGTTTCATTTTTGTGTCTTCCCTTTCCACTGAGAACTTGAATTTCAAAGACTGTTAGGACTTTGATATCATCCCAGCATCATTCTTTAAGCAGTTTAACCAGCATTAGGAAACAGCAGCTTGCCCTCCCTCCTAAAAAGGGAGGCCACAAGGGGACTGCCATACAGTTGGTCTGTGCTCTCCTCCTCTTAACTGTCTCCTCTTCCATTCTGTCTCTTTTCTTTTTTTGTCCCCCCCCTTTCAATTTTGCCAGGCGCTCTCCTGCTACTGGGTAAAATTATTAAACCTTCTCCAGGATAGCTTATTTTTCTTTAGTATCTGTCAGTGTCTCTAATTTTCTGGTTTTATTTGTTCTTGGGGGGTACCATCTGGTATAAGTAGTTGCTGATAAGCAGCAGTGGCTTCTTAGGCATGAGAACAGCCGTACCTACTCAGAGGGAAGATTCATCCCACTCAGGACCCCATTACTAGGTAGTGTTCACTTACAAGCCTTCCTCCTCTTTTCCTTTGCTCCTTTTAACATACTTTTTTTCTGTAAATGCAATAATTTCCATCTCTCCGCTCTCTTCATATCTGACAAGATGCTTTTTCCACCTCTGCCAGGCCTGGAGTTCCAGGCAGTCCTTTACCAGCCAACACTGTAAAAAAGTAATTGCAGCTCTCTCTGCTAATCATAGCAATGCATGATTCATCACAACAGTAGCGTTACGGGCAGAAGTCAGCCTTGAGAGAGCAGGCTGGCACTGGTATCCTTTAAATCCTTTCAAGATGCACCAGGGTCTGCAAGGTAAGGCAAACTGCCAGCCCACTCCACCACTAGGCAAGGGGCGAACAAGTCGGATGTGCTTTCTCTCCCTGATCTCTGGCTTTCACTGCCCTGTCTTTCAGGTACAAACCTCTCATCTACAGTATGAAGCCCTTTTTAAGAGTCACCTCCACAGGAATAGCTTCTGATGATGCTGAAATGCACTGACCTCTAAGGCAGGGCCTGAAACTGTTTAATACTGTGTTGCAGAGCCTAACAAATGTATCTAGTGGAAGAAGTTTAAGAGAGGCAAAATGAGTAACTCTACCCAGCCTGGAATGCTCTCCTATGGATAGTCCCTTAAAGACAACATGCAGTCAGGAGGCTGATGTACTTTTTTGAAGAAGTACTTTCACCTGCTTTTTGCACTTTACCTCTGTGCTAGGATGTCAGTTGAATTTCCCTGTGAAGAGCTACCATTTAATAAACTAGCAACAGGGGTTTTTTCCTGTCACACATAGGAAATTCCTCACTAAATATTAGGCCTGTTTTTCCAGGTAGCATGTAAGATTCAGAAATACTTCCTTCCTCTAAGCTGGACCTCAAACCAAACCAAACTCCTGCTCTTTTCCTCTGCTTGTATATGCCTGCATCACTTTGCAAGGTCTGCAGAAGAGCATACAGAGAGGCTATTCAAGAAAGACATCCTAGGAGCACTGATCTTGTGCTTTGATTACTGCTGTCTCCTCTGATTAGCTAAAAGGAGGGCAGGTGACCTCAACCCTAAGTGAGAAAATAAACAGGCAAGCAGATGTAGTTCCTGAGTGACAGATGAGGCTGTCTGACAGAGCAAGTTTCTGAATGATTTGAAGGAAAGGTTGAGGGAGTGTTCAGACTGTTTAAACCTCCTCTGGTAACCAGCCAGCCAGTCATGCCTCTCACCTGGTAATAGTTACCATTAATTTTGCACGGACTTGATGACTGAACTGTGTATGCAGAAACTGCAATTTATATATATTATTTTACATATATTTTTATATATATAAAAATTCTTACCAGATTCCAGATAGCTTCCTCTTCTTTAGGAAAACTATTCAGAGAAGCAGTCGGTTGGGCAGCTTCTATAGAGCATAGTTATGACATGACTAGCACTGCACTTCAGCATGACTAAAACTGATCAGATGTTGAAGGGCCATTAGGAGGGCAGCAGCTTTTATTTACTCAGAACATCTTCCGAGACTTGGCAAGGAAAGAAGAGGGAAGTCAACATGAATTGCAAGGGGATTTAAATGGGATTTATACAACAGGGCTAAAGCAGGCAGGGTCTGCTGTGCTTCCTTAGGATGACAGATCTCTGCATATAGTCAGGTATACAGCTGAGGCTAACTTATAGTAGTATTAGTTGCTTTTAGAACTTTTCCTTCTTTCAAATAGCCCAATCTAGTTGGGACTGAAAGGTGTAGAGGTATTTAAGGACATTGTCCAACAAAATAATAGGACCTGTCTCTAGCATTCACAGCATAATGTCCCTTCCTTAGACCAAAGGCAAATTGGTCTGGTAATGCCAGACATCATCATCTGATGTTTTATTTTTCGTCCCTTCCCTTCTGCCATCCTTCACCCAGAACAGGAGTCATATCTCTGTGCTTGACTGAAAAGTACTTCTGGTACTGTGCAAAAAACTAGGGCACATTTCAGTAACTGGCAACGTGTATCTGAAGCCTTTTGACTGGAAAGCAAGTAGATGCAAAACTACCCAAGTACCTTGAGAGGCCCTCTTGGTGATGTCTGAAACAAGCTGCTTGTAAAGTATGGGTATTTGTGCCTCCTGCTATTCCAATTTGATTGCTAAACCAGAACAGCCTGTACAAGGCTGGCAGTCAGGATTCATGCAATGTGTACAGGTGAAGAATATTTTCTCCTTCTCTCCACAGCCTAACTTTATATTTAAATGAACCCAGTGTTAAAAGTAGCAGTTTGGGATGGTTCATTCTCGTACCTATTCCAGTATTTGTGCAGAATAATAAGGTTAGGAATGTTTAGCTAGCTCAGCTATCTGATTGCCTGAACATCCCTAAGTGCTTTATAATTGAAAAAAATGCAGGCATCAGTAGATAAATGGGATGCTTTATTATAGACATTATATCCTTGCAATTCCCCTGTGCCAACAATTGAAGTCTCCACAACCTGCTTAAAACTCAAACACCAATTTGAAAGGTACAATCATTCAGGGGAAGAAAAAAAGAGAAACAAACAAAAAACCTGCAAACAGTCACCACCATACACAGGCAGACAGAATCTAACACACACACTCTTCAAGACCAGGTCCTGGAACAGTTAATAGAGCCAACTTCGCATTTGTTTCAACAAGTCCTGAAGAGATTATAATACATTGAAAGAAAGGAAGGGAGGGAAGATAGGAGGGAGAACTGCAATATTAAGTGCAATCTGTTTCTGTAGTGGTGTAGAGCAGACTGGAGATAAACCTTATGAATTGTATTAGGTCACATAGTAAAGCAGAAGAAAATAATGGTATAATAATCCTGTGGCTCACTAAGCAAGACACTGCATTCAAAAGAGCCAAGTTTTAATACATGCTTTACTACTGGCATGGGTAGATAGAATCAAACCACATGGATCCATATCCTCAAGTATGGATCAATTTAGGAACTAACTTATCTTTGAGAGATCTAGTTTGTAGCATTCTATGCCTTTGTTTCCTTATCTGTATAACGGCATCAATGAAGTGTACCCATACTTTTAAATCAACCTGAGATCAACAGCCAAATACAAATAAATCTGTATCACTAATGAATAGACAGATGGCATTTGTTTATCAAGTTATTCTATACAAATTGAGAAGAAGATTTATTATGCTAATGAACAATATTCTGTCATGAAGATGAATGCAAGATAAACTTTGGAAAGAGGATTGTGTACTGAAGTGATAACTTTTAGAAATAAAGAATTTTCATCAAATCAGCTGCTGTCAAGTCACTGTGGACAACCTTAAACAGAGATTGTGCAGTCTAATAGCTATGACTATATTCTTGACTTTGTGGAGTCAAGAGACTATGCAGATGGCAGAGATGCTAGGCAAGCTGTTTGACCAAGCTGGCTAGGAGTTTCTGAGAGGCCTTCACTGTGGTGTCCTGGCAGCACAAGAAGAGTTAAGAAGTAGGAACAATCCAGTGAGATGCTGCATTCTGTTCTGCCTGAAAGGATTGTCTTATTTTGTCTGGAACTCTCATTGTCTTCTCAGGGTGCAACAGCCAACATGGAGAATCACTCCACATTTTCCTCTCAGGACCATGTCTCCAGCACAGTCTAATGTAAGTGCATTCCACAGCACCAAAAAAATACATGGATTTTTAGTTCTTGATGTCTCTATCCTGAGTCTTGCTAACTGCACCACTCCTCAAGCATAGCCCTCTCAGTAGGTGGCACAAGGAGGCAGCATTTGGGAAGTGAATATTGTGCATTTGTACTGGATGTGAGAGCAAATGAGATGGCATGGGCTGCTGAGGTGTGAGGAATGCTTTCCTCCATCTCTCGCCTTGTCCGTGTGCCACTGTGTTCTGAGTGAAAGAAAGTAAGTTGCAGGAGCTTTACATGGTGGTCTGTCAGGTTCTCATCCCTGTCCCCTTTTTTAGGGGAATAAAGTGGTCTTGTAAAACTGCAGAGAGCAACCTTTATCTGCAGTCATTTGAGCAGGCAGGGCAGTCGACATGAACCTAAGGCAGTGGAGACTAGAAGGTGAATGGTCTATCAGGGTAAGAAAAGGGCTAGGTCCTGCTCACAAATCATTGCTGTCTTGGCTGGGCTAAGTTTGGTCAAGGCCCATATAGCATACCCTGCGGTGGTGACTGCCAGGGTGATGAAAAGTGGGGCCATTGATAGCTGACAAACAATTACAGCTGTACTGACCTCTGCAAGCCACAGCTCTAACTCATCAAAGTAAGGACAGAAATGTTGAGGCCTGCGAGGACCTAAAACTGTCAGGGACAGTGTCACTGTGATGGGAGCCACTTTGAGGAATCTCTGGGATAGAAACGATGGAGACATCTACCTGCTTCAGTGTCTTTGTTAGGTTCCATAGAAGTGGCAGCAGCACTGCCTGATGAGCAGTCTAAAAGGCAGCAATAGAGAAAAGATAATGGCTGCTATTCTGTCCCATTAGTATGAACAAAGCTGCCTGAGCCTGCCCTCAACTCAAATGCTAAATCTGTTATTGCTTGCTAATTCTGTCTTTGGGTCCCAGGTGGAGAGAAAAAAATGTCCTGCTGGGACAGAGGGCAGCCCTCTGATATATCTGCAGGAGCTGCTACTTGAAGAAAACAAGCTTCTCTCTCTTGCGCAACCTTTCCCAGCTAGTGTATGCAAAGACACTCAGCTAGCTGGAGATGCCTGCCATTAATGCCTCTTTAACTGAGAGAAAGAAAAATTCCCGAGAGAGCCTATGGAATAACAAAACACCTACAGTGAAGAGCATCATGCAGGGCACATACATCATCTCTTCATGTGCATTAGATGCTACTACTTGTGGACATACATCCAAATATGCCCATAGATAAATGTATTGCGTCTTCTTTTAGTTTAGTTGCTTAAGTTAGCTGCAGGCTGACATATGACAGAGTTCACATTTAAATCTTCAGAGTAAAACACTTTGAAAGCAAACCTATTAAGGTTAATAGAATGAACTTACAATGCCCATGGTTAAGAAGGAGGAGGGAGTGAGACACTCGGTAAATTGTTCACCAAATAGCCTGTCACCTCTTGGTCTGCAGCTGCAGGCCTGCCAATGGATCATTCTATTATCTTTAATGCGCTTAATTTTAAAGTGGTATGCACATCAAATGTAAAAAATGTCAGTTTTGTTATCTGTGATCCTGCATCTACCTTAAATATGTTAATAAAGACTATGTGCTGTCTAAGAAAGTGCAAAGGCATTATACATACCGCGTTTGCTTAAAAATGTCTGAAATTTAAACCAAAAAGTAGTTCTGTTCATTAAGCTACTCCATGCACAAACCCCAGGACACTATGTACAAATATACACAGAAATCTCTAGAAAATGCATTTAGAATTGAACAAACTTACCAAGTTAGGTTTTTTTGGGAGGGTTTATCTACTTCATGAGAAAACGGATAGCCATTTACTTAAGGCTTAAGGTCAGATTTTTGAAGTGCCTAAAATGCAGATTAGCACCCTATGAGATTATTGCTGTAGTCGATTACATTCATCCTTTGGTACTTTGTCACCTTAGAAAATCTGTCTCCTACATTTTCAGACAGACTACCACATCCAGCTGGGCTGCTCATGTGTTTGATGAAATATGCAGCAAACTTCTACCCCTGCAGAACCTCTGCTTTTCCTTGCCTGCCCTTTAAGAAATTGTGCTGACTATGCCACAATACCTATCACATTTGCCTCATGCCATTTCAAATGTTTTAATTCCCTTGGCCATGGATGAAGTTACTCCCTCCCCAACAGTGCCAAGTCATGCCCAGGCTTCTACTGCAGGAATAGTCTATCAGGGACATTACTAATAGATTTCTCACCACGATACCCAAATACCAATGAGGAAGATGTTTCAAATTGAGATTCAATATATATCAGCCCAGTCATGGAGGTATAATCACTAAAGATCACTAAAGCAACATTATTATTCACATTCCAAGGTTCTGCCTATGAACCGTGAAGGACAGACAGGAGGTTGACAGCACAGCTGGAAAAAAGGAAGAGATGGGTGAAGTTACTAGCAGAGAGCTCAAGGGTGTTTTCTCCCTCTACATAGCGAGCGTGGCAACTGGAACAGAAATAGGAAGGGAAAACCAAGATTCACAGCAAGCTTTGGCAGCCTTGCAATGGCAGAAGTACCAAACAATAGTGTAATTCCCATGAATTTAGTTGTAGGTTGACATTAGCACATGTTCATTTGTAAACCAAAGCACTCCTTGTGGAAGCATGACATTTACTTTTGCCTGGCTTGTTAATTTCACCTGTGAAATCTGTTCCGTAGACTGGGATAAGTTCACAAACGTAACCAGCATCTTAAATCAGTATATTTTAAAACACCAATTTGTACTGGTTTAATTAGCACTGGGCCGTGCTACCTGACAGTTTTTATTTCAACTAGTGCAACTTTGAATTTAGGCAATTCCTCTAGCTTAATGCTCAGAGGTATTTAAGCTTTAAAAGGCTTAATATTAATACTTTACATGAACATCACTACTGATCAGGATCTCTATACTTCGTGTGTTTCCTTTATTCTTGTTTTCTTCTGTTTCAGTATTTGTTTCCTCATTCCTTTCTTTTCCTCCTTGTTGCTCCCCTAAGTTTTTCTTCCCTTCTTTTGAGTTCTGACCTTGCCTTCCCATGGGTCTTCCTACCTGAAATAATGGAGCAGAGTGACTTTAGCAAAGCTGATTAATATTATTTCCTGCCTTGGCAAGAAGAGGAGAAGGGAATACTCTTGCAAATATCACCTACTTAAGATGCTAAGCCAAATAAATCTGTCTTACACTTGAGGCTATACGCTGCAAGTGGTATATCCCAAGAAAAGCTTAACTTCTTTGCAGGGAGGAAGAAATTGCTGACTGTCGATGAAACTCTTTCCTAAAGATCTTTAATCTGGGATATGACTCCTGGCCCAGCTCAATATCATTTTAATGCAGGCCACAATTACAAAAGGTGCACCCTTTCTGTCCCCTTGCACCCCATTTCCCTCATGTAGTTATACTCAGGCTTTTACCATGTCTGTTATTTTAGGGCATACCTATCAATGGAGCAATGACCTTAAAGCTGCTTTAAAGAATAAATCGAGGGGCTGTTAAAGCATTCTCAAATTGTTGCTGGCTGTGAATAATGTTTTTGTTTTTGCCAGCTGCATCATTAGAGAAACTGATTTCATCATGTAGTAGATTTGTATGCCCCAAGTAGAGAAACTGGTTATACAAGAATATTTTATAAGGCTTGTAGGCCAATTTTAATTAGACAATTTTAATTCAACAGTGATGCTCTGAGATTTAAGATCAAAATAAAAATAAACCCCCCTCAGTTCTATAGAATTAGAGAGTAAAGATATAGTATTGGGTTATTTACTTCCTTCTCACTATGGAATATGTTTTACCACTCCTACTGTAATGTAAAATATTTACTCTGACCATTAAGGCAATGAAAGCATGGCAGATGTGAGGAAGAAGTAAATATCATGAGTACAGTAAATAACACACACACAACCAAAATGCGGACAACAAACCATAATAAGTCATTACATTCTTTAGTGCCTATGATAATTTAAAAGCATCCTGTATACTGGAATACAAGCTTGCCATCAGAGCATAATATGTTGACTCAATAGCAAATCAAACAAAGAGAAAAAACACTTCAGAAAGTCTCTGTCATTATTCAGAAACTATATTTGTAGAGTATGTGAACAAGAAACAAGCTCAGTGCTATTTCTTCATAGGTTAAAATGATGTTTTAGTCTGGTTTGCAAAGGAAAAGATGCTTTTCAAGATTCTGTGAAGTAACTCATGAGGATCTGTACACATGAAATCATGTGGAAAGGTGAGAAAATAAGAGAATTTGGGTCCCTGGTAATTTCTGAGTTTGCGGCTCAGTTTCCACCAGTGTTCACAGAGAAATGGGTAAGTTTCTTCAAGTTTCATGATAAAAGCCATGATGAGGGAAGGAAAATCCAGATTGATTTAAGACACTGGGGAATCCACCTGGGACAGCTCACTTTCTAAATTTCATAGTATGGGAGGCAAGATTTATTAAGAATTTGCAATGTCTTATCACAGAAGTTGCCTATACATGAGCATTTCAGCACCCCATTCAAGTAAGGGAGAATAGAGTTTGGGTTTGAAAGGCAGAGGCCTAGTAAATTAAAGCTTTGATGAGGAATATCAAGGAATAGGGAAAGACGAATTTACCCTTGATATGGATAATATCTGGCTTCTGCTAATTGGAGAGCAAGGCACTAAGCTTTGTGGTGCATCAGCTCGTTAGAATCAGAGCATGTTTCAACTAACCAGAAGGAATTAGAATTGTTTCAGCACTTAGTCGAGATACGTTGCAAGACTGGTCTCTTTACTGATGGTATGTACCATCAAACAAAATAACTTGCAGTTTTGGTACCATAAGTGCAAATGCAACTATGTTAATTCAGCAGAATATAGTGCACCAAATTTACTGTTGGGTTATCTTCTTAGCATCAAAATCTTGTTATGGGCAAAAGTAAACACACAATCCATCAAGCTAAAAATTCATTGTTACTCTTTTAGCTGTCCAATGGTCCATAATTATCTCATTTACAGAGAAGAACTTCATTGATGGTGCGGTTACATTTTTTAGACAGAAAAGCCAGCACCAATCCTGTTCTCTGGTGTTACGTTCACTGTTTAGGTGTAGCACTAAGGTCCTATGGTTGACCATTTCAGTCTCCCTCATCTCATGGTGGTGGTGGAGTTATAACACATCACTGTCATTCTGAAGTCCTTACTGGGAGGACCATAATGGTGGGATTTTCCTCCTCTGCAGTCTTGGGCCTGCTTGGGACTAATTTTGTTAGTTTTCTCATCCTAATCTCATTCCTTTTCATCAGATCCCAGCCAAACGTTGAAAGCTGTACAACAGCCTCACTTAATCGAAGCACTGCTGCTGAGTACACAGGGACAGTGGGGTGTGTCTGTCCTTTTCCGACCAGGAGACTCACTGAGCTGAAGCCTATCCATCTTAGGCACCAGTCAAGTGGCTGCTGGAAAGTGTTAACCAAGCTACAAGCTCAGACCAAGGCAAACCCTGTCAAGTCCTGAGACTCTGTATTGTCAGGTTGACATCAAGCTGTAGCCTCTTATTAGTGGTGGCAAAATATCATGTTCCCTGTCCTAAAATGGCTCATATCATTTTTACCGGGCTACAATTTATGCCATATATAATTAATTAATGTATAAATCAGCCAGTATGAAGATAAGACGGCTGTTAAAGAATGGCTGTTTGGAGCTGTTCCCCAAGGGGATATCACAATGGCTGTCATTCACATTATCTCTGCAGTGCAGCGGGTAGGATGCTCAGGAAGTCTGCCTCTTGTTACAGCTGACTTTGATTTTAAAAACAAAGAAAGTAACTCATAATTTGCCTCTTTTTTTCTTTTTTTCCCATTTCTTTTCTATTGCAAACACAGCTCCCTTCAGTAACCTCATCTGCAACTCTATAGAGGGATGGACATAACAAATCTAACAAACTAACAAAAAATGAACAATAGTGATGAGAACTTCAATAAACTGTCAGTTTAATGAAGTAGAAGGTCTGCTTTCATTAGTTCCAGGGTTCATAAGGCTGTTTAATGTGTAGCGCCTCAGGCTGGATAAAATCTGCTCAGAGCCTTTCCTAGAGTGGTTACGCAAATTAAGATCCTCCATAGAGCTCTGATGATAGAAGGCAGCTTATAGAGGGCTGCAATGTGCAAAATACAGTAAGTAAAGAACTCCGTCATAATAGGGCACTGACAACTCTTTACCGGATTACTATATAATAAATGTGACGCTATTTTGCTAACATCTTTCAGTAGTTAAAAAGAAATCAAACCTCCAAATGAGTCCCCCTCGACTGACAAAAAAGGGTGCAGTAGCTGTCAATCCAGTGGGACTGTAGCCCTTCCCAAAGAACTTAAATTTTAATCTTTTCACTCCTGATCTTCCAACTGAGAGCACAGTATTGCTTTTCTTTTTGGGTGTCTGATGATGAGAAGAAAATTCAGAATGTATGTAGAGCAAGCATTAACAGTACCATGCAGCAGGAACTCTACCAGCGCTGCAGGATCAGAAAACATTTCTCTGCCTATCCAGCAGGAGCTCCAAGACATCTTCCAAGCACCAATCCCACTATCTAAAGTGAACAGGTAAATTAGAAAGAAAGACAACTAACCATAAAAAAAAAAATGGATTAAAGCATTTCATATTCTCACACAATCCTTCATGGTTTAACCACTACCTTAGAAGTGAGATGAGCAGGACATGATTGGTGGATAGATCTCCCACTTAGTCGAGGACTGGGGGTGTTTGATCCCCGTGGAGAAAAGGCTGGAAAGCACTGTGGAATCCTCCTGAATACAGAAAAAATGCATACAGGAGTCAGAATATTGGGGTTTTTTTGTGTTTTAAAGATACCTGCACTAGGAAGTCTGATCTCACAGCTATTTGTCTTCTCAAATGACAGTATTAGAACATCTTTTCCCCCTCCGCTCTCCATCCCATCCATTCACTTTAGATTTTTCCGCAGTCAGAAGCTATACAACTATCCAAATCTGTACAACACCATGTGTTGCTCTTTCCTTTGCTTTGGCTTATAGCCAACACTCTGATTATTTTGGATAAAGCCATTCATACCACCATTGCTCCTGAGAATAAATGATAATCACTATTCATTTGTCTCCCACTACTGAAGCTGTGTAAATTGGACCATGGCACCATTCAAGTGAAGACAAATTCTGGCAGTTCCTCCTTATTATTCATTTCCACAGTGACTTCTCATCAGCAAGTGGTGTCCACACAGTGATGAAAAGTGGGCTTAAATTTGGAATTTTATTAGTGTTTACTTAAAAATGCTAATGCCATTGCCAAAGACTATTGGGAAAGTATTAATCCTCCTTCAAATATATTTTAAAACCTGTTTCTATAGTGAGCAGATCATGAACCAGATTCTAATCTCAGTCATTATTTAAAACAAGCTCAGTTTAGTCAACTCTCAATTTCCAACAGTAACCAAACTGAATTCAAACCCTTAATGAAGCCAGTATTCAGTTTGATTCAGAAGAGGGTCTGTGTGGTGCAGTAACACTGAAACCTCCTACTTGGGTACTCAGCTGGAAACCCAGCTTCTTGTCTGTACTCCAATGAGTTGATGAATTGTTAAGTGCTTTAGATAAAATGCTAACAGCTTAAAGAAAAAAAGAAATATATGCGTTAAAGGATTTTCAATAACTTGGTAAGAGTTTCTTGAAAAACGGAAAGAGCCAAGGTTAAGGTCCCTGCTCTCACTCAGGAGCAGGGAGTCCTAATAGTCCTGTACACTGAGAATGTGAAATTACTTCAGAGCTTCTGCAGAGAGTAACTTCTAGTATAACAACTTATTAAATATAAATAACTTCCCTCAGTCCTCTGCTTTGCCTCTGTTAATCATCTGTGTCTAGCTTTATCACATCACATCTTAGCAACCACCGTAGCTCCCTTCTCCTCACCAAGGAGAAAGACAAACACTTTCAAAAATAGCTTTGTGTATGTATTTCCAAAATCCAATGACTTTTTTTTTTTCCTTTGTTCATAAGAAATTTGAAGTTACTTATCCAGTGTTTTCAAAGCCAGGCTTCCTGGGTTTCCAAACCTAGGGAGCTTCTGATGCAGGAAGAGATGGTGCAAGCTGCATTTCTGAAAGAGTGATTACTTCTGAAAGAAATTAAGTGCTTCAAGGACAAGGAAGTCAAGAAAGTAAATAAACAGAGAAAAAAAAATCTGTATCATTTGCAGGAAAAAGAGAAAAATGAGAAAGTAGTAGATCTAGCCCTTCCTTTCATGCTTAAAATAATTGGCAGGCCCTCAAATCAGCATCATGAATCAGAGTTCTCTGTTACCATGAGAATAGTGGGAGCAAGAAAGCACACAGCAATTTGGTATTTGTTAAAACTGGCAAACCTTCTCATCCAAATCAATGTAAATAGTTCCACCAAGTCCCCAGTCAGCTACCTCTCTTCAAAATGCATCTCCCTTGTCGCAGAAATCAAGAACAGCGAGCACTGAAAGCTTTGCTAAGCACAAGCTGAACCTTAGCGAGTAATGATCTCTCACACTGAATGTTCTAGATGCAAGAGACTTGCCTACATGTTATTGTATTTACCACTAAAATAAAGCCACGTCTGGAACAAACTGCAGAGTTACTTTGCTACTTGACATTAGATGTAAAGAAACAAAAGCAACAAACTGAAGTATTAGTTAAAAAAATAGGTAAAAAGTAGGCTAACTGCATGCAGAAAAAAGTTACTGGATCTGAAGTCCCTGGCCATGAGGAATAATAATGTTGCATTTTTCAAAAGTGACAGTAGAAGTGCCTAACAGCAGCCATAATCCCTCATCTATATCTTATCAAAGAGCTGGTGCTTACAACAGTATATATTCTCTACCATTTTCTGTACTTCTCATCCCTGACTCAGAATGAGGAGAGCCCTTATAGTCCTGAACCACTATCATCACCTAAATCTAAAGTATGCTTCGAGGCAGAGTGTTAATTCTGTTGCAGAGCATAGATAGAGATAGATGCAAATAGCAAATTATGGATTGCTAAATAAGCAATGTCTAAATGGTCTCAAAAACTCTCCCATACTTTAAAAAATAATCTATTTTTACTACTTCTACTGCTACAGTTAACTAAAAAGCAAATTAATGCAATGCTACCACTTCAGAGAAAGGAAATGCACACTGATGGATTTAGCTGGATATTGATAATCGCAACAACAGAGTTCTTTCATCCAAAGTTCTCACCTAAAGCCACATAACAGTTCTGGGCAGAGCTTCTTACCTCTACTTACAAAAAATCAAAACCAAACCACAACCAAACAATATCCCACCCCCTTCCCAACAAACAAACAAATAAAACAACAAAAGGACATTCCAACAGTCCTTGGAAGCTTAATTAACACTTTGGAGAATCAAATTGGAAGGTGTTGCATTCTATAAGGATTTGTTACATTCTGAGTAGTCTATGGAGAAATAAGACCTCTAATTACATTAGCCATGACGTACAGTGCTGCATATATGTGATCATAATTGCCTTCAACCTACCTGAGATTTTAAATTCAAGATACTGGCCTAACAGATCTTTGTTATAAGGCGCTAGCAAAAGATTTATGCTTTAATACACTTCCAGGCATTTTTCTTCTAAACTGTTCTCAATGAAATTTTTGCAGTGTATGTTCTGAGAGAAGTGACTTTATTCCAAGGTGGGAGCAGGCACAGCAGAGAGCCATCTAACACCACAAGCAGCAACTTTCAGTCCAGCCAGCAATCTGAAACAACACACTCCGAAGGTACACAGGGTTTGTATAGCAAAGGCTATGAAGTTGCCTTATGAGAGCTCTCCACAGCCTTTTTTATCCCAATAAAGGTGGCTGTGTAGAAAAGCATACACTAGAAAAGTCAGTTTTGCCTATTTTTGCAATGTCATGCATCGGTAAAGAGATTTTTAACCATAAACCCAGAGCATGTTATGAGTGAGACACCTTTATCGTGAGTGAGTAGCAGCTATACTTGTTAGTGTTCCTGCCTTTGAAATTTGTTCTTCAGAGTAGAGACAGAGAGTTCATGAAATCTTCGCCAAGCTACAAAAAACTTGCCAATTAAAGCCCACATGGAAATACAATGAGGAGAGGAACAGTTATCATAATGACAGATGGACTGTACATAACAGATAGCAATTTAGTTCTTCAAGGATAATTACAAAAGTTGTTGGAAAATAATCAGGCCCTTATTCAGCCAGCCAGGAAGATAGAAGGCAGCAGTTCAAATACCAGAATTCATTATGAAGTGCAGCCAAAAATGAAAGCTGAGGCTGAACTGGGCATACTGGAAAAAGTTGTGTAAGATGCATCGTTGCTTCCTGACGGAATCACTCAAAGGTGGGCACACAAGTGTTTGGAAAAGGATAGTCAGAGAGCAATTACAATGGCTGGCTATTGATATTACAGCAGTTCGTCCCAGGCCCAGTCACTGTTTGCAGGAGTGCCAAGAATGATGAAACAGAGAACATGGTTATTACATTTTCTGGTGAGCTCAAGGTGGATGTAACTTCAAGCACACTAGAGATTGGGACAGAATTAGGAACAAAACCCCTAATGCACTTACATGACAAGAAGTACAAGATACTGGCAGTTGAACCGTCAGTTTCACCCATAAGACAGGAAGTTATATGCTTAATCATGGAAAAAATATCAGGGTATTAGAGTAGATTTTAAAAAGGTGGATTAATAGTGGTCTCTCATTACAAATAAGGTAGGCACCACCCTGCGACATGCAAATGGGAGTGCTGCCTGTCAGCATATGGACATATTTTCCCATCACTCAGAAACTGAAACAGATAGTCTCAACTAGATTTTTCTGAGCAGTTTTGAGCACATTTGTTGATAAACATGGAAAACAGCCGGGTGTAACAGCAGCCTAGGAAATATATCTGAGTGAGGGGTGTAAAGGCTAGAGCAAAGAATGCTTAGAGTTAGCACGATAACTATTCAAATATGTAGCAGGCTGTTGCAAAGAGGAGAAGCATGTCCTGCTTCTCCTTCTCCACAATGAATAGGACGAGAAAGAATGGATTTAAACTGCAGCAAGTAAGATTTGTAGTAGCTATTAGGAAAACAAATAATGATGGCTAAACAGTGTAATACACTGCCAGGCAAGACTGGGGATCCTTCATCAATGGGAGTTTTTAAGAACAAGTTATTTTGCTGAAAAAAGTTAATGCACAACTAATACAGCCTTGGGAGGTGACAGATTTTGTTTTCCTTGATTTGATCTTTTTTATGTGCATACACATATCGTTCATCCTATGCATTGTATCCTATTTATGTGCACACACATATCATGCATCCTATGCATATTAATGTTTCAAAAGCAAATTAATTTGATGAAATTTGATCAAATTAATTTAATCACATCACAATCCTCCTCTGCTCTTTTGACTCTTCCTCTCCTGCTACTCGCTTTCCATATCTCTTGGAACTCATAGTACTTTTGGCTTCATCTTTTTCATTCCCAACTTCCCTTTTCCTTCCTTAGGAACTGGCAGTTTTTCCTCTGAAAATGTCAGCTGCCAGGACACTGCACAGAAATTGGAGACTAATAATTTGTGACCTGGAAGAACGAAGGGTAGGAACACAGATGTATTTTGCCCTATTTGTTCTATCCTTCAAGTCACATTTTTTCATGTTCAGTAATGTTTCTAAAAAGTCATTTCCAGCTGTGAATTCCTCTCCTTTCCTGTCCTTTAACACTCAGAACAATTCAAGTTCCTGTCACTTCATGACAAGTCCGATCAGAAGCTGCTGCCCCCCCCACTGCCCCCCCGCTTGCAGTTCTCCTGCCAAACTAAACCCTTTTGGTTGCTCCACTTCTTTGCTCCTTTGTGGTAACTTTGATCATCTTAGGCTCTTACTACAGTGGGGAGAAACACAGGGGCATTTGCAGAGGACAAGTAAGCCTAGCTGTGGCTCAGACCTGCTCTCTGGAAATCCCTCTCTCCGCTGACTACAGAGCAAGCCTAGGGCTTAGACTGTGAACTTGTCTCTGGGAAGTATCACACCTTCAAGGAAAATACATTGAACTGCCCTCAGAAACCTTCTTTTCAAAACAGAAGTTTTCCCCTGAGGTAGGGACATCTTCATACCGTCACTTAGTTGGCATGTGCTAGGTGCTACAGGAAGACATTTAGATTTTAGAGAATGTCTACCCATATGGACAGCTCCTACAAATAGCTTAGACAATGAAAAGAGTACAGCCCCCTAATCACAGAATGGAAAGGACCTTAAGATCATCCAGTTCCAAACCCCTGCCATGGGCAGGGACGCCTCACCCTAGACCTAATGAAGGCCTTCTAATCAGAACTGTGTCCTCACAGGTGACAAGGCCCTGATGTGGGAACTGGAGAGCTGCTGACAGATGGTGTTGCCTGGAGGACAGCAGAAACTAAATGGGGCTACCAAACTATGGAGCATGGAGCCCTGGAGAAAGCCCGCAGTGATGGAAAATGTTAAGTACCTTCTCGGTAGAGAGCAAGCACTTAATGAAATGGGAACATCTGATAGCCCAATAACAGATAAATAAGACAAACAGTTATAGATTACATGGGTTTCTGGTGACATGATTAATCATGAGAGCACAGCTCATCTGGATAAAGACATTACTAGAATCTTTTTTCTTATTTCCTTGTAATTTATAGTGTCTGCATTACAAAACACGATTCTCAACAACACATACTAACAGTATTTTTCTTCTTATTTTTTAGGGCAGAGCTGTATCAAACAAAAAATTGCAACTGCCAATTATTTTTTTCCCTGCGAGAAGAAGATGCTTTAATCATTCAGATTCTGTCTCCTCGATGGATCAGTTGAATAGTTCATCTTTTTGGAGGAAAAAATGTACATAAATTAGAACCCCTCATTGTGATGCTGTGTTTCTGAATGACACGTTTCAGACCCAAACAATAAATAATTCTTGGGGCTTTTCTTATCCTTTATTAAAAGAACTGAAAGCACATTCAGCAGGAGATTTCCATTTCTCATTAAGCAGTTCAAGTTACATTTGTATGAGAACTTTCTGAAGATTTCCCATCTGCTGTTGCACTACCATTTGTGATGTCTCCAAAAATAAGCATGGTGGTGGGTTTTTATGATTGCATCACCTCTCCTACTGTTCAGAGTAACTGTGGCAATATACCGATAACAAATCACAGCAGCCAGAATTATCTGGTTGTGTTGAAAGGGGTTGCAGTGTCTACATCAACATATGAATATAAACACTAGTTAAAGTTGAGGCAGGAATTATTCAGTTTAACAGAAGCTTTGAAGTTTTAGTTTTAAAATTCTCTTTAAAATCACGTATAAAAATGAAATGTAATTTTTGAGTCATAAAATCTTCATGTCATCAATGAAAATTAGGTTGGCACAAAAAGACTTACAAATTAAACCATCAATAATTATGACAGCTAGAAAAATGTAATCAGATCTTTCTTCAAAAGAAACCTAAACCACTCTAATCTCCCCACCTTGTTTCAACTGTTGTTTCTCATCTGGTCATCAGTTTTCTTTTGAAGATATTTGCCTAAATTTTTCATTTTTCCATGACAAAAATAACATAAATAAACAAATCAGAGCCAAGCCCGAGTTCCTACCTCTGGCAACGATTACATTTCATACCCAGAAAAGAAAGCTCTCTTGCCACTGAGCGTGACAGATGACACACTGTCTGCTCTGCCAGCAGAAGAGACTCTGCCCTGCTTCCCATCAAAACACACCCCGACATCCCTAATTTTGAAACATGGAAATAAAAATAGTTAAAAAAAGAACCCAAAAGAAGCAAAGTCTCTTGCTACTGACATTGCTGTCTCCCAAAGCTATCAAGAACCATTATATACTTCAGAGTCAGATTTACAAATGCTAATGACCCACTTTGCCCACTCTTCTAGTTATCCGTCACTATATCCACTGGTGAAGTCCTATTGTCCCAAAACTGCTGTGAGTCCTTGGAAGGTGTTGCAGTGGACTACATATCACATGGCATTTCAATATACATTGCTTTGGAAATGGAATCTATTGAGGAGATAGACAGCTGAGTATTTTATGCACCCGACATATACATATATACACACATATGTACTACAGTACAAAAACCAAAGAAAAGTGAACTGCTGATTTCATTTGAACGGAGCTGGTTTTGTGCTATAGGAAAACATATCTGCAGACTTAAGAGCTACAAAGTCAGTGTTCACACACAGTTTTTGACGCTCAGATTCATGGGTAATTTTTTTCTTGTTTTATGACTTGCATTCATTCATGTATTTTGCAGCAGTTTTAATGTCAGGAATTACCTGGATCTTTGAATTTTGTAGCTGTCTTGTTCTTCCAAGGTGCTGAAAAGACAAGGAAGCGATTAGAAATACTCGTCTCTTACATTCCCAGTAGATCCTCTTCAGCTGTAGCATTCTCCAAATGTGCAAACACTGAATTCATGAATTGTGTATTGATATAAATTATTGAAATCACAAATTATTACAGTTGTACCTTCCTCTGCTGCAATATTAATAAATGGGATTTGTGTGCTATAGCAAGTGTGCAAGAGCATGCATTTCTCTGGCAAGGTCTCTGAATTTTAGGTGAGGCCAGTAAACCATTCTTCCCTTTCCTACCTATGTTTTTGCTTGTACTCTTTCCAAATCCTGATTAAAGTGCAACATACCTGACACACAACAGCTCTAAAGGAAATTCACAGTTTGAAAACATCCACTTCAGGTCACTCCTGCTTCCAGAGTCACCTAGGTTGTTTTTCATTGTCTTTCAGATCCTCTTTGTGGTCACCATAGAGTGTCTGCTAGCCACATTAAAAAGCACACAAACATGTACCTCATCACCCTTTTGTGAATCTCAGGAGAGGGGTGAATGCCCGAATGGAATTGGCTGATGATTATTCCTCCAAAGCCGCATCTCCAGGGGATAGCAATAGTAGGCCAGAAGGAGAAAGCTGCTGTTGTAATTCTGCCACAGGGTTGGCAGGTCATTAATTACCCATACTTGAAAATCTGGCCAAGTTCTTGTGGAGTTGATGCCTTTATATGTTCTACTGTCTGTAGCATAAGGTAATATTTGTTTTGTGCTATACACAAAGCTAATGGGAAGCTTAAAGCGCACACATGCCATTAGGCTATGGTGCTGTACATACGGGATGAGAGGGAGTACATACTACAAACATTTTAACTCGTACTATTTGTTTCATGATTTGTAATAGCTAGGGACATTGAACATGGAGACACAATCGTTAAGCTCGTCAGTGTGTAGTGGAGACAGTAGTGGAGACAACTACATTAGTTTTTCTCTGAAGTTTTGCTAAGCTCATGATAAAAATTAGTCAATGTAAGGCAAAAAAAAAAAGGAGAAAAAACATAAAAACGAAAAGGACAAAAAAGTATAATTAAAAAAAATTACAAAAGTAGAAAATGGATTCTCTACTACCATGTGTGGATTGCCTGTTGGTATCCCTTCAAGGTAACTAAGGCATGCCTGAATTGGGATTTTAGTTCAGAGTTCATGAAGCACCTCATCACTGGCTGAAGCTCTGCAGTCCTTACCAGACAGTAACACTATTCTGTTTCCAGAGGTCGAGCCACAATACAGCAAGCTTGATACTTTATGACAAATAGTCACCTTTCTTCCTTTCCTTATTCAGTGAAAGATCTGTGCGTGTCAGCTACGTTTCTTCCAGCTCTGGGTACTTCCTTATTTCTGCTCAATGGAAATACAAAATATAGCTAAACCAGGAGTAACATCTCATCCTATGCTGTACTACAGCAACTGACCATTGGGATGTAAGGTGGTGATGTACCAGCCTCTGATGTTCTCAAGGGCAGGCAAAGGAGTTCACTGAATTAGGGAGAGGGGGTGAAGGAAAAATTAGAGCGAAGTGTTCTGAAGGAAACTTCCTTCAATTTAACAAGGTTGATAAAAATATTCAAGCAACTGTACTCAGCTATAAAAAGGGCATTCAGGAAGCTTAAAATAAATGTCTGTTCCTTTAAACTGTCTTTGGGTAGGCCTACATTAGTAATTTGATTTGGATCCAGAAAGCACTTCTTACATGCATCTCCCAGTTATCACTATGTACCAGCCCACGATGCACCTCGTGGATTCCTTTAGGACAAAACTGCATTGGAACATACACTGAGAGCACCAAATGCACCCAGCCACTCAAGTGGTCCAGTCCACAGGACCAGACTAAAGCTAGTCCAAAGAACAACAGCCCTCCTTGCCCCCACAACCTCACCCCCTGAACCCAGCATAGCGGATGTGAGATGCTCAACACCAATTCTTTCATCCCACCTATCTGCTCACTTTACACTGCATTACCTATTGATGTGGATTTAACTTTTGACATATTCCTGGAAACACCATTCTGTGGCTTTGTGCTCAATGCAAATAAAGTTAGAGTTTCCTTTCCAGACAGAAATTTGTATACAAAATACTTGTCCACAACATGGCATGTGTTTTTCCCCCACTTGCTACTCCAAGCAGCTGCTCAAGATCAATCCTGCGCTCTTGTTACAGCTTCTGTGACCATATTATCTTTGTAGTCTATTACCAGTTGGTTAATAGAGATTCAACTTTTGGATCCTATGTCTTTTATATCCACTGGATCTAAGCATCCAGGCCCTTCAAGTCTGGCCTGTGAAATGCATTCCCTTGTGTGCCTTTGGGTGCTGACAGCTCTTGAGAAGAAACATCACATGATGCAGTTACTCAGGATCTTCAAAGTCAGGGCAGAACTATTGAGGAAGCTGGGGAAAAATAGAGGAAGTATTCCCACTATCTATCTTTAAGCCCAAATTTACATGCCCTTTACAGTCAATGGAGAGAAGTAGAGATTCTCCAGAGACCAATTCTGCACAACTCAATTAGGCTCCTTTTCTGAATTGCCCTCCAGAGAAGTATTTGCTTTCCACTGACAACCAAAGGAGTCCAGGGAAAGCAACTGGCAATGTAAAATAGCCACAATCATCTTGTGTGAATATCCCTCCATGTCAGGGTTAAAGCCAGAACCCTGCTAACACATGCGGCCACTGAAAAGTGACGCACACACGGATGTCATCCTCTCCCTGTGTATGTGATTGCTGAGGGAGAATCACTGCAAGTCACTGTCTGACTACTTATCTCACCCTGCTCAAAATTGCTCAGCATGAAACTCTTAAGCACTGCCTCTTTTACTAAAAAAATAAGGATGCAACACAGCACAATGGTAACACTTCCAGTTAGAAAAAAGATTTCAAGCACAGTGTTTTTTTCTCTCTGAGAAATGCCTACCTTGAACTGAATCTACCAGGAATCTGGGGTGAATTTGCTCAACTGTTTTCACTGAAAAATCAGGGGGAAAAGAAAAACCTTTAAACTTTTCAACAATGATGGCACAAAAGCAATTTTTTCTACCAAAGTGAACCTTTGATAATTTTTTGTGTGTGCCTTTTTTCTCTTAGCTAGAAACCTACAAAAGCTTGGCTTCACAGCCAGCCTGAAACAATTCCCACTGATGAGTTTCACAGGTCTAGCAAGCCACCAGTAAAAGACATTAATCAAGGTTCCATTCAAAACTGAGGCAGATATATAATAGGGCTTTCCAAAAAATCTGATTTGTAATACAGGCAAATATAGGCAAAATATCATAAGCACCCACCTGCATGAGTAACAATCAGAGGGAAAAGGACTTATGTCTTGATTTTATTAGAACAGCAATCTGCTAGATTGTAGCCTCAATATAAAAAGACAACTTTGCAGAGAAGTCAAAACTCTGGTTTAATACCAGTATTTCATTAAAAAAAAATAAAACCAGGAATCATTTTGAAATTATTTCACTCGTTTTTATACTTTGCCATTAGTAGAAACGGCTGTCAAATATTACAGCAAAGACAGAGGTGACACAGGTACTATTTGTTTAAGGACAAAATATTTCAGGAGTTGAACGCTATGCTTTGACTTTCAACCATTCTATAAAACCAAAAAGGCTGGTTGAGCTTCCTGCTTTCACCTCTCAAAATTCAAAAATAGCATGCTTAAACTGACCTAGGGCAAAGTTCATTTAACTGTAAATGCAGCAATTCACCCCCCGTTGAAAGGGAACTGCAGCAAAACATCCCTAATTGAAAGGTACTGCACAATCTAAGGTACTGTTGGCCCTTTCACCCAGTAGCCATGTGTCCTTGCCTACCTGTGGCTCATGCAGGAACATGCTGTATTGTTAAACCAGTACAAAGACCACAGGACAAAGCACAGAAGTCTTATAGAAATCATCACCCAAGAAATGCTACTTTCCTTTTGAGTTCCTCTGGATATAGGTTACATACAACTCATTAAAATCTGTTTCTAACAGGAACTGATTAACATAGATTCTGAACAGTAAAATTTAGGTAGTGCCTGCATATTGTTCTATTTTCCTTGTGAAGTTTTTTAAAGTTAGTTCAGTACTAGATCTGGTAAAACTTCAGGTGATGTTCAATAAACTCCTCTAATTTTATCCTCCCTTCCACAAAATGGAATTTAGGACTAAATTCATTCTGCATTTCTGCAGGGTTATAGTAGAGATAAATTTGGCCAATATGTATTCATTGCACTGCTAAACACATTACAGTAGCTTTCTTGTGATATTGCATGGAAGAGCCAAAAATAACTTGTTTTTCCAGTGTCCTTTTATAACAAATATAGGTGGTGAATGTAAATTAATGGTTATTACAGCATCTGCTCTTCATTTCACTTACTTTTACAGCGAAAGGCTGACTAGACTTTTTATTTTGATATTGCAATAGTAACACACCTGCTGGAGCCTGCTATATTACCACTCCAGGGAAAGATGGTTAATTGCATTTTCTATCTATTAGAAATAGAGGGATTTAGATTTAGTATTGTCTTCCATGAGGTTCTTTAAACATCTTATCAAAGCTTTCCAAACCCATAAAAAACTCTGTCCTCCTTACTGCCTGCCCACACAGAAAAGCTCTACCAAAATAAACTTCTTTGGGAGCGAACCCAGTCTCAATAATGTATTTTATATCTAGAATAACAAACATTCCAGCAACTACAGTAATAACAATAACATTAGTAAAGACTTTCTTACACATACTAAAATTATTCTTAGAAAGAGAACTAATGCAGTGTGAGTTGTAAGACTTAAATTTAGCTCGCAAACTAGAACACAGCTTTATAGAGTTGAGAATCCAGGCTGGAATTATTGGCAAAATCAGAGGAAAGGTTAATTTCTCTTCATTTCAGCAAAGAAGGAGAAAAGATAATCAAGGACCAAAAAGTTAAACTTACATTCAGTTTTGGAGCACAAAACTTGCACGTACTTAAGAAAGAAGCAGGTACTAAGAATGCTGTTAACTTGATGATGGGTTAGCGGCTAATGTGTTGGCAAAGGAAAGCATTATTAGTAACAGCTAATCTGGAAAAAGGGCCAGGAATTCTACCCTCCTGTGATGGAAGGGCAGAAAAAAAGGGAAAAAAAAGAGACGAAAAGAAGAGAGACAAGCAAAGAGAAAGATAACACAGAGCCTTAGGTTTTTTTGTTTGCCTTGGCAATAGGCAGTTTTGTTCTGTGGATGACATGGAAGGATGTGGTTAATGTGCCTTTTAGTCACCACTCGAAAGAATAAGAAGCAGGTGTTGATGACATGAGAGTCCTGGAGGGACTATGGCAAATGAGAAGCAGCAGTGATCAGGAGCCCACACTAGGAACAGCTGCTTGATGAGGACCATAAAAGAAGAAAAAAGAAAGAAACAAACAAAACAAACAAAAAAACCCCACCTCAACCCCAACTCAGAGAAGGGGAAAGAATAATAAAAGAACAAGAGCAAAATAAAATCAAAATCTGGGAATTAGGAGGCAAAGCCAAAGCCAGCTTTTATTAGCCCCTGTTACAATTATCAGTGGAGCCATTAACAAACCCTGCAGTAGTAACCGTAAAAGGTTTGCACCATTTTCCCAGGTTCGTGGGACAACTTCTTGCAGAGACAGAGGCTGCAGCAGCAGGTCCCTGTTCCAGCATGCTTCCTACCCCCCGGTGTGAATTAGGAGCCTCATTTAGCTGCCTCCACCTAGATGACAGGGAGGATGTTTATGCTCTCTGTGTAGGAGACTGGTTTTGAAATCCAAATTCAATTGTATAAAATTGACTTCCGTATAGTTTCAGGCAAGTGTTTCCCTCTACTAAAGTAATTGCATCGCCTAATCTATCTTAGAGTAACAGACCTACCAAGCATCTTAGGTACTTTGGACTAAATTGAGGGGAATAAAAAAAGCCACCAAACATACCCCCAAACACCTTACAATCTTTTTCAGCATCTGAAGCATACAATTTGCATTCTAGTGTATCCTCTAATGGCCATATCCTGTGGTGTTTACCTGTATAATGTGTTGTTTGCGTTTAGTTCTCTTATTGTTAATGCTAGTGTGGGACATAATTCATTTTCTCAAAGTATATGGAATTACATGGCTATAAAGAGAAAGTAAATAAAAGAGGTGTTAGGACTGAGTGTGAAAGTTTGTTTTCACAGTGAAACTAATACAAAACTAGCCTAGCTCTGCTGTCTTCAATTCATATTCAGGCACAATTCCCTCTTTAAATAAACCCACCCCAGCAGCAAGCCTTTATGTTAAACTGTGAGTACTTCAGGTTGGGACTGTGACATTTGTACAGTGCCAGAATAACATAACTGCTGTTTTCACACACTAGCACAGTAGGGATGAATCCTATGAGTAAAAATAGCTAAATAGAAAAAAGAATAAACTGCATATGGATGAGAGGGAAAAATAGAAAAGGTAATAAGCATAGGAATCAGGCAACTAACAAGAAGGTTGAAGGCTCTTCAGGGATAGGAATGGTAAATGGCACCTTACAGTTTGTCTGTAATATCTGTGTGTAATATGAAGGCCAGTGCAATACCTCTTAAGAGACCTGAGGGTATAACAGTAGTGCGAATAAGAATGGCTTCTAGTTAGAGGCTCTAACTATTACTGATGATTCTTTTTCTGGATAAATAAACCTCTAACAATGGCTGTGATGTTAAAACAGCTGTGCTGCAAGATTACAAAACCAAAAATGAAATAGTTTTATCAGCAGAAGGAAAGGCTTTTTCAGATGCTTATAGTGGAACTGGATTGTAAAATGCAGGTTAGAGAAATAGGAAAGAAAAAAACCCCAGGTTGATTCTTCTTGAAAGGCAGCATACTGCATTACAAAATATCTGAGCCATGACCAAAATAAGACACGACAAATGCCTAGCCACAAGGCACTTTGGATAATAGAACAGTTACTTGCCACTAGATACAGTATTTTTCAAAGGCTTCCTCTTCACCAGTCCAGAGCAGACAAGTCGTTTTATCAGTGTGGTGATGCTAAACACCGAGCTCTTACGGAGCATGAGTAAGGCATTCTGCCCTGCATTGTCACCAGGAGGCTCCTGCAGCCACTGCCTGAGGGAAAAGGGGCAGTTTCAGAGATACAGTCTCCAAGGACAAAGAGGTTAATCTAGCATTTGCTTGTTGGGTGATGAAGGTGCATTAAAACATCTGCTCAAATGCTGCAGATTAAAGTTGATCTAATGAGGAATAATTGTAAAAATTGCAGTTGGAAGAGAATATCCTACGTTATGAAAGACACTAAGATACAGCAATCGGAAATGAATCCAGTCTTCTGGCTCTCCAGGGGACTGCCAGCTACTGCTTTGCATTGTTTCTGTTCAGGCATCTGTTAAATGGGTATAATTGTTTTTACATACTTCACAGTAATGCTTAATTACTTACTTAAAAGGTGACCACAGATTGTAAGGTACATTGTGCTAGAAAAGCACATCCTATATCATAAAACTTAGTCTATGGCTCTCCTGAGCTCTGTGCTATCCAGGGCTTGCATTTCATATACAAAAAGCTGTGTTGTTATGAGCAGTACCTGCAAGATGGAAAACATATGGGTGTTTCAGGAAAATGAAGATTTGTGCTTGTTAAGCTACATGAAAGTTGTAGCTCTAGTATGCTCTTACAGCTGCAAGCTAGTTCTTCTGCCTTGCCTATTTCACCATGAAGCACTGCGGTGAATCAGCAAGAGGTGACATACAGTGGCCCATTGTAAGAGATCCAGTCTGGATGAGGAGCCTGTTTCTAAGAGAAGGCGGACCTTGGGAAGCATCCACTTGCATTTCCAGACAAAACATCTGGAGTAGTGGAAGGCTGCTTTTGTTCCTTCAAGGAAAAAAGTGAAATTTCCCACCCAGACCACACATATACCATAAAACAAATGAGTCTTTGTGTGTGCATGCTACACATTAAATTTATATATGTAACTCACAGAATCAGAGAATGGTTTGGGTTGGAAGGGACCTCAAAGATCATCCAGTTCCAACCCCCTGCCATAGGCAGGGACACCCTCCACTAGAGCAGGTTGCTCCAAGCCCCTGTGTCCAACCTGGCCTTGAACACTGCCAGGGATGGGGCAGCCACAGCTTCTCTGGGCACTCTGTGCCAGCGCCTCACCACTCTAACATTAAAGAATTTCTGCCTAAGATCTCATCTCAGTCTCCCCTCTGTCAGGTTAAAGCCATTCCCCTTGACCTGTCCCTACAGGCCCTTGTCCAAAGCCCCTCTCCAGGTTTCTTGTAGCCCCTTTAGGCACTGGAGCTGCTCTAAGGTCTCCCCTTAAGGAGCCTTCTCTTCTCCAGGCTGACCCAGCCCAGCCCTCTCAGCCTGGCTCCAGAGCAGAGCTGCTCCAGCCCTTGCAGCACCTCCATGGCCTCCTCTGGACTCACTCCAACAGCTCCACGTCTCTCTTGTGTTGTTGCCCCCAGAGCTGGATGCAGGACTGCAGGGGGGGTCTTGACCAGAGCAGAGCAGATGGGGAAGAATCCCCTCCCTTGACCTGCTGGTCACGCTCCTTTGGATGCAGCCCAGCACACGTTGGTTTCTGGGCTCAAGTGCACACTGCCAGGTCATGTTGAGCTTCTCAAACAACAGCCCCAAGTCCTTCTCCTCAGGGCTGCTCTCAATCAATCCATTCTCTGCCCAGCCTGTAGTTGTGCTTGGGGCTGCCCTGACGCAGGTACAGGACCTTGCAAATGTATGTATGTATATACACATATAAGTATGGACAGTTTTGACAAAGGAAGCAGTTCAGACAGTCATTACATTAGACACAGCAATGAGTAATACATCATATAAGGAGTAACTGTGTTAGACAGCAACCATGTCAGACAGCAGATTTCTGCTGCTGAACTCCAGCTTGGCAGACTTGCACCTTAGAGTGATGTATTTGAATTATCTCCCTCTGCAAGCTCCAGCAGGAGCCATCTTTCTGGAAACAATACTTAGCTTGGGAAGTAAGAGGTCACTTATCATTTATGTGGGAGAAGTCTAATCAGTCCAACTTGGGAAATAATTAAGGTTTTTTCCTCCTCTGGTACTTCAGGAGCACCATAAAAACTGAAGTTGGGGTTCAGTACAGAGGCTACTTGGGGTTCAGTACAGATCAGTTCGCAGCAGCTGAGCTGTGGTAACTGCTAGTAGCGCTTAGTTTACCTTGACTGAGGCAATGAAGCAGTCTGAGAGGTGTGAGTTCCATAGATGGAATAGGCTAAATGTATGCCTACAAACTTATCTCAGCTGATGGATAACAACTAATCAGTTGACTTACAATGTCTCTGAAACCAGAGTTTTACAGCGGTGTGGTGTAACATATGGCAAACACATGGGAATGGGTTTGCCATGTTTTTAGCTGTATTAAGATTCTATTGTCTCCCTGTCCCACCTGAGACATGCAGCTGAGGAGCTTACGTTTTCCTGAATTCCACTTGCTGACAATATTACCACTTAAGTGTTAAGCTTTATATGCCCCCAAAATGATGTGATGTTCACACTTCTCAAGTGCCTATGAATCCTACCGATTTGAAATAGAGGGAAGACAAAATTCAAGTAAGTCAGTCTACTTGGCTAGTGCTTTGTTAGTCCTTTAAATGTCTAACTACAGACAATCAGATTGGGCTGTTTGGCCTAAATAGCCTAAGACATGCTAAGAAGAGCAGCTAAAACTCCAAAGTAGATAGCTAAACTGCAGCAAGCACTAGAACAAACCAACCATACGCTCAAGGCACTTCACTGCGGAAAGAGAGAGGCTCTGTTGTGCAGGCTGGGGCCATGATCCAACATAGCACACCTGAAGTGTTTCAACGTACCAAAGCTTAATCAAGGGATCCCAATACAGCCTGAGCCTGTTAACTCCAGACAAGCATGAAGTGTGAAGCTACTGCTGCAGAAAGAAGCGACTGCTGTTTTGCAATGTATAAACAGTAGCATTACCAAGTGAGGAATCGAGGGAGTAATAACAGCACTATTTTCTATCAACTCTGCGAGGCCAGGTCTGCAGCTGTATGCACCACTCTGGTGCTGTTACCTTCATTTCTGCTATGCCAAGATTTATTTTGTAAGTCAAGTTGGCAGTGGTGGAAAAGCACTGGCTTCAATCCAAGATATGAAATAAATCAGAAAGAATCCAACGGGGGCAACTAAAGCGATAAAAGACCAAAGAAAGATGTTCAGTGCAGACTGCTAGGAGAACTGAGTGTGTGTTGCACAGAGACAACAAGCCAATTTGATAACATGTACCTGGAAAAGATTAACTGTGAGGGCAGATTATTCTTAGCAGTGAACATAGGCATGAGAAAAGAAAAACTTTTGTTTCTGAACAGCAAATGCCTGTTTTATATGGATTCATGGATAGCTTCTACATGGACTCGCAGTCAGTGCAAAATCACACACTTATCTAATTTCTCCTACCAATCCTCTCACAAAGATTGTAGGGACAAAGATTTGCAGCTGAAATTGGCAAATAGTTTCTAAAATATTAGGGGTGAAGTGGAAGATGACAGAAAACCTGCCTCTTAAACAATAAAAGTATCTGACTAAACATCACAAAGCTTTTTTCTGAAGTAAAACTAGTCCTATATAAACTAGCTAAAACATGTCAGGACAGGAAATGGATAATGGTTTCTGGCATCTCCTTATGCCATCCTTGTATTATTATAAAATGATCACCTAAGAAACAAAGTTAAGTGGTCCTGTCAACTCTGTTTACTTCTAACTCTGTATGTCTGACACTTGACAAGACAATTTTTGAGGAAGGCAAATTTCAAGGGCTGACAGATTGAAGTTGCGAGACCTGAACTGTTCACAGCATCTAACATTGAAAGGAAAGTCCAAAAGACAAAGGCAAACTGGCTGAAGTTTGAAAAATACATTGGTGACTTAAAGCATGGGGTCTTAGTGTGAGCATGCATCAAAGCCACCAAGCAAAACTGAAGAGTCAAAGCACAGCAGGTTTTCTGCCAGCCCCAACATGGCATCATGGCAGAAATACTGTAGAATAGTTTCTCTATGATCAAGAGCAGGGATTTGCAAAGCTTTGCAAGAAAGAACTATTATCCCACATTTCATATAGGCTCCTATGCGCTTTCCTTATCAAGCTTTCCATTAAAGATGCAACAAAGCCAATGCAAATGACAGACCACTATTTAATAACCACTGGCTGTATTGCTTGTGATGAAATTATTTCAGTTGGTTACATTCATCTCTCATTTGAGAATATGGAGGCATGGAAAAAGCAGCAGAGATATTCATAACTAACATAAATCATCCACAAAACATTTTTGTTTGAATACAAAGTATAGAAAACATTAAACACTGGATGGTAAAGAGTAATTAGGGATTCTTTGATAAACGGAGAAGATTTTTCTTTTTAAATTGAAAGCAGCTGGGAAAGTAATTGCAAAACCATAACAAGGTCCTGATTTAGCTACGTGTAGTTGAGGCCTTCTTATTTTATCTGGCCATGAGCCACTTTGTTAAATTCAAAGAAAGTCTTTGGAGACTGCAAGAATATCAGAGAGAAGAACTTATGGCCAACAGTGAATTAGATGAAGCCAAAACAGTGATGGTTTTATCCTGAAGAATGGGAAATGATGCAAATCTAGGGTCCTGCAAGGACATCTTTATTTTTTTCAAATCAGTCTTCCGTTACTGTCTTCTTTTGACAGTACTGCAGTAGCTGTGATATGCTAATACATGATGAAGCCAAGGCTAGATAGAGGATGTTAGAGATTTGGACAAATAGAAGAAGACAGAGACAGACTTTCAGGCACAAAACACCTTTCTGCAGGTCTGAAATAGAAGCAGCAAACTTCAACATCCAATTCAAACTGAAAACAGCTCTGCTGAGTTTTACTCAGATTACATCTTTCAGATTAGGACACTATGGAGCAGAGAAAGGCAGGCAAGAAGATTGTCTCTGTGGGACACCAGAAAGGTATTTTTTTCATGGAATACAGATGAGGCCTCAGAAGTAGGGAAAATTATAAATGTCATAAACCCAGTATCACTAATGAATCCATGCTTTTAATGCCTAATAGAGTCAGGAGTTTTGATTTGTGCTTATCTTTAGGAGGTATTTTGCATTACATGTTTTTGAACATTTATTGTAGCCAATGAAAAAAAGATGGGCAATAAAAGAGATATATTCTGAATCTGACAACAGTTCATTTCTCCAGAAAACCCCGCTGTGTTCACCTCTGTAATGTTGTTTCCAGTTAAGCCCTTACAGAGGCAAACGAAGAACATGCTCCAGGTATCTGTACAGTTGCATTACCTGTAAAAACATGCAGGCTGCAGCCAGGCATCCATTACCAGATTTAAGAAGTGGCTCCAACTCCTACTAAACATGTTGAAGCAGCTACTTTTCCCACACTGCTGAGCAGCTAAACCACAAGGAGCCAAGAGGAGAACTCAGGAATCAGTTTCAGACCCTGCATCTAAATTATTAGCCAATGCTGCCTCCTTTTGTGCCTGTAAAAGGTTAATTTCATCCAATCCACGTATTTTGAAGGAAGATTCTAATGGGATTTATTATAAATAGTTCTAATAAATAGGGATTAGAGTTTACTAATTCAGTTTTTAAAGAACTTTACAGGAAGGCATTTAGGGTAATAATTCCTAGCATTCAGGTAATTATTTTACCCCCTCCATCCTGCTGAAATTATAGCTGTCTGTGACCATAAATTAAAAGAGGAGAAAAAGAGTTAGTTAAATTTATTAAGTGGATAACTTCCTTCTCATAATGATAAATGCAAATTATTATTTAATTGACAGTCAGCTGAGGACAATATACTTAAAACAGGTGTCAGGGGAAAAATTTAGCATAAACTCAAGGCATTTGATTTAGTGTCCAAGAAAAGACAATTGAATAGCTGCAAAGCTGACACTGAAAGCTACAGATTTATCTGAGAGATTTGGTATTTTTTGATCAAATGAAGATTCAAAGCCCTCAAACTCCATTGTATTTATGGAATTACTAGACAAAAGGATTTACTGCTTTGGAAGTGGAGATCAATAATAGTTTGTGAAAAGCCCAAGTTAGAAGTATCTTGAACTGAGACAAGCATTCAATATAGAGTTCAACATTATAGACTTTAAATTGTCCGGTATAAAAAGAGGGACTGACGTTTGACCTTCCCCAGTTCCTGTGTGAGAAGGGGGGAAAAAAAGGTATATTTACAGCAAAAAAGGATGAAAAAAGGCCCTAGAATTGAAGTGGGAGATTAGGCACACCAGTTAAAGGTGATTGATGGGCATTTCCAAGCAGGCCTTGGCAAGGTAACACAAGGCCTGATGCTCCATTATAAATAAGTTCGACTGCATTTGTCTCATTTCAGTGAGGCCAGGATTTCACTCAGTCTTTGGTGTAACTTTTGCAAGTTTAACTAGGTATCACCAAACTGCTCCCTCAGCCTTAAGAGTTGTTTTTCTTTAGTGAAAAGTGTGATGAAAGAAAAAGTTTTTCTTTAGTGATGCCTCTACATCTGAAAGCAAATTAAAAAGCTAAAACTTAAAGAAAATCTCTGGGTCCTGACAATTCAGCTGAATTGGGGTGGATGGACAAGGAGCTTGCTACAGGAATGAAGTTCAAGGACAGTGTGATTTACACCCAGCACCCACCCAGTGGGAAGTCATGTTTAGGGAACCTTTGGGAACGGTCCCACAGCATTCTCCAAATCCCATCTCGCTCTATCAAGAGCACAGAGCAATATTCCGGAGTCACAGTTCACCAGTGTTTCCTCCTTCCTTGTCTTTTTGTGGGAGGAAAAGAACTACTCTCATAAAAGCACAGTATGTTAGTGGCACAACCCCAATGAGGGAATTGGGGACAAACAAAAAAGGCAAAGCTCTCGGTTTTGCAAAGGTTACAGAGTTCTCAGCCTTGCTGTGGACACTGTAATGTCACCATGTTCCTAAACACAGAGAATAAAGGGATTACAGAGAAGAGGTGGACCAGCTTGTGATTACTGCAGCTGGGGCTCTGGCAACAGGAGCTCAGTCTGGCATCTCTTGCCCGTTTCAAGTGTGGGCTTGGACAAACCACTCAACCTTTGTGTTAACAAAGGGATAAGGGCAGGAAGAGATGAAAGTTAGCTTTTAATTATGCATTCAGACATGTGTGTAAGCTTTTCCTTTAATACGTCTTTGACTTCTCCCCTCCATGAAATATTTCAATTATTTCACTATGTAATTTTAATCTATTAGCTATGGGAAGTAGGGCTGTAATTCCTAAAGAGAATAAACTAGAGGAGTTTTCAGAACACCTGAATGATTCAGGAATCTGAGGCTTACTGGACTTCAGTGGAATTTAAGAGATTCAAAAAAGCACTTTGGGAAAAATTTGTGTACAGTGCTTGATCCACTGAATTCTCATTCTTATAAAGAAGTCAAAGTACAGTATGACTAAAAAAATACCAAATCAAAACTAAGTATTGAGTTATCTAAGGCAAAATCTGAACACATGATAATATTTGTGTGCCTAAAGTTAAAACTGTTGTTTGTATTCTCATTTACTCGTTTTCTTCACTAAAGCACAGAAACAAATCTCTAACAGCCTTAAACTGTCCTGCCACACAGAATACTGAGTCTCAGGAAGTAAACTCTTCCTTTCTTAGATCTGTGTTTTAGAGTTGTTTTCATACTCCTTTAGAGCAGCTATAAAGCAGCTACATGAATGGGAAGTTACCTTTCTCCTTTTACCTACAGTAAAGTTGCCTCTAAAATCACCATTAAATCATGGGAGATGTTGGAAAACTGACACAAAGTGAAAGAAAAGAAGATTAAAACCCCAGTCATGAGAGAACAAAATCTCCCTCAATAAAATCTCAATTTGGGGTGGTTTGTTGGTGAGACCACTGTTGGCAGGATACCACTCCACCACTGAGAAGGTCAGAGGGATTTTCTCAGAGGGATATGAGAGCAGGCCTGGAGAGAAAGGAGAAAGCAGGGAAAGGAGAATGCAGTGAAGGTATGAGCAGAGAAGATAAAGTGAAAACAGTGCTAACTTCTGGCACAGAAGTGTTTTAATAACACCAAAGTATATTGCTTCCTTTACTAACACTTTTACTAACTTTTTTTTTCTTCTTGAAAATAACACAAATGACATATTTCCAAGTAGTCAAAAGAACAAAGGTTAATGAAGCATCTCATTAATCTTTCATAACTGTAGCATGCCCTTGTGACCTTTGGATCCATAGTATAACAACAGTATTCAGGTTACAATTCAGAGAAGCCTAAAATAAGATCAAAATCCTGGAAAGAAAACCACAGCATGCCTCAGAATACTAGTTGTAGAGCACCATGCAATTAATGGCTGGAAAGGTACTTGGCTTTTAGGAAAATGCTATACCAGCTGGTAGGCTGTATGGCTCAATGCTGAGAAGGCAAGTGCTGTATCTGTTCCCCTTGCGCTTTATTCACCACTGTGGTTTTGATTCAGTATCAGCTGAACGCTTGGTTCATAGTACTGTGAAGCAGAGAGGAGGAGGACAAGGTGCAGAATAGCCAGGGCAGGCTGTCGCAAGTTTCTGAACCAGCATCAGGTTGCCTCCCTTAAAGTGCATCCTTAAGAACAAAATGGGAGCAACTGCAGATCACTAAAAAGAGATAGAGAGAACCAGGTGGCTTTCAGAGTGGAAAAGCTCTCGCTCAGCAAGCTGGAGGCAGAACTGAGAAGGCAGCGCAGCCTGTCTTCTTCCAGCCTGCAAAGGTTCCTTGGGCACTGGCCTAGCAGGACCACTGGCTCCTGCCCCATCTTGTGACTAACAGGAAGACTTATATGCCAGCCAGGTGCTCTGGGGAAGAACTATAGTCAGTGGGGTCTGACTTGTTGATGGGCACCGTTATGCTGTCTAAGTGATATTCCGTCTGGTTCTCCTCCTTGTTTTTTTTGCCTTTAATCTATCTTGCTACTGGAACAAGACGGTTCATCCAGATCGCTTCAGTTGTCTGATAGGTGATACAGATCCTGCTATGCCTCTTGAAAGATTAATCCAATCTATAATCTTATCATTCTACCTGCAGGCTTACCTATGCTTTCACTCTGAAGGGTGTAAAATTGGCTTGCCATCTCTGGCTGATAGAGCAGTACAAGCAAATAATAGCAAATCACTCCTCCTGTTTATTTGTATCACACTGTTGGCTGGAGATTATGACATCCATTGTTAGGTGCCATCCAAATGTAGCGTGAGAAATAGCACCTCTCCCTGCAGTTAGTCAAAAAATGTGTGATCAGGGAAGGAGGATTTCACAGAGAAAGGCTGAAGCATTGAGAACCTCGGGGTGTTTAAAAATACAATGCAGCACTGAGGAGAGATACTCAACCCTGGAAGGTATCCTGCTTCCAGTCAGGGGTTAAGTAGCCTAAATAGAGCACTGTGTGAATAACAGCACTCTTCTGGGTGCCTAACTACGTTGGGAACTTTTCCATGGCATTGCTGGTAGGCATAAGTGAAGCCAGTTTCAAAAGGTCACGAAGGAATTTTGTAGCATACCCAGGACTTGAACCTAAGTCTCAGGCCTCTCTGCTTTGCACAGACATCTTCTCTAGCTCTTTCCTCCCTCCTTCTCTCCCCAAACTCACATGCAGAAAGCAGTGAAGAATAACAATTCCTATCTAGCAGATCCCAGACCCTCCCTCAGAGAGACCTCTGGTGCGAGAGAGTTCTGGGTCTGTGCCTAGATGAAGACAAAGCAGCCAAGGCTGACTAACAGAATGTAAACTATAACTCTTAATATCATGCAAAAGATTCAAACAATGTAATGTGAATATTAAGACCTGATTCACATACAAATCAGAAACAAAAAACATCGGAAAGCAAAGCTCGATCTTAGGCTAAAAATAAAGCTGTATGAATTAATATTTAAAATTTATAGGACTTCAGATAATAAGGTGACAGCCCTTATTATTAACTGCAGCTCCAGCTGCAGAAGAGAAGAAAATAAGACCTCCTGACTAGATAGAAAATTACTTGCCTGTACATATACCTGTAACGTTTCATTTATTTTTATAGTGGAGTCTTTGGTATGGAGAGTGCTGGTATTTACTCAGAGGTGTACATGGGGCTTGCAAGCTACTAGCTCAGGTCGCTGTAATGACACCAACAGAACTTCCAACAGCAACTGCCCCCTCAACCCATCCAACCAAAAGCCAACACCTTCACACCAAAATGCAAACAACCCCCCCTAAACCTAATCCATCCTGACGTTACTCTGACAACATGTAAATCAGATGTCACCACTGATCCACTTCTAAGTGCACTCTCATGACTTTGGATTCCCAGTATTAGCTTACCTGCTTGATAAGATAGAATAGAATAGAACAGAACTCACCTGTACCACTATGGACATTTCTCATTCCTCATGTTCAAGAAAGACAAATTCCATCTGGGATGAAGGCAAACAAACACTAAGCAGTTGATTAGGGGCATGGAGGGCCTACAGAAGAAGACGATGACTAGAAGGAGCAAAAGAGAGGCTGAGAGGGCTGCCATCACTTTGAAGAAAGATATTAAGGGTAAAGGCCAAAGGAAGAAAGCAGATAGTGAAGTGCAAGGAAAAAGATGATCAAGAACACAAAACCATTCTTTCCAAGAAGATGATCTCACCATAAACAGTGTAGTAGCAAATGTTACTTGGTGGTCAGTGGTAAGAAATGGGGAGGAAATCCTGCATGCTCTCTACATCTCTGCAAACTTCATGCAGAGGGAACCAAAAGCCTTTCTTTCACCTCCGGCATCCCCACAACCAAATTAATGTATATGGTATAAATGCCTTTATTTACATAGTATGAATGTACAGGTGAATTTTGGCATCAACAACAGTAGCACCTTCCTTACTCTTTCAGGACTCAAAAGTACTAAATCCTAAAGGAAAAGAGACTTCCCAGGGGTTTAGACAAGATCTGAACACCTTCCCACAAAGTGTGGCAGGCAAACAGCTCTCAGAAAGGTTAAAGTCCCAAATGAGCTGTGAAAGTTTTACCCCAGGGCTGAAGCATGGGCAGGGACATCTCACACTAGACCATGTCGCCCAAGGCTCTGTCCAAACTGGCCTTGAACAATGCCAGGGATGGAGCACTTACCACTTCTCTGGGCAACCTGTGCCAGCGCCTCACCACCCTCATAGTAAAGAAATTCTTTCTTAGGTCTAAACTGAACTTCCGCTGTTAAAGTTTGTCCTATCGCTACAGTGCGGCCTGTTGGCCCCGTCCACCCCAACCTACGGCTCTGGTTACACTTTGGCTTTCCTCCAGTCTGTTTTTCAAGTCCTGCATGATCCTTTCTGGCACAAAACTTTAAATAAGTTCATTTTGGGGTTTACAGTAAAATATGTTTTTGAGAAAGTTTACATTCAGTAAGAAAACTGTTACAAGCAAGGGGTTTTTGAAACCTATAAACATCAAAACCAGGAAAATGTAATAGAAAATGCAACACATCTTTAGTGTTCAGGAATAGTGCAAGTAGGCTCAGAAGCAGTGTCTGGGCCACGGCTAAACTGCTCTGCCTTCCAGGTCACTGTAATCAGTGAAAATAGCTCAGCCGAGCCATGATGCTGACTGCTGCTTTTAGGGACATTAACAGAATTCAGGCATTTTAAAAGACTTTGCACTGGTTACACTTCATGTCTGACAACCCAGTGCCATTTCAGATGTCTTACCTAAAAGTACTGGAACAGGCATTTAGTTTACAAAATGATACTGAAATTTCTGCCACGTTTCTTTTCAAGATCTTTAGAACCCTACACCTTTCCCATGTTTCCCAGGTAATGAGAATCAAAGTTCTTCCCTTTATTTACTGGGACAGGAATTCTTGCCCACCACAATTTATTTTTATAAATCTACTTTCACACCAGACACCCGGGATATTAATGAAATAAAAAGTATTTTGCAATTATCTCTGCAGGGCATGTCCACCTGAAGACAAATGATAGGGTCAGAAAATCACAGACTGGTTTGGGTTGGAAGGGACCTTAAAGCTCATCCAGTTCCAGCCTCCTGCCACGGGCAGGGACACCTTCCACTAGAGCAGGTTGCTCCAAGCCCCTGTGTCCAACCTGGCCTTGAACACTGCCAGGGATCGGGCAGCCACAGCTTCTCTGGGCATCCTGTGTGCTAACGTCTCACCACCCTCACAGTAAAGAACTTCCTTATATCTAATCTGAACTTCACTTGTTTCAGTTTAAACCTATCACTCCTTGTTCTATCGCTACAGTCCCTGATGAAGAAGAGTCTCTCTTCACCATCCTTGTAGACCATCTTCAGATACTGGAAGGCTGCTATGAGGTCTCCACGCAGCTTCTCTTCTTCAGGCTGAACAGCCCCAATGTTCTCAGCCTATCTTCATACAGGAAGTGGCTCAATGATACACAATTTTCCCTCATAAGCAGACCTGCACTGACCTGAAAGCTTCTGAACAAAAGGTTGAGAATTAAATCACTGATAAGCTTTGGGGACATTCACTAAGGAACAGTCAACTACTACCTAATAAGATGTGATTATTACAAAGAAAAATCCTATTACAATGCAATACTGTTAGTCCACACCAAATGTCCGTTTTAAAGCCATCTAAATCCTGCGTTTAATATGAAGATTCTTTTCAGTAGTCATCAAATTGCAATCTGCTCAAATCCTGACTTCTGCCCTCTGCCCGATGGTTGCTTGTTGATACTGTGCTATTGGCTGTGGAAGAGAGACCTCCAGTACAGCAGAGCAAATAAATCACTAGGGTACCTTCTCATGTTCAACAACACAACTGGGAACACACTTTTCATTTAATATGGTTTTCATTTCCGCAGTTCATGCACCTATTGAACAGTGCTCTCTAGTCAAGCTCTGCTTTGTGGAACTTGGCAATACACCCTCTAATCACTGGCCTATACAAACAAAAATAACATTTTCACTTCACTCCTTTTAGGAGCACTCTCCAACTATGCACAAGCTTAATGAAGTTCCTACCAAAAGTGGTCTCTCCACCTTGGTAATCCATTTTCAAAATATGTTATATTATTTAAAAGCTTATAGAAAAGATGAATAAATTCTCCAGACAGAAGAATTTAGAAGACAGCTGCATTTTGCCATTCTGAAAAGCTCCAGAAAATACACCTGAGATGAAGCAGATTTTATTTATCTTTTTATTCCATGTATGAATGAAACAGCATTTGCTCCATCAGTGACCTGCAGTTCAGATCTTCTAAGTGGCACTACATAGAACAGAACAGAGGGGATGGCTGCCAGGGCTGGTTCCTGCCATTCCCTGAGAGAAGAGTAACAGCCCTGGGCTTGTCCTTGGGAGCTGAGTGGCCGAGGATGTGTCAGGAAGCCCAGCAGCTGTGCCCAGAGCATGGCCACCAAGGGCAGGGACAGCCCCTGGGCCTCCTGGGCACAGGCACTGCCTCGGGGCCAGCACCCCAAAGGCTTCCTCCGAAGGATGCTGGGCCGAGGGGCGGTGGGAGGGGCTGGGCATGGGGGGCCCCGTCACCCCCATGTCACTGTGACACCACTCGGCAATGCAGCGGTCACCATTCCCTTCCATTCCTCTCCATTCTATTCCATTCCATTCTATACCTCTCCTTTCCACTCCATTCCATCCCCTATGCTCACCCTGAGCTGTATAACAAGAGACTGTTATTTCCCTGCAATGCCAGGGGTTTTCAGCTACAAAAACACTTTCAAGGACACAAATCGCAAAGCTTACAAGTGGAAACAGGATTTTATTTTATGACTCCATTTGGGTTTGGTTTGGTTACTTTCATTTTTATGTGATTTTATTTCATATTATGTTACTTTATGTTAGTTTATGTTACTTCATTTTATGTTAATTTAAGTTGCGGGGTTTTATTTGTTTTGGGATGGTTGCTTATTTTACTCTTTTTCAGAGCTGATGCTCACAAGCATCAACACAATGCACATGTGCAGCCAGAAGCAGGCTGATGCATTCTTCAGGTTAGCCTGAAAAAACATCCTCTGCAGTCTGGGAAAGGAAAGCCACAGAGCCACAGAAAGCAGCAGCAGGAAGACAGGCCAAGCAGCCCCTGTCTCCTGAAGAGTGAGAACATGAAGCATGAGCATTGGGACCAACCACACACAAATATGCAAGAACCATAGAATCATCACAGAATAGTTAGGGTTGGAAAGGCCCAAAGGGGATCCCTGACAAGGAGCTGTGCTCAGTGCTACAGAGGACAAGCACTGAGCTTGTAACCCCTGGGGCTACCCTGGGAGTTGTGAAAGCTTCCTCGCCCTGGATGCAGGGCACGAGGGGCCACCTGCGTGGAACAGGAGCAGCAGCCTTTGGGCCACGATAGCCCAACAACAGGCAGTAACCTGTTCTATCAGGAAAAGCAGAAGGTGACACCACATTCAGAAACAAAGTCCTTAATTTAGAGTTACATCATTCTACACATCCTCAAAAGAGAAAAAAAAAAACCCAGTAGAATAAGACAGCAGTAAAATATAAATTGTATTCTTCTCTGAATTTAATTCATACATTTTGTAGATTCATTACAAAACGTTCGAGTCATACATATCTAAGCGATAATTGCTGCTGGATTTTTTAAAAAGCTCTTATTATTCCAGGTCTATAGGAAAATTCTTTCAATTCAGCCACTTTGGGAACTAATGGAGCTAATTTGCATGTCCCAAAATCTTCCGCTAGTTTAATTCAGTAAATTTATCATTCTGTTACATATAAAAGTCTCTGAAAGTCTTTGTAAGTAAACGGCTTTCATAGATGTACAACCTAAGCTGCACAGCCTACAACTGATGAGAAGCTCAACATGAGCCAGCAGTGTGTGCTTGCAGCCCAGAAACCAACCCTGTGCTGGGCTGCATCAAAAGCAGCATGACCAGCAGGTTGTGGGAGGGGATTCTCCCCCTCTGCTGTACTCTGGTGAGACCCCCCCTGCAGCTCTGGGGCAACAACACAAGAGGGCTGTGGAGATGCTGGAGCGAGTCCAGAGGAGGCCATGAAGATGCTTCAAGGGCTAGAGCCAGGCTGAGAGAGCTGGGCTGGTTCAGCCTGGAGAAGAGAAGGCTCCTTAAGGGGAGACCTTAGAGCAGCTCCAGTGCCTAAAGGGGCTACAAGATATCTGGAGAGGGGCTTTGGACAAGGGCCTGTAGTGACAGGACAAGAGGGAATGGATTTAAACTGACAGAAGGGAGATTTATTTTAGACATTAGGCAGAAGTTCTTCCCTGTGAGGGTGCTGAGGCGCTGGCACAGGGTGCCCAGAGAAGCTGTGGCTGCCCCATCCCTGGCAGTGTTCAAAGCCAGACTGGATGGGGCTTGGAGCAATCTGGACTGTGCAGGGGTGTTAGAACTAGATGAGCTGAAGCTCATCTTCATGGATTGGAAGGTCCCCTCCAACCCAAACCATTCTATGATTCTAGGTATTTAGGACAACTAAACATTACCAAAATGTAGTAAAATCTTTCCTCATGCATATTTTTATGTAGATATTTTAAAACTTGTCTAGGTCTATAACTGGTTCCAAAAGCTGGAAGTGCTCGGTTGCTTTTTACACCAGCTTTGTAATTTTTCTGGTTTTGAGAGAATGTACACATATACTTTGTTTTGTTCGCATAACTTAATTAATACACTGTAGTTCTGCGAGTAATGCATCTGTGCCGAATAAATTATTCTAGCATGAATCAAGAACATGTCTTGCGTCCCTTTTATCAGGAAGCTTTTGAAGTAAGCTGTCATCCTATCATGTAATGAATGAACAAATTTCTTGACATTTGACATCATCCTGATCATAGCATTTGCACAATGGAGGGCTAGGTGACATAACAAGGATTTATATGGCTCATCATCTAAATAGCTAGATTAGAAGCATCTGAGAACTTACTATCCTATTTGTCATTACGGTTTCATTTGTTAGTGTATGACAACCTGTTCACACACACAGCTCAGTGCAAGCACTGTGCCCTCATCTTCATTTTCTTTATGTTACATTTTACCTGTCAATTTGAGCTCTCTGCAATTTCAGCCAATTGTGGAAAAGGTTTTCTTGATCTTGTGCATATTTACTTGGGCATTGGTGATCTTCTGAGACTCTCAGGGTTTGCTTGCTTATTTGTAGAGCAAAGGATCAGCTGCTTCCAATTTCACATTTACACTGGCAGGCATCATATCCTAACTCATGGTCTGACAGATGAAGTGTATCTAATATTTTCCCCAAACAGGAATAGTGAGGTAGCAGCAGAGACCTTGCAAGGGCTAGATCAGACAATAACTTGACATGGACGTGACATGATATTTTTTCTTGATAAGACAAGACCCAGGGTGAGGTAATTTCATCTATTTTAAGCAACTTTTTTGAGATGCCAGATGAAAACATGGTCATGAGAGATACTGATCCTAATAATGCTGTTTCAGAAATCATGAATACCATTGAGGTGACTGACACTGTTCCTTCACGCTTTATCTTAAAACACTCTTTGTTCATTCTGTCCAGCCACCGTTTCTGCAAGGCATCGCTTTATCTTAATATTGCTTTTAAAATAAGAACTGGGAGCTTCATGTTTCTTCTGAATATAAGAAGTGTCAATATAAACTAATTTTATGGTTCGATCTGAGTTTCTGTGGAGAGGCTCAGTGCTTGTAGCTGTAATTTTAGCCTGGGAAACAGGATGTCTGGGAAATAGGATGCGTGTGTAGATGTGGCATTTGCCTACCTGTTCATCTTTTCTCCCTCATTCCCCCAAGGGACTTTTGCTGTTGGTTGATTTCTGGCTGATGTGACAGCAAGGCAGGTCCTCCCCCACCGCTACTGCATCCTCACCAGCTCTGGAAAAAAATCAAAGTCTGGGTAGAGGAGACAGCCTGAGATCAGAGCTCAGCTGATGGGCAGAACACATCACAGACACAATGCTACCCCTGCCAGCTGCACACTTCAGCTATACCCCCTGCAATAGTACAGGCTGTGGGTACTGGTTGAGAGCAACCTCCTAGCATGCCCTCCCACCTGGGTTGTCCTATGACCTAGTCAGTCAGCACTGGTTGAGAACACTGATGATACCTCAATACCAGCTAGCAGAAGAGACAGACTGTTAAAGCAGCTTATAATGGTTATGCAGGTACACAAATGTAGGGGGTTTCCAGAGGAAACCAGACTTCATTATTCTTGATGTCCTCCCCAAACTGCCTTTATTTTATATTCCCATGGTCAAAGTTGCCTTAATTTCTTTCAGAATTTTAAATATAGGATTGTGTTGACAGTAAAGCTTGTAACTTAGGAAGAAAATGAGCTAATTCCCCATTTCTACTTCTATGCAGAGTGAAATAAAACCAGCAATAACCTGACATTTCATTTGATAAACTTTTCTTCAATATTTCAAAGAAACTTGACTTGCAATGGTACACGATCTGAAATGAGTTCCTTGACGGTCCCTCCTGGTATCAGTTTCACTTGGGAAAAACTAATTAAATGTGAGTTCTCTTTGAGGCAGGAAATAAATGTATTATAATTGCTCACCCTACAGGCAGCCCAAGTGCTTAATTATACAAGCATATGCACAGCATGGCCAAAATCCATTGGTTCTTCCATGGGTGAGCAGTAGCAAGCAGGCCTACCACCAAACAGAAACCAAAGGGGAACTGGTGATCAAGAACTCTTGGGTGCATGCTCCACTTTTAATGAGGTTTAGGCACTGATTATTCCCTAGAATATGCAGAAGGGGCAAAGTTAAGAATATGGTCACTAGAGGCAGTTTCTGTACTCAACATAGGTGGACTTTGTGGCACTTTCTCCACTGAGCAGAGAAAGTAACTTGACTAACATTGTAATTCCCTAACAGAAAACTTGAATTGGGTTCCTTAGATGGGCTGATATGAACATAGGCCATAGTTCCCTGGCAAAGTCAATAGGGCTGGTTTCCTCTACATTTCACCTTCATGTACACCACATAGGAAAGAGCGTGCAATTCAGTTTATCTGCTTCAGAAGGGCAAAGGGCTGAGTCAGCTCCACTGGAGTGCTTCCTTGCTGCTCCTGCTTGGGATACTGCCTGATAAGCTGATCTTTGCTTACTGTGATTCAGCTTTAGGCAAATCCTGAAATTACCTCTTGTGATAAAATATATGCATCTGCCATTGAATGTAACTGATCTATGAGACCAATTTGAAAATCTCAGCGTCACTTCAGGTGCAAACATAAATAGCAAATAATGATATCCCCCCCCCCCCCTTATTTTTTTTTAATTTATAAATTGTTGATATGGCTTTTGGTAATGATGCATCTATCCTTTTTACTACCCACTTGATGTGTGAGTAAACACAGCACTGACTAAAGCAATAAATAACTCCTAATCTCCTATTAAGAAACCAGCTAGGCCAATACAAAACTGGTCCAACTACTTCTTCATTCACCCCACAACAGTCACATTCAATGTCTATTTCCAGCCAGCCTGCCAGAGCACTGCTTAGGGGACTATAGCTTTCTCCAATTCGGGAAGATAGCACAGGTTTTTTGGACAATCTGTGACATGCAAATGCCTGAGCAAATTCCTTTCACAAAAGGGCAGAAACAACAGCTGCAAGGTAAGCACCTCAGCTCATTAATACAGACAAGGAGGAAATACGACATGTTTAGATTTCAGGATTTCATCCTGTTAATAACCAGTCCAGAGTTCCTGGAAGAAACTAAGAATTGCTGTCAGTAGCTTTCAAATCCTGTGTCTTGTGGAGACAGCAATTAAGAAACCCCCCACCACCACCCTATTCCATTTAAAACCAGAGAGAAGAGGAGGGCAAAGAGTACAATCCTTTCCCTTCAGGAGAAAGTCAGGTAGGGGGAAGCAAGTCCAGACTTTTTGCAAGCTACAATAAATCCCAGCCAGCAAAGCAAGGGGTCATGTTTTGTTCGTTGCCTTCACTGCTTCACTTGCTCTCCCTCCTGTCACCTCAGCCTACCTGCTCATCACTTCTCTCTTCCCCAGTGTATTACTGGCACACACTGGCTTGCTGCTTGCATTTCCTTTCACCGCTCTCTCCCATCTTGCTGTGCCAGACTGCCCATGACAACCCATCCCATCCACAGCCCCTGGCATTGCTGCCCTGATGGCTGACATCTCATTTTCTGACACCTCTTACCATGTCTCCTATTTCAGTTCTGCCTGCTCTTGCTGGACTCATCCCCACCCCGTCTCATTTTACCGCTTCATTTGTTGTATTCTTGTCCCACTGTCACCCTCCCCTGTGGTCTCACAGCTTTGTTCTTCTCTTTGTCACCCACCCTCAACATCTCTCTGTTTGCCTCTGCTTTTCCCTTCTCCTAGCTGCTCTCTTTCCCACCACGATAAAAAGTTGACCAAGATGAAAGCTGCTGCTTTCATTCACTGCCTGTTCTGGTCAGCCCCATTTGCTGCCTGCCTGCCTCCCCCTTCTTCTCTCCCAGCAGCCATGTCTGCTCTCTAGCCACAGTATCTTTGTTTACTGCTCCACTTACTGCTTGCTCTTGCTCCCCAAATACCAAGGACTTTTCTCAGATCTCCCTGACATGCCACGGTCTACCATTACTTATTATTAGTTATTATCATCATCTCCCTTAGCTACCTGCTCTCCCTGCCTCTCCTCCAGCTTGTTCTTGCCACTGCTTGCTTCATACGCTTATAAAGATGTCCTCCTAAGACTTCTCAAGGCTGTGTTTCTGGATTGCACTCTCAACCTTTTCTTGCTGCCCATCACCATTTGTCTACGTTGCTCCCTCCTGCCCTCATCATCTCATTTCAATACCTGACTTCTGACCACTCTTTAACTTTCATGCTGGACCACACCAGTCATCTCTCCTAAACAGCCTATTTGCTGCCTCCTGATGTTGCCAACCCCCTGCCTCCACTTTGCATCCTCTGCTCAGTGTGTCTTTTCAAGCCTCTGTCTGCTGCTTAACTTCATCCTCAGCTTGTTGCTCCATACGCCTCCTGCTTTCTCTGCATTGCCCAGAAGCTACTTTGGCTGTCTGTTTGCTCTTCTTCCCCTTCTTTCCCACTTGTTGCCCTGCTTATTCCCCTCCTCTTGCCAGCCTGTCAGATGTGCACCTCTCCCACTGCCACATACCTGCAGCCGGCTCTTGCTACATCACCAGCACTTTCTGCTTGTCATTGCTACTGCATTTGCTGGCAAGCCTCCTCACTCTCCTTACTGGCTGTTCTCAAAGCTTCCCTTGCCTGTAGGCCTACAGCTCTAACACAGATATCTTTCTCCACTTCCCATAGCTGCCTCCCCTCCCCAACTCCTTAGCTACCTGCCTTCACTGCCTTTTCAGGCAGCAGTATTCGACTCCGTGGTGGGCTGACCCCTGCCAACAGCAAAACTCTCACATAGTTGCTTGCTTATTCCTTCTCCCAGTGGGACAGGGGAAAACAGAGTAAAAGCTAGAAAACTTGAGATAAGGACAGTTTAATGCAGTTAATAAGTGAAGTTAATACGTGATGACAGTTTAATAAGCAAGGGAAGGAGGGGGAACCAATGCAAAGTCAATTGCTCACCACCTCCCACAAGCAGACTGATGCTCAGCCAGTCACTAAGCAATCGCTACCTTGGAAAACATTCCTCCCTTCTCCCCCTCCCGCAAGTTTTATTGCTGAGCATGAGGTTGTATGGTATCGGATATCTCTTTATCCAGTTTAGGTCAACTGTCCTGGCTGTGTCTCCTCCCAGTCTTTTTCTCACCCCATGAAGGTGGAAAGAGGCAGGGTGGGAAACAGATAAAACCTTGAAGCTGTGCAAATACTGCTCAACAACAGCCAAAACACTGGTGTGTTACCAACACCAGTTTAGCCACAAATCCAAAATATAGTGCCATACAGCTGTGGAGAAAGTTACCTCCATCCAAGCCAGATCCAGTACAATTTCCTGCCAAAACAGCCAAAAAGTGGCCCATACTTGCTTTCACTCCTCCCTTTAACCACCATGCACTCCTCCTTCTCCCTTTCAGCACAGCTGCATCTATTTGCCTTTTTATGCCACTTGCCCACATACCTCCCTACCTACATAGCTAGTCACCTCCTTCTGTCACAACTCTTTTATTGATTCACTTGCATAATGTTTCCATTACCTGATCCTGCCTCATTTTCTGCTTTATTTTCTACCCTGCATGCATAGCAGTGGGGGTGGTTGCTGCTGCCCACTTCAGCTTGCGCACCATTAGCCACCAATCCTTTCCACTTCTCTGTCAATGCATTTTCTCTCTCCTGCCGCCTGCTCTCAGTCCAAAATGTCCTTCTGTTGCATCTTGTGGAGACTCACCCTTTCACCCTCCTTCAGGTGGTCTGTGTGTTCATTATTCTTCCCACTTCTCATGGTTGAGCCAACACGTTGCTGTCCCATTAGCCAGCTGTTCCCTAGGGCCCCTTTGCCACCTCTACTGCACCCTCCTGCATCACATCATCTTCCCAACTTCCCTCTGACTTGCTTCATGGCTTTGTCTTTACTAGATAGTCCTGCCTCAGTCATCACTCCAGCCTGCACGTTGCCTCTTCCCACAGCCATGTTTACAGCCTGCTCTCTTGCCTTATTGATTGCTAAATATGCCACCGCTCAGAGGCATTTCTCCTCGCTATTATGCTTGTTTCCACCAATTCCAGATGCCAAAATAACCACTTCTACTCTATTGGCTTTTTCACCCTTTTGTCCCAAGCTTTCCATCCCCTTCTTTCACCTACTCTCAAAGTTTAGCTCCCTCTCCCTCCCCTTGCTGTCTCTGGTCCCTGCCTCAGCTGCAATCTCCCTTTGATCTCTGCTGATGCACCATCACATACTTGATTCACAGCTCCAGCCTCTTTTCACAGTTCTGCTTCCTCTGTGTGCTCACTTAGTGCCCCATCACCCAAACGCTGCCAAGCCTCTCCCTGTCACTGCTTGCTGTACTGCTGTTGCCACTCTTCCTTCCCCTCTCAGACCTGTTAGCCAGCCACCCCAACGCTGCTGTTCCCTTTCCCATACAGTTGCCTGTCTAGAGCTCTCCACCATCATGCTCCTCCTGTTTACTGACTCCTCTCCAGTTTACAGCTGTTTTCCTCTATTGCTTTTTTCTATTATTAGTAGTTCTGCCAGCAATAGCTGCGTCTCTTCTGCAGCCTACTGCCACCCCATTCATGACCTGCTTTTGCTGTCCCCCTTCCTTTAGTGATCTCTGTGCTGTACTCAGGACTGCCTCTCAAACCTCCCACCCCACTGACTAGCTGCTGTCACCATCTCTCCTTGTAGCTGGGTTTACTTCCTGCCTATCCCATTTCTCCTCAACAGCCCCTTAGTGTTTCCTCACTGCAGCCATTGCTTGCCTCCCTCCTTATCTGCCACTTTGCCTCCCGCTCTGGCTTTCTCCTCCGGTAGGCCAGTCTTGAAGTCTCCATCACTGCCTGCTTCATCTGCCTCTCCCATCCCCGTCATGCCCTGCCTACTCTTGCCACCTTCTCTCACAGGCTCTTTTCTTCCTTTTAGCCTTACAGCCTCACCAGCACTCCTCAGAGCCCAGCTTACCTCCTGTCCAAATCACCTCGCTTGCATGTGGCATGCTGGCACCTCCCAGGCTGTGGGGGCTCTCACAGACCCTTATCAACACCACATTAGCATCTTGTCTTTATAAGCTCCCCAGCCACATAACCTTCCTGCCTGCTCAGGACATCATCTGCCTTGTTTTCATCCTTCCTTGCCAAACAACACCCTACCTGCAGTGTCTCCTCTCTCATCCCACTTATCTCCTTTCACCACCTGCCTGTGATGACCAATGACTTTCTCAGCTGCTGCATTTACCACTTTCCCATGACATCCTCCCTTTCTTCACTGCCCCCTTTGCTGCCAACACCACCTCCTATATACCCAGTGCCTGCCCCTTCCCACACAGTTAGCTGCCCTTTACCATCCACCCCTCAACTGCAGCTCTCCACTGCTGTGCCATTTACTACCAGTGGTTCTCTCATCTTCCTCATTTACTGCTTCTTCTCAGTGAGGGGAAGGGTTCTTTTAGGTACATATTAATCTCCAAGCTTTGATTCTTTCTTTGCTCTTCTTCACCACCTTGTTTCCCACATTTTCTCCTTGCTTTTCTTTTTGACACCATGCTGTGCTTGTCCTCATCACCCTCTTTTCCCATTTCTATTGCTCTGTTTATCATCTGGCATCACACCTGTTTGTGGCTTCACATACCTGCTCGTAACTTTGGCCTGTTGCAAGGTTATTCAGCCATTAGCCTTGCTGCCACTTCACACTTTACTTTCTCACCCCACTTGCTAGTCCTTCCTCAAGATACTTACCACCTTGTGCACCTCCTCTTCCTCCTGCTCCTCACCCTTGTCCCTTCACTAGACTTATTCCATATCTCCAAAGGAAAATCACAGCCAAGCCACAATCTGCTCACAGTTGGTTGTGTCACCATCCCCTCCCTCACTGCCCATATTTATTGTGACCTGGTACTGCTCCCTTCCCAGCATTGCTATCTGTCTGTGGCAGCATCCCTACCCTGCTGCCCATCGAAGCCCTACATGCATAAAGCATTCTGAAAGTACCCATACGATTTGTTTTCTCAAATTCCTCACTTGTAACAAGGCTCTTTGGCTCTCAGCAGCTCAGGTTTCATTGCTAGGCAATGAAAAACCAACTACAAAATACCCTGTGGCTGGATTTTCAAAGTTATTCAAGCATGCACAAAATGGCCTCAGAGGCCCAGCTCAATTTCCAATCACATGTGGGCCACCTAAGTTGGGTTCTTGTAATTTCTCTAGGTTGGTCTTGTTAAAGGCCTAAATACATGTGAAAATGTGGCCACAGATTACATTTGAGGCTGAAGGAAATGCGGAGAATATTCTGGGTTTCTCAACAACATGAATGCTTTTATAAAAGGCACTGCTGGCTTCTTAACCCTAAAATAACTAATTATTGGACTAACAAGTTGATTATAGCAGAGGAGAAACATGATATTTAAGAGCTAAGTGTTATTAGTGAAGGGGTGAATTTTCTTAAAGCATTCAGGTCATTGCTCTCTCCCACACACACTGCTGAAATGGGCTAAGCTCAAAAGTAATGTTGCACAAAAGATATCCAGGGGGTAGATTACAGCGTTACATTGAAAACCTATGGTACCTGGGAAGGAGCTGTTATTTATTTATGTGTCTACAGGAAAAGAAAAACTAAAAATCAGAGGCCAAGCCAGAGTGAATGAGAACTGTTTGAATGAGCTACACAGCTACAATGCAACACTGCAAGTTTTTTCCTAGGCAAAAGAACAAAGTTTTTGTATTAAGTATGCCTATTTGTAGCATTTTTCCTACAAAAGCTTAATATCCATTTTTCCAAGTGATGTATTCCTCCAGGGGAGAAAAAGAGGGACCAACCAAATTGTAAACATCCAGGCTTTAAGCAGTTGAATAAACAATACATGAGTCTGGCTGCAGGAATAAATGGAGGGAGGTTGAGGACAGGCCAGTGGATTATCAGTTAAACATATACTACCTTCCTGGTACCAATCTTAGGACTGGGTAAGGCTTTACCTGAGAAATGATCCAGGTTCACAACATGCCCTTCAGATTGAAAGACTCAGAGAAATATTAATGAGACAAAGTCTGCAGAGCTACAAGAAGTTCCTGCACAACAGTACCAAACTATAGCTGCTTTATTAGTGTTCTCTGTGACGGGTTGACCTTAGCTGGATGCCAGGTGCCCACCAACCTGCTCTATCACTCCCCTCCTCAGCAAGATAGGGGCCAGGGCAAGGGGGAAGAGTTGAAGAGAAAATAAGATGGAAAACAAACCTCGTGGGTCAAGATAAAGAGGTAAAGATAGTTTAATAAAGCAAAAACAAAGGCTGTACGGAAGCAAGGAACACAAAAGATTTATTGTCTACTTTGTATCAGCAGGTGACATATGGAATACAGTATGGAATATCCCTTTGGTCAGTTTGGGTCAGCTGTTCTGGCTCTGTCCCCTCCCAAGATCTTGCTGACTCCCAACCTATAGGGGAATGGTGGAGAGAGAGCCTTGAGCAGTAGCCAGAACAGTGGTGTGTTATTAACAGCTTTCTGTCAACCAATACAAAACACAGCACATGAGGGCTGCTATGGGGAAAATGAACTCCTTTTCAGCCAGGCCCAATACACCCTCTTGCTGGCACCACACTATAAAAGAACACTGATATTTAGAACAGAAAAAGCTCTAGTCTCTTTCTCAGACGTATGGTACATAACAACAGTGATGTGATCTTACACAGATATGAATAGACCCAAATAATTCTCATCTGTCTGTATTTATTAAAGTCCATCTGGCAGGCTTAGCTTGGATTCCGCTATAGCAAACAGTATAATTCAAGGATGAATGGTCTGGGACTCTACTTAATAGAAAGAGCTGGATTGCCCTTTGGATGTTCTGCCATTCTCCAAAAGATAGTACTTGTACTTCTACTTCTCACCTTTATTGGCAATATTCACATAAGGAAGACTTAATAATAGAAGGCAAAAGAATCCGAGAGGGCAAACTCTTACAGTAAGCAGTGATCCAAAAGCAATTGCAGCTCTTCTTCCAGCTAATTCTACTTAGGGACTGCCATTTCCTCAGTCTCTCCTGGCTGCTAAGCTATTACAGAAATATAATGATCTGCAAATGACAAGAAAAAGTGTGAAAAAGGAAAAAAAAGAGGACACACACCTGTATTAGCAGAATCTTGCTTTGACTGTTAACACATCACTCGTAGCTGTGTCAAATTCCAATGCAGGGGTCTTGTCTCTTCATGATGTCTGAAACAGCCCCAAATTAATTAATTGTCTCTCTCCCACTGGATGCATGAAAGAATTAAGCATACTTCTTTAACAAGCTCGATTTTACTGGGTTATGCAGCTTTTTTTTCTTTTTAGTACTATCTTCAGCAGAAAGCCTGCATCTAAATAAACCTCCACAGTTTGAGCCTAAAATGGAAAACACTGCTGCTCTCTGTATTGATTGTTTCTCCAAATTTAAATATGTTATAATTGACATAAATAGAAATAATTTACAGAGGTAGCTGTAAATGAGATGTCGCTTTGCAAACACTGTTGGTGTACAGCCTTTGAACACAGCCTAATAATAAGCAGCAATAATAATAATAATACTCCAGAAGTATGCACAAAGCTGAAAATAGATCAACCATACCATAAACATGATAGGTCATTGCCCCAGCTGGGTAATCCTTGGAAGGATCATGAGGGTGCAACAAAGGATCAGAATTACTGAGCCACTACATTATTGTGTAGTTTCAAAAATTCAATGTACATTAGTGTAGTTTATGTGGTGTTTTAAAGGCTTTTGATACACATAGAGTGCAATGGGCACAGTCTCCTCAGCAAGCAGCATGCAGTTCTGAAAACCAAAATGCTCTTAGACTAATTAAGAGAGATGATCTATTTTCCTGAGCTTTTTTCATTCAACTGAAGCTTTGTGCTGAGTTTAACTTCTACGCAATATTAGCACTATTTGATTTTTTCCATTCAATCATTATCAGCAGAAACAATTTTAAGAAATACCACAAATCCTGTATTAAAAACCCCCAGATCTCTGTTTCTCCCTTCTGGTATTAAGTTTTTATGACTTGCACTTATTATTTTATTTTATGAAGTAAGAATAAAACCAACCTGATGCTTATCCAGCCATCTGGCATAAAAAATAAACTGTAGTTAGAAAGGTCATAGAGACTCTGGGGCTTGAGCACAGAACATTCAGAATATCAAATATGTAAAAAACTAGAAGAACCTATGTAGTGCAAAATTCTTTCAAGCTGCATACCAAGATCTAAGATTTTATCAACTACAAATGGTATAAGCTATTCCCCTACACCACCATTATACTGCTGGATTTAATCTGGCTAGAGTAGCTTAAAGTATTTTTCTCAAAGCAACAATAGAGACAGCATTTAAGATCAAAACTTGAAAAATTTCTCTTACATCTGTAAATGTAAGGAAACTGTTTGCTCACCCTCATATATATTAACATATTATTAATGATGGTATCTATTATTATAGCCAACAGATCCCTTCAACCATTCAGACATTGTGTAAAATGTATCAGTATCTTTCAAAGACAGGAAGTACTCTAACATCAATATAGAAATGCTGAAACAAGTGATTTCAGACAGCGGTGAACCAGACCTTAAACCTTACTAAATACAATTTAGTGATATTACATATTTATTGAATAGGCATAACATTTTGTGTGTACGCATTTATGTGAAATACAATCTGCCCTCCAATGTAAGAAAGACATTTTAAGATTTTAAAGCTCTTTAATGTCCTTTAGGAAAAGATAAATCCCCAATTCTGCTTTTACTCCATGCCATGCACTACAAAGTGGGCACTTATTATTGGTCAAATTCAACCATATGAAAAGATCTAAGTCCTAAGCCCCATTTAACATCAGTTTTGAGGGCTCTGGTTGCCTTGAATAGGACCACTTGTGCTGATCCTCTCCTGTGCTGTATGGGGTTGAGAAAAAGCCAAGTGTCAGTTGATGAAAGTCAGTGATTCTGGGGGAATTGTATTATTCCCCCATAATTCATAACTCTCAGTAATTTAACATTATGTCAGCACCTGTAATGAATGCTCAGAGGGATGCAGAGCTACTTCAGCTGCTCCAGCCAATGAGTCAGCTTGATTCAGAGCTCAGCTCAGATGCCTCTATACAAACACCAGTAGCATAGGGAATACACAAGAGGAATTAAAGATGTGTGCACATGTACAGGGATATGGTATCACTGGCACCATGGAGACATAATGGGATGGCTCCTGCGACTGGAAGCGTTGGAATGGAAGGTTATAGGCTTTTCAGGAAAGACGGGCCAGGCAGATGTGGAAGGGTGTAGCTATTTATGTCAGTGATAGGCTAGAGAGCATGGAACTCTGCTTGGAGACAGGTGATGGGCCAACTGAGAGTTTGCAGGTCAGGGTCAAAACTGTGATGGGGACATTACTGTGGAGGTCTGCATGGATGAAGCCCTCTATAGACAGACAGGAGCAGCCTCACACTTGCAAGCCCTTATCCTCCTGGGGGACTTCAAGCACTCTGATAGCTGCTGGAGGACAGTAGGGCCTGGCACAAGCAATCTAAGAGGTTCCTTGATTGTCCAGAGGACAACTTCCTCTTGCAAGTGACAGAGGAGCTGACAAGGAGAGGTGCCATGCTTGACCTCGTGCTCAGGGAGAGGCTGCAAGCCTGTAAGCTCTGGGGGAGAAGCTCCTTCACAGGGACTGCATCAGTGATCTCTGCACAGGACCGCCATGAGGGTTGACGTTTATGCTGCTATTTATACACAAATGGAAATATTATAGTTTTGAAGACATATGAAAAAAGACACGGGGTTTGTGCTTCATTCTCTACTATTGATACAGGCTGCAGCCAGGAGAATTGGAGATAATTCACAAAGTAAGAAGAGCTGTATTGAATATAATGTCATGTCACCTACCAACAGTTCCTTTGCTCAGTGCTCTCAGGTGAGACTGCTAACACCAACTCAGTTTTGAAGTGAAGGACACTGCTAGGATGATCTAGTCTGACCTTCTGTTGAATCACAGACTGTAGACTCTGGCCCAGTATTTCCTATACCAAGCCCACAACTTCTCCTTTCACTTAGGTATACTTGCTTACTATTCCAAATACTGCCTCTAAAGCTACAGAAAATGACCCAGCAAGAAGAACAGAAAGCTAAACAACATTTACTTTGCCATTTTTGTACCTTTTATCATCATTATACCTCAAGTTTTTTTAAGCTACTGATAGATCATGTTCTCAAAAATGCACTTAAAATTGAGAATTACTATTTATAAAATGGGAAATAGAGTTAGAGGGTAGATTAAGTGATTTTTCTGAAGGTCACAGTATTTATGAATAAACCACAAAATGAGACTATGTTTTCCACAATCTGTCTTGACACACAATGCTATTTCTTGGAATAAATACAAGGCAGATTTTCTGTGCTTTAAGATCAAGCAGCATTCCTAGCATTCAGAATAGCTCAAAACAGTAACAATAGCCACTCAACATAGTCAAAATCCTTTTATGAGTCACAAATGACAAAACAAGTACCTTTGTGAGCAGCATGGGCAGACTCCATTCATCATAGATAACAGGTTATCTGAATATTCCACCCTTACTATACAGGCTGGCTCATCTTTAGTACCAGACCACACATTAATCTTCATTCCTTCAGGCAGTGTACATTTTAATAACTCTTAAAGGGAAATCTGACAATATGCAATGCATACATCTGTATCCACATACAACATTACAAATTAGAATCTTCATTCTGACAATTGAATAAATTTCTTCAGTTTTCAGCTGGGGCTTCTTGCATGATTTCTGGCTGACCACCCTTTCATGAACCTCAAACTCTGTTGTGAGATAGGGATTGTAATATATATATACATATATACACACAATAGCTAAGTAATGTTTCATTTGTGCAGTGGTGAAATGCTACATAATTGCAGTTGTAGAAAAATATAATAAAAATTAAAGTATGCAAGCAAGTAAATAGGATTTAGTGTGGAATAAGGGCTTTCAACATCCACCCACTCCAAACATGCATTTCTCTTTCAACAGTGTGTTGCAATGGCACATAGCACCAGTGATGGTTTTCATCCATCTTGAAAGCTGTATCTATAGGTTTGAAAACAAACCAACTGATCAGGCACTGTGTCACTTCCACAGGCTTTTCAAAGGCCTTCCTGCTTCTAAAATTTTAGCTAACTTCCTAAAAGTTTTATTAAGCTTTAAGTATTTTCAGCCTCCATTTGAGACTCCCTCCTCTGATATAATTGCATCTTTTGACATAAATGGCTGTTTCACATTTGAAAACATGACTGTATTCACTCTGTATTGTGAGGTGATATGACACAATAGGCATTGAAATCCTAAAAGATGGATTTCATAGATCTAGGATCTCTTATCACATCCCTTTTCAGTTCTTACTTGACAAATGGCTTCCAGATGAGCTCTCCTGAGGAGATAAGCCAGAATCTTTTTATCAGTTCTACTGCCCTTTATAAAGGTTCTTTTAGCTAATTTTCTTTATTATGTGCCTTTTTTCCTCTCAACAGTTTATTAAGCCTTAGCTTTACATTAACAAGTATTCAGTAATACTTTGGATTTCAGGTAGTCTGAAGAGCATTCATTTCCCTCCTCCCCGCCCCCCCCCCCTTTTTTTTTTACATTTTAAGAGAAATAATTATTTCAAAATATTTTTTCTAACTTCCTAGGTACATCAAGCAACATCTTTCAAATTATCTCATTGGCTACATTTTTAGTGACTGTTTTCATCTTTTTAATGAGGAAAATGCATCACATGCTTTCTCAGTCTCCAAGATATCTCAGGGAAGGCCATGAAGTGTTACTGTTAATGCTAACCTCATGCACCTTTCAGGGATTTATTTTTCATAGAATGGGTTGGAAGGACCTTAAAGTTCACCCAGTTCCAACCCCGTGCCACGGGCAGGGACACCTTCCATTAGAGCAGGTTGCTCCAAGCCCCTGTGTCCAACCTGGCCTTGAACACTGCCAGGGATGGGGCAGCCACAGCTTCTCTGGGCACCCTGTGCCAGCGCCTCAGCACCCTCACAGGGAAGAATTTCTTCCTAATGTCTCATCTCAATCTCCCCTCTGTCAGTTCAAAGCCATTCCCCCTTGTCCTGTCCCTACAGACCCTTGTCCAAAGCCCCTCTCCAGGTTTCTTGTAGCCCCTTTAGGCACTGGAGCTGCTTTAAGGTCTCTCTGGAGCCTTCTCTTCTCCAGGCTGAACCAGCCCAGCTCTCTCAGCCTGGCTCCAGAGCAGAGCTGCTCCAGCCCTCGCAGCATCTTTTTACACATTTCCTGCTTCCACGTAATGGATCGTTTCTAACATATCTGCTTATCCGATTTGGTTTGGGAATCCCTATTAGTGCTTCTTCTCCTCCTATACATATTTATTGGGTGCAGGTTCCCAGGTGCTGAAGGGGGGGTCTGCAGGGGTCTCTGTGAGGAAGACAGGGACCACCACATGCCAGACATGGCCAGTTCCTACCTGCTCTATCTAACAGCCCCCCAGTTGAGCCCAGGAGATGGGAGGGGGGAGGAAAGGTGTTGTTTTAATGCTTGTCTTTCTATTTCTCAATTTTAATTTTTAATGGCAATAAAATTAAGTTTGCCCGAGTCAAGTCTTTTTTGCCCATCACAGTAATTGAGGTCCCTGCCCCTTATCTCAACCCACAAGCCTTTTTCCTCCCCTACCCCACTGAAGAGGGTGACCGGTTGGGAGGGCATTTGCTACCCCACCACAATATGCTATTGAATATTTCTCCCCACAGAACATGACTTTCTTTGACAGAGGTGGCAGCAGCAGACATAGGAAAGATGGTTAAAGATGGCTCTTATGCACAGCATGTGTTTCAGAAATTGATTTTCACATGGTGCAAAGTTTATTCCCAACATGGAAGCTGATGGAGCCCCAGGGCCATAAGCATGTTGTTTCTGTCATGAAACCCCATGGGATACCTGTTTTTCCTAGAAAAGCTGGTTTAACCACCACAAAACAGTCCTTTTGCCCTCCCCTTTCTCAGCCCTCAATAGGATGCAGGCTTGGCAGCCTATATTTAGCATCTGGCTCTAGGGAGATAGCTAAAACCCCCATCCACCCCCACCACAGACATACTTGCTACAGGCAGTAAAAGGTCATTAATAAAACACTGCCCATTCCCCTTTGAAGACAGCAATTTTTTTACCCTGCAGTAGAGAGATACATATATCTCTCCAAGACAAAATGAAGTCTCTCTCACACATACTGATTTTCCTTGGTATGTAGAGATAGATATATAAACAGGCTGGTCATTTCTGTTTCTTCCTGAGAAAGGCAGTTGCCTCCAGTTTTTAGCTCAGTTAAAGAAAAACAGACATATCTTATTGTGTTTAGCAGTAAAGTTTGGAAGCAGTTTTATAAGCTTAATAATTAAACAGTTGATGTGGCTCAGAGAAGTAGGTTGGGATAGTCTGAGAAAACATGAGCAGCATCCTTCCAAAAGTCTACATAAATATTACAAAATTGGAGACAAAACTGTGTTTATCCCTAAAGGGAAACAGAGAAAATTCATACCTCCGTCCAAACCGAGCTCTTGCTCTTTCTGCAGAATTTTATTCCAATACTTTTGACTGTATATACAGAACGGGGGTAGAAGGGGGAAGACAGGAACTAATTAAAATAAATTGAACTATTTGAAAAAGAACCAAAAAACAAACACCCAAAATAGTACCTGAACTGCCTATTAGAGAAGAGCTATTCATAATGTTACTGTCTTCACAGATTCTACCATATGGCCTCTACAAAAAATCCAAACAAACCAAATCAGAAGAAAATCTTTTATTTACCACATATCCAAGGAATCCCCAGCTTTTTTCCCTATTTCCCAGTAAATACACATGTAATTACTTTTAATATTACTCTTAAAATATGCAACTTAGATGATTTTAGCTAAGATAGGGAAATTATTCCCACTGCCCTTTTACTGCATCCAATTACGGGCAGTGCATAATTCTACATTAAAATGTAATTTTCTAGAATATCTTCATCATTCAGTGCCTATCTATAATTTAAAGAAAAAAAAGGGAGGGGGAAGGAATATGAGCAGTCCTAAGCTTTTAAGTGTTCTTTTTCTAACTCTGGCTGCTCTTCCTAAGAATGATCTGTTGGACAGGTATATTAATTGTTTTCCACCATTGAGATTACCTATGCAGTCCAAAAATTACATTGCTTGATGAGAATTTTAGTTTGTGGTTTGTTTTTTTTTTGGGTAAGTGAAAGTCTTAGAGGACTTCCAAGAACATGCAGATTTCTTTCATTCCAACATACTCCAGAGAACATGAAGCATTCTTTTCCAAGGGGCACCAGAGAACTTCAGGATGACGATTGTTGTGGTCCCGGTTAAAGAGTGCTCTTGAATCATGGTTTAGAGACCAGATAATGAGAGAGTGTAAATGCCTGAACTTCACAGATTTAGCCTGCTCAGTGGGGAAAATTCGACTTCTGAACTCCTTGCAGTTTTTTCTCCTGTCGTGGTTTAACCCCAGCCAGCAGCTCAGCCCCACACAGCCACTCACTCTCTCCCCTCACAGTGGGATGAGGGAGAGAATTAGAAAAGCAAAAGTGAGAAAACGCATGGGTCAAGATAAAGACAGTTTAAAGATAAAGCAACAGCCGTGCACACCACCAAAGCAAAACAAGGAATTCGTTCACCCCTTCCCATGGTCAGGCAGGTGCTCAACCATCTCCAAGAGAGTAGGGCTCCATCACATGTAACAGTTACTTTGGAAGACAAAACACCATCGCTCCGAACATAACCCCTTCCTTCTTCCCCAGCTCTATATGCTGAGGGTGACACCCTATGGTCTGGGATATCCCTTGGGTCCAGCTGTGTCTCCCAACTCCTTGTGCACTCCCAGTCCACTCACTGGCAGGGTGCGTGAGAAGCAGAAAAGACCTTCACTGTGTGTAAGTGCTGCTCAGCAATAGCAAAAACATCCCTGGGTTATCAGCACTGTTTCCAGCACAAATCCAAAACACAGCCCATACCAGCTGCTAGGAAGAAAATTAACTATACCCCAGCCAAAACAAGCACATCTCCCCAGAATAAAGTAGATTCATTATTAATCTGAAGGAGCTCCTGGGACAATTTCTTTACCATTTTTGGTATCTTGATCAAGAATTTAGATAAAATATACCACGGGATCTTATGACCAAACCAGTATTCTCAGGGCTTTTTATATCCTATCAAAGATTCATAACTTAAGAATGTATTTCAGCAAAGAAAGCTGCTCTTTTCAGAAGAGGCTCTTAAACTACTAGTTCCACTGAGCTTAAATTGCATTTGCTCATTAATAAACACTCTCTTATAACAGACTTAAAAGGAGTGATCTCAACTTCAGGCCAATTACCCCTGCAAGCAACCTTGCACCACTCTAAGTAACTGGGTCAAAATCTGGCTTTGCATTTGTGAGCACTCTTGGATTATGAATTTCAAGTACATGTAAGGAGTTAAAAGCTAATCCAGGAAAAGCATTCAGGTGCATGAGCACACTGTTCAGCTGAATCTTCTTTGCCAAATTAAGGTCATACTTTCTGGTCTTCAAGAGCACTGCATATCCTTTCGCAGGTTCTGATTATTAAGCATTAGGCTTTCCTAAAGAGATGTCTGAAACACCAACTTCACTGGAAGACAATTACATTGCCATCCCTAGCAGTGGGCAGTGTAAAGCTATGTGGTGGGAATAAGGGAAGAGCTAGCCTTGTTTTGCACATACTTTAGCCTCACAGGTAGTTAATCAGGTACTTATCCAGGTACTACATCCCCCTGTCATTGAATAAAATTTGTGATAAGTATTATTTTCCTTACTAATAATGCACAAACAGAACTTAGTGAAAAACACTTCTTTCCGGAAAGCCTCAAGCTAGCACTCCATTCAGTAACACTATAAGTGTGAGATATGAAGCAAGTAAACTCCATGCATCCATTGTCTTATCAGTAGCTTACATTAACGGTAGAAAGCAATTAATACTGTATGAAAATAAAGATCATTGAATCTATCCATAAATATTCCTGTCACAGTTCTCATTTACATTCATCATCTTCTGCACCAGCAGTGAAAAGACATCTTACAGCAAGCAGTTCCTGCTCACTAGCTTGCCTTCTGTCAAGCAGTTTGTAGTTACCAAGTAATCTCATAAGACTACTCACAATATAGAAGCCTGTGGGTCAGCAGTAAATTCTAGAAGTTAATCTGGCCTTAGGAAAGCATCTTTGTGTGGCACAGGAGAGCTTTACTTACAGGTCCCATCACCCACCACGTCAAAAATTACACAGAGGTACAAAACCCAAAACTGAACTTGAATTTAACAATTTAAATAACCTACAAATGAACAAGCGAAAGACTCCCCTAGACCACAGAATGCAAAAGAAAGGAGACTGAAGTGAAAGCCCAAATCTGTGGGGAGAAGTTGCAGAAGAGCTTGGCAAGTACAGTTCCATAAACAAAGAACAACAAGGAAACCCAGTATTCTAAGATCCTTCACCTATATCCAAACAGCATTTGTAATCAGCCTACAGTCACTCCTCTGGATTCATTAGGACTTCATCAGGACATGCTTCTGGCTTAGGGCAGATTTCAGTAGAACACATACATATGTTGTCCCTGCAACACAGAACTCAAGTGCTGGGTTACATGTGACATATACATACATGTGACAAGCATATGTAGCATTTACTAAAGAAAGTGTGTGAGAAGTTTTATGGATATAAAAAAAAAAAAAACCAAACCAGGCAAGCATTAATACTGATTCAATACTCCAATATTTGGACAAAGAATTCAATCGCTGGATCCTCAAAGCCATCCTGGATTTTTATTTAGAGTCATCAAAATGTTGCTCTTAGGAAAGGTCAAACCAGATAGCTGATGTGGCTGCAGAAATGTGTTTGCATTGTGCCCTGAATGCTGTGACTTTTAGATTCTTACCTCCCAATTCTTCTCCATAACAGGAAGCTCATTTAGTTGTCTCTAAGAAAACCCAGGTTCCCAGCAAGCTGGTATTTTAATAATGATATTGCATGTCAGAACACTCACAGTTTGTACGTGAGAGTTGGCAACTCTGCAAACTGAGGAACTGCATGGAGCTGTTCTCAAGCATGTGCATATTAACTCAACATTTGGGCTGTGGTTTTCTCCTATTACCACAGTTTTCAAGCATTGTGCTGTAGAGGAAAGGTTATAGTTCTCTGCATTCACACTTGCATTAGAATTCAGATAGGCTGTAGGTTGCACTTGATTTGCTTGAAAAACAGCAGAAATATCACATTTCTGGTTGTCTTGTCAAGAATTGTGTGCTCTTGCCAAAAGCAGATCTTTTTAAGGTTACCGTTTAGCGCTGTAACATCAACAGATGTCAGAAGAATGTTCAGTATCCTCACATTCCTCATTTTTTATTTTCCTAAGAAAAAAATGAATTCTGACTTACTTCTCAGCACAATAATTTTATTTCACAATAGTTGATTGTTGTCTATGTGTAAAATTGTGTAAGTTTATATCAAACAATAAAATACATGTAACCATTTCAAGATCAAGAGGTTAAGCTGTCCCTTACTGTGGATTTATCATCGCTGCTTTTATGTCTTGTCACAGATTGCTGAACTGACAGTTGTCAGAAGCCTTTAAACTCTTCAAATTGCTATACTGACACCACATTCCCCAGATGAAAATCTTCTATCCAATTGTGGCACAAACTCCGAGGAGAAAAAATATATGTGATTTACACTAAATATTATTATTATGAGTCACGATGTAGAACGCATTAAGCCTACTGCCTCCCGGATGGCATGGACTATCCCACACAATACTGCATCTCTCACCCCAAAGATATGACCTTTCAAAAAGCAAGTCCCTTGTCATCGTTTTCTGTAAAAGAGATGGGTTTTTATAAGGCAGCTTAAGGCCTTTCTGAACCTTCACTGCCAAGTTTAACTTAAAAAAATAAATTATTTCTCACACATCTCCTCAAGGAGTTTATGCTTCTCCTGGACTTCCAATGATTGTGTCATTTCAAATGAAAAATGACCTGAAGCCCAGCATAGCTCTTTTGCCAAGAAAAAAAATCCAAACAGGCTCCAGCCTTTCAGTGCTACTGTTTGCGACAAGAACGGCACAAGGATATTGAGGAGTAAATTTCTAAAGGACTACATCTTGAAATAAATCAACAGAACTTCTCATCTGAGCTAGATAAGAATGTGTCACCTCAGTCCTTGAATCCAAGTCCATCCAATTAATGTGGGGACCATGTAATTTACTCCCTTCAATACATTACCAAACCCACATTTTACAGGCAATTCTATTTCTTATAATTCCCTGCTCCTTCTTTGTAAGAGGGAACCTAACTAGGGAAATATAACAGGATATGGCAATGACAATGTCACGTGGCTAGAGGAAGCTGGCTGACACATGGCAGACTGTATTGGTATGAAGGACAAAAGTAAGAAGAGGAGAATGACAGAGCAGTCATATACCATTCCCCTGAACTACTTACTGCTGCAGAAGACCTGCAGCCTTCCTTTTTTTGGATGGTTGCTCAGTGTCCTAGGAACATGTATTTCTAATTTAACAAAGGCAAAACAAGTTGCCCAGAGAGGTTGCAGATGTCCCATCCCTGGAAACATTCAAGGTCAGGTTGGATGGGGCTCTGTGCAACCTTGTATAGTTGAAGATGCCCCTACTTGTTGGACTAGGTGACCTTTAAAGGTTCCTTCCAACCCAAACCGTCCTATGAGTCTACGGAGTGAAAGCAATTGAATATATTTTTTGATATGAAGAACTTGTACATTTTTCACAAACACAGAAGAAACCAATCAATATTTAGGTTACATTAAGGCCAGGCAGCAACATTCACAATATTAAGGATGTAATCTCAAGCGGAAGAATATAAAGGCTTTTCACAAGAGTGCCGTAGCACTGCTAACAATTATAGGTATGCTTGCCAAACAACAACAGAATTCTATCAAAGTATATACTAGAGCTTTTCATGGTCCTCCTTATTAGATTGGTAAAGAAAATTATAATACAGTGGAGTGGAGTTGACAGCTTTCATCTAAATAGTAAGTGCAAATCTTAAAAAAAATCCTTTCAGCACAACTTTCCTGAAAAATGGGCCTTCCGCTTTGGCCATTTCTACACAAACATCTGTAAATAAGACTTATCGAAAGAGAAATTGCTTGGGCAAGGATGAAATTGGGATATCAAATTTTTAGTTCAATATGTAAACATCAAAACAGTTTGTTTTCCAGAACAGTTCCCCCATTTCATCTGGAGACAAAATAGAATGCAGCCTCATTTTATAAAGCTGTAAAGTTTATAGTGGTGATAATTTTTCCTAGGACAACTCCAAATAATGATCTAGATTAGCTAAGCTAAAATTTTATGTTTGCCTTCTGAAATAAACCTGACTATCAAGTTGCAGTAGCTTGAATTTGTAAGTGCTCTTTGTTCCATTTACTTTACAGTACCAATTGACTGAGAAGAGATCTTCATGAATTTCTAGCCCCAGCTATTTCAGGCCACTCCACCTGTTTCACAAATATCACAGAGTTTTTAAAGATCCATGTGAGGCTTTTAGCAAAAACATTTCTCTGAAATCTTGTTGTCAGTGTTTAAGACTAAATATGATATCGAGTGTTGCCATGAGAAGACTACACGAAGTCTATTTCCTTAATGCACATACTTGAAAATGGACACACATTGCATAGAACTAGCCAAAAGAAGCAATCATACTTGGAGAAAGGATACTTTGCATTAGCCAACGTACATGCACTAGGAGTCCTAGGTGACAAAGAAGTATAAATAATAAAGATAAGACTGGTTAAAATGCTTGAGTTGAACGGAAAGGTGCAGAAGCAAGTTCAGACTGCAGCTGAATAGACACTCAAAAACGCTGTATGTGACGATCAAGAGCACAGGACATGTTGCTTGGCTAAAGCATTAAAACACAGAATTATTAATTTCCTCATAAAAGACTCGAGGAACAACCATATGTGAGGTGAAAAAGAAACCCCAGCTACTTAGGGTAGCCCTAGTGAGCAATTTAAAGAAGGTGACAGAAGAATAAAATAGGCAAATAAATAATGCTGACAACCCCTAATATGGCAGGAACGTGCACACAAACTTGGATTCAATGGAAAGGACAAGCTTACCAGAGTAGCAGACAGGCACAGGGAAAACAACACTATAGGGAAGTAGTCTGTAGAGAAGAAAAGATGGGAGTCTTTCGCAGTCTAATAAAAATATAAGTGTACATCCATTTCAGCCAAGAAGGAAACAGCACATTTAGCATGAAATTAGTTATTTTCTTCCAGTTGATTCAATGAAAAATTTCTAGCTGACCCCACATTATGAAGGAAGCTAAACTATCCCAAACATACCAACTCTCACATTCAGAACACTTTCTTCCTACTGTCCTGGATGCCCAAAATTTGCTACCAGTGATGTAATGCTAGCTCAGCCTATCCTCCAAGGAATGAGGCTGTTAGGTGACATGAGAGAAGTGTTGTGCTGTTGCTGCAGAACGGAAGAGACTAAAGATGTTTTCAACAGGCTGAAACTCCTTCCTATATTTGTTGGGTTGTGAGATGAATAAGCAGCTGCTAGTGTGTGAATCCAGTGCTCAGGATAACATCGCATGTTTCAATGATCATTACAGTGACCAAAAAAAAATGGAAATAATTAAAAGTAAGTCTGAAAATCTCAGCTTTATCTTCTCTTCCCTATGCAGTGGGCTTCTAATTTTTGCCATCTTGTATCTATAACAAGCCCACTCTCTATCTCCAGTTCCCAGTATCTTCACCTTCAACAGCTCTCTGCCTTAATTCCCTTATCTGGCCTTAATCACACCTGCCTCCAACACCTTCTACTATGTTGAGCTTATGCTCCCCTGTTATCTCAGTTGAATTTGTTCCTCCTTAGGGCAAAGGGGAAGAAAGCATGGGAAAGGGGAAATCTTAGCCTACAATTCCCAAAGCTGCTTCCACATCACTTCTGGCGCATTTCTGGAAGAAAATCCATTTCAGTCACCAGGGCTCAAACCTGGACCACACATAGTCACACAGGAGCAGACAGTTTGGGACAGCATAAGGGCAAACACTGTGAAGTGGGCCAGGGTGTAATGAGGGCAGATCACCTCTGGAGAAATACAGTGCCCTGCTGAAAAAGACTGTTGATCATACTCAGAAAGCCTTTTTCAGAGGCTTTTGACACAGTTTAAAGTGGGTTGGTTTTAATGGGAACAAAGAGAACATTTGTGGGTAACGATTCACCACCTCAAGTGCTGGCACTAAAACATGGGGTTTGGTGGGTTAAGAGAAGGAGAAAACACTGCTGGTGGTTCTTAAAAATATTTTCAGATTCATTCTTTTGAGTTAAACATGGTATTTCCCCCTAATCATCATCTTATAAATAGCTGTGCGAGTTGGTCTGAAGCTTTCACAAAGAATTGCTGGATACAAGCAGCCACAGGCACATGCACAGCGAGGAAAACTCTAACCTGAGGAGTTTACAGTTGATAACATCCTCAAACACTAAAAGCAAGGTTACGGGAGACAAATCAGGCTGCTTTAACTGTTAACTAAGGCTAGGCTGTGCCACCCACAGCCACACAAATTATGCAGAGGACACCCACAACATGCTCTCTCTCAGGGTCTGACTGATGCTTTCATCTTCTGTTATTCTCTGAAAGAGAATTAAAATCCAGTCAGGCTGAAAGGAACCTCTGTGTATGAGGGGAAATAACAATAACTGTGCAATTCATAAAAACCTTCTAGCATGTATACACACATGCATGCCTTCACTGATAAATCCAAAGCGGAGGTAAACATAAAGGAGTCATTAAGTTGTCTTTTCCAGGAGGGAGAAGAAATCTGTGTGACAAGTTTATTGAAGCGTTTTGCAGCAATCCAGGAGACTGTTCAATGTACACAGTATGTTCTTATTAAAGGCCGCATTTCACCATAAACAGCAATTTTGGATGACAATGTTGTGCATTCGTCATCAAACATTATTGTTGTTTGCAAACACCAAGAGGGATCCATCTGCCATTATTTTTTACAATGATATAAATAAGAATATTTAAGTAGATACATATTTGAGATATAAAAATGTATCAGTTTGAAGAACGTCAGGCAGAGAATCAACATGAGGTAAAATCAAAATTTAAGCTAAAAATATAGCTATTTTAAGTGAAGTTTAAGGCAACCAGTAAATTATTTTGTGAATAAAGTCAATTTGGATAACAAATTTAACATACTTGTCACTTCCTAATAAAGACACAGAAAATGTTCTGTGGAAATTGCTTTGAAGCAAAATATGAAAGCACCTGCTTTCCAAAGAAGACTTTGCCAAGAAAAAGGGCATCCAAACCCACAGCAGTTTTATGCGAATAAGCTGCCGTTGTGCTACAGAAGAGTTTTAGTTCAACTATTTCAGCACCCTATCTTCCTATAGAACAGGTTGTCCGGCCCCAGGACTCTGGGAAGAGGAGAAAGGATGATATAACATTGCAAATACCTGTGCAAGCTGGTTCCCAATGGACAGGGGTACAGATTTCTAGGTGCAAATCCTTGTGTGACCCTAAACCACTCATTCTGTGACACTCCTCCAGAGCATCCTTCTGGCGTTTCAAGATCAGCATTATTTTCTTTCTTGGCTGAAGTTGGTGTTTTCTACAAGAAAACATCTTCGGAATTGCCCACTCTGCCACTTTGAGGAAAAAAAGCCATTTTCTGGCTATGTAGCTTGCCCTCTAATCATAAGGCTTGACAGTAAAAGCAGCTGAGCACTTCCAAAGACATGATGAGATCTCTTTCTTGCAATCAGTGGAAATCAAGTATTGTGCATGGATCACTGTCTTGCAAAGATCAGTCAACAGATGATTAGCATGGACTTGTAATAAAACTTGCAGCTGACGTGTAAGTCATTCTGTTAGTCTGTCACTGAGGAGTATTGGGTACTTAATCGGCTTCACAAAATAGCTACTCAACTGTTGTCTGGGTGACGATTCAGCATTTCAAGTGATGCCCTGAAAGCAAGTTGGAGTCAGTAGACCCTTTCATAGCTTCTGTTTTCCAAGAAAGCTACTGCACAGACTCCTCAAGCTTTACTCCATATTCTCTCCCACAAACAGGATATGAAATTATAAATAAGACAAAGCACAGTCTACATGTACAGAACAGGTTCTCCTACTCCTGAAAGCAAAACTATGCCAAGGTGAAAGTGGAAAAAAAAGGATACTTTCAAGTCAGTGAGGATGCGCTCTGTGATTATGTGCTTTGGGGCCTACTTTACAGCAGCAGTTCAAACTCTTAAGCATGAGAGGGATTACAAATTTCCTTGCTACTGCAGCATGTGTTTGCCAATTAACTGCATTCTAGCTGTTCCATAAGAAATGTACTGCCAAAATATTCAAAAGATCTCTTGATTTAGCTTGAGGCCATGTTTCTTACTTCAAAGACTGCAAAAACTTTAACTTTCAGTACAATGAATAAAATACTAACTTCCATACACAAAAAAAAAAAGTAATGACTCCTGGTTGTATATGTTATTCTATTAGGTTCTAAGCCATATCCATTATCCTATTACACCTTCCTCAAGTGACAGTGCTGTTTAGACACCTAGGCAAGTTCTCACCTACTGGAAAAGTACCCATTGACTAAGTAAAGCAGTACAGTATAGTGCAGCAGTATCTGTGAAGCTCGCCCTCTGCTACTATATCTTTTCATTGTCAGAAAAGCCAGAGTACAGTTCCCCCCAGAGAAAGAGTTACAATCACAACTGTTTGCTATAAAGGACTCTGCCATTCCCCCACTGATAGTACAGAGCAAGAAATACTGCAGAATTAAGGCTCTGAGACAAGTTGCTCCCCTAATAGCAGAATAATTGCAGTTATCTTCAAAGTATAGATGTGCTTCTGTCTGCACATCAAAATAATTTTTTCCTATCTTCAGAAGCATCAACTGGTACATTCTACTTTTTGTTTCTGATTTTAGATGAGAACTGGAAGGAATAACACTTGAGCAAGTCAACTTCTCTACAGTTCTTAAGAAAAAAAAAGGGGGATATTACGGATAGAGATGACTTATTGCTAACCTAATTAAATTTTGTTCATTCCTTTGCCAAAGTAACATTGTTCTTCAAAATATATCCTGAAATACTTGGCTCAATCTGGTTTTAAAAGGTTTAAAGCAGTACTATAAGCTTTACTCGGGTGTTGTTCCCAAAGCCTTACAGTAAGACTTCTAACTGGAACTTTTCCTCAAGGTTTCATTTCTATACAGTCAAGGCAGGAATCTCATTCGGTAGGTGAAAGATGCTGCCTTCAAAATACTGTTTTTCTTGGCACAAAAATTGCAATACCCAGTTTGGGACAGTAGATTCTGAGCCACAATCAATCTCCTGTTAGCTAAGGGCAGATAAGAATCACTTCCTAAATTTATTTTCAGTTCTCGCATGGCAACACAGGATGCGAATTGTTTTAAAAAGTCCTTTGATCCAATTTCCAGTTGCACATGGAAGAATTAGAAGTGTTTTAATCTTGACAGCTTTCAAAATTTGATATTCAGAATGATACTTCAAAATAATTTTATTTTACCTAGAACAGACCAATAGGTAACATACAACACCCTTGTTATGTGAGTCAGGTTGTTTTCCTGTATGGGTGCACTTGTATACCAGAAACAACTTTCATGGATGTCAAAGGTTCCCAGTTTGTTTAATTCAGTCAAAACCTTTGACTGAAATTATAATTTATTCTTTTTTTGTTTCAAAGGATGCTGCCATAGTCCATAGTAGGCATGTCTTCTGCTTACAAGAACAGCCACCATACTGCTGTAGATAGAGCAGCGATAAACAGAGGGAAGTAAAACAAAAAAAACCCTTTTTCTAAAGGCAGAGTATGTATACAGCTCCATTTCCATGCAAACCTTCTGTCTAAAGAGTTCTGAAGTTGGCTAACATAAGAAGAGAAAAGCAGCATTCTAATCTCCTCTTGCCCCACGACCTGTTTGGTTTTTGTCCTCAGCTGTATTACTGCAGTCCTCAAAATGAGCTGTTTAGTGCTTTCTTGTTGCTTCCTACAAAGTGCTCTTGCTATATCTATTACCCAGATCATTCTGTATCCTAAATCACACCACCTTTTACTTTCAGGTCTGTTCTTCTCAGCACAGATCTTTTTCTGACACAGAAGCTATTGTCAATGGCACATCTCAAAGATCAAGGGAGATTGAGACTTGCACATTAAACCTGTACTGTTCTTGACAACATAAATTGACCATCTGAGGCCATATTTTGTATTTGTTCCCTCACATGTTAGCTTGCAATGTTTCTGGCAATCAGCAATGCTCATGATGTTTTTAATGCAGCTCTCAGAATTTAGTATGAAAACTGCAAACCAGTAAAGGCTCAAATCTTTAAAATACTTTTCTATTTTTTCCCCCCAGTAATCTCAACGGAAAAGCATTTATGAGCCAAGAGCTGAGCCTCCAGCTCTTTCCTTCTCTTCCTGAAAGCTGGAGGTTTTGGCTGTAGGCTTCAGGATTAATGAACTGATTAGAACTTTTTACCACTGAAAATATCCATGTGTATTCTCTTACCCTTCAAAATCTCTCTGCTGAGGTACTGAGTATGTTTGTCAACATTTGTCCCTTCACTCTTTTTCACAAATTGCAAACATAGTGGGTATTTGTGTGTGTTTGGTTTTGGTTTTTTGTTAATACAAAAGTTGTTCCAGTGCAATTCTCAGGCAGGGAAAAAGTGGCTTCATTCCTAAAAGCCCTCATCTAGTCTCATTAACAATACTGTCCTTTCTGAGGAAACAATTTGTGGCATCTTTCATTGCTGCAGCAATTTCATCCCGCGCTAGCTACAGACAATCTCTGTACCACAATATGACTGAAATTGCAGCCTAGGTGTACCCTACATGCAGCCTTTTCCCCGTGTGTCCCACCTGTATCCTGCTGCTTGATTTGTTTGACCTTTTAGCTCATTATACACTTGTACACTCCTCCTCTACTCCTCATTTACACGTATTTAACTTTTAGAGGATGACAAAAATACTGTGCAGCACAGCCCTGCCACAAACCAAGGCCAACGACTCAAACTGTACCAGATCCCACAGAAAGACTTCCCCCCTCCCCAGCCTGAGGTCTGCCATGGTGAAACCTGAACAAAACATTTGAGCTCCATAGTGAGGCACTTCAAATGGAGCAAGAGATACTTCAAAACTGTCTGAAGGGATGCTTTCCTTTTCATTGTAGAGAGCTTGAAGAAGAGCGGAAAGACAGCAGGGAATAGGAACAGGAGAATCATAATTAGAGTAGGCATAGAAAAGTGAGCAGAAGCTAGACAGGAGAGACTTTCAGTTGTACCTTCTGTGGGGATGGGACTGTCTTCTTTTATAACATGTTTGTACAGCACTTGCTATGGAGGTGATCAATCTGATGACCTGCAGGCACTAAGTATGCAGTATACATCCCTCACTGCCAGTTCATAGGTGATGCAGTCTTGCTTCAATGCCCCTCCACAGCTTTGGCTCTTCAGATTGAGATGTTCTTTTTCTTCAGCATTGACAGAGTTCAAACAGAAAACGATCAAGAAAACAGAGACAGAAAGGGAAAAGAGGAAAACGTACAAAAATCTTCAACAGTCCAAATAGCACCAGCTGTGGTTTACTGTTGACATTTAACTGGGGGGGGGGTGGGGGGGGGAACGACTAATCTGTTCTCTAGGGTTTTTGGTAAATTATTAGTTTAGATGCCATGACTTTGATGAACACAATTATACAAGTGAAGGTAATCTTCAGATTGCAGTGAGTATGCCAACCAGTGCAATGGCACCCGAGTGAAGCCAGTCATTCCTAACAATGTGGGCTTATCACCACTCATCTGAACTAGTATTAATACTAAACAATAATCTCCTTATCAAACAAGTATAGAACAAAGATTCCTGGCACAAAGAAGAGGGGCCCAAAAGACTTCAAAATAAGCTAAGTTTGTTTTCTTCTGTACATTTACTACCTGAATGATTTCTAGCCTGTGGAGGGATATCAGAGGAAACCACCTTAACTCCAGAGAGGAACCATTTTTGACTTCTAAGTTGTGCCAGCTGGTGCCCTGGTTGTAATACACTGGCTAGCTTGCCTGTAAGGTATGTCTTTGTTGTTCACTTCGGGATCAGAAAGTTATTCTTCTACTTAGAGTTTAATGGGTTTATTTTCTTCAGATGGTTCATTTAATCAATCTGATCTCCAGATCCAAGGCAGGCCAAATGCTACTGATGGAGCCACTACTGAGAGCATGCAGACACATAGTTGTTCTGCTCTCCCTCCATTCTTCAACATTGCTCATTCTTTTCCTGAACAGCCTAAACAGTCAAGAAAGATTTTTTTTCCATGTTGAATTTAGCTGGGGAAAAAAAAAAAAAAAAAAATCAGAATCTTAGCTGCAGCAATGAGAAATAGCTGATCCTTATTTACAACTGAGACTTGTCTTTCCCTACACAACAGCAAAAATGAACCTTTAAGGGCATTTTCTGCTCACATTTTTATGAAATCTATTGCCAGCAAGAAGTTTAAGGAGTCTTAGACAAGTTGCTTTTCAGACATGGTACTACAACAATCTGGATAATAGAAGATATTTTGTCTTTTTTTCCCTCCTAGGCTATCCCTGCCTTACCTAGAATTGTACCTTTCTTTTCTCCCATATTTCATGTTTACCTTTCACCTCTCAGGGTTTTCTATTTCTGTACATAAACAGTCTTTCAAATATAAGCCTGCATTTGAATGTTTTTAATCTAACTAGTCTTATCTCCCTTTTCTTACCTTCTGACTAAATCACAAAGCAATGAAGTAATCTTATTCACAAGTCACAGCTAAACTGCTGGGTTTAAGTTTTAGGAGCATCAAAGCAGAAGCCAGGGTGAAGAACAAGCTAACAGGCAAATCAAAGCTACCACAAATGCACCAAAAAAGCATGGAAATGATTGTAACCATAGTCCTTGTTAATTACTTGAACAGTACCTTCCTAAAACACATGCTTCCCAGCTAACAACTTTTTACCTTCAAAATATCAGACATCAATATCATCAACATTTTGCCTCTTTCTACACATCACCTACAGAGCTAAAAAAGCAAGCTGTATCACAAGAGGAGCCTTCAACCCAAGGCATTGAAATCCAAACCCACAAATAGAGGGTGATCAGAGATCCCTGAAGGTCAACCACTAAACATTTAATATTGCTTTCCGGCTTCCTGGGGGGTTTAGAGCAGACACAGCAACTTAGGCTTTCCAAGGCCTCCAGTGGGTTGCATAAATGAGGGATTTATATCCATGTCATCCACTAAAAAAAACAAAAACAACTCGGGGGCATCAAAAGATGTAGGATTAAGAGAGGTGTTTCAACATAGGGTTTATATGCAAAATGGTGAGAAAGACATAGTACAATGAGTAAATAGGTAATAAAAACTACCGAAACAACAAAACCACAATCTTTAAGAAAGTACACTTCGTGACAGGAAGAAAGTATGAGGCAAGGGGAAAAAGTATAAGGAAGACTAATGTCCTTAGACACTCAATACAGAAAAGATATTGTCCTCATATACATTCTTATTTATCTTCCCCCTCCTGCAGTCTGTGTTACCTCCTTACATAGAGCAGTTCTTTTCCGTCATGGAGGCAATTCATTCCTGTCCTGTCAGGCTCACTTTTTCTTTCCTAGTGCCTCAAGACACAAGTTGCTGTCAAAGGCGTAACAAAAATAACCCAAGAGATTTTCTTCTGACAGCTCCTGAAGTGTAGAATCATCACATCAGATATATATTTGGGGTCAGAAAGCCCAGCTTCTGTTCTATGACCTCATCCAGCCAGAGCTTTCTCTAAACCCTTGTCAAAAACATGTTTATGACCCCCAGCCAGCCAGGAGAAACACCGTTTGTTCTCTCAAGTCCAGCTAACTTGTTTTCGATTATCTCCTGATTAAAGAAAAGGATTATGCTTCATAAAGCAGTCCTAGATGTTGCAGAATTACTGCTTGAAACATAGCAATAGGAATAACACATTTCTATTTCAATATTGGTATCTCATGCCTTATGAGTCATTGTAATGATTCCCTGTTGCTTTCTGTATCGAGCTTAAATGGATTTGGCATTTTCAAAGCTCTGGACTAAATTCACATTGTAATTAAAAACATTTCTGCAGAAAAGCACACCATATACCTAAGGATGACCCTTACTTGGCCTATACTAATCTCTCTTATACTAAATGCTATTCTCCTTCCCTGTCCTATAAATGTCCTCCCCAAATCAAGTTGTTTCCAGTACTTCATAAGCTCTCCTTCTAAGCCAAAAGAGGGGGGGAAATTACACCCAGAGCAACAAACAACTCCGCAACCATCAAGTACTTTAGCAACATTTCTGACCCAAGAATCTTGCATCATTATATTAGTCCACTTGTCCCCTTCCTTTTTAAAACCTTTTACACCTTTGTTACTAAGACATACCAATTTGAGGCTATGATCCTGCTAATAGTTGTCAGGGTGAAGAGTTCCACTCAAAAGTGGAGTGATTTTCAAGATGTGGGGGAAGGAGGTATCCCCATAACAAAACAAACTGAAAAACCCAAACCACATAACTTGTCTTTGTTTTCACCTACCCCATCTCAACTCCATGTTGTTTCATCCCAATTGCTTTTTCCTTGCATAGACACTGACTCTCCATACACGGGGAAGGTAGCTTTGGATATAACAGGTATTCCCCCGCCCCAAACACAAAAGCTTGGGGTTTGGGATTTTTTTGTTCATTTGGGGTTTTTTTTAAAACAAATTAAGCCAAAAAGGAAAAGGCCACACATTGCTCTGATGTCTGGATAGTCATACATATCTGCAGTAAAATCTGCTTTTGAAAACAGAAACACCAGGGACAAACTCAAACCAGTGTAATTGGAACCAGACTGATTTCTGGTTACCTGTTACCCAAACTACACACATACACTTTGTAGTCTGCAAATAAAATTCACTCCAGTTGTAAAATAAATCAATCTGAAAATACATACATACATAAATAATGCTGGTTTAATATTACCACTGAGAAATCTAAACATCTCAAGAGACTTAAAAACTCTGAGTCAAGGCCAATTCCAGCAGTTTCAGTATTTGAAATACACTAAATTTCATTCAACAAGTTCTTTCTAATAGCATTTGGCACTGTGTGCATCTCTCACCATACATATGAATGCAGATGTAGGGAAAAATATACACAGACTAACAGTTTTGAATATTTAAATTGCAATACAAGCATGATTTGTGTAAGATTGCAACACAATGAAAAATACTCCACAGGCAATGAATTACCTCACTATAACTAGTTAACAACATTTTGAGGTAAAAATGGACATATGCTTATTTAGCTTGCTATGTATTGCTCAGAATAGCAGCAAACATGTGCCTTTTTATGGGAGCTCAGGACTCCATGTGGTCCGAAAACCTGGCATCTGTTTTTCCCAGTTAGCATTTTTCAGGCCATACTGCCTGGCACATCCCTCATTTCAAGTTGCCAAGAGACTGGTGGAAGAATGAGACACCCTCACACCATGTATTTTCTAAAGCAATACAAAAGAATGGCCTTGGGGATTTACAAGTTGCTATTCCATCACACAACAGCTTTTTGTCACATTTTACATGTTAACCAGCTTACCTCCTTCAAATCTGCTTTATGATGTTTTGGTAGTCACAAAATTCAAAATGGAATAATAAATAGAGTGTATGCAGTTGTTTTATTGTGCTAATATTAATGAATGATTTTTGCAATCTATGTCAGAAAGTAACACTTTCTGCCCAGCAAGCTGTTCCTATACACAGAGAAAGAATACTGCATTTTGAAGAGGACTGCATTAAGGAATAGTGCACTTCGGCAAGAATTCCTCTATTCCAGATACATGTCAAATTGGCATTAATTGCAAACAAGTTTTTTGGCACTGTGAGCCAGTTGCAGAGCTGCACAGGGGGAACGATGCAGCTAACCAAATGTATTAGTGTACCATGGCAGTTTGGCAGCCCGTGGCAATGCTGCTTACATGGAGAGGCCAGAGCACTCACTGCAAATGCACCACAGGCAAGGTGTGACAAGAGCAAAGGAAGGCACAAACCCTGCTTGGTTTTCTTTCTTTAATGCAAAGCTAAGCCTCAAGCCTTCTCAGCCTTTCACATCATCCCCTTCTTGCAAGCTTCCTATGCTGTACGTGCATCTGCATCAGGCAATGTGATATTTCAGTCTGAGTTTATTTACAGGCATCACATCTGCTGACTGCAGTACAGGTCTGATTCTCCTCTTGCTTTTACCCTCGCTAACCCTCAACTGTGGCATGAGATATACAGTAGTACTTCTGGGATTACAAACTGCACTCCAGATGTTTCTCTCCTCTCTTTTCCAAGGGCATCCACTTGATCTCCATCAGATTCTCCACTCAGTAAATAATTTAGATGACATTATCAAGTGACTCCTCAAAACACTATTCTAAATATCAACCAATGGTGTTACTCAGACACAGTCTTCTTACTGAAGTGAAACATTTAAATTCTAAAAATTAGCTTTGATTTGGGAGCCCCCACTTGATTTATTTTTTGATGATGGACCTTATTTGACCAAGGACTGCAGAACTGAGCAGCTTTTGAGAAGGTCAAGTTGATGGGAAGTCTCACATTGACTTGAATCTGAGGCCAGTTCTGGAGAAGTTAGTTCAAAGGAGAATTTATTTTGATACAAATACAGTTCTTGGGTTTATATCACCACAACCTACAAGCTGATGTTTCTCTGACATTGTTTAAGGTTTCATATTAGTTCCCTAGTCTTTGGTTACTACAGTGGCCTTGAGCTATATTTTTCTCTCCCCTATCCAGCTGAGGAGGGCAGTGACAGAGCAGCTTGGTGGGCACCTGGTGTCAAGCAGGTCAACCCACCACACTTAGTTTTTAAAAGATCCTCTTACCTATAGTCTGTTTGCCAAAATGGAGGTTTAGTCAGTGGTGAGGCTTCCCACACTGATATTAACTGCTCTCCCAAAGGGATTTGACTGCAGTGACTTGTCCAGGCTTTTGGATTCACCCAGTTAGCCCAGTAGCCACAACAACTGCTCATGAGCTGGGGGAAATGAGAAGTAATTCCCACAAGAACAAAGCAATATAGGATATAAGGGACTTTCTCTTTCCTCCTATCCACAACACCCAAAACTCTCTGCATTTCCCTGCCCTAGTCTTTCCGCACATAAGAAATACAGAACCATCAGCAAGAAAACTGTGATGGTTCTGTATCTTTGAATTTAGAGGCTCTGACTCATGTCTTGAAGGCCTGCCAACAACTACCTAAATTAAAGATCTTGAGTAATCAAGCAGAAGCGCTTCAAACTATTTTTACTCTTGTTTCACTGAAGTGACAACTTTACCTTTCGTTACTCTGTTTTATTAGTCAACATATTCTTGTCTGTGTTTGAAGTCTCACTTCCACTAAAGAGCGACTGGGTTCAAAATCTGATTTATTGTACAATTTAACCTTCAGCCTAGGTTAAGGCTTTAGGAAAGCTCTTTTGTTACTGGAACAGGTGCTTTGCTTGTATCAAGTAACTTCCCATGGTAAAGAATTAAAACTTGATACAAATTAAAGACAAATTGCAATTCGATCACCATCTTGTTCAATCTTTAACTACCCTAATAACATTGTAATAATGATCTTAGTAACATGCTTGCTCAGCCTTTTTTTTTTTACTGGAAAAGTCTATAAATGTGTATGAAATCAGTTCACTTTGCCAAATCATAACATGGGTCATGAACTCTGAAGATGTACATAACATCAGGTGAAAGTTCTGCAAGCTGTTTAGCTCTGCTTCCAAAAGAATATTCAAGTCCTCACACTGGGGAAATTCTCTGTAAGATTAAGGGAAAGACTGGACACGTTTCCTTGGTACTTATTCGTGTCAATTGCCAGAAGATTTGCTAGAGAACATACATTTTCTGCTCATCCCTCAAGAAACGACACTCACAAGCATGCTGCTTTTTGGCAGTGAGAAAAAGACAGGGCTCTGGCCCAAAAGCCAGATATCCTTCACTGCCAGTAGGGTATTCTGGTCTCAGTTAACAGATTAAAAAGAAAATTAGAATTGGATGTAAAACCCAAGCTCTTTTTCCATTGTAAAGCAAGCGTTAAAGGAACTTCAAACAAAGCAAGCCAACATGAAGAAAACAATACAAAACACCCGTGTGCCTACCCAAGAAAGCAATTTGCATGCTGGCACTGCTTTGGCTACAGGAACATTAGTTGCTCTCTAAATCCACAAAACAACAGTTCATAAAGGTCAGTCCATTTTTCTGAAAGTCACACTTCTTCACAAAGTCGCTCTTTACCCAACTCTCTTGGACAACTTGTCTCACTAATTTATGTGTTCCCTCAGTTGTGCTGCTGGTAGCACGAAATAATGGGGTACAACTTGAGATTAAAGAGAGTTCCAAACTATCAGTTTTCAAATATCTTTTATTGTTCTAAACATTGCCCCTACAGTACTTATAAAGAATGTCAGTCATCTGGAGCTCTTCTCAGATAGGACTGGTGAAACATACAACTACCTTAACCATTAGAGTAAGACTGGCCAAACCCAACACTGCTTATTTCTGTTCAGGCTTTGATACAGGCATGAAAAGGATTTCTCTGTTCTCAAAGAGACACAGAAGGTTGGCATATACTCAGCAGGCACCAAGAGAAGGGGAAGAAGTCAACAATTTGTATAAACAAAAGCCACATAAGAAAATCATTTATGCTGAAATATTGCAAACAGCAGGTTTGAGTAAAACATCCACATTGCCAAAGCTAATTTCTTTCTTTCAGCATTACCTTTATAATCCTTCAGCAAGAAGGAATCTTTTTAAAGAATGATAAATATGCTAAGCAGTTGAGTTAGATTAGTTTTTCTTTTTTTAGATTCTCTCTCTGAACCTTCAACTGTGACTGCAATGATTTTCTTCTGCAAAAGAGAGAGATTACAAGAGAAAGAGATTACGAAAAAGCATTTGCCATCCTCCATTATTAAGCCATACAATGAAAGATAAATACTCTTGTAAAAAAAAAAAAAAGTAGGCAAAATAAGAATCCTAGGAGAAAGCTGTCCCCTGAGCTGATGGAACAAGTGACAAGGTCTGCAGGACCTGATATATACCAAACAAAAAATGGCATGCACTGAGGGGGACAATAAACAATTTTCAGTGAAAAGGAATCATTCTGAACATTCTCATGCGGAATCAGACAAAACAGGTTACTAACAATCAGGCTTAAAAATCCCTAGAGATTAAGTGTGAAAAACTATGTATGAATAACCCTGATAGGTAAGAGCTTCTGAAAGACAGCTCATTAGGACAAATGACCTCAAGTGAACTGGCAGGTCTTTTAGGACCATCTTTCCCCGAGCTGTAGTTAATTGACTTCATATGGATATTTAGGCTCATAAACACATGGTTTGATGTTCAGCAGTAAGTTACTTCTGAATTTCTGGGTGTTGCCTAATATAAGTAACCAGAATTACGCGTTTTACAGCAAGTATGTTACATTTATATAGTATTTTATTATAGTTATATGGATTACTTCATATAAGTTACTATACATACATAAAAATTAAGCCAAGCTTTACTGTGGAATAGGTACTGACTAATACCGCTGTAAAACTGGTGAAGAGTAAACCACCAAAAAGATATTATTTTTACTTTCCCTTTTAAGATCTGATTAGGTATACTAACACTTGAATTTCACAAGATGCCCAAGGCCTTAAGAGCTCAGAGTCTCATTTTAAGGCCTTCAGTTTGCAGACATTGATCTGAATTTACTGACACACCCAGGTAGATCACAGCATCTCCTTTCCAAACACACAATAACTATGTGAATAAGCATTAAAAAATGCTGTCCTGGAGATTCAGACCCAAGAGAGTGCATCATCTCTGCAAAGAAACAAAGAAAAATGAACTGTCTGAAAACTGAAAAACAAGCATGTTTAGCCACAAATTGGAAGAAAACAAATACCAGCACTGGTGTTGGGTTTATTGAGATTTGGGCTACTTAAAGCCTCACTGAAATTACAACTTGCTAACTACGACTAAACCATGTTAGAAATCCAGGAGGAAAGCATGTTTGCCGAGCACAGTGCACACTGACAAAAAAGCATTTATAAAAGCAAACAAATGGCGCAACGGAGCATAAATCTAAACCAATTAGAATACTTGCAATTATGAATAATTTAAAGGCAGTGTTGGACCAGGGACTGCATCCTTTATCACGATCTGTAACTAGCTGCCACAGGGAAGATCAAGGAGTCTGTCAGACAGGGATATACATTTAGATGGTAGGAGCAGTTTGCAAAGAGACCAAAGCGGACAGCAGGGAAGAAGGACCAGTTTAAGGTAAGGATAAGCAACGAGTCTAGGTCCTATTCCTATTTTTTGCTGAAGCCCTTTGCAAGAGATAAAGTAATATCTAATAACTTTTTATGCTGCAGAACTGAAGGTCTGAGACAGATCACTAGTCTCAATTTAAGACATTGACAGTAACTTTCAAGTTCAAAGGCTAGTTCAAGCTTTGGGATTTAGTTTGCACAAAAGTTTAGCCCCATGGGCAGACGTGGAAGGCAGCTCTTTCATGAAACCTCCCTTAATTCAGATTTCTCTAGTGGGCACACAGTATATTACATTGCAGTACATACTCCAGGGCTATGCAGAAGGGCTTTTCCAAAAGGAAAATAAAATTAGAGGACTGCACTGAACATAGCAATTCTTAAACAGCAATCTATAAACATCTGTGGATAACACAGCTGGCTTATGCAGGTTATATAGCACCTATTACTTACCAGTTTTTTTAAGGAGCAATGTGTCTCCTGTAGTTATAAATATCTTCTAGCCCCATTCACACCTTCTCAGCTGAAGAATGTGCTCAGCATTATAACCGATTTTGTGAAAGGATGGAAACATTCAACATGTATATTTTGCACTGACCTTAAAGACAACCAAGTGTTTTCATAAAGTATTTCTTTAAAAGTTCAGAAGTGCTCTAGTTTCACAGAACTTTGAATATTCCAAAACTAAAAAGATGTTTTACTACATGAGCATTTTATAAGCTGGAAGGCTATAAAACCAGAAAGCACTGGGTAACGTGTTGAAAACTACCTGGATGTTTAGGAGCCTAAAGCTTGTTTTCTGTGCCATAAATTCACTGTAAATTAGGATGTGAACTCACAGGGCACCAACTTCCGTCGTACGCAGGCATAGCAGACGTTAAGAACACTAACTTGCAGGTTAGCCAGTTCACATTTCTATAACAATTTTGCTTGAATAAAGCCTTCTGTATTGGAATGCCTTGGTACACATATGGGAGGGAAAGAAACCAGGGACAGACATGAAGAGAAGAACAGAGATTGTGAAGGAGGATGCTGGAATTCAGAAAAAATGGGATTCTGAAGGAAAACGTGGGAGAGAAACAGTGCAAATGAGACTCAGCACAAGAAACACAAAGCTGTGAAAGGAACAGAGAAACAAAAAAAGAAAAATACTATTAATAATCAGGGAAGAATAAATGCAAGAGCAAATCCACAAAAACTGTGATGAAGAAGCAAAAGGGAAAAGCAAAACTCAGGTAATACATGTCTGCAAAATCCCAAACAGAAGCCAATAAATTCAGCAACCCTAGCTATAAAGATGTGGTTTTTTAAGCTATGTAGGCAGCCCCCTTTATTTTATTAGGATGAGCTGACTGGCATCTGTATTTATAGAGCCCAGACTGCATTTCCTCTGATGCACTGAGATGCTTTCTCAAGGTGGGCTGCATGGAGCCATGAAAGCTCTGTTGGGGACTTCAGTGCATCAGACCGGGCAGGGAACATACCCTAGCTGCATTTCAAATGGGAACGCAGCAATGCAACGCACCACAGGTTACTACCGCACTGCCCTTAAGGGCAAGTATCTTGCTTCAACCTGATACACTGGCATTTCAAAACAAAGCTTTCTGTGACACTGAAAAGTTGCATTAGCTGAATTGCTATCCCAACACAGGAAGTAAAACAAGTGGAAATTCCCACAGCACAGACATTCAGTTCCCATTAGCTTCCAGAGGACTGACCTATCACCCAGCCTGAGCACAAGTGTACTCTCCTACCTCCTCTGCCAGCACTATTCATTCCCCACTCTTGCTCTCTTTTCACCTCCCTGGATATTTTTTTGTCTCCCTAGTTTGACATACAGCCTGTTGTCTTTCTTATTCCTCACCTTACTTAATACTCCTCTTTCCACTTCCTTTACGTTCTTCCCTGTCCTCTTGATACTCCCTGCCTCTCGGTGCTGTATTACCCAGCTTCTGGCTAGAAGCGAGTCCCAGGTGAGCAATGCCTTCAAGGCACAGAAGCCCACACTATTTCACTTCTGGGCTGATGCTGTAAGCCTTGACACAAACAGCTGATTTGGGAAAAATACACATTTGCAACTCCTGAACTGGATTTATTACAACTCAAGGAATAAGTGTGCCAAGTATTTTGTCAGGGTTTACTGCCTGTCTAAGCTTTTATGAAGGTCCTAGGGTTTATTCTACTTTAAAAAGTTCACTTCTCTCAGTGTCCAAGCACTCCCTTTTCTCAATCAAGCTAGTAGCAACAAATTCAAGATTGTTGGTACTTGAATGTACATATGTATATACAAACCCCTAAATCCAGAAGTACAGTTATAAAAGAGATGTAGGTATATATTTAGAAGGCTTTATTGATCCCACCTGCTTGGTGAACACACAGAACATGCCAATAACTGAACTCCTAAAATCTTGTCCCAACATAAAACGTTGAAGGCAAGCTCTTCTGTCACTGTTTTTAACAGGACATCTTTTTTAGATTGCTCAGTGTGTTTCAATTGCTCTTCCAGCTGCAGCTGAGAGAGAATGAATCTGTGCCATGAGGTGAATAAATGGATGCAAGACCTCAGTTACTAGAAAGTTCTGCCCAAATTCTAGCTTTGCTAAAAGAGCTTCTGGACCAAAAAAACTAATGTTAGACTTCTGCACAGGCTCCAAAGTGTTGCTAGCTCTGCAAGTTGAAAAATCAATGAAGGTGATCCTAATTTAAACAAATTGAACAATGTAATCTGTGACAAAATATACGTACTCTTGACAACGACTTAGAATACTCAAAAAATAGGCTAGCACTAGCAATGCAGTATTGCATTTCTTTGTTAACTTTTTTGAGCTGTATGAATCTGAACCAAAAGACAAGTCCAGATATCCTGGAAGGGAACAGGCTCCAGCTGTCTAGTTATCTAATAAGAAATTTGACTGGGCATTTTTACCCCAGTAAGTATAAATGTATCCCAGGTGGCTGTGGTTGTGTTGCTAAGGTCTAAGGGGAGAGAACTGCATATACTTCAGCAACATCTGCACTTGCAAGTAAACAGCAGACCAGGTCTTCCTGCAATGCTGTCCAGATCAGCAGGTACCAGACCTATAGATGTGGTCCATTTCAGACATGAGCTAGAAGGTCTATATGATTCATCACAGTCCAGGCTGTTCCAGACAAAGCACCTGACAGACTTGGAGGCCTCTGCATCAAGACTCATGGTGTAGGGCTTTTTCATCAGCAAGTTAATCAGAACAGTGCTGCAATAAGGAGCAGCATCTCTGGTATAAAACTTCAGTCTCCTTGGTGATGAGCCTTCTATCTCAGGCAGCTGTGCCCTTGTTTTCCCATCTTCATTCAGTCTTGAGCCCTGCTTCAGCCAGGGTATGTGGTTTAATGATAGGATCAGAACAAACTATTGTCAGGCAGCTGTGGTAGAGGCAGATACTGCCAGAGAGAGTTCCCAGCACTCTTGGAAAGGCAACAGGAAGGCCCTATGGGATATACTGTTATGGTCAGCTGTGTTCACATTTGAATTAGTGTTTGAGAGGGAGCCAAAACATCCACAAGGGATACATATACTCTATTTTATAGAAAAGAATGAGAAGTGTTAAAACCAGAGCTACTTGAAATCAAAGGCTGGTACTGGCAAAAGAACAAATGGCTATGAGCTAGTTTTGTTTGTGAATGAAGTTTTTAACAGTGAGAACAGTGAAGCACTTGTACAGGCTACCAGTATAGTACATACAGACAACAGTACTGACCAACAGTAAAATAGAGGTTCACATAAGTAGGAAAAGAATTTATGTTCTACCATTCAGTGGCTCTAAAGCTCCACTGCCGTTGCTTCTGTAAGTTTTCCAAAGTTCATCTGTTGGTCTCCTCTGCTGCCAAATTCTCCCCTGGACCACCTCCATCTACCACTATGCAGCAAGCCTCTATACCCCACCTCCCTCTCATCAATCTAACCCTGCTGACTTCAGATCAGCTGCGTTGATGAGCTGGCACCTGCTTTCAGTGCTTCTTCTCTTGAAGAGGCCTGTTCAATCTCCCAAGCTTTGGCATTTGCTGATGACAAGAGTAGCAGCAGTTCAGTTTTTAGACAACAGCCTTTGCTGCAAAATTGTCTTTGCCTGTTCGTGGTATGCTGCAAGTGTTTGAGGAAATCCCATAAATAGGCTGACTTACTCCATTGTATAAAAAAAGTATTTTTCTGAGCAAGTGTCTGCAATTTTTTCAACTGGAATCTAGATGCTGAATCCTTATTGCGCTTCCTGTTCATTTCACTCCCTACACAGAAAACTGACAAAATTGTCTTTACCCTCTTTTACCTTCCCTTCCCATTTCTCTCCTATAACACTTTCACCTGAAATAAATGTTTTTCATGTGCTCTCTTTTTCCCCTCTCTCTCTCCTATTTGTTCCAGATTTTAAGACACCTCTTATCTATTTTCTTTTTCTTTCTCTGTTAATCTCTCATCCTCTTCTGGTTTACCCTCCTGCCCATCACACCGAGTGTGATTTAATAACTCATTTCTAGTTCCTTCCTACCATCTCTCCTGTGACTTTGCCCATCTTTCACAATTACTGTTGTATCACCTGGTTCATTTTTATGTAACACTTTATAATGCCTCCCCCCGGCTCCAGGTGAGGCTCTCTTAAGTCTGCCTTCTGTCTCCTGCACTCCACTGAAACAGTCTTTGCCAAGGACTTCCATCAAACCTAAAGCTGAAAGGGTATAATCTTGCTTATCAGCACTCTCAACACCTGCTGTATTCCTTTTCTTGAAAAGTTTGGGGCTGTTTTTAACATTACCTTCCACATCAGTAAGATTAATAAGTAACAACCAATAAAACATTTTCTTGGTAAAATGATTTAAAATTCCCTTAATTAACTATCAGGGGCCCTTTCTCCCTTGCCAGTTACACAACTAAGCGAACTGTACTTGGGTGTGCTTCTCTGAAGCACACCTCCACCCTCACCACAGACCGAATATTGGTCTAAAACAAGAGAAACCAGGGCTGATCTCTGCGTATATTCTTATCTCTCAGAGAGCCAAGGGATTCATTCATAATATTTTTTCCTATTTATGAATTCTCCAAGCAGTAAGAGAAATCCTCTTATCTGTACTTCATTAAAAGTACTCTCAAATTGCTTCAGTAAATAATTTTGGTATTGTACATACTTTCAGCTTTCTCAACATCAAGTACATATGCTGCAACATAAGCTGTAGCCTTCTAAATTTACTTGTAGAACTAGCACAACTTTTAAAGCACACCGTATAGCTTGTTGTAATATGCACTACCAGTGATATAAGTTGTATTAAGCATTCAAGCAGGATCCAAAACTAATACCTTTTGAATTATATAACTGCCCAAATGCAAGGCATTAAATGCAGATTCTTAATTCAAATATGCAGTTAATTTTTCTATGAATACACAAGGATTTAAAATGAATGCTAATATTTTCATGAACACACACGTAAGTGAGATTAAGTTTGGTTTTGAATAAACTATAGAAAAATACTCACTGGCTGTTCAAACCCACTGATTCAGCCCAGCACAATCTTTTTCTTTTAGTTTTTGTATTGTAGAAAACCAGATGTCAAGTGATTTAGAAAAAATTACGTGTGCTGCAGTGTACGAGAAAACAGAGTGCTCAGCACAGTGGGGTTTCTATCTCTTGTGGTCTGTGAGCACTGCCCTAGGAAACACGATTAATAAATCTGAGCTCAACAGTAGAAAACATGTTGCTGCTCTTTGTCTAGCATGGCAGGGAGTGAAATGAGAAGATGATCCCAATTTATCACTGGTGTATGACCACTCCCTACTTGCTTGAACTAAAAGAGAGGCAGAAGTACCATATTTAAACTCATTTACACTTGCGATGTTCTAAAAATTGATTCAGGAGCAACCTCGCTACAATTTGGACAGGAACAGTTTTGAAACCCAGTTTTCTGCACTCAGAGGATTGACCATTTCTTCCCATTCTGGAAGAACATAAAAATAACCATATAACTAAAATTCTGATCTATCCTTGTGTCAAATTTTACCACAATTTTTCACAGAATAATTTAGACTGGAAAGGACTTGCAATGGCCATCTAATTCCACACTCTGCTCTAAGTAACGCTGACTTCAAAGTCAGGTGAGGGTACAGGCAAGCTCTGAAAACTTCCAAAGCTTCTCCAGGTGACTTGCTCCAGTGTTTAACCACTGTCATTGTCAACGTTTTCCTTTATAACCCATTATTTACCTGCAGTAATTTGCAACAACTGACTATTGTCCTTTCAATGTGCACCTCAGAAGAGCTTGTTTTCCACCTTGTTTAACTAGACTCCTACAGGTAGCTGAAGATATCCTCAAATGCCTTATCTCTAAACAGTCCCAGTGCTGCCAGTCTCTCTTGATATGCCACGTCCCCAAGCTCCTTCACCACCCTGGCAGCCCTCCACTGGACTGGCTTCAGTTAGTCTCTTGCACTGTGGAGGAACAAAACGAAGAGAGTAATCTCTTGCCCAACCCCGCAGCTACATCCTGGCTAATGCAGCCCCCTGCATAGTTAAACACTGACTGCAGCAAGAGCATGCAGCAACTTCTCCAGATCCATCCCCAATGCACTTGCACTGTTCTATATACAGGGTTATTCGCTCCCAGTCAGGTACAGGACTTCCCACTTACTTTTGCTGGCTTTAAGAAGTTTCTGCCAACCCAGTCCTCAAGCTTTTGAAGTCCCTCTGGGTGGCAGCCCTCTACAAATCTCATAAGGATGCATTTTGTCCTGTTACTCATTAATCATTTGGGACATTCGTGTATTTAGCATGATTAGACTGCATTATAACTTTGAACAGAAGTCAGAACAACACAATTTTTCCATACCTAAAAAAAAAAAAAAAAGCTTTTGTAATTATTCATCATTACAAAGCTACTAAGAATGTTTTTACTATTATTGAAAATGAGCATTCTCATGACAAAACTATTCTGACAGAAAAACATCAGCTCTTCTGTGGATGAAATTAACACTTATGCATACAGAATCAGAAGTCAATATTGGGACCTGTGCTATTTAACATCTTTGTTGGACACGGACAGTGGCATCCAGGGCACACTCAACCATGCTGTTGACGCACTGGAGGGAAGGGATGCCACCTACTGGACAGACTTAAGATGTGGGCTAGCGTGAACCTCATGGAGCTCAACAAGGCCAAGTGCAAGGTCCTGCACCTGAGCCAGGGCAATCCCAAACACAACTATAGGCAGGGTGGAGACTGGACTGAGAGCAGCCCTGAGGAGAAGGACTTGGGGGTGTTGGTTGAGGAGAAGCTCAACATAAGCCACGAAGATGCCTCAAGGGCTGGAGCAGCTCTGCTCTGGAGACAGGCTGAGAGCTGGGCTGGGTCAGCCTGGAGAAGGCTCCTGAAGGGGAGACCTTAGAGCAGCTCCAGTGCCTAAAGGGGCTACGAGAAACCTGGAGAGGGGCTTTGGACAAGGACCTGTAGGGACAGGACAAGGGGGAATGGCTTTAACCTGACAGAGGGGAGATTGAGATTAGATATCAGGAACAAATTCTTCCCTGTGAGGGTGCTGAGGCGCTGGCACAGGGTGCCCAGAGAAGCTGTGGCTGCCCCATCGCTGGCAGTGTTCAAGGCCAGGTTGGACACAGGGGCTTGGAGCAACCTGCTCTAGTGGAAGGTGTCCCTGCCCGTGGCAGGGGGTTGGAACTGGATGAGCTTTAAGGTCCCTTCCAACCCAAACCAGTCTGGGATTCTATGAGTTATGCCCTGACCACATTGAGCAGTAGTGCAAGTCCTGTTTTTAATATGTGACTTTTTGGCAGGATTTGTTACTTTGAGACAAGCACCTATCAGGAAGTGGAAACATATCAGAAGAGCAACTGTGAAACCTGCAGAAATTTAAGTGTCTCTGCTTGATGCTCTAGTGCTTACTTTTCCCTGAGGAATTGCAGATTCCTCTTCCTCACTCCCTCACCACCAGGACTAGGCAATGTATTACAAGTCCCCTAAAATTGCTGAAATAGAACAGAGCAAAATAAGCCTTAAGACACCATCCTGAAAAGGGCAAGCCCCCTCTACTAAATGCACAATAATATGTTCTATGTTAAGATCTTGAAAGTGAGCTTCCTTCACACCTTTATTTCACCTTAAGAATGAACACAAAAGACAAACTTGATTTTTACAGGCTTATTCAATTCAAGAAAACATCTTCCATTTTATAATGAAAGTGCAAATGAGAGATTTCTGATTTTCTATTTTGAAACCATGCAATTATACAGGTATGACCTAGGTGTAATAAGCTTTCCCTCATGGTAAGCTCAGAGGGATTTAACATATGCTGATCTCAAATACCATTACTTTCCCATAAATGAGCTGCAGCTCAACATGCAGTAAAGCAGCTAAGCTAGGGTCCACACTGCCTCTCACAGCAGTGGAAGGAATTGCATTAGTAAATGTAAGTAGATTTCCCTATTTAGTTTGATGTGGTTTAGTTTGATGGTTACCAGATAGTAACTAGTATTACCTATTTTTCAAGGTTTCATACTCTCTAAATTGGGTCCTACCCACTTGACACCCACAACTCTCTGAAGCCCCTCATATGTTACACAGACGCAGAGAAGGGGCCAAAAAAAAACCATCTGCTTATATCAGTCTTGCAGAGAACAGAACATTTTAATGAGAAGGGTGGGATATGCATCAGCACTTCATTATAGCAGGGGTCTGTCACAAGCTTCAGATGTGGATCCAAATATCCCAAAATACAGCAGCTTTGAGACTACACTCTAATGATAAAGAACTGTCATTCAAGTAGCAATCAATAAAACACCTGATGTGTTTAATAGTTCTTAACTTTAGCTACCTGGCGAAACTGGCAGCATGTTTCTTTCCAGTCAGAAGTGTAAAATAAGAAAACCAAACATCCACTTTGCCAGGCAATGTTCAACTAAAATAAAGGACTTCTCACATATATTCTCACTTGACAGACCATAAAAGAGAAAATTGGTCCACTAAAAAGTGATAGGAGGGAATTGGCGACAAGGACGAAGACAGCAGATTTGTTAAGGAGTTATTTTGCTCCAAACTTTCCAGAGGACAAAGGAGATGGTGCTTTGTTTTTTAGTCACAGGACATACTCCAGAGGACTGGAAAACAAGAAACCTACAACCACTACTGAATGAGAAAAACCACAAGATGCATTGGGTCAAGCAGATTATAGCCTGGTTAGCATAGTTAAGGGAAAAGGGGGATAGGTGAAGAAGTGTTTAGAAGGACCCTATGAAGACCTTAATGTGAATAATTTGATTCTAAATACCCAATGTGGGCCCGTAAGAGTCCAGCTTAAACTAACGCATTTTCATTCTTAAGGGATAATACTGCTGCAGCAGGAGCAAGGGAACTGCAGTGTTTCATACACTTGCATTTTCAAAGAGTAATAACGTTCAACACTGAAGATAATTGAATAAGGCAGAGAGTTACGGTACATAGGTTAAAATAATAGCTTTAGGAAAGAAAATTAGCTCAAAAATAGGAAACAGTGAAGAGGTAATAAAAGGTGTGAAAGAAAAGAGTTTACAGTGAGGTACCTCTGAGGTCAGGTAGCTTTTAACTAATGCATGCAAACAATTTAGATAAGAGGAAGTTTCACCTCTTCTGCGCCTGCTGCGGCTGTTTTATCCTACAGGGACTGAACAAGCACAGAATATACAATGGAGACCCACAACGTATGGGGAAGGTGAAGGTTGGTCTTAGTTTGTTGACAAAGTAAAAATAGCAAATGCCACACAACCTTGATTATACAAAGGTATACAAGGAAGGTATACAAGGATATCACCTGGCTCCAGACAACTGGCACTGCAGATAAGGGGACAGCTGAGACAGCCAGCTTGCGCACCTTCAGTAAACAGCAGCAAGTAAAGGTCCTGTGGTAGCATATTCAAGGCAAGATTTATCATAGCTCTACTACAAGGTAACACTTGTCAGTTTTCTCTTCAGTAGATGGACATGAGCAGTCATAACTTCAGGTCGAAGTCATGGCCCTTAAAACCTGTGCCGAGGTTGAAGGGAGGAAGAAGACAGTGAGCTGCAGATGGAGACCCTGCGAGCTTATGTGCTCCTTATGGGAAATATGCCTGCAGCAGGGATGAGGGTAGAACAAAGCCTTCCCCAGCTTTACAATGTCTGTCTTCAGGGGAGTTCTGATGGTTCTGCTCAGAAAACCAAGTCTCTCCTACTTCCCTATACAAGACAACTCAGGCACAGAAGCCTCAGAAAAAACACAGGAGGGGAAAAAGCCCATTAAGCTACTGAGTTAACTAAACCCACTTCAAAATTCCTCTATAGGTGGGAGGTGGCAAGTATGAGGAGGGAGATGCTGCTGCTCTTTTTTTGAGGTTTATACTGGAAGCTTCAGGTGTGCTGAGAGCTCCACACTGGGTTTTTCTGAAGCTAAGCTCCATCAGGAATAATTAGGTCTTACATGTCTATTGACTCACTGGTTGAGGGTGCCACTTACATTGAGATTTCAGCTTGCATTCTCCTCCAAAAACAGAGGATCAGAAAATCTCTCCCCTTATTAGCTATGAAGGCAAAGCAGCTTTGAAGCCACATCAGTTTATATGGAGAGGAGAAGTTGAAGCTGGCCCTGCACACCCAGTTAGCTCTAACTCATATTGATGGATGAACTGAAAAGCATTCAGCCTAGAGAAGTGCTGGATACTGGATTGCTTCCCTCTACATTAACTTGCTAATTTAAAGTAGCCTGAGGATTTCTTTAGGCAAGGCAGAGAAAACCTGGAACTCCACTCAAGCCGTTTCCCAGACTTTTGAAAATGGGGAGCAAATAATTCAATGCCTCAGCAATGTGAATTTGACACTTAGGCAAGGACAAGGATTCTGACCTGCATCAGGAACAGTGGGAACAAGGAGAAACACTTCAGCACATATATAAAGCTGATAGAGCTGTGTAAGCAAGCGTTTTACAGCTGGAATTTGCACAATGTAGTTACAGAAGAGAGATGGCATACAGTGACTTATTATAGAAGCATTTATGCCTTCAGTTTCCTCCTTCACCAATGAGGCTATCTAAAAAGCCATCCAGTCTGCTAACTACTGTTTGATCTCAAGTGTCTTTTCACTTCAGTTTAGAATATCCCAGCCTACATATTAAAGTACTTAGCAGACACTTGCTGACTTCCCTGGAAGCTTGGTCTAGGTGAGAACGATTATTTTGAGCAGAATATGGTCCTTTGTATGAAGTAGTTAAAGTTTTAATTCAGTGTCATACTTCAGTAAATTAGTGTAATTGGCTTGCTAATGGTGTTTTCTATAAAAGGAAAATAATAAACAAGTGCTATTTCTCAGTGTGACAGACAAGATTATTACATTTATTTAGCTGTGCTGAAAGGCCACAGTACTTTTTTTTGAAGAAAGCCATAAAAATATAGTCCTCTTGCTTTGTGTGTTCCTCAGGCAGGCAAGCAGTGACCTACCTCCTACACTTGAATAATTCTCTCACTTTGAGTCAATGACGTTTCTGATGACTTTGATGAAGGGCTCCGTGGTTTAAAAACAGCAAGTAGCACTTCCTATTTTCAAGCATTATGGACTCAAACTAACATTCAAACTAATTAAAAACATTGTTTTATCCTCAGAACCCGTTCTAATCAATTGTCAGAAGAAGAGTTAGGAATAATTACTGTGCTTAGGCAAATTTTGAAAGGAGTTATATGTCAAAGTGACAGAAACAGCAGCAGTTTCATAGCACTACGAGATTAAGGAAGATAAATAAAAGTATTTTAACATTACTAATTCTACCCTAGCTTCTTATGTTAGAAATAGTGGAGAGAAAATGTCTTCTCCAAATTGGACAGTGATCGCAGGCATGGATTAGAATACTTTACCCTCAAGTCATATTTAATTAACTTCCTCTAACAGAAACAAGGGTATTTGAATATTTTTCCAGAAGTTTTTGGATAGTTACGATTGAGTAAGATCGGTAGTAAATCATTGTCACTGCTGTCTTCTGCTGGTGAACATTATTAATGTATCCATGTATGAGCCAAACATGGGCCTGCAATATGTTCATGGTACATTCTTGGGGCAAGTTTTTGTAGAGATTTGTGGTGGAAATGTTAAGAATTGAACAAGTGAAATATGAATGGCAGTACATACATGTTTACAACTACCAGAAGAAACAGCATGAAAAGGGTTAAAATAACAGCCCGTTTGATAAAGAGAACACCATTCCGAAGACACTGCTCTCAGGAGTAAGACTGAGAAATGTTAGTTAGTATGAAGACCAGACAACCTGTACACTGATAAGACCACAGCAGAGGTGTGTCATCAGCAGAAGACTTGCATCATGATAGCAGGACAGCACCAAGGCTCCAGCATCTCCTTGCCTTTCCTTTTCCTGCTAGTTTCTCAGGAACAGAAATATTCCTAACAGACAAGAGAAGAAAAATCAGGCAATCTCATTGCCTAAGATTCACGAAGACCCAAGTAAGATCCTTAAGCAAAGGACCATCCTCTAGCAACTGCAGCCTCATAAAAATAGGGAAGCTTAGTTCAAAAATCATGTTTATACCAGTCAAGAGCCACAGCAATGAGGACCACATCCCTTAGTTTGATTCACACTGCCATACATAGAAAATCACCAAAATGCATGTAATGTTGTAAATGTAAATGTTGTAAATACATTTTGGTGATTTCCTATGTCATGTATGGCAATGTGAATCAAACAGTCTGTGAGAAAATGGGTGTGTAACATCAGTTTACTTGCAGATTTTGGAAGCCTGTATTACAATTTGCCCCAGAGGCAGTTCTGAAGAAAATTCTTCACTGGACATGGTTACACCTGAGAACAGGCTGCCCAGAAAAGTGGAGCCTCCCTCTCTGAAAAGATTTAGGACACATCTTGATGAAGCTCTGGATTAAATAATGCAAGACCCTGCTCTTAAGAGATGGCTGAACTGCACAATCTCTATACATGTCCTCCAACCTAGACTCTATATTTTTTATGATTCTTCTTTCATATGATCTCATCTTGAATCTTATTGCACAAATTTCCAAGTGTGTTTAAATAGTGTTAGCCAAATGCTATGCACTTCATATCGGATAAAATGCGTGGAAGTACAAGAATGAAACATGGATGGGTTTTGGGATGGGAGTATTTATGAAGTATTGGATCCTGTTGAAGAACATGGTTTTGTTCTGGAAAATGTACAGGTTTATTGGAATAGCAAAGAATTTTGTTGAAGTCTTGCAAGATGAATTCATATGAGAATACTCTGATTCCATCTCACAGACTTAGCGTAAGCAGTGCACTCACAGATCTGGCCACATGGAAAACTTTACAGGCCCTAATATTCACTACAAGACTCCTATGTACTTCAACATATCCTATCCAGTGTCTTTTCTGAGCCTGGGAAGATGAAAGAAAAAGCAGACAAGAGATGACTGATAACAAAATATCTACTTGAGCATGATGCGGTTGTCAAGCGGTGTCACAGGAGAAGTTAAAGATGCTGCAGGGCTAGAAACTCCTCTCTGCGCTAAATGGAAGTAGCCAGATAAGGTAGTGCAGTCATCAATGTAAACCCACAATGATTCAGATAAAGAACACACACACCTTTCCCTGGGTTCACTGGTGTTCACTGTTGTTCTCAGAAACAAACTTATTTTTGTTTATTTTCCCTTCACCATCCTTTCCTATTACTGTCTAAAAATGTGGTTTTAAAATGCAACCAAATGAAGGACTCCTAAGAATAGGAAGTCTAGCTACAAAGCCTGCAAATGCCAATTTTCCACATGAATCATATTTAAAAATTACTTCAGAAAAGATTGTACACTTCTCAAAAGCAATAACTATCACCCCATGCTATGTTCTGTAAACAGCACGAATGACATTATACATAATTACGCCTGTCAGGAAATGCTATGCAAGCCCACTCTACCAGAGCCTTCCAGACAGGAGGTGCAGTAGCTTCACTGTAATGTGCATTGGCCAGAGTTCCTAAAGATCTGGCTTCTAATTACATGAGTGTGACATGGGCACAAATCTCATTTACCCCAGTGCACCCCAGCAAAGGGGCTAGGAGAACTAGGTCTACCAGATATGAGAAGATTAACTGCTATGTCATGCCCATCACCTCCTGAGTAAGCTGCTGTAAGATCATGATGGATAGCTGCTCAAGAGACCTCACGGAGGCTGTTTGTAGCAAGAACAAAAAACAGTCTCAGACCCAGCTGTGCTGATCCATGATCAAGTTGAATAACTCTGAAGAAAATACCATCAAATTGAGTGTATGATAAGTTTCCTCTGCTCTGCAACCAACACAGGATGTGAGGCAGCTTCTCATATGACCTGTAGGCCCCTTATCTCAATCAAGAGGGCTCTGGGTAGTGATATACAGGGCATCATACATGGGGCGGATCGTAACAGGTGCCTGAGGACTTGTGCACACACAAGGCCACGCTGCCATTGCAGGTACCAAAACCATATAGCACAGCTGTATTACTCACACCGTACTAAAGCTCCTATTTCCATCTACTTCCAGGAATAGCCTGGCCACAAATACAGGCATTTTTGCCTCCTGCTCCTTTGAGCATTAAAGATTAGTTTGCACAGGAACATAAAAAGAGGCATGAACAAGTTCAGATGAAGTGTGTTCAAAGCTGTGAATAAATCTGTCAACACAGCACAGTGCTGCACTCCATAGAGATACCTGCACTAACTCTGAAAGAATGTCATGTTATTGTAGCCCTGCTCTTATGGAGAAATACTTCCAAGTTGCAATGCTGTCCAAGACATAACTAGAAAGCACTTTCAAACCATCCCAGGATTGTCTTCAATCATTCTTAGCTCGCTCTCGTAGTGCAAAAGACTAATCTTGTTACTCTGTAGAACCTGGGCTTTAAAATAAGATGCTACAATGAAATAAGAAATCGAAAGAGGTCAAAACTGCAATACCTCAACATGACTAAAGCATATTGCAAACACTTCAAAGAAAAAATAAAGCAAGCCACATCAGCTATAACTGATCAAAACAGTATTGCACTCTACTCCTTTCTTTTTTGTCCCTATAGAGTAATAATCTATTTTACACATACAAAAATATACTCTCTAAACCACCAGATTTAGCTTTTTACTTTTCAGACAGAAAAATATACTTTCTAAACCACCAGATTTAGCTTTTTACTTTTCAGACTAAAAAGGAGCCTGTCATTTAAATGACTCAGTACTTTTTCTTGAGCTATAAGAATCACCTTGAATATTGAATACTTAGGTGCATTTCTTTCTGCTATTCATACACACCATTCAAAACCAAATCTGCATGAGGGATATACATGTTTATATATGTATAAATCCAGTTTTAGCTAAATCTTGCCATACAAATCCTATTCATCACATTTGTTCCCTCAGAAATAGCACCAGCAAAGTTTCAATGCTCAAGACAAAGCAATTAAGCAAGACACTCTAGAACTGGGGATCTGCCATAGCGCTTTATATCTGATTGTTTCTCTAATAACTGTTCTTACATACTAATTGCCAATCTCTAGCTACTTTATTTGGTCAGTGTCATCGTACAGCAATATAATGGCTGACCTCCTCTACTTCCATTACAAGTTTATAAATACAACAAATAAATAAGAATAAAGAGGTCCAACCCCTCTTCCTTTTGCTGCTTAACAAGACTCCGGGCTTAAATCTAGCTAGTTACCTATTGAAGTAATTCAGGCCGTCTTTGGATACCATAAAGAGCAGCTCTGGCTTCTGAAACTTATATTCAATGGTTTCACCTACCTACATATGGACTCTGGAATGGACAAGATGTACTATGTTTTATTAGCAGTAAGCTCCACCATTTGTTTTTTAACTTTACCTGCATGGGACAGCACAAAATATCTGATGAACATCGTGACAGCAGAGTTCCTGTGTTGTTTATCTGCAGTGCCATTGCTCAGATTTTTGACTAGAGAATGGTTTTTATTACACAGCAACTCAGAGGAATGCCTTTGGATGTGTAAAAGAGAACAGTGAAATTTCTATACAGCTGCTCCAGTTTTGTTTATTTTTTAAACAAAGATGCTACAGTTTATGGGTACCAGTAAGCACAGAAATGGAAGTGGTCATTGGGATGTAGCTGTTCTGATCAACAGAAGGGTGAGAAAAGAACTAATAAGAGGGTCTCCAGTCAGATCTGCCATACCTAGAACATGTGGTAGAGCCTCACAGTCCACAGGACCTCAATGAGTTTTATAACCCTAGCAGGCATTCAAACTTTTATAGGCTTTTAGACAGAAGCAAACCTTTCATTTACTCCTGGGAAGTTTTTAAGTTCTGCTTGGCTTCATGCTGAACAGATAAGCTTTGCATAGACTCCTGTAGTGGTTACAGCACATAAGCACACAGTTTTTATCAGTCTTAAAGGGAATCGCAGGAGATTTGTGGCCCTAATATGTTGATACTGAGAGCACCGGACCACTCAATCCTATTCAGAGTAAAGATGAGGTTATGCAGAGGTTTATAACACACAACTGTTTCATAGTTACGGGAACTATACCCCTTCCAAAATCTGCTGTCCATTAAGGTATCACAGAAAAAATAAGGCTACTTTATAGTAACTGCAGCAGATTAGGAGAGTCCAGTAAATAAAGTCATTATTAACTATACAACAACATGCTATTAATAGTGTCAACTACTCTGTTCTAGATCAAAAAACAAACAATAAACCACAACCTCCCATCCTCCCCCTCACCAGGACTGTTCTAAGCTGATTTGGGAGCTGAGTCTTGCCTGCTTTCTAGAGCCTGATCCAAGTAACAGCAGTCACCCGAAGATGCTTTTTTTACTGATCCCTTTTTTACTGATCCCGAAGATTTCCAGTTCCTACATCAACCTATGCACTACAACAAAATTATGCTTTATACTCTTCAGTCTGAAGAGTTATTTTATGGTTTCAAACTCTCACAGATGTGCAGATGAGTTTCTTGTTAGTCAAGTATTTTTTGTAATGGTACCCACCTATAGCTAGCTATTAATTTAAAAACTTCAAAAACCAAAAGAGAGAATGCATGTTTATGAGAAGAGTAAAATAAGACATAGGAAAGAAGGTAAGGTGTTGGGTATCAACCCCAGTAGGCAGCTAAGTGCCACACCACTCCTAACTCCATTCCCTTCCCCACTGCCAAGAGGGACAGGGGAAGAAAACCCGAAAGAATAAGAGAAAACTCATGGGTCAAGATAAAAATAGTTTAATAAGCAAAGGAAAAGTGAAAGAAGAAAGAATAAGCATAAAGCAAGGGCTGCAAAGGCACTCACCTCACCACCTCCCATGGACAGACCGATGCCCACCCAGTCCCTGAGCAAAAGATGCTACCTTCACTCAACTCCCTTCCTCTCCATTTTATTGCTGAGCATGACATTATGCAGCATGGAGTAGCTCTTGGGTTAGTTTGGGTCATCTGCTTGGTTGTGTTCCCTCCCAGCTTCTTGCTCACTGCCATCCCCTCAGTGCAGGGTGGCAGTGGTAGCGGTGTGTCAGAATGAGAAGCAGGGAAGGCCTTGATGGTGTGCAAACAGTGTTCAGCAACACCTAGAACAGTGTTATCAGCATTGTTTTGGTCACAAATCTGAAACACAGCACCATACAAACTGCTATACAGAAAATTAACCCTATCCCAGCCACAGCCAGTACATAAGGTAAACCACTCACATTACCATTTCAAACGCAAGTCCCAAAGCACCTCTCACTATGCGTAGCCGAGAGCTCATCACACAGTCTAACACAAGTCCAGTGTCTCAGGCCAGATGCCTATTCTACCACCCCACCCTGCAACCATGTGAGAGAACAGCAGCTGGAAAAGCTATCCTTTACTGTCCCCTGCCTGTTATTCATAGTTCATCTTGCTCCCCGCCAGGAAGGGGCAAGATTTTGTGCTTGCTGGTTTGGTTTTCCCTCCTTTCCACCCTCCTTTTAAGAGCTGAAAAATCCTCAAAATGCCTTAATCAGTACAAAAAGCAATGTGCAATTCTCAGCATGAAGCCTGCCATACCCTGAAACTTCATTATGTAAAGACATTTTGTACAAGCATCACGGAGATCAATGCATGGCCATTGACAAAAGTTGAAGACAGCCCTGATGGCAACCAACCATGTGATGATAATGGTTTTGGGGATCACTGACTCCTAATCATCTCTTTAGAGTGTGCTATGCTACGGCCTACATGTACAAACTTGTGTTTTTGCTGCATAGTCTAATGCTCCAACAAGAATGATTGAAGTTTTATGAAGTATGATGTTCTACGGGCTGCAAATTTATCATTACCCTATATTTATTTGCTTTACCTTTACGAAATTATTCTGGGTGCTTTAACTGCTGTTAAAGCACACTCTCTCCTTCCCCAAATACCCATCTAATATCCAATGTCTTTCACCAGATGCACACCTGCAGCTGTTTTTTCCCCCATGTTCCAAGGTCTCCAGTCTGGTATCAAGTATTTTCTTCCTCTGTGAACAGCCCCAAACATGGACTATTCTTCAAGAATAATCTCCCTTTGGACTAGTGCTCAGCATAGTCTTTGGAATAGGCAGCACCTGAGAACAGTCATCTATGGCTCATACCAGCAGAGAAGACAAAGTCATCCTGGAAAAGTCTAGGTCAGTCTAAAGCCCAGGAGAGCTCCCCTTTATCCAAGCACAGGTTATCAGGTAGTTGAAGTCCTAAAGAGGATTTTAACTTCTTTTCAGAATCAAAATAAGTAACAGTGGTCTCAACTGATCCTAATCTCCCCCTTTGCTTTACAGCCTGGCTTTTGCCAATCAGCCATGCATCAGTGGCAGAAATACACCACTTCACTTGGCAATAGGGAACTGTTGATTGATTGCTGCACAAACTGTACTGATTTACATGATTTTACCATTGAGATTAAAGGTAATTTATTTTAGGTGGCTGGGAGGACATCAGATCCTTGTAGTAGGCTCTGAAGTTTGCTTTACTTGTCCTCAAAAGAGATTGAAATTATTCCATTTACATAGTTACGTTAAAAATCGTGCCTCAGTTAGTTAAATCTCTCAGTCTGACAAATTTCCAGTGATTTCTGAGAAATGGGTCATTTTGATGACATACTATTCCTTCAGTCCAGCCCATACAATGGCTTTTTCTAAACCAGAGATTCATATTTGCTACATTATCCTAATAACGCAAAAAGGTCATTAAACAAAATCAATTTCTTCAAGGAACATGTTTTAAAAAATGCATGAAATCTACTGTCTTTGGCTTTCAATTAAAACTAAAATCTACAAAGACTATGTGGCAGATCTAAATGAGAAGGGCACTTGTGCACAGATTAACCCAAATTCCTGAGTCTGACTGAACGCTGCCTGCCTTAATATCTTCCTGCTGTGCTCTTTTTGAATTTTCCATTGTGCTTAATAGGATTCTTTGAGGAATTAAAGGTTATGGGCTAATTACAGAGATTACCTGGACATTACAGATAGACACAAGACGTATGAGTAATCGCTGGAAGTGTATCAGGTTATGCCACATTTTAGGATATTGTCACCTGGAGCTTGTTTGCCAAACATTCCTAACTCATACATTCCTAAAGCATTCATATCTAGAGGGCAGAAAGAACTCCTTCAAAAGATTCAATGAAACAAGATTGCATGGACAATTGCTACACTAGTCATAGTTTTGCCCTAAACAACACTATACCCATAAAAGACAGTCTAGTCTTGTCTGAGCTGGAGACATTAACTGCTATCAATGGGAGCAAGACAGCAGGTCTCTGTAGCTGATAGCCTGCCTGCCTAAGAACAGCAACACCAATGAAGAGAGGGGACAGTGGCTGTGCTCAGCAAGACCCTGCTTCCTGAGCAGGGAATCCTGAGCTGTGTCTCTGTGTTTTTACCAAGTCCAGAGTCAGGCAAAATATATTAGCTCTTAATGGGTCTCCTGGAGACAGGGGCAAGGACAGACGAACACCAAGTCCAGCAGAACTGCAGCTCCCCATCTCACCTCAGGAACAGGTAATTGGATGAAGCTGAATTACCAAACCCCTCAAGGAGAAGATAACAAGGTAACATGGAATGCATTGAGTATAAACAGCAGTAAAAGGTGCTACTACTTGGATCAGTCCGTAAGCACACTACCCTTCAACTTCATGTGCCCAGCACTACTCTCCAGAGTCAATCAGTCCTGACCTGGTGATGGAACATGACAAAACATCTCGGATGTATTGAAGTTTAAGAACAGAAATGCTTCTGACAACCAAGCCACATTCTGACTGGGTAAATTGCCAGTCATTATAGTCCAATATTCAATCACAACAGAGATCCTGCATGTTTAATAAGAGTTGATCAAATCTTTTACCTTTATATTCATTTGGAATATTTTTTCCCTTCAGTGATACAGGCAAAGAAAGTCAGGGAAAGGACCCTGAACTACTGCTTTTAGCAGCAGATGCAAAGCAGCACTGAAAGTTCCCTTGTTGCTCTATTAAGCACAGGCTGCTGCAGCTACTCAGGTTGTCAAGAGGGCAACAGAGAGAAGCACACAGTTAACACCCGGAGGGCTCTGCATGGGGGAGCAAACACTGCAGCAGCTGAACTCCCAGAGGAACACTTCCAGAAAACCTTCTCCCTTCCTGCCTTCACCCACACAAGAGGGAAACCCAGGACAGTGATGTAGCACCACTGACTGTTTAGCCAGACACACTTGCAAGGGCAGGCGTGACAGGGTATCTGGCAAATCCACGTGCAGAACACCACACACCTCTCCAGGCTGCTGTTATTGTCAGACATTATGCAGTTCCGGGCCTGCATAAGTCACATCACCAAGGAGTATAAACCTTCCCAACTACAACCTGAGTCTCACTGCTCACACATGCCTCCCATCTTCCCAGAGTTAATGCAGATAGAGAGGTGGCAGCTTTTAAACCACACTGAGCTGACTGTGACTATCAGCACACTGCATTTTCTGAAAGACTAACTCTGCTGTTGCACTCCTACATTGAGATTATATGGCACTATTCAATTTTAAGAGCAACTGCAAGTCTCTTGTCTTCTCTTAGTGCTCTCAGACTTTAAACCTGTATATGAAAGTCAGGGTGAAAGCATTTTGCTTTTAAAAGAACTAGGCTTTCTACCACATAGTCACAAAGGCTAATACAAAAATCACACCTCCCGCCTTTACGTGCACTTACCATTTGGTGACATGCCTCCCGGCCCAAAGCTCTGCAGTCTGTTCTCCTGCAACATGCTCTAGACAGTTCAGAGACCGGCTAAGTATTTAAGTGAAGGTTTTGCCCTTGAAGCCTCAGCACCTCTGTATGGGCTCACCTTACATCTTCGGACTAGCACAGCTTTCTCTACCTCCATATGAAGAGGTACATCTGTGGCACACAGAGACCACTAGCAACTACTAGTGGTATGCCGACCACAGTGGCAAAGGCAGCCACTGCAGAGTGAGACCTCGAAAAAGGCCTAGAGACAATGCTACCTACAGCAAATAGCCAGAGCACATCCCCAAACTCCAGGCAGTACAGCACAGCTCAGAAAAGGACTAACCCCCCAGGTCTGACCTTAAATAGAAGCCACAGAGCCTAAGGGCGGGGATGTGTGTAGACCTCATGTGAAGCCTGTTAAGGGCAATTAAGGCTTATTAGCGCCCTCAGGGCCCTGTCGGCTGATTCGCTGATGTCTGTTCCTGCTGGAAAACTCCACAAGAAACATCAAAGCGAGTTTAAGCTCAGGACGGCTTGCCTTGGGAAAGCTAGCAACAGCAATGCCATTAGCAACTCCTTCCCTGTATGCTTGTAAGCGAGTCCTTTCTGCAGGACTTGTTTCAGTCCCTCAGTAGCTTTCTGAGTTGCTGCAAACCCTGCGCACCTCCCCTGCCCCAAAGCTCCCCTGAGATGGGGGTGTTCACCCCCCCTTTCCTCCCAGCAACCCTGTGCTCTGCCCCCAGGCTCTTTGCCCTTTTCCTGCTGCACCCACTGACCCGTCAGCTCCAAGAGATAATTTTGTTATGATTTGCTCCTCGGATACACATATTTGTCACCTTTCCTCTCTGCTTTTCTGTGAGCCTCTGAGAAGCTTTACCTACAAGCACCTTCTGCTTGCCTTTCTGGACAGGTCCTCCTGGCGCCCTTCGTTGGGCTTTTTTGGTTTACTTCCTGCATCTTGGTCTCCACAAACAAACAAACAAACAAACACGTTGAATAATCTTTTGGGGTTTTTTTCTGTGTGCCATTTAGGAAAGCTTAGTTCACGTGTCATCTGTGCTAGTTCTGTCCCAGATGTTTCCATCTGGATTGAGACTCCCCAGCCTGTGGCTAAATGCCACGCTTGCAGAAACAGAATGTTCAGAGGCCCTGTTTCCCTCTGGGGAATGGCATAGCCTGTACTCCATCACCCACTTGGCTGCCTCAGGCACAGTGACAGGGTGCCTGCCCCTACTTACAGTTTTACTGTTTACAGTTTTACTGCCAAAGGTTAATGAACACATTATTGTTCCAGGTCTGGAAAATACATGACTCCTTCTGCAGTTTCAGCCCTTTCACCCTAAAACAATTTTGCCAGGAATTCCAAAACCAGTGGCTGTTTGACAGGTGCTATCCTCTTTCATTTTCGTTTGCCCAAATCTTGAGCCACGACACTCCAGCATTATTTCAGACTACAGCAAGGTTTTCTTCACTATACTATAAATTTCAAAGTCATCTGCAATGTGTTTTAATCATCAACCTTCAGAGACTTAATTTGCAGTAGTGGTAGGTAGTTAGCTTTTTCCTACTCCTCAGCTCCATGCATCAGCCAAAATTTTTCACTGGCATTAAAAAGAGGTATTGATAAATTATTTTCTTTAATACTTTAGAATATAGACTGCAATATCCATCTCAGTATTCAAGCCCCTTGCATGAATGCTTCTTTCACCTTGATGCCAGCAGACTGACCCTGAGGCTGGTCACCAGCCCAGGAAGGCTTACTGTGAGTGGTGGCAGCACTCCGGTAAAACTGGCTTATTTTGGGAAGCATTGGGGGAACAACCTTTTACTACTAGGAATGACTAAGCATTGGTATCCAAATGTGCCAAATGACCGACCTAACTGCAAAACCACCCTCTCTTTCCCAGGAGATTTTCTTGCATAAACAGGTAACACAAAGAGAGTACGAACAAGACCTTCCTCCATTCAGATATGAAAGCTATAGTTCCAGTTTTACGCTCCAACCTACTGCTGTTAAGCTTGGCTTTTCCTTTTCAGCATTATGGTGAGCTTCACACTGTCCCAGATAGGATGTCAAATTTCATATGATTTCAGTCGATATTTTAGGGATGTTACAAACAAGCTAGACATGAAGCTGCTGAGCTCAGCTTAGCCCAGCCAGAAGTCTGGTATATCTGAGCACATACAAAACACATTATTAGGAACCTAAGTAACTACTCCTAAAACCAGGTATCTGCTTGTGATGATGTTAGCTCAATGTAAGCGGTTACTGCTTTCTTCAGCTAGAAATTACTGTCTCCTCAATAGAGAGTAGCTGACACTTGGCATGGTCTTCTGTTCTGCAGACTAATGAAGTTCACTTGAAAACTTTTCAGGGTTTATTTTACATTGTAATAGAAAAGGAGCTGTTGTTACGTCTCAGCTGTGTGGAGGCAACTTCTATTAAGTGTGTAGTAAGCTGTATATGTGCTCTTGTCTGAGAGGTCAGGGAAGTGGTCAGACATTTGATGAGTTAAATAAAAGTGGTGTGGATTGTTTGCTTTTGGACTAGGAAACTTAAATTCCACTTCTCTTAAGTGTTAGGCACCAAACTGCTTTTCTGGGGGATCTGATCCTTGTTCCATAGCCTAGATGTCAGAATCCCATTGAGGAAAGGAGGCAGGTTTGAAAGACAGTAGAATCTTATGTCCTCTCATTGCACTGTGTTATACACAATCAAATGCATTTCTTTGCAGAAGGTGTTAATCTGACTTGCATACTGTTAAAGTTGCTATTAAGCCTGAACTGAAAAGGACACTGTATGTTTTATTTATCCCTTCTCAAAGGGATTAGTTTTGTTTATAAACTTGCATGCTTTGTATATACTTAAATGTGCATAACATACTTCATTTCGTGGCTCATCTTCACCTTCATCCCTGCTAATATTTTCTGATTAAGGGACAGATTTGATGCCAAAAAACTGAGCTGACTTCTTTTAATATTCTCTCTCTATGAAGACAAAGAGAGATGCATGAACTTGGAGGCATATCTAATGATCACACGTAAGTAGGTGCGGGTAAGCCTTTTTTTTTAAACAATTAGAAGTCAGGCAATCTTGTTAGCCAGCAGTGAGTGGGAGGTAACATATTCCAAGCTGGTTTGCTCAGTCTCAGCACCACACTGCCCATAACCATATTACTCCCAACTGGACATTTTGAGCACAAGCTGAACTTATGTCTACATTGAAAATACTGCAACAGCATGTAGAAATGTCCCAAAAGTAAATCTACAATAGAAACATCAGAATTTGTTCCAGACAGGAGGATAATATGAAAGTTTCAATTTATTGCAGTAGACACAATGGGTAAAGGCAGATCAACATTTATCACATCCAAGAAATGGGATGCACTGAAAACCATCTGTAAAAGGGAAGGCCATCCATTCCAGAAGACTAGCCCAATCACAGATAATATTTCTAAACTGAGAGGAGTGCCCAAAAGCATGTTCATCAGTCACATCTACAGATCTCCAATCTCCTCTCTGGACTTGCTGCACAGTCAAATTGCTGTTCACTATTTCTACTAGTGAGCTAAATGAAGTCCACAGCATGAAATCTGTGAGCAGCGCACATCCTCTGAGGGACCCTGTATCTGAACCAGGAGGTGCTGAAATGAAGACCCTGTGATGTCTGCACAGGAGGAAGGCAAAGGGGGGTGGTAGCTATCCTAGGCAGGAGATGGCTTCCTCCCTACCCAGTTGGTTCTCCCTCCCTCATGAGCCATCAATCAAGCCTTTGCAATCAATGTCTGAGCTAATCACAGGCCAGGGAAGAGCTGAGCACTCAATATCTGGAGTCACATGCCCTGGGGAAGCCTCTAGTTCCGCCAGAGACAGAGCTTTTCTTTTATAAAGACATTCCTAGGTGAACAGTGGGTATCATCTCCAGCTGCTATTCAGACATACCTCTAATCCTGTCCGTGTTGCCTCTGTGGTGGAGATCATGGATTCAGGTGCACTTTTCCCATTTGGCACAGCTATGGGCCAGGAGCAGAACTCAAGTATCACAAAGCCAGCGCCATTCATCAACCTGTTATCAGTCCTGCCTCACCTGCAGAGGTGAGGGCACTATCTCAGCCAGAGCTGTCTCGCTGCATTGCCCACGGAAGCAAAGCCATAATTCATACTTGACAGGATGTGTGGGCATGCAACACGTGGGAGCAACACACATACATACACACAGAGGAGACACACAGGTTAAGCAACATAAAGAAAGAACCCAAACATAATTAAAGCTAGTTATTTGGAGGCCAAACCATGCCCTTCCTGAATGCTTCCACGAACATCGTTCCTGGTCATCTGTTCTGCTTCATCTTTTCCCCTCCTCATGGCAGCAAAATGCTGCCAGCTGCAGCATCAAAGCTGACAATCTTAAGTGATGGTTTCCAAAAGAGGTCCACCTTTTTCCAGGAACGGTTGTTGTGTCTTTCTTTGCTTTTCTGGGAACCTCTGAAGTTTGCAGCACAGTTGTGCCTGCAAGGCTATAGCAGTAACCAGAACTGTCATTCCTTCCTTAGAGGAGTGCCCGTTCCTAGAGCCCTTGATTGTGGAAACAGTGCCTTTAAAGTCTAGGGCCTGCAATGGAAGAAACCAAACAGCATCTCCAAGGGGCGAGGGCTATAAGCCATCACAGGCAGTGGAGAGGAATCACTTCTGTAGTGCCCTCAAGCTTTTTACCACTGGGACAGGGACAGCAAATGTCCTTCAATGAGCAGTGTTAGAGTTGCCTGCTTGGCTCAAGTTGACAGGACTGGATCACAAAGTTTGCTACAGCTACAGCCTGCATCTCACAGCTGATGCTCACACACATCTTGTAATCCTGCTTTCAAACTTAACTATTGAGTGACCAGTATATCTACATAGAGCTGTATCATGCAGGTCTATGTGTTGCTTCCCTGGTGCCCTTTACATTGTTGATAATTTGATTCACTTAACAAGTGCAACATTCATGGAACACCCAGAAAGAGCTGGTATGTGGTAGGGAAAGATAAAAAGGGAACTTCATTTCACATAAATATTGTTAAATCCTGTTTATACCTCCATGAACTTCTTTCTCTTCATATTTAAGCTTTATAGTGGAGTACAAGGTACAGAGCTTCTTTTCATATTCAAAGTTTACAGCAGAGCTTCAAGTACATATTAATATAGGAGCTGTAATGTATTCTGAGTTAAGCTGTCATAAAATCTGGGGCTTTTCACATCATCACTTTTGAAGGTCGGTGCCACAGAGAAAAAGAAGCATCTGTATTGGATCACCATGAGGGTTTGTAATACATTGCAATAAATACTGCAATATATTTCATTTTTATATGTTTTTGATGAAGAGGCAAAAGTGCATCTTCAAAAGTTGCTTTTCAAAAATTGCTCATCTGTTTGGAACGGCTGTAAAAGAGATTGAAGCTAAACATTATTCATGGATACATTATGGCTCCTCACTGAGACCACAGCTGAAATGAGAAGAGAATTCCAATGATATTTCGTTTGGGGTATTGATTTCTCTGAGCTCTTCCCACAAACCTATTGCATGTGCATTCCAGGCAAGTATGAGAAGATGTAGATTATCCTAGCTGGTTTTCTTCCCTATGTTTATTTTTCTTCCCCCAGCTTGGTTATAAACATTTTGCTAATTTTGTGCTTTGATTCTCCTCAAACTAACACTTGTTGTTCAAAGAGTGCCTAAATCAATTCAAAAGTGATGTGTGGAATGCTTTGCCCCTCACTGCACAACAATGATGAGCAGCGGCTATTTCACTGTGAAACAACACTTGTCAAGAATTTAGGTTGCTGGATTCAGAAGCCTGGAAAAGTCCCAGTCTGAAGCACGAGCATAAGAAATGCTTGCAGTTCCCTGCCTCTACCTGCAGTCTCATACAGGCTGGAAAGGCACAGAAGAATCACAGAACCACAGAATCATTTAGGTTGGAAAAGACCTTCAAGATCATTTAGTCCAACCGTTAACCTAAGTACTAAAGTGCCACATCTATATGTCTTAAATACCTCCAGGGATGGAGACTAAATTACTTCCTTGGGCAGCCTGTTGCCGTGCTTTCTGTGAAGAAATTGTTCCTAATATCCAGTCTAAACCTCCCCTGGCACAACTTGAGGCCATTTGCTCTCGCCCTATCACTTGTTACTTGGGAAAAGAGACTGTCATATTTGCTAACTTCCAGTCAACTGGGACCTCCCCAGTTAGCCAGGACTGCTGCTAAATGATTGAAAAGGGCTCAGTGAGCACTTCCAACAGCTCTTTCTGTACCCTTGCATGGATCTCATCTAGCCCCATACACTTGTGTACATATGCAAGGGTCATACTCAAGCTGGGATCAGCTTGAGAAATGTTAAGATAAAGAGTCCAGATTACAGCCTTTCTATTAGATTTAGTTAGGGACCCTAGAGCCTACCAATATGCATTTTATATCAAGAGACAATTGCCCCAAAGTGTATACTGGCACAGCAAAGTGCACTCTACCATGGGCACGTCAGCAACATCCCTGAAGGAGTGAAGAGTATGAAAGAAGTTGTAGACATGGTAGTAGAGTACTCCATCTGGGCAAATTTTCTTTGTCATGAAGTCTGGCCCTGACTTTTTATTTGCAGCAGATTCTTCAGTAGTTAAGCTACAGAATTTAGGGTTGCCCTAGGACTGTCTCTGAAGCACCCCTATTATTGGGTTAAATGATCTCATCAGGTCACCATGAGGCACAGTGACAAAGGAGCAAGGGTGCTGTACTGTAGTTACTTCTCGCAATAGTTTAACCTTGACGAACTGAAGTCAGTCTGACTCTTGGTAATGCAGTCAACTCCTGGAGTAATGAAATTCCTGCTTATTCTGCATTCCTGTGCGCCTGGTAGCTGCTGTTAAGAAGACAACTGCAGGTTTTCAGCAGTTTCTAAACCGAAAAATCCCAGGGGACAAAGAAGCAGCAGTAGCAACTTCAAGTTATGCTTCTGTCTGCAGGGCAACAAGATGCTCAGAGGCCAGTGTGGGAACTAGCATGCTGCATGGGCATCTTCTGTGGGCTGTTACCCATCTTGGTGCAGCTCAGTATATACTAAGGGATTCCCTGCTGACTTGTGCCACCTCACTCTCTGTGCTGCCTTACAGAGTTGCCAATGGCAGCTTTGCATACAGACTGCATTCATCGGGGGTGTTCATCCCCTCCAGATGCAGGACACCAGCATATGAAGTTTCAATCAGAAAGCAAATGTTCTTTATGGGGGGATCTCCCTTTCACAGCAGCTACAAGCCTGCCATAAGAAACAGCATGCAATGGCCCTTCTCCTTTTTGGATAAGCAGACCAGAGTCAGTTGAGATTTCCCCTAAAAGAAATACTGTTTTTTGCATTCCATGGTGACTTATTTATGTCATTATATATTGAATCCTGCTAGAATGGCCTATTAACTACAGAATATCAATATATTGCTCATGTTCCAGAAGAAACTCCATTAATAATAACATAAATTACATACAATTTTATGAACTCACGATCCTCTATGATCCTTTATTAAAATGTCGCAGGCGAACGCTAGGTTTTACGGTTGGATCTGCCTTAGCTGATGAAGTGGAAATATCAAAAAGGCAGGGTTGTTATAGCTATAGAATCATAGAATCACAGTCTGGTTTGGGTTGGAAAGGACCTTAAGATCATCCAGGTCCAACCCCCTGCCATGGGCAGGGACACCTCACACTAGACCATGTCACCCAAGGCTCTGTCCAGCCTGGCCTTGAACACTGCCAGGGATGGAGCATTTGCCACTTCTCTGGGCAACCTCTGCCAGTGCCTCACCATCCTCACAGTAAACAGCTTCTTTCTTATATCAAAATTCCCCTGTTTCAGTTCAGTTTAAACCCAGCACTGCTTGTCCTATCACTATGATCCCTGATGAAGAGTCCCTCTCCAGCATTCTTGTAGGCCCAAGTGAAGTACTGGAGTGATTCTTCAAACATTTCACATTATGAAACAACACACACCCAACCAACAATAAAAAATTTCAAATAAAACTTTGCATTTCTGCCTTTCTTTTGATCCACATTTTAGGGTTTTCCAAACCCAGAGTCTCATGCTTTTAATACATAGATAGTGACCAAGATCTCCAAGTATCTCAAATTTGGAGTGCCTGTTTCACTATTAGAACAACTTGATAAGTTTTGTTTGTTTTTTGTGTTTGGTTTTTTTTTTTTAAATCAGAAAAATGGTTTTGTGAAGAAATATTCTTTGTGGAAACATGGGGCTTTTAGTGAACTTCTCTGGCCCAAGCTGATCACCTACAGATGCACTTGCTTGCCAAAACTGCATGGAGAAGAGAGACAAAATAGCCCACCGACCCAAAACTTACCTTTTGTGACCAGCATAGTATTTGTGAAGATAAGACCAAAGTTTGAGCCTTGCTCATTTTATAGCTGAGCCTACTGCATTTAAGGTCTATCAGACACCAAATTAATATCTTGCCTTCAGTGGCTTTCCACACAACCTTTGAAAGACATAGGCTTGAGCCCAGGTAAAAAGTGAAAAATCTTCTGAATCCAATTTAAAATGTTAGAGAACAGAAACATTTTTCACTCCACATCTACTTGATTCCAATTTTAGGGGGGAAAAAAAGGGCACTTGCAGCTAAAGAACCCACAATAAACCCCCAACCCAACAAACTCCTAGCTAGCTACCCTAACAGTTATGACAAGTTAACTAGGAGCAATCTTTCTATTTTGTTTTCATTCAAGGTTTGTTTGAAATGGCATAGGAAGCACAGGCATAAGCTGAGACAATCAGCAGGTAAATATTGAGCAGATTTATTTTGAAGTCTGTATCTTCTCCCATTGACAGCAGCAATAAAGCTTTCAGCAGTGTAAAAGTCTAGAAAAACATTCCCTGAAACTATGGCCAAATGGATCTATTTTTCACTCAAACCGTATACCGTATGGGAGCCATAAACTGCCACAGGGTCACATTTAACAGGGGAACCAAGCTAAATAAAAGAAGAACCAAGCATGTAACTTAGCCTCCAACTTTCCCTGCCCTCCCACTGTAATATGAATCTTAGTGATTTGAAAACCGAGTTGGTTTTGCTTAATAAATAAATAAATCAATCGTTTACTTTGACACTCAGTGAATTTAGCTGGAAGCAAAATGAGATCTTTTGAATACTCTTTGTTCTTGCACTGTTTCTGACAGAAACCCAAAATCCAGCAATAATGGAGTGTAGAAAAGACACTTTCTTTTGACATCTATAAAGAACAAATAGGTAGAGTGTTATCTCAAGTTCAAAAAAACTAAGAAAACATTAAAACCCATACAGCCAGGGTGTACGTTAGGTGGGAACTTTTAATCTGTTAATGTCTACTGACACATCGTCATTGGTGCTACAGAGCTTCTGGATGGACTTGCCAATCATGTCACTAAGATGGGGATTGGTTTTTTTCCATGCAGTGACCACAGATGACTAATGACTTTTGGATTAGATTTATTAATGTTTTCTACTTGTTTCTGTTACCGTGTATGTTTGGACAGAACATCCAGAGTACCCTCGGGTTTTGTGTTTGCTTTTATATTTTCCATTCATCTTGACAGCCTTACTATTGAAAAAATAAACAGATAACATTTTTTCAAGACCAGGACAAAGGCTTCTGCAGTGCCCTAAGAAATGACATTCAAGACCACTTATCTAGTTTTACTGAATACATCTTTTCAAAGCTTATGATGCAAATTTAATGCAAAATTTTAATGCAAATTTTAGAAAACCATAAAGCTCTGGAGTCACAATTTTCTACATGTCTACACATTTATTAGGGACAATTTTAATTTAGCTTCAAAATGGCAAATTCTAGTGCTAGACATTTTATTGTGAAGTCTTAACAGGCCAATCCTTCAGTTCTCTTACTACTTTGCCAACCCTCCCTCTTGCTAAAGATCAGTATTTGAAATGATCACAAATAATCAAAACCTTCTTCTCTCTTAAGAAACTAGAATGATCCTGCCCCTTCACATTGCTCCAAAATAAACCAAAAATCTTGCAAACCAGAAAACTCTCCAAACTTCATTGCCTAGTAATGAGGATTGTTGTTATAACAACTTGTGTTCCTCATCTGAATAGGTTTATTGTAATCATTACGCAGCACCAGTATCAGTATCAGCACAGCCTGAATGCTGATGTTTCTGAGAAGGTTGTGAGTTAAAGAGACATTAAAATAATCTAGGAGCAGCACAACCATTTCAATGTCTTTCTTACAGAATATTTCAAATCTATTTTCACATCATCCTGAAGATTTTTCTTTGATAAAGCTCCCAATAAAAGCTGTCATTTCCTTTCAGGAGAATTCAAGAACCACTGACCAGCCCAAAAGAATAACTGTTGCTGCAGAATGAATGCAGAAGAGAAAAGAGACAGATCAGTACAGATGTAACTTTTCTTTGAGAAGGTACTGGCTTTCTGTAGACAATGGAAATATGCTAGATCCAACGTGCCTTGATTGCAGTAAGGCAGTCAGGGGAACTGCTAGAGTAGAGAAGCTGGGAATTAGAAAGCTGATTGATTGTAAGATGGCTTCGGAAGTAAAGGGAGATGAGTAGCACTGCAGTAAAAAAAGGAACTTCCAAACTAGAGGGAAGCTGTTAGGAGAACATCTCAGGTCTCAGGACATGCTGTGTTCAGCTTTTCTTTAATGACCTTTACACAAGGAAAAAACTTGAAACTCTACAAATACAACATGTGGATGTTGCAGACCTGAAAGACACCACCAGAAAGGAGAAATGGATTACCACGCAGAGAGAACCAAATGCCCTTCGGGAACAAAGTGGGAAATGAGAGACAACATAGCAGTACTAACAGCCGTAGCACTGTACAATGCTATCGACAAAAATCCTCTTATGTGCTGGAAGTTAATCAGCTGAAATTAATACAGAACGAGGAAAATCTCCTTGCAGATAATCAGCTTGGAAAAACAAGAGACACCAATCTGATGTGATCATTAAAGAAACAACTAATATTTATCAAGCAAAGTCACTCTAGCAAAGATGAAGGGAATTAACGCTTCCCTATAAAACCCTGGTTAGAGTTTATCTAGAATTCAAAACACAACTCTAATCACAAAGGCTCAAGAGATGTGAATTCAGATGGAAAAGCTACACAGTGTGGCTACTAGGATGGTGGGGGAATGAAGTACCCATCCTGCAGAGGGAGAACAGAGGTATCTGCCTTGCTGAGGGGACAAAAATCTGCACTGAAAAAGAATACAGTTTGGGTACCTGAGTTTTGAAAGTGTGAGCTGTTCACCGTTTCTCTTTCAGACGGATGTACATTGACTTTGTTCCTCCAGGGTGTTCCTATCTTATTCTCTGAAAATGCATCTTACAAAACATGATCAAACCAAAACCCAATCAGCTCCTCCCTGTGCTTTTGAGAAGCCCAAGAAAGAACATCACCCTGCCTGGTTAGTACTTCTGTGAATAGGGCTGATCTGTAAAGCCTATTTTACAGCATGCATATGCATTCATAGTGCAGAACCTTATAATACAGACTTGCTGCAAGCAGAATGCATTAGAAAATACTCATATTTCATATGGTCCTTAATCAATGTTTTTCTTTCCTTTTCAAATCCAAGCAAATGTCACTGCTTTGCAACTTGCTGTCCAACACTGTTGTGACATAAGTTCTCATTAATCAATTCCTTTTTAAAGTAGGAACACTTTGAAGGCTTCATCCATTTAGTTCTTAAACTTGGAAAGAGCACGGTTTCTTTTTAATGAGCACCAAAGTTTTCCAATTCCTTGAATTTCTGAGTTACGTGTAATGAAAATGGTTTTTTTCCTACTGTTGCAATCCAGCCACTCTGACAGCATATATCCAATAACATTTTTAGTATGATTTGCTGCAAAATTTTCCTGATACTATAGCAGAAACTCAAACCCAAACAGTTTTCACCCCTCACTTCAGAAAGAGGTGTCTGTATATATACATGTTCAAATATAACAGTATAGGGGAGGAGACAGTGTTATTTTCTTTAAAGAAATACTTTTCACATCTCCTGTTCCCACTTCTCTTTTCCATTGTTTATGTGCATTTCTTCCTTCTTCTCATTTCTTGCCTTTAATTTATGGGGTTGTAGACACTTTGCACAAAAAGAGCCAAGAATGGTCTTCCTGACATTAATTTCTTATACGCACGATATCTTGAAAAAAAATTCCTTCCTTAGTGTCTGCAAGAGACAGCCTTCCAAAGCAGCCTCACAGAGCACCAAATGCCAGTGATGCACAGCAAACATTCCCCGAATTAATTATAGATTGATGGAAATGAAGGGAGAAAAGTAGAAGCCATAAAATCCACAGAGTGCTTTTGAGAATTTCAGTGGAATAACTACATCTGCTTGCGATACAACTCAATGCATCATTTTGCCTTCTGGTAGCATGCAAAGCCATTTTCATCTCCCAGTCTTGAAATTCCTTAATGAGTTAACAAGGAGCTCTGTTAAATGAGATTCTATTATACAAGCTAAAGACCTAAACAGGACTTGTTTTCAAATGATTCACTATCCATCATCTTACTATTCAAAATCTAGCTTTAGAAAACATCACAGGTAACATCCCTCAAAGAGGAAAAATCTCAATACCTACCTTGTTCTTCACAGTACTACTTTTTGCAGTCTATTGACTAATTGCAACCCACTCAGGCACACACAGTGATGATGACTAACTGAATGCCAAATTATCCATTTCTTTTGCCCAGTCTAGTCCCACACAACATCTATTCCCAAAATGCGAAGGAAGATGAAATGGCCTCTGATGAGCTTAGATTTAGGTCATCTGGATCTGTAGCCAATAGCAACCCATTTTAACTGACTGCAGGTTTGCATTAACACCATGCCAAACTCAACTAAAGGACTCTCTTATTCATGTGGGAAAGACAACGCATTGTAATGGAGACCTCAGAAAATGCATCTTCATTTTTCACATCATAGAGTCATACAGCACTCTTGAAAGAAAGGATGCTCTAATGGAGGGTACTGAATTAGTTCTTACATGATCTCATGTTATTATATGCTTTTCATATGACCCAGCAAGTGATTAACCTCTCCATGCCCTTTTTGTAAAACAGGAATAAAAATGCTTCCTCTTACTCACCGTCTGTTTGTCTTCCCTGGAGTGTGAGCTCGTAGGGCATGAATTCTCTCCTTTGAGTATATGTAGAGCCTTGCACAGCAGGACCTCTCTGCACTGTGCCATCTGAATATAATGCTTGGTAACATGTAATGAACACTGACTTTCTGGAGTATTCTTGATACTTTGAAAAGGCTTCTGTTACACTCTCGTTCCTAAGCAATAGCATGATCCCAGTCATTCTAACACTTGAACCTACTCCTAGAGAGGATGTGCAAGATAAAAGCTTATGAAAAAATATCTCCAGCTTACGTACACGTATGTGTGCCTTATGGTATGCAACACATCACTCTTGTGTATCTCCCTTAGCAGCTAGCCCTGGGATCCAGTGAAGAGGACAAACCCTACCAGCTCCTTGGTATTATAGGCTACCAAAAACAGAAAAATCCACTTATGAGAAATCCTTCTCTCAAAAAAATATTCCAAGACCTCAGAGGTCCTCAGTTAGAGCTATGTCCATTAGCTGCGGGCTGAGGTACCACGTATTTCTCAGTTTGTGTCCCAAGGAGTTGTGCATGCACTCATCAAAATCATCAGCCTTGAGGCACGGATGGGAAGGTTAGTTCTGTCTCTGAATGACCACGGTGCCACAGCCTCAGCTCTGGCACAGCCACAGAGCCACTGGTCTTTTGTTCTTCTCCTCCTGCGGCAGACAGAACAGCTGATGCAATGTAAGATTTTGGGGGAGAGAGTGTCATTTTGTTCTATGGTTTTGCAGGACTCAATGCAAGTTGTTCCAAGTGAATGGAGGCGCTCCCAGAGGCATCTTGCTGGCTCTGTGTGCTGCCCATGCTGCCCTGAGGGGAACTGGAAGGGAAGACAGAGCTTGACTTTGTACTGTTGTGTCCTGGTTTCGGCTGGGATAGAGTTAGTTTTCTTCCTGGTAGCTAGTGCAGTGCTGTGTTTTGGCTTTGGTCTGAGAATAATGCTGATAACACACTGATGTTTTAGTTGCTGTAAACACTTGTGTTGGCAAAGTCCAAGAATCTGCTTCCTCCTCCTTACTGCAGGGAAGAAATCATTACTTGAGGCTTTCCAACCCACGGTGCATTTCACCAAAAACTCCAGGCTTTGCTACTCCTGCGTGAGGGCTCCTCGAGGCTGAAGTGGGCTGCTGGTAGCTCAGTGGACCCTACATATCAGAGTTCATCCGATGGATCCATACCCTGCAGGTTCCCCACAAGGTTCCTGTTTGGAAATGAGGCAACAACACACAGGTGAATTCTTAGCTTTGCAAAAATCTCTGGGAGCAGGACAGACACCAAGTGAGACTTCGTTAAAAGTTTAAAGAAGAGGTGGTCTGGCTCTAAGCTCTCTGTCAAATCACATTTCACATGGTGACAGATCAAATTTAAAGGACACTGCCCTGAAATTCAGGAATGCTGAATAGGAATCTGATTTTTCAGCTTTTTAAAGCATTCTTCTGTCTCCTTCTACAGCACTTTCCCAGACACTGTTGAGCTTGGACACCCTGAACACGATCCTACTTATGATCATATTCCTCTGAAAACCATTTCATCTTGGAACAACTGAATTGTGGTCTTTTACCCATCATAACAACATTTAATATGTCCCATTTAGAAAACACAGACACTGAGAGTTCATCTCCAAAAGCTAGTTTTCTATTGATGCTACTTCTAGATAGCAAAAAACATTGTTCAGAAGCCTATCATTATTGTTTCATCAAACAAGCTTTTGACATAGGTTAGTTGTTTTGTTGGGGTTTTTTTAACTTTCCTTCATACACATTTACACAAGGAATTCTTCTTCAAACATTCTCTATTTTATCACACTAACTTTTCTCCAAAGCCTTTGTTGCTGTTAGCACACAAGCCTGTGCACCAGGGTTCACTTTACAAGTTATAAAGATCTCATTAGCATTTAAACTGGTCTTCCAGTTCTCGCACGTAATTCTTTGGATTCATTTCACAAAAACCCCTCTTTTTACTAGTTGTCCAAGACCACATCATTAACTTAGTTTTAGATGCATTCAGTCTCTACTGAATTTTCTAGATGATTTTGCTTCTTCTAAATATAAACACTGTCTGTCTAAACACTGGACACTTCTTAAATGAAGAATAAATTTATCTGAAGGCGGTCTACAAGGATGCTGGGGAGGGACTCTTCCTTAGGGACTGTAGTGGTAGGACAAGGGGTAATGGGTTCAAACTTAAACAGAGGAAGTTTAGATTAGATATAAGGAAGTTCTTTACAGTGAGGGTGGTGAAGCACTGGAATGGGTTGCCCAGGGAGGTTGTGGATGCTCCATCCCTGGCGGTCTTCAAGGCCAGGTTGGACAGAGCCTTGAGCCACATGGTTTAGGGCAAGGTGTCCCTGCCCATGGCAGGGGGGTTGGAACTAGATGATCTTAAGGTCCTTTCCAACCCTTACGATTCTATGATTCTATGATTCTATAAATCTGATTTTTGTTTTCCTTATCCTGCACATTGTTTCATCCTGCTGCTTCTAAACCATCTCTGGTTTATTATTTAGACTTTTCATTAAGTGTTTGATCTTCTTCCGTTACTGTATGCTCGTAGGAGTTTTAAGACTTATTTATCCAATGCATTAACATTTCTTGTTTCCTCCTCTGAAAACATATGGCCTGTTTTGGCTGTCTTCCTTAGCCTGCCACATCTATTCTGCATTTATCTTTTATGTACAAAAAGTATTTCTGAGAAAACTCTTCTCAGGTGGGGGCCCATTATTTCTGTTACAGTTTGATCTCAACTCAGAAATTGCAGAAGATGTTTGGTCTTCCATGTTTGGCATCTGTTTCAAATATGGTAGGACGCATAAAAAGCTTTCCTCTTCTGGTTTCCTCTATCAAATAGATAGCTTTCAGAAGTTTCATTCTTTCTTAGGACTGTGTATGCTTTATCTCTCCTTAGCACACTTATAGAATCCCAGACTGGTCTGGGTTGGAAGGAACCATACAGCTCATCTAGCTGCAACCCCCTGCCACGGGCAGGGACACTTTCCACTAGAGCAGGTTGCTCCAAGCCCCTGTGTCCAACCTGGCCTTGAAACTGCCAGGGATGGAGCATTCGCAACTTCCTTGGGCAGTTTGTTCCAGTTACTCTGCTCCTGCTATCCTACTCAAGTTATCCAATGCCTTTCTGGACATCCTGAGTTGCTCTGGGCCACCTGGCCTTTTTCCACTTTACTGCATTTCTTCTACATTTCAGTTTGAATAGCACTTGGTAGTCAAAGAGAAGGCCAAGTCCAGAAGTCTATAAATATGAGGTATTCCTAATTAAATAACATATAAACCAATTTATAGGTGAATAAACTTATTGTGAGGAAGGTACAGTGTGTGCCACCATCAGCCAAATTAAGCCGCTATTAGCAGCAATTCTGGTTTGTATGATATGTTACTCAGTTTGAAGTGGTGTATTAGAGGGCCAGGATAATAAATGAAGGCAACAACAGGGACCATACGCTAGGTGTTTTAAATTTCTTTCAGTGTTAATAAACTGCAGTGGCATAAAATTTAAACAGGATTTTAACAGACATAGTTAATTCTGTAAACCAGACTGCCCTTTTAGCATTTTACCTTTAAACACATAACTAAAACACTACATAAAAAAAAGATAGTTCTTTCTCAAAGAACTATTATTCATTGTAATGCATAATCAAGGTTATTTTCTCTAAAAATCATTAAGTACTTGTCACCAAATTTTAAATACTCTAAATGGAGACCTGTAAAGAACTCATATATTTAAATAGCTGTGTTTTCACAGATCCATTAAATACTAACTAAATTGAGATAAAAGCATTTAGCTTCCACTTATGAGCAATTAAAAGAAGAAAAAGCTGTGTTGACAGGGCTGACACAAACAACACCCAAACCAAGCTTGTCTTTTCTGGAAGACTATTTCTGGAAGCTTTCCTGCATGTTTTTGAACTACTACTAGTTAAAAACCTTTCCTTAAGCCAGCCTGCAGCCAGAACTTGAATATAACCTGTGAAAATAACAGGTCAGACTGCCAGCCATATATTCCACTCATGTAAACTTCTGAGCACATACCTAGCTGCTATACACAGCAGGAGTCTCTGTTTGCAAGAAGTAAATGGCAGTTTTTCTACAGGAGTTTATCAGGGAAATAAAATGTCACACTCTTCACATTATTTGTTCCTTGCTTAAGACCCCTCTCTTCCTTGCACCTCCTATTCTTTTATGTTTCCATGTTGAACAGAATCTGGATCACAGCCTGTGAATTGTGTCAGGCCTTTTGTCTTTCTGCTCAAGGTGAATCAAGCTCCATAGAAATTGCTTACTGTAAAAATCGAGGCCTGTCTATTAATCTGCTTCAAATACATGGCATTGAAATAGCTCTGAGGAAAATGAGCTATTAATTGTATTGATCCTCATTTGGCCTTTTATATCACTGGTATTTTCCCCAGTGATCACTGTTAGCTCTGCAGGTTTTGTTAGCTCAAAATCCCACAGGCCAGCATCAGACTTTGGGGTGGAGGTTCCACAGCATTTGCCTTTTATGATTCAGATCCCTCCCTTGTTCTGACAGAAATGTGTTTGGCTTTAAGTCACTTGCTATTGTTCTATAAAATCCCAATTAAATAAATCCCCATTAAATAATTAAACTCTCTTTGTCTTACACATGGCTTTAAACATCAATTTTTGCTCCCACCTGGGGATCCCTTCAGGAATGGCTCTAATTTGCTCAACGTGTTAATTCTCCTAAAATACCTAAACTGATTAAAACATTTTCTATTTTTTTTTTTACTATTAAAAATTTCCAAAAGGCACAAGCTAGGTTTTGTTTTACTTAGGGTCATATTAAGATTTTGTTATTGTAATGTGAATGAAGGTAAGGCACAATTTTTTCAATCCAAGTTAGAGGAGCTATCACTGGTGCGAGGTATTATTTAGAGTGAGCAATGGCCTGACAGTCGAGGCTTTGGATTTTAATAGTTACTGAAATCTTCCTTATTCTCCCACCTTCCTCATCAAACACTGATTACACATTTCACATTTTGTATTCTACTTATCTGATAGCTTCTCCAGTTCTTGCTTGTAGACAGCAGAACACAGAAGGCTGTCACTTCTTAAGGCAATGGCAACAAATGTAGGAAAGCATGATGGCACTGGCAGAACAGATTACAAACCTCGCTTTCTTTTAAGTCTTCCAAATATCAGTCTCAGATGATCAAGGAGCTCAGGGGAAGTGTATCTTCCACTCTAAGTTACCACATTTGGTTTTAAACAAACTACTAGACATACATAATTCACAAGAAAACAAACAGGGTTTTTTTTACTGATTGTTGCATGCAAAATCTTTCTATTTAATGCGGGTAATAACCAATGTAAAATATACTAAACAGCATTCGCATTATTTCTACCAACTTCTTTTTCTTCCCGCCCCCATCCTCTCCATGGGAAGGGATAACTCTCTATTCCAATATATTTTAAATCACATCAGAATGCCAAATGATATCCTTTTTGCGTACATTTTGACCCTGATGTGTAAGTTTGACACTTGGAGCTGCAAACGATACAGCATCTGTCAAACAGAAATCGGTTTCTAACCTTTTTTTCACTACTCCACAATGCAAAAAGCAATAACCACACTGTAGATTAAATATACATTAGTACCATAATGTACATGTAGAAATAAAATAATAAAGATGCAACGGATTTTATGTTTTAGCAAATTTACCACCGATTAAAAAAACCCCACTAAATGTTTATTTGTCCATTCTGTTATTTCCTATATAAGGCTTATACTTTAATGCTTTACCAACATGCAAAGAAAACAACTCAGCTTCTTTTAAATGAACATTTTATATAATTATACAACCTGACATTGGAATTCTTAAAATAAAAATAGATCTTTGTAGACTTTTTGTGTACGAAGATCTTATATTAGTTGAGGTATAGCCCTTCTATCTGCAGTGCTGCAACACCATTTGCTTTGCTGTTCTTACCTCTTGTTGTAGCAAGCCGGGCTTTTGGGGCCCTCTTCATTGTTAGTAGAAGAGCAGATCAGCAATGCATCAGGCTGGGACAAAGAGGAATAAAAAGACTGAAGATGTTTCAATGAAAGCTGAAATTCATATATCAATTTACAACAGTTCTTGGGAAGGATAGTGAGAATTTATAACCAAATACTTTCTTTTTCACAAAATCCAAAGATGGTTTTACCCAGCTCTGACAGATATCCAGCAAAACCAACAGTGCCAGTTCCTTAACTGAATCTCGGAAGGGACAGATTATCTTCTCCTTAGAAACATCCTAACAACCTTCTCTAAAAGCAGTTACAGTTCAAAATCTCTCATGCTTATTCATAAAGTCCAAACCTAGAAGACAGAGTATGTGCCATGTGTTTATGCTTTGTATCTACCAACATTTAAATGCCGCTCGACTGTGTCTTGCATTTCCTACACAGATGCTTCTCCCATTCTCCTTGGCGACTTTTATCAAAGTTAACTGTCTCTTTGACAAGAGTTGAACTGTGAGGTTCCCCTGGCTAAACCACCAGGGAGAATGCAGGCATGCACAGTCATCTGGCTTATTCTGGATGTTTTTCACTCACCCCACATGTGTGGTCTGAGGTCACACATGACTGGAAACAGCTCTAACACGTTGGACTCTTCACGGGTCTTTCGCACCCAACCTGTATGTGCATAGCGGCCATTCACCAGAGGTTTCAAGATCTTACTGCCAGGCTGGGTTGCCACACATAAAAAAGTCTGACAACCAATTAAATATAACTTTTCTGGACATATTAAAAGGAGGCAGCTGGGAAAAATCAGGTAGCCCTAGAGTTGCCCCCTTCTGCTCCTCAGATGACAATGACCTTCACCAAAATACTCTTGTATGTATATCCTTCAAAGAGAAAACAAAGAATGGATTCACTTCTTCCTCGCACCCTCACAAGCAAAGTGGAAAAGAGAACAAAAGCTTTTTTTGTGTCTAAAAGTAGCCAAGTCACTGCACAGAAACACCTACGCTGCAGGCAGCCTAGGAGCATCCCCAAGAGACCAGTCTTCAAGGCACCATCTCCTAAGTGCAGAAGAAGAGGGAAGAGGGAAAAGGAATAAAAAGGAAGAGGCAAATATACAACATGCACCTGAAAGTCATTGTACAAAGTGCTAAGAAAGGAAGTCAAAGAAGGTGCTTTGATGAGCAACAAGGGTAAGAGTGAGGTGCAGCTAATGAGCATCAGAGGCCTCACATGACCCGAAGGCTGCAGGAGCCTTGTTGGGCCCAGAGGGGCAGTCACTCTTCTGTAGCATTGGAGACACTTTCCAACAGCACGAGTGTCTGCTCTGGCTTACACTGTCAAGGCAGAGCAGTTTTTTGCAATGTTAAATTCCCTTGGTTTCCATATACTTTCCCTAAAACTATAGATTACGAAAAATCGGGTCTAGAAACAATCCGTGGAAGGAGATTTGTCTATCTCTCAGCATACAGTTACATTATACAGCACATATTATTCTCTGATTAATCACATTTTTGGAAAATATAAGCTGCTTATCTGCTATAAGCTTGATTCCAGCTGTTTCAATCATGTGATTGCTTTTCCCCTTCACCAAGGAAAACACTGGTCCAAATTCTATCATAGTTTGTTGTATTTTCTATTAGTCCCACTAGGATGTTTTGCAGTTCACACAGAGCAAATACACATACCCACAGTGTGTCACACACAGCTTGATTCTGTGACTTTACCAAACTGGCTTCACATATGTAAATATAAGATATAAATATATATATGTATACACAATAGATATATATTTTTAAACCCAAACCTAGTTGGTTTTTTGTTTGTTTGTTTGAAAATGTTTGCTGGAGTATAAAAGTGTGTGGTAAGGGACATTAAAACATAAGAGCACAGTAGGCCAACTTATACCAATTGCTTCACAGTGGTACTACTGTCATTCAAGGACAAGTACTAAGTGAAAGTGCAATAAATAGTATATTAGGTCTATTACTGCAGGTATTTTAGCTACAGTAATATCTGCTGGAATTACTTGTGCTGTTATTAAAATGGATGATATTTTGGTAACAGTGTGCAAAGCAGGAACATGAACAGTTTCTTTCTGAATGAAGCGTTATTCCACATCTTTTACTCCCTAGGTTTTCAGATGAGTGGGCAAATAAATAACTAGGCAGAGAAAACTTTGTCTGCAGAAACAGAGACTAGGGATCACAGGGGCTCTGCAATAATTATTACAACATGCAAACAGGCCCCAGGACACAGCAGCTGGAGGGCAGGTGGGAAAGAGAAGGGAAAAAACACCGGGAAAGATGGAAGAGTAAAACCCTAACACCTTTTGCAAAAGAAATAGTGAGTTTTCAGATGTGCTGAAGATCCTTCAATTTAGTGTCTGCTAGGAAATGCAAACCTTGATGGTGGCATGGAAGCCATCAGAGTTTTGCTAAGTGTGTCAAAGATTATATTTCATTTTAAAACAGACAAGAGGGGACATATAGCAGAGACGGTCAAACCTACCTGCAGCTTCCGAGCAAGAAGAGACGGATTCCTAATACAGCATGAAGCTGGTTGAACCCAGTGCTGCTGTTTCTGTACAAATGTCTCGCTGTTTTTTAACGGTATTTGTGACCACAATGGCATACAGATACTCTTTAGCACTCTCCTTTCAAAAGCAGTAAGAGAAGCAAACCCAAAGGGTAGATCTAAGCTTTTTGGGCTCACCAGCATCACGGGTGCAGCAGGGAGAATGCGTCTATTACTGAAGGAGGTCCAAAGTTTCAGTTAGTTGAACTTAAGCAATTTTTTGCTAGTAAGCTGTGGCTATAATATTTTGCATGGATCACAACTTACATTTTCATTTGTCTATCTGCAAAAGATTGATGAGAGTTGTCACTGGTAAGGAAGAAAAATTGTTCTGATTCTGGCTAAGTGTAGAGCAAATCTTGAGATTTCTTGAGAAATGTATCATTTTATCACAATTTAAGGCCACATATATTTAATCCAAGAAACGGGCCACGGAATATGCTAGAATCTCAAGCTGCAGCACAAGGAAAATAACTGGTAAATTGCTCAATGACCAAGAAAAACTGGACAAGAAGCATTGAAAATTGCATTCTTAATTTAAAAACTAATAAAAAGATGGCAATACACAATAGTCAAAAGTATTTTAAGGAATTCTGAGACCCAACTTTTAGACTGAGTCCAAGCCGCAGATAACATAAATTTTGTAACAAAATAGAAGCACTGCTATCTTATCTGTGTAGAAGCCACAAAATTTACTGTCTCTCCTCACCGACACATTTGTCATCAGAGACATCCCTCAATCCATGTCTCCACGTTGTCATCATCCCCGAGGAACCTACAAACCAAGAACGCAAGGATCTGTGGTGTCGCTTCCCTGCAGTGGGGCATGAGTTGTCACAAGCATCTGACATGGCTGCAGGTGGCTATCAGGAATAGGAAGGTCAAACCCTCAGCTGACAAGAGACGGGTGCCCTAAGCTGGAGGGCAGGCAGCACTCAGCATAGCTATGCAAGGATGAAGGGGTTGTTTCAGCAACACTGCTAAGGGTGACAGCCAGTACCACAGAACAACACGTGGAGCTGGCTGATGTTCTCGGTCTGCAAGAGGTGCAGCATCTCAAAACTGCCTTCTGTTCATCCTCAGCATAAACTCCCCTCTGAATTTGCAGTCGAGTAGAAATTCTGGAAGGAGTAAACAATAGAAAACAACAACAGCAAGAACCTTTTAACAGTCAAATGACTTCACTGAAGTGTTTTGTGAGTACAGACTACTTTTGGGGGCTTTTTACAACTCATCCTATGAGTTAAAAGCAAAAGGAACATCCCGTCCTTCTTGACTTGAACAATATTTCAGTGTTTTATTCTCACAGTAAACAGCTGCTTAATCCAATCAGCCCTGGCTGATTAAATCCACTTCTATAGGGCAAAAATTGTCACAAATCTAAAAATAACCTTCACCTGACACTTATAGGCACAGTAGTGTGTCTTAGAATATTCTGTTTTCAAGGAAGTTATTCAGTTTCAGATGAATCCATTATTAACCTATAACTGTTTGCTGTATAGAAACATAGATGCTTTAACCAGTTATGTCTCTAATACAGCCACATGGAAAGTCCCAGATTTGTGAAATTACATTTGTATCTCTTATCAGCAGGATAAAATTAGCATGACTTCGCTCTTTTAACAAGCTAAAATATGTGAGCTGGCCCCATTAGGAAATGACTTGAAAAGATGAAGGGAAAACCTCAAAAATAAAAAAGCAGTAAGAGCAAAATTCACAATATCTAAAGATAATTGGTCTTTATATATGATGTCAGGGACATGAGACATCTATTTTCTTTTAAGCATTGGGAAAAAGTATTTATCAGCAACTTGTAGGTATTACTTGTTGTTATGAAATAGCTTTTATTAATCCAGATATTAGAAACTGTAATCAGCAGAGCAATGACAGAATCTGCAGTCTTGCTTTATCTGCTGTCTTCCAAATGAGATCCTAAAAAGCCACTGACGTTTGCAGGCCATAGGCAGAAAGCTCAGATGCACAATACACATGCCGCAGAACAGCAGCACAAGGAAACAACCACCTCCTAACATACCCTATTAAAGACAGAATGAACTTCAAGGGTGGATTTTTAGTACTCTAAGGTCAGGTCACCAGAGGTTTCTTAACCAGAGCATAGGACAGAATCATAGACTGGTTTGGGTTGGAAGGGACCTTACAGCTCATCTAGTTCCAACCCCCTGCCATGGGCAGGGACACCTTCCACTAGACCAGGTTGCTCCAGGCCCCATCCAACCTGCCAGGGATGGGACAGCCACAACTTCTCAGGGCAACCAGCACCCCCAAGACCTTCTCCTCAGGCCTGCTCTCAGCCCAGTCTCCGCTCAGCCTGTAGTTTTGCCTGGAATTGCCCTGATCCATGTGCAGGACCTTGCCACTTGGCCTTGTTGAACTTCATGAGGTTCGCACGGGCCCACCTCTCAAGCGTCTCAAGGTCAATAAGAGGTACAACAAAATAACAACAAAAGGTGGCTGACAAAATACTGCAAAATGCTTTCAACTGTGGCTTTTCAGATTAGATTTTTAATGAGATGTGTTGATGGCAACTCATTCATCTCTTGTCAGCATGAAGTGACTTCTTCAGTTGTTGCTAATTGCTTCCAGCAGTAATGTCTAGCACAGTATTGCAAAAGCACAGAAGATGTGGGACTTTAAAGAAAAGGAATTATTTCCCTGCTTAAAATGAAAGGAGGTGTAAGGTTATATATAACTTTATTGTACTTGGAAAAAATAATAAACCTAACAAATAACAGTCAGCAGGGGAAAAGATTATCTCCTTACGTTGGTATTTTATTATAAGCAGTAATAACAAAAATCTGAAATCCTAAAACTTTTGTTCACTCTTTTTTCGTTCTCACTCAGACAAATCTGCCATTTAACACTAATGATCTGAAAAGTCCTGTTGCCTTCACAGGGAATATTTCCCTTTCATAGCTCTGCGCTTCCCCTCTAATAAATCACAAAGCTAGCGGGCTTGCCTATCTATATTCACAGCTCTGGGTATTAAAAACAGGGGAAGTGGAGCTGGACAACTCACTTGTGTAAAGCAATCACAAGGACCACCATTTATTCCTAATGGCAATGGGTAAATAATTACTTGACATAATTGGCAATTATTCACCATTCGAAGGGACGAGACTGAAATAAAGTGGAAGGGAGAGGTCTCTAAGGGAGTGTCGGCAACTAAATGGATTGTTTATGGGAGACTTTAGATTATCATTGTGCCACAATGTTTTTATTTTTTAACAGGAAAATACAGTTGCTTGGAGATCATTATCATTGTATGAGAATGCATCATTTTCTGATGAAACTATGTTTTAGGAAAATGACATTTTGACTGGAGTTGAACCATTCATTCTTGGATATCCAACTGTTCAAAATACCTTTTCAAAAATACAGCATTTCGTAAGAGAAAGGCAACACTTCGGTGAAACTGATACAAAATGCCTGAACTTCTGAACAAATATTCCAGTTGTCAGCCAGTACTCATTGTGACAGAACAGCAACCACTCATCACCCAACCAATGTCAACAGAAGACATTACACCTTCTAAAGTCAGGTTGCTCACTGTTAATCAGACACTACCACGCTTACTGCTTAAGGACAAACTTGAGTAATTTTCTTCCTGCAAGTACACAAACATGATTTTGCTTGACAAAATGCAAGTCAACTTGCTGCAATACCAATGAGTTTCCATTTAACAATTTTCCTTCTAAAATTCTTCACGATGATGTATTAATTTATTAAAGATGCGAAGGATACAAGACAAATGTGACAGTATTTTTAGGCAGCTTTAAACCATGTTAGTTCAAAGCCCTGTGAATAATTTTTTCCTTGAGCTAGTCTAAGAATTGCCCTTTTTATTATACATGAACATCATTTTCTCCCTATTTACAACTTCTTTAGGCCAAGAAGCCAGATCTCAGGAGGGGCTCTAAACAATATTTTGGTTTTTAAATAACTACTACATTGCTGAGACCTATTAAATACCTAACTGGAAGCAGGTTAGTTTTTACAGCCATATGAATGTAGAGCACCGATTTACAGGTGTCATCTACTGTACTCTATTTTTCAAATCAACTTTGTCACTTCCTTTAAATTTGCACTACAAATTCATACTATTACCCACTTTGCTGAAGCAGTTAGCCAATACGGCCTGGCAAGGTTGTTCCTGTTAAGATGAAAAATAGATTATAGAAGTCAGGTATATCATTTGGTGTAATCTTGTTTATTTACAGAAAATAAGCACAAAGTGCAGGTTCCTTGAGCAGAGGAGGGAAAACAAACAGCAGGCAGTTCAGCACCTTGGATAAACCTATATCTGCTGCTCAGGCAAGCTCTGCATTTCAAGGAGTCTCCTGTTTCCCCTCAAGAGGATTCTCTTATTTTCTTTCTTCACACCCCCTGCCTCCGGCAACACTAGCATGCAAAATGTCCTAGGTCTGCAAAGCCCTTGGTTGATTGCAGTTCAGCTTTGAGAGAGGCAGCTGCTACTCATAATTCTTCAATTTATTATTTACTCCATTATTATTAGGAAATTTTCAAAACCAAGAACATGCTGTCTTCCTTTTTGCTGGCTTGTAGGGCAGTGTTGTTTACTATGGTGGAGTCTGGCTCTGCTCCACAGTTCCTTTCACAGCCTTTTCTCATGTTTTATTTGCAGTTCCTAGTTTGAAAAACGACTTGAAACCAAGGACTGTGATACACATCTGCTCTAAGTGGTCTTTAACTGATTAGCATTGCTTCAAAGGAAATATTAACTACAGCAGCCTACATGCACAACTTCTATTAATTCGAAGTGTTGATTTGATGCACCAAAGGCAGAAAACATGGCTAAAAGAAACTCAGAGATGAAGGTTCAGTAAAAGGCAGATAAAGTGGGAAGACAAGACAAAGTAGGCAGACAGGAGATGTGGAATTTAACCAAATCAAAGCTGCAGTGAACAGAGCTTCGGTGCAAAGATGGGCAGAAAGGCAGAACACATGGGCAAGGATCCAGAACAGGTAGTAAAAGAAGAAAGAAAAAAAGTCTAGTGATGAAGTAAGGCAAGAAGAAAGAGAGTAGCAGTAGAAGCTGACAAAGGAATGAAAACAACTGAAACGATGGAAGAGATGCTCATGCACTGCAAGACTAAATAAGAAGTGAACTTGTAAAAGCAGCAAAGGAATAAAAACTCTGGGTAGCAAAAGCATAAAACTTGTTGCTGAAGTGGGAGAGGTGAGTATTGGTGACTATTGATGTAAATGAGCCTCTGAAACCAGGCAAGGACAGAACACTGAAAGGTGGGTGAGAAAGCAAAAGCAACTTAGAAAAGAGTAAACTAAATGATTAAAAAAAAATTAATGGATTTGATGTGTTGGGGAATGTGAGACATCCCTCGGCTTATGTGTAGACTGAAAGGCAACGCACTTGTTTACTGTGAGGAGCAAGGGCACAGCATGGGTCCTATTGTAGGTTTGTTGTGGAAAAAAAATAATTGAGGAATCCTGCATGGCTTTCTGTAACTGGTGCTTGCACAGCTGATGTCTGCAGCAGTTCCTGTGAGGCTTTCAGTAAATACATAAGAAGTTATCAGAAAAAAAAGGAAAATTGAAATGATCAGTACTGTTTAGAATATTTTTCCTTCCCAGACTAGACTGTCTCAGCCTTTCTTGTTATTTTATTATTTTACATAGTCTACTGCAGTGTTATTACTGGTTTCCATGGGCAAGGATTTAAATAATCAGGGAAAAGTACACAGTTATAACACAAAGAAGCACTTACGCAACTGAAAACCTGAAACCTTTTGCAAGTTGTTCACGGAGTCAGATCAGATATCATTTTGCATGCATAAACATAATACCCACAGGAAATATACCTTTTATAGACACTGAGGCTCTCACACAATGGCCAGTCTGTAAAACCTGGGATGTGAATTTGGTCTTCTGGAAATGTATTTTGCATTTCAGAAAGAAATATACATTCATCTAGAATGAACTAAATTACTGCCATTTTTTTAAACACTTTATATAAAAGACTCTTTTGTCTTCTAATAATACAAGAGGTGAAGATGGCCACTTACTGGCCAAATTATACCCTCTGACTCTTGACAGATTACAGAAAGCACTGGGTTTACCCATAGACAGCTCACAAGTCTGACAAAACCAAAATGAAACAAAAACAAACCAGAAAAAACCCCTCTGTCCTTACCACAATCAACTGCAGTTGCTGAATAGCTAAACATGAAGAGCAATCTCAGCTGGAAAGAGCAGGTTAAATTAAGGAAAGGAAGCACAGGTGCTTTTTAGTGGGAGAGGAAAATTCTTCAGGTATGTAGCCCAAAGATGGTGTTAAATTTAGTTTCCAAAAAAAGCACATTCCCAGACTGTGAACGGCTCTTAGGTGTAGTGAGACGCCTGGAGGAAATAAACATGTTTTGGTTTGAAGCCCTTTCCCAAAGAGAAGTGCTTACCCTCAGCAATTAGGAATCAGCAGCAGACAACTATTCCTGTAAAATCTTTGGGTGGTTTTATAACACACCCTGGAGAAATGCCTTGATATATTAAAATATAGAGATGTGCAGTCATAGCAGCGTGCCACCGCTATTATTGTAAGTATAGAATAAAAGCTACAAAAGTCTTTCTCTTTCAATTCCTAGTTCATATAGCTAGATATATTCTTTTATAATTATTCATGCTGGCAAACTAAATAGAAGCTTTCTTCCCCAGAAGCTGTGGGACAATGTGGGCTGAGCTGTGAGACTGGATGAGACTTCACCTGAAGTGTTGGGCCCGAGGATCATGAAGAAGGCTCTGCAGACTTGTACTGTTAAAACAGTCTGCCAAAGAACAAAAATGGACATAACGTCATGGAAGAGCAGTAAAAATTTCCTTACATGACTTGACTGTGAAAGCACCCAAGGGAGAAGAAAGCAGATGAATGTCATGAGTGGGATGTGCTGCACTCTTCTGTCCTGTTTTTCCTGCTTTGTACTAGCAAATGCAAAAAGAATCAACACTCTGCTGGAAACCAGTTCCAGCATTCCCATGATTAGATTTTAATGGACTTAGATCTTAATTTCCATAGAAAAATTCTGCTGGTTTATTTAAACTAAACTAAGATATAAAAAAAGAGAACAGCTACAGATTCCTAACTTGCACTCACTGAGCCAATGCTTGGTGTGGTTTAAGAAGTTCCTTCCCCCTGCTGCAAGGAACCCTGCACAGTGAGGATCTGCAGGCAGAGCCTGTGCCCACCTCATCATTCCATGCATTTTCCTGCAGAATCACACAAATTGGCAGTTTTAGCTGCACTGTGATTTGCAGGGGCTGAATCACAAGCACACATTCCCTCCTGCTGGCTCTACTGTTGAGACAGTCATGGTTGGAATAGACAGCAGGCAGCGGGGATGGGGAAAGATCCTCATTCTCAGCAAGATAAGTAACCAGTGGAAAGTCAGATCCCAGCAAGCTGTGTGCTTTTCTTCCACAAAACCCAGGGAAAATTAAAGAAAAACTGAAAACCTAACCAACAATCCTATGGCTACTTGGTTATGCGTAGTTTCAGTTCTAGTTTCTTACATGAGAAAAGATCTGAGGTTTTCCTTTGCTTGCAAAAAGCTATTAGCCTTTTCCTGGCAGCTGCCAGCTCTGAGGTGGAGGAAAGCTCATGCCTTTTATATGTGGCAGGCTTCAGCTCCCATGGCTTTAAAGATTTCAAAGTCCCTGAAACTGAAGGCAGCAGTGCTGTGACACAAGCAGCAGAAAAACGAGGTGGCAAATTTTTAGATCTACCTTCTTTGTACTGTGCAATGCAAGGAAACAAAAAAAACCTTCAGAAACCTAAACCCTACTGTTCTTCAGGAAACACGATGCGTTCACTGTTCTCATACAGCAGTCAAAATGTTATCTGAAGTGCATGAAGGAAATCTAGTCCAAAGAATTCCAACCCCCTTGTAAAAAACTAACACGAACGTGGCATTACATAAAATGTCACTTGTTTCTTGGTTTGTTTTTTTTTTTGTACAAATCTCAGAAAACATTTGATCTTTCTGAGAAGCTGGATACACAAATGCTGAAAAGTGTGTTTATACCCAAATTTCTTATGTTTCTCAGCGTGCTTTCCTGTGCCATGTGTTTTATGCTGACTTGTCTCCAAGTCTTTCTTCATTATTGGGATTCAGAGCGTTTACTTTGAGTTAAAGCTTAGCAGAGTAGTTTTGCATGGTTTATATTTCTACATCACCCAAGCCTGTGTATAACATATTCATCCGAAAAAAGCAAGGCAATAATTAGTTAGCAAACTAGTCTGTGCAGCCCTGGCATCAGCAGTTATGGCAAAACTGCAAGACACTAACAAAATAGCAAAAGAGGACATTTTCCTTCTAAAATTCCAAACCAAATAATGGTGTGCAGTAAGTAATCAAACTCCAGTTTATCTTATTACAAAGCTTACTGTGGCTTGGATGTAAAATTAAATTATCATTTGCCTTTCCAGCAAGAAATAACTGTCTTTGAACTATCTGACTACAGATTATGTTTTGCAGCCTTTACTTTCTCTTTCCTCCTCTCTCTTTCCTCTTGAATGAAATCAAGTGATGTCTTACATCAGTGGCAGCAGCAGCTTTGGCTGTTTCTAAATTGGCAAGTTTCTAAATTTAACTGTATTCTGGATGGGACGGGCTATTACACTTCTGCATGTCTTCCTAATAAAGATGACTATTTTCTGAACAATCTGCTTCTATCTGTCAAGGATAAAGCTAAGCTTTCTCTTAGTTTCCACAGACAACTGATCAGAAAATAGACTGAGGCATAAGGAAGGTTGCTCTCAAGAAACCAACATCCTCTGTTTCCGCCCAGTATATGTGGGATGCTGATGACTTCTCCATTTTGCTGGCACAGCTGTACAGATCTGCCCAGTTCATTTACCTCCCCTAGGTGATGAAGTTTTCCCTGCAATATCCCACATTTCTGCCACAGGGTAGTTTTGTGTTTAGCTCACTGTCAGAAATTCCTGGTCACCAGCTCTCTGAAAATTACAGCTTCCGTTTGAATTGCATGCAAGCAATAATTGACTACATCATGAGGTTCTCTTTCTAAGAGAAACAAGTCAGCAAGACTCTGAATATTGGCTAATCATTCATGCTAATGTGTTTGGGGTGATTAATGAAGAACACACTCTGTGAAATCTCACTGTGTTATATTGTGTTACATTGTGTTTTCTACCTTTTTTGATTTCTAAGAGTTTCTAGTGAAGGCACTGACCCTGGCACAATGAGTTAAGACTACCAATAATATGTCTGCTTTGCTTAGTGTTTGCAGACCCTTAAATCAATCCACAGACTTTCTAAACATCTGGGATTGGGAGATAAAAATAAACAAGGTATACCTGTGACCAGCTGCTTTCAAATATCTTTACATGTGTATTTCAATAATACTTACTGAAAACTTAAATCATAAGCAGAATCACAAAGGTAGCTTTACCACATCTTTCCGTTTTCTAATATATATGTTTGTTGTTTAGCACAACACTTTTTGGTTTTATTCCACCACAGAAATTTTGTAGGCAACTCTTGCCCTACATATTGGAAATGCATCAAGACATGTGTGAAGATGACTGCACATGGCTCAGAGAAGTTGACATCACTGCATCCTCCCAAAAGCAAAGGCAACAAAAGTTAATGATATTTATCTCCCGCTTTCACAGAGAAATATCCCAGAAGACTGCAGAGATTACATATAGAGGGACCATTTCACCCATCACTGAAATTCATTCACCTCTGTATCATCTCTGTGCTTTGCAATGCTCCCATTATGTGCATTAATGGACCAATAAAACATTCCTTGGTATGCTTTAATACTACAGAATATTTCTTCCTATGTAGGTCCCAACTGAGTGAAATGACTTATCTTGCTATTTCTTTTGGATGTTTCAAGATGTTTAGTTTTATTTTTGACACATTTCAGCGTAAGCTGCTCAGGCAGATAGCTCGGCTTGTGAGCATCTTGAAGATAACAGCTTGGTTCTTTTGCTCTATAAAATAGTCAGGTCACTAACAGCTGTGCATCCCAGTGATCACAAAGAAAATGCTTTCTTATGAAGTATCTCTCAGAATACTTTAAAAATAACACTGAGATTACTCCATAACCCAGATATATTTGAATTTGATTTGCTATGCCATCTCTTTAATCATCCTCCTGACAGAAGGATTTAAACATTCAGTTGCAACCATGGTCTCTAGAGAAAAGCAGGAAATCACATTGACCTGATCCAGTTCCTATGATGTGTATGGCTTTATGTTCAAACAGATGGACAATGCTGCTTGAACCAAAGAACCCACTCGCGCTTAATCCTCAGCACGTGTTTTGAAAGCTTTGAGTGGGACTATAATCTTCAGGCATTTCTGTCACTGTCAGCTTTCCCCTCTGGTGTTGGATTATAAAACAACCAGACATTACCTCTTTGTGCTGAGTTTGGATTCTGCTGCCCTTACAGACTCTGAGCAACACTTTCTCTGGTGAGGAATTCATAGAAATCAGTGAGGTCAAGTGGTAGTCAACCTTGAAATGCTTTAATTAACATTTCCAAAGCTTTCCAGGCTGCTAAACAGGCTGCTGAGAAAACACTAACCCTTGCAGACTTTCAAGGGTGCATGAATAACTTTTCTTGAGACAGAGAATTTGTATGACACGGCTGGAAACATGTACATAACCTCCTTCATAATTTTTAATGTCTCTTGAAAACATGTATTGAGCATACTGAGAAAACATAGGAGGAATCCCTTCACTTCCAATTTATGTCTTCTCAGCACTTACTTAATATAGCAAGTAGTGAGCTATAATCATGGACAGCTACAAGTTCTTGGTATCTGAAGGTTTCAGGACACTTAGCAGGACACCTCATTGCTGTTAGGTTGTGAATAAAGGCAGGTGTTGGCAACTGTTACTTGCTTCTTCTCTGCTCTGACTTGGTCCTTTGCTTGCCTGTCTTCTCTGAGGTTGCTGCCTGAGATGTACTCAGTGGCTCTCCCTCTTCCTGTGTTCAGCCACTCCTTTGCTTTATCTGTCTTGGATCTCCTTTGCATTCCAGAAACATTACAGCTCCTCTGTCCCTTTAAAAGCCTATTATTAATTGAATCACAGATTTCCATGTTCTTTTTGCTTTGGTTTCCTCTCTCTGACACATCTTGGATCTGCTTTACTTGCCCCACTGATTTTAATTTACTCTTTTAATTACTGAATTTGCTCTGCTATCCTTTACTTCACTAGTCCCTTCACAGAACACCAGTGAATTGAAATCAGCACAGCTCTCCTGATCCCAAAATTGTTTTTCTGGAATACTGCTGGCTGGTAGGAGGTTGTGGACCATATACACTAAGTGTGTGTTAGTCTGGGAAAACAGTGCAGTATCCAGTTTGTGGCAGTTAGGCTGTAACCAGTGACAGAAGGTGGCAGAAGGTGCTGTAACCATTATGACCACAAATGAGTAGGACATAGCAGCCCTGGTTCGTCCTTTCAACCCCTGTCAGCCTCCCCCCACCTTCTCATTCTCTAACCTGCACCTTTGTTGTAATTTCTGCGTTGTGAGTACAGAATCATAGTGCACGGGATAGTTCAGGTTTGAAGGGCCTTCCTCCTGCCCAAAGCAGGGACAGGTCTGAGATCAGACTGCGTTTTCCAGGGCTCTTTCCAGTCGAGTCTTAAAAATCTCCAAGGATGGAGGCTGTGCAACACCTCTTAGCATCACCTCAAGTTCAACTGGCTTAATAGCAACTTTCTAGATCATCTTTCTGGTGTATGTCAGGGCCTTGGTGTGCTTTGCTACCATTTATTCCCTTACTTGGTATTTACATGCTAACCTCAGTGTATCAGCTGGGAGATATATTCTAAGCAGTACCTGACATCTGCTAGTATTGAAATCAAAGGCAAAATCAAAGGGATAAAGGCTGTATCCATTGTAAAGAAAAGAAAGATGCAGTCTGGACCTGAATCAGCTTCTGCTGCTACCCAGACAGGCACACAAAATATGTCTCAATTTGCTCCGCATAATTTCTTAGCCTGATGTAGAATTGCTGTTGTTCCCTTTTCATTTAAACCCAATAAAACCTAAAATTCTCAAGCTGCACAAATGCAGCTTTGAAAAGAGACATTAATAAATATTTTTCTGTATCTAGTGATGGATAACAATATTTCTAAGCTTGTACTAGCATTTATTTAATTAAATATTCATTGTCTTGTACTATTTCTAGTAAAATTATCAGCTATAGCAGAGAAATGGAAAAAAAGAGAGAACATTTTAGAGCCATGAGATGTGTCAACATTTGTTATAGAACACTTTCATAAAAATAGAAAGAAAACATCATGCTAAAAACGGCAAGGATGACCTCAACAGTTTGAATGCTGAGACTGTCTTAGTCTTTACTTCCTTTTGTAGGGTAATATTTATATTAGTGATCATTTGAATTTGCAAGAGAAATGAAATAGTAGGGCAATGCAATCTGGATTGAGGACAGTGGGTTTTTTGTAAGAGGTCATGTTTTAATACTTCCAGCTATGTTCAACAGCCGACTACTTCTGGAGTTATCTCACTGGATCTTAACTAGTAGCAGTGTAATGTACTATAGTATCAAACTGATGTTTCAGTTAGGTTTCTCACCAGAAATGTGTAGCTTCACAGTACTCAAATATGTTTCAGTCTGACTGTAGGAAAGCAAACACATTAAATCATGGCTTCACAAAGATTTGCTAAACCACAGTGAGACAGATTTTGCCATTTTACTTCCTTTAAGTAGTATATTGAATGAAGGTGGCAGGAAACAGCCATGCCATACAGCTGTATTAACTGATTGTTTAGCTGATTTCTGGCATTATTCTTCAAATTTTCCTCTCCTCTGTCAAGCTTTGATAGTAAATGATTTTGAGTAATTTACTAACATCCAACTCCATGACTTTCAGAGTCATTGTCTCTTTGTTGTAGTAGCAGTAATACATTGTGCCTCCAAATTGCAAGACTAGATAGTAGTGTCTCAGATCCCTTTTTAATCACCAATAGTCAGTCTGGCAGAGTAGCTTCTGAAGGTGTTTTATTAACAAAAAGTGGCATTTTAAGAGCTGTTCATCTTATTGCCCCATTCCCCTCTTTTTGCCTGCAGAACTAAATGGAGGTCTCTTTTGGATGTTATTATTAGAGTAATTTTTTCAGTAAATAAATAACCCAAATTATTGCAGGGAAGTGCCTGTATTTTCATCCTGATCAAAAATCCTACCGCAACTTCTTAGAACACAGTTTTGTCTCTTATCCTGCAGCACATCTATCTCATCTAGCATGGTTTCTGATTCTGCGAGGTTGCGGGTACTCTTAAAATACCCTTGGTTTTGGTGTGTATTATTTGTTTTATCAGTACTTGAGATTGTAGCCTTTTCTTTTTCTCTTCAGTGGGCTTTTTCTCTAGCCCTCAAACAAAGACCAGCAACGCCTCTACGCTTGGAGACTGCAATGTCAGTTTACAAGGCCAAATGCATTATTTTTAGTAAATGTACATGACAGCTGGTTATCAGATCAGAAAACAAATCTCCTCTTAAAAGACAAATGCTATGGAAAAAGATGGGCATAGGCTGTGCAAATTACTATGCCAGTTTTCCACACGCTCCTTGTCGAGTCCTAAGGAGGCTCCAGCACGGGACTGCACCTCCCACCTCCCCATGCTATCATCTCTCCAGCTGAGGATAAGCAGGGAGGGGAAGGGAGTCCCTGTGTCACCCATGGTACACGGACACAGAATCAAACCCTGGAGAGTGCAGGTGGCCTGTGCTGTGCCTGTGTCATTCCTGGCATGTCTCTCTTGCCTGTTCCTGAAGGCCTCCAGAAGCAGTAGACTCCAGAAATTCTCCACAGCATGTAATCCATTAGAAACTTCCTTTCTGATGTCTAACGTAAATCTCCCTTGAAGCAGTGCAGACATTGTTATTTTGTCACATTCATTGAGGGATATGAAGTTCACCTGCAAAGCTCAATCCACAGAGGAAGATATGATAATCTAATGACAGCTTCCCTAAAAGTATATCTAAATGACTACATATATATCTACGTCCATAAGCTGCCCAAAGAAAGACTCTGCTGCTTTGCGCTCGGTCTCCTCCTATTTAGTAGAGGTGAATGAGATTAATCTACATTTTCAAGGCTTCACAACCCCTGGGTAGCAAGTCTGAAAGATTAAAACTGTATACAGGAGATGAACTCTCAGAAATATCAGAGAGCACATGGGATGAATAGTTCCTATGCAGTTCTAAAGAATAAATAAAGACTGTCAGTGTAGTAAGCTTTTAAAATAATTGATAGGAAAAAAATTAGGTCCAAATAAAAAGAATTGTATGTATGTAATTTTTTATCTTATCGTTGGAGCCAGACATGTATTATGGGGCCCAGAAAGCTGCTCTCTGCATCTTTTTGTGGGATCTACCTAATAGTGATTTCCAAACTTGAAGCTGCATTCCTGTGAGTGTACATAGATGCAGTTGTGTGTAAGAAAGCTTGGGAAAACAGTATTAGAAGAAGAAAGTCTGCATTAAAAGTATTCAGAAAGTGAATGTGACAAATGCAGTATGTAAAGCTAGGAACCTTTTTACTCATACCCTATTTCATCCTTAAAGAATGAAGCATTGCAGTAGAGAAACTTTATGGGAAGCAGTTTTAAGCTGGCACTGATGTTTTACTATCTGGAAATCAATTTCAACCTTACACACCTTCTAATTTTAGTGTCTGCTGCTGATAGAGATACGGGATCCTGACATAAGAGTTGGGACTGCAGGGGCTCATGCAAGTGGTTAACTTCATGTTTTGTCACGCTGCCCAACGACATCAGTGAGATGGTTCTGTGTGTACAAGTCCTAGAAACACTGGCACTGTGCTGAACATCTTTTGTGAGGAGATAAGCCTCTTCCGGCTCAAAATAAATGGGCATCTGGTTCACGGATGTCATTTATATATATATACATATTTAAAGAACAAGTCTTGAAGCTTGCTGAGAATGCATGGAGTCGGACAAGTTTATTGCTGTGGATTCATAGGCAGAAGCTGAGCAGTTGGAATTTCCAGATTTGCTCAACAATTCTGCTAAAACTACTTTATTCCCCTAAAGCACGTAGCGCTTATTCTGTTTTTTCAGCACAGTACAACTAATGATTATGAGACAGCTTGTGAACAAAAATCCTACAACAAAACAAAAACCCTACAATAAAACAAAAAGTGTATCCGTTTAAGTTTACCAGAGGGTCAGTACAAGGCATTTTGGAGCCCAACAACTGCTGGAGGGACCGCTGGATCACTGGGTTAGGAGTAACCCTGCAAATCACAGCTTTTACTCAACCTGCATCATTGCACTGATGCCCCAACGTGGAGCCTAGGTCTCCAAGTACCACAACAGCCCACCTGCAGAGAGGGTGAAATGCATCTCTGGGACCTTCAGACCTTCTTATGACAGCTTCATCATGGGAAATGGGGGAAACATAACCCTATGGCATCCCCTCAGGGTGCAGTCACATTACACAGCTCACCTCATCTTACACTTTGCCCCTTTTGAATAGCATAGTCCTGGTCCCCCCTCCCTGGTTCCACCACCATAGCTTCTTGCCTTCCCTGCCCTGTCCTCCATCCCCAGGTCCCACCTGCCAGATCTCAGCACTTCTCCTGTCTTTGCTCTGACAGTTATCTATTTGCACAGCACATCAGTGCAGCCAGCCAGCCTGGCAAGCTCACTCACTTCTCCTCTGCTGGATCTCTGCCACCTCACAAGTATGTCCTGAGGCTGTGCTTTCACGGACATTTGCCAGGGAAACACTGCTGGAATGGTATTTTTTTGTGGCAAGAGTGGGTTCCCTGCTCCTGTGCCATGCCTATTGTTGTGCTGGTCACACTGCTGGGCAGCACAAGGAAACATGATGACAAACCATCTACAGAAAGAAACCTCCTCCCTTTTCTTTACAGTTGTTTTAGCCAGAGCATTTTGCTGCTATTGCTTCTCACACAGTCCTGCAAACAGCAGAACCATGGGACAGAAATTACTGAAGCCATATAACAGCTGCCAAAGAGAAATGTCACAGGAGCCACAGCCTCAGACTGGTGCTGAGCAGTAGGTTGTGGGTTTGTTTGGGGTTTTTTTCCTTAAGGTTTTGGACTTTGTGTTATATCATCTCATTTTGGTAAACTTTCCTTTATTTAGACTAGCCAGGATTATTTAAACTAGCAAGGATTAGTTACCAATCTAACTGGGGAGAGCTAGGCAGTAGCTTTTGATAAAGCTGCAAAATAAGCTGACAATTTCCTCCTTTGAGTTTGCTCAGCCTGTTAGTATCTATGCTGTGTCGGTTAATGAACTGTTTAAATCATACAGTGACTCTTGCTCACTACATGCCTTATGGGTTTATCAACCTAACCTTTTTTGCTTCTTCCTTCAGGTTTTGAGAGTTCAGTCCTGACCTTTGGCTAGATGACTGCTACAGGATTTATCCTGCAGTTCTACATTTTGTCATAGAAGCTGACAATTCAGCAGATAGCCCCATGCTATCACAAGTACAAATGACTTGGATGTGAGGTTCACAGGAAGGGAGTGAGAATATGGGATTCAGGAGAGCTAATGTGCTGCTGCTTCTCTCTCCAGCAAACGTCTTTCCCTAAATATAATGCAAACAAAATTGGCAGGATGGTGAAGATCATGTGCCTAACAATATTCATCATGACACAGAACACTGTCTGTCTGGAATTATCACAGAAGAATTGCATCCACATAATATGCAATTAGTCATTAGTATTACAGAATACGTTATTGGGGATTCTTCGTTCTTGCAGGTTAGGAAAACAACTGGCTGGCCATCGGAGAACAAGCAGATAGTTCCCTGACACATTTTAATTCATTCCACATCTCCCCTCCCACCTGCTCTCATTTTCTTCTGATTGCTCTGATGTCCTTTTTGATAAGGCACTAATTACTGCAAGGGTGCTAACCTACTTCTCTTCAAAATGTTCCAGTCACAGAGCATCGCCACTGGTCAGACAGCGCGTTACAGCAGAAAGACGGGGCGCGCACTTGCACGTTGTCTTTGATTTTGCTTTGCTCTTTTCATTTGTGTTGAGGCACAAAGGAAACTGAGAGTAGGAAGGGGGAAGAGGAGAAGAGATCCTTCAGAGAAAACAGAGCAACCAGTTGAAAACATTGGCACAAACTGTTCCAACCTGGCACTGCCTTCTTCTTTGGGTGCATTACTCTGGCATTTCTGAGCACCTCTGAGGTTGATGAGATGAGATAACAGTGAAGAAACTGGAGCCCAAACTCCACCTCCAGTTAACAAATGAAAAATGAACTCTACAGCTACAAGCTTGCATGACTTGCACCTGATGGAGGGGGCTATTCTGTTCTAGCTATAGCTGTTGTTTTCCCCATTTAGGAATGTCCTTTAGGAAGAATATAGCAGTAGCGTTAGCAAGAATCCTATTTTTATGTTAATAGCTACCAGTCCTTCTTGTTACTTTAAAAAGCAGAAAATACCTGTACTCTATTTAGCAAAATGTACTCATTTTCAATGGAAAAATAAAAGGTTGTATGTCTGTTCTGCATATTGTCACAAGACAGGTATGTTTAGGAATATAAAACTAAAAAGTTCAGAAGGGGTCATTCCACAGAAATCAAATATTCCATATTGCTTTGAAATATGTGGGCTAAACCAAGGAAGTTTTGGAATAAAATGTCATTACAACAGAGGTCAGAGTGATCGGTCACTAACACATTGCCCTCAATCTGCATTTTTTTGACAACGTAAGGTTGTCAAAAATCAGGTTTAGATCTGATGTACCCAGCTCTCTCTCACACATGCACACATGTGGAGGCTATTTTCCAGATAATTCTTACACTGCAGTTAGCCTGTGCTGAAAAGATGTCTGAACAAAAGACAAGTTGGCAGGTCTATTCTGTGAGTGTATGTGTTTTCTTCCTATGCAGGTATGAACAGCCTACATCGAAAATAGCCTCTTCGGGAAGAAACAAACACATACACATGCATCACCCATTCCTTGTATTAATTTAAAGATTTAGAAGAAATACTCCTCTCTCTAAATTCAAAGAAAGGAACAGCTCCAGCCTTATACTTTGGACAGACAGAGCACCTGCTTGCCTTACTTTTAATTTTGTGTACAGCAGAAAAGCCTGATCTGTTATTAAACCAGCTGAATGCATGTGCTTTACTTCACATAATCCTTCACTGTCTTCCCTCTAGTGTGATTGCTGTGAGATAGGTTCTCACACATTAGCCAAAAGAAGTCTATTCTTAAGAAAAAGGCTAAGAACCGCCTAATCTTTCTGAAAATTGTTCTGAGAACTCATTTATTTAGCTCATTTATTTAGCTCAGAAATCTTCTGTCAGATGCCAATAACAGCCACAAAGACTTGAACAAGATTATGTGAAAGGACTTTCTCTCAATAAAATTAAGGTTTTAAGCGTACCCTCTCTGGTACGCTGTTCCTGCCTGCAGCTCCTTGAATTTTAAATACACTTTCCTTGGTCACTTTTGGAGATCTCATTTCCCTAGTACAGAAGTCCTTGAGAATATGGACTCACTACTATTTCTTTATTTAGGAAAACAGGAGAGCACATTAAAAAGACACATAAAAATCAGGCATATCTACTTATGTACAAGAATATTAAGATCGAAAGATGGGCCCCTGGAGTTTACCCACTGCACAGCCACAGATAGATAAGCACCATCCGCTTTACACAGGAGCAGCTTCCAGTACAGTGGAAAACTGAGCATGCAGATCTGCTAACACTGACCACCTTGTATATGATGGCACCATGCAGAGAAGTTGTTTGGTCCTTAGCACCTCTCAAAAGGGCTTGATAACTCTGTAGCAGCATAGGAGCACTATCCCTGCTTCTGTTTTCACAGGCAATACAGACTTTGGTACCCACACTTCTCTGCACTGAGGGGGATAGACCATCCCTTTAGTTTCTCTGCAAAGGCTGCCCTTCCTTGCTTATATGATTAACTCAGTTGTGAAGAACTGGTTTGACAGGCCCTATACTGATGCTGAGCTAATTGGTTTTGTATTGGGATATCAGCTCTGCTTCTGCTGTCTTATTGAAACTAGAGTCACCATCTGTCACATTTCTGTACAGTGAATTGTGCACCTCTAACAAACAGGTTAAAGCTGGTTCACAAGGTTCACGGCACTGCTGTTGCAATGGACAACCCCCATCTGGGACCCCTGTCTATACAGATGTAATTTGAATAGTTCTTAGGACAGTGTTTGTGCTCCAAAGAGCCAATTCACAATGTTCTAGTGATAGTGGAGTTTGATTCCAAGTCCCAATCTGCTACTCATAATCTTTAAGTCATTTGCTCCATGGCATCTCCTGCACACATCCTCAGACCTCCTTCCAAGTTCAATACCAACGGTTCTCTCACCTTTGCAACTCCAAAACAAGTCTAACCCCCGGTGATGAAACCTATCTGATAGACTTCATGATATAAACAATACTGTCATCTGGGTAAATGAAGCTGACCAGAGATGTTTATTTTCCATCTTCTGCCACCATTTCCCACAGAGGGGAGTGGTGGCAGAAAATTCTTTCTCTCGGACTCCTGAGCCTGGGTTTATGTCATGATCTTAAAGCCAATCTCATGATTTTTCAGTATGTTTACTTGCCAGTCACACAGAGGAAACCTATCCTGTTGGGAAAGGAAGACTGTTTATTAGGCTGCATGATTCAAGCAAAGGCCAAACAAGAACAGGAAAGATTGGAGAGACTCCTATTATATCATTTTCTAAAGAAAACATTTGTGTTGGCTACTGTCCTAAGAACTGTCAAAGTGATTGCTGCAGGAGTGCACCATATGGGTTTATGAGCTACTTCTCTTCAAGTGGAAATACTGTATGCACTCCTTTTAAAAGGGTTGGGAATTGGTGTTTTGACAGGACACCTCAGCAGAACGCTATGTCACAAAACATAGTGCAAAATAAAAACAATATACAAGTTAATGGTTCTTTCATTTTACATTTTCTTTCTGGAGAAGCAATGTAGTTTCAAAGTAGCTTATGTATAAATCTCTTTAAAAAATTCCTGTTTGATATCACTCCATTTCCTTTCCTTTGCCCTTCTCACTTTGCTTCCTGCGCTCCTTTATGGGGTTTAGCGAGTGAGATGTGAGTTACATTGACAGAACAAACATGATAAATTCCTGCTGCCCTATGAAATTTGTTCAGTCGAGTTCCTCTGCTGCTGTGCATCTTAATGCTGTTCTCAGGCAGTGTTTTCAATCCATCAGATACTGTACAGCTGCATATGTGCACCACAGCAGGAAGATTTATGGGTTCCTATTTTTAGGATTTCATGTTTTGGCACCTCCATGCTGTTCATTTGCCCAAACTGTAGTCTGCTAATTAAACCTTAAGACCTAAATTATAATGTACTTAGGGATGTTCAGCCAGTGAAGCAATGAGATTGTCTGAACATCTCTTGGTTGCATGAATTTTTATATGAAACAGCTTTCTTCTGAGGTAAAGACACTAAAATGCCATATTTTTCATTTTGAAAGGAAAACATACTGCTTTTTACTAATCCTTCAATACACAGCCATGTTATTTTTTGTTATGTGAACATATCTAATATATGTATACACTTGATTTCAATGATACAATAGATTTTAGCTTCAAGTACTCTGGATGAGGACTTTTTCAACAGACGCACCATCTTGGGAGATTTCCTTTGTAGAGGTTAAACAACAGCTGAAAACATGAAAGTTAAAGGAGAGCAGCAGGATCAGTTTTATGCCGAAATGGCATTGACAGCCACTGGAAACTGTTGAGTCCATAAACTGAGCCCCAGCTTGCTTATGTTAATACTAATCTCACATTTTGGCACATCATATCTTTCTTAAATAGCCTTGTTTAGCAGCCTAACTAAACACACTCAACCTGTAACTCTTTTGCTATCTCTAGCAAGGACTGCTATTTACCTTAACATAATACAAGCAAATCACTTAATAATCATCTCACGCAGTCTCATTTTACCTAGAAGCCGAGTTCTCAGTTATTTAGTCACATTGATTAATAATATAACACAACATTGATTCTCACCCACAGATGACTACCAATGTTCTTGACTGAAAGTGTTAAGGGTGTTAAGCTGATTCTGTAGCCCCATCTCCTTTGCTTATGGGATAATACAGAAGGTACTTGCTCAATCTTTACTTTGAGAGAAAAGCAGACATCAGAGACTAGAAAAACTCAATGGTGTAAGAAGGGAAGTAGTTGGAAAGAATGATGGAAACATTATCTGGCTAAGTGAACTAGAATTACCCAGAATTACCACCAAAACTGCTGTCTTTATTTCTGCCCCTCTGCCAAGCCTTGCAGCTAGATCCCTCATCATTCTCACTTCTGGCCTCTCACATAAAACCCCCCCAAAAATGTAAAGAAAATTCATTGCAGAAGATGTGTTTTTCCCTTTAGTCCTGAGAAGTTTAGGTAAAAAATATACACTGCATCTCTGGGCTTTACTACCTTCTCCAGAAGTCCTATGGCTGCCACAGCCCAAGGGTAGTTATACCAGTGTGAATTCATAGAGCTGTTTAACTAACAAGGTAGAAGTGTCATGAAAGCCTTCTCTGAATCCCAGTTATTCTGCCTGGTTTTGGATCAGGTCTTTCTGAATAGAAAGAAAGAGCTGTAACAAGGGCATCCTTGTGAAGACAGTTGCTCTTTTCCTCCCCCTGACTCCCCACTGTGGTTTCCAAGGTGCTGCCATTTAGACGACTGCATTGTGCATTTCTTACTCTAAGGTACTGCTGGGTTGCTTTCTATTTTCAGAAGCACGGATAATACCACCATTTCAAAGTGAACTATTTTTCTAATCCACTTGATTGAGAGGAAGTGGTGGCTTTTCCCTTTATGGAGGTACAAAATTTCCATGCACTGGGAACTGGGGAGCTGGAGGAGCTCTACGATCAGGTTATGCAATGGTACTACACTCTGCTTAAAGATGACCCACTTGGTTCAGTTTGGGTGAAACAAACAGTAAAACAGCAGTGAAAAAATGAGTTAAAAAGTCCATGTTGTTTCTCAGCACTCGAATTTAAAGAAATACATGACACAGAAGTTGTGTCAGATGCTCAGATACTTACACCATCATCTTCCAAATTGATGGCTGGTACATATGCTTATCCATCCATTTGACTGGCAATGAGATTTAGTAGGCTGGGCATTGAAATGGATATGGTAAATAGTTATTGCTTAATTCTGGTTCGGTGGCAGCATAAATCCTACCCGTGTGTCTATTTCCCTTCAGCAAAATAAGAATGTTTCTCTGTCACAGAGCTGATGTTGTGTTACTCGATATTAGAAAGAGAAAATGCTAGATGCATGGTGAATACTTCTAACATTTTCAGCCCATTTTTATGTGTGCTACATAGTAAAGTTGGGTTTTTCTTAACAAAGGATTTCAGATTAGATGATCCTAATATTCCCTTCTGTCCTCAAAAACATGTAAATCCATTTGACTGAAGTAAGGCTCTTTAGCAAAGAGGGCATCTAAGAAGTGAGTTCCACAGCCCTGTCTACTAGTCTATTTATTCCTAAATTCAAAAGCTCAGGCTGTCACTGCACCAGCTAATGTCTACATATGTGTTCTACTATAAAAGGTAGAAAACTATTATTGCAAATTAACATGGATATTTTATCAAAACAACATATTTATGAGTGAGCTTATTTACGGCAACATAACCTATGGACAGCAAATCTGCAGAGCTTTCATTGTATCCTTGGAGATCACTAATCAAAGTTGGCAGAAACGACCAGGGTATAAAGAATATACTTTCTACAAGTCCTGCAGCTAGAATGTAGACAGGATTTTCTTGTGCTCTCACCTTCATCTTGTCTAGAGGTGACAGGAGGACAGTTGTTATTAGCTATGGAAGACTTTCTGTGATTTTGTTTTGTTGGTGTTTTCTCTTTTCTGGCTTTATATCAATGACGCATTATGTCTCCAGTGGCCCAGGCAACTCCTTTGATCATTATGGCATTCCAGAATATATGCACCACATGCATGAAATGTCAACAATTATTTAAGCATGATATCCTGCACTGTACAATGAAAACACTGACTACATGCAGAAGATGACCAAATCGTCACACTCTCTTTGAAATATTGTATTAAAATAACATTGTCATGCCTTATTTCTATTCAAAGTCACACTGGTTGCTTCAGGGCATAATTGGTCCGTTCATTCTTCAGTGCTGCCAGTTATATTACAAAATCATAAAACTGACTTGATCTCTGTAGTCTCCGTAATTCACAGGTACTGATGGGATTATGTTTCATGAGCGTTCTCACATTAATGGCACAGGCACTGAAATTTTTACTAAATCAGGGGATGTCTTGTTTGTTCTGCGGAGATCATAGTTGGGAGGAAGTTTATACTGTGACAGTTCTCAAACGTGTTTGAAAACCGAGGGATATTTGTGTGAATTCATTAAACACAGTAATTTCTTCGATGACTGTATCTGTCTATTTTCATTTGAAGCAGAATAACTATTTGCATTATTGCTGTTAACTACATATGGCTGGTTGGCACTAATCACTGCACAGAGAAAGGAAATGTTTTTTCTAAACAGAGAAATAATAAGTATTTAGGTTATTTGCATGCACCTATCTATAGAATTTAATGCAACTACCGTGGATAACATGTCCTCCAAGAGCCTGCTATTAAAAGCCGCATTTTTTAGACTGCTCCACGATACATGTACACCTGCTTTAGTTCTTTCATAAGTATTATATAATTTTCAAGTTCTCAATGCATTTTACATGCTAACATAAATAGCTGAGTTAAAAACAAGACAATCTTATCTGACATATCTGAGAAAATCTCAAATTTAAAATCAATGTTAAACCTGACCAAAAAAGTCAGCTATATCATTTTTTAAGTAACTCACTTAAAAGTGAACAGAAGCATGGGACTTTGTTCTTCCTAATATATTTCTCCAGCAGCCTTCAAAGCATGCCAAGAATTGCTTTTAAACAAAGGATCCCTGTAGTGTGAACAGCGGTTATCTCCATGTAATTAGAAATATATGCTTTTTAAGTTCACTGAAACAATTAAAGCAGGGTAAATATTGAGGAACAAATGTACATTAATATACATTCCTATTAAGAAGAGAAACTTTACTTTGCGTTGTTGCTTTCATGCTTCTTGCATAGTTGTATCTTGAGATTTAGAATCCTTTGTTACAGATAGTTGCAATAACTGATACTTTCATCTCCCAAGACCTACTTGACTTCTCATTTCGATCATCTCAGACCACTGCAGCTTATGAAGACAAATTAATGTTTGAGCTTTCTGTTAGTTAAAATGCTTAACTAATTATGTCTACATGATAACTAAACGGAGGTTTGATGGAGCAGCTCTAAAATGCAGTTTAGGAGTCTTGCAAGAAATGCAAATGTGAGTAGAGCCCTCATGGACTTTGGGAGGGGGGTAGAGGGGCTTTGGGAATAAGGTGTATTTCCACTGTTGTAATACAAAACAAGCACACATACCTTGGTGGCTGGTGCTAACGGTAGTGACAGGAGCTACAGCTTTCTCAGTCTCTCTTGGTACCTCTGTACTGAGAACTGATAGCAGATGACACCTGAAAACTGCTCGAGAGACTTCTAATGGTTTCTATTGGCTTCTTGGGTGATGCTGGAGCAGGAATGAAAAAAATGCTTCCCCATTTTACAAGAAAAAAAGTATTTTCTGAACAAAATCTCCTCAACTGTGAACAAACCCCCAAAATCTTGACTTGGTCACAAACTGATAATCAGAAAAGGCGTGTGAATTTAAGAATGGTACATATTGAGTCTGCACAATGGACAGCTCGAAGAAGTCAAAATAAGACACTGTTTTTATAGTATTTTGGAGTCAGAGATGTGTCAGGACCGCATTTTTCTCACAAACAGCTTTTCCTGTCACAGAAGCATTTTCCTGCACGCTAAGTAATTTTTGTTATGGCAGAAAAGCCTGCAAAACAGAGGGCCTTTAACATGAAAGCCCAGTCTAAGCCATAACAGGCATTGGGTTCACTCTAATTGCTCTTGCTAAGCCGTTTCCAACTTCCAATCTCATTTCTTTGACCTATTCCTCTCAGTTCTGATTTTTTCCAACAGGTGGTGAAAGAGGAATACACCAAGATAAGGTCTGCCACATGTGGGTAGCAAGAGCAGACTGCATCTCAATAAGTTTATTTTATGGGTCCCACAGAAATCATATAGCAAAGTAAAAATTGGTGGTGACTAAGAGTTATGCAAAGTCAACATAACTAAGAGAATTGACACTACTGTAGTGAATGCACCTTGATGAATGTCTTTGACATTGTGGATTTGAAGAACGGTCTATAGTGTGATGGTACAAGAACCCAAGTAAGATTGTTTTGTGACCTCCTTGCATAGTCATTGTCTTCAGAGACCGAGTGATTTTTTTTTAAACCACATATATGCCAATAAATGAATTTAAGGTTATTTTTTGTGGTGCTACCTTATTTGTCCCACAGATTCCAAACTCCCAGTTGAACTAGCTGGGCTTTGTGAATCAAATTATCATTGGTGGGTTGTGACTGAAGAGATTACAGCACCACAGCCATTTACTTGGCTGCTAACAACTGTTAATCAACTACTTGATGACATTAACTGTGATTCCAGACAAGCAAGTTAATCTCTCTGTAAGAGAGCGCCTCTCACTTAGTTAGCTGGGAATATATCTATAAGCCATGAAAACAGTGTGTCAAGATTTCAATATTGTTGGTAAGCATTATGGATGAGGAAATAACCCTTTACCAGACATGTCAGGAAGTGATTTGCTCTCAGTAATGCAGAGGGATTACAGCGTACAAAGAAATAATGTGCTTTGAAACTTCAGTAGGAAAGACATTTTTTTCTTGAGGGAAAGATGTGCATATCCTTGTGAGTCAAATTCGCTTCGGCACAGGGCAGAGGAGGTGAAAGGGAAATTCAGTGCATGCCGTACAGAGCCGCAGTGTGCTGTTTTGCCCCATAAAGGGGTTGTAGTTGTACGATAAAGAATTTCAGGGGGTGTGACTGTACTGGGGGTGACGGGAGTAGAGAAGGGTTACAATTTACATCTGCTGCACTCCCTTCTAGTTAGGCTGGATGTGTGGAATGTAGCCGTGCTACATGATACACTTAAGCATTGAAGAGGTCATCAGCATCCTTGAGACAAATGCCCCAAAATGTCCCAGTTGGAAACCCAGTTCTTGCCTGTCTGTCCAGCCAAGGCTTGAACGGTACATGCTCATGGTGGGGTCTTCATGTTGCTTGAACACTGTTCCTGGTACACATGTTTAAGCCTACTACTGAAACATAATACTGGGCTTTCAAAGATTTACAGCATGCTGTGTGAAAGTTGCTCTGAGAACTTCACTTGGAAAGGGATGGTTTTGGACTTCTCTTGCAGTATTTCAGATCGATTGTCAAATATTGCTACTAGATCTCTATGAATTTTCATGGTGCCTCCATTTCTCAGGGAAAGGCAAGAAAAGCCTAAGCCTGAAATCTTCTTGTGGCTTTCTCTGTATCAAAATGTCAACATGACACAGAGCTCTCACAGGTACCTATGAAGGAGCACAGTCACTAATGAACTTGAACCACTGTAAGACAGGTTAGTCTTCTTTGGGCACTGTAATAATGGAATGCACATGCTAAATCTGACCTGCAGATAGGATGGTTTTTATTGGAAAATCATCACTGGCATATTTTAAGTAGGGGAGATTAAAGTTGAAAAAGAGAAACAATAACTGGCAGAGTCTGGAAGCAGTCTAGGTAGGAGATTGCACACGGCGTAGTCCTAAAATACTGCAGTCAGGAGTAGATAAAGATGGATGTTACATTTTAGCTAAACAGATTGGGTTTTGTTGTGAAACAGGAGGTAGATGTAGCTTCAATGCCCCATTTGGCAAATTTGATTTCGTTTTTCAAATTCTTTTTCTGAAATTTCCTTGAATATTCTCACCTATCTTCCAGAAGTATCCTCTAACCTGGGTATGCAAGAACTGAACTGAACTAAAATCAGTTTCATTCAGATTGAAATTTTTTACGATGTTTGATTTTTATCTTCAGATAAACTCCAAAGGATTGTAAAAAATCAAACCTGCTTGTAAATTAAGAGAAACTCCAGAAACAGTTCAGTTATTCACCTGCCAGAGTGGTAGAAAGTTGCTGCTTTTGAGGTGACAAGGCTGGGCTAATGTCTAGAAGAGAAAACAGGAAGGAAAATAGACAGTAGATCAAATAAGTAGGATACTGAAAGAAAAATCAGGAAAATTCTTCTGCTTCTAATGGAAGGCTACAGGAACTGGGCTGACTCTAGAAAGCCTGAAATTATGATGAAGTTGGATGTATTATGAGGTTTTAAACGAGGTCTGTTACATGCTCAATCAATTCAGCCTCAAAATGCATTTGGAAAGAGTCCTTCCAATCTCCTCTTCTAGTGGCAAACAAAAAAAATAAGCCAGACTTTAAAAAATGTACAGATCCCACACAGGTGTATATGTGCATGTATCTTAACTTCCCTCTCTGATCAGCAGTTATTGCTGGAATCTGGATTTTGAAAGACCAATGTATTTTGGTATTTTGTTGAGATCACCAGATTCTTAAAACCTGGCCTATAAGCTCAGCTGTTGATCAAACTAGGTATAAGAATACTTTCAACATTATGTATGTTTCTAATTGTTTGCTAACAGGCAGGTCCTAGACTACTAAAATAGGAGTATATTAAAGTTCTGAGTTAAAGACTAATAACCTCATATTTCTTGCAAGGCGTTCATAAGAGTTCAGTGCTGCAGTTAATCAAAATCCATGGAAGTCTAATTCACAGAATGTAAGCAGCCTTCAAAAAGAGGTCAGATCTTAAAGTTTTGAAAGGGCTTTTGTTTTTGTCTCTGAATTGAAAAAAAAAACCAAACCAGGCAAAACCCTCTTGGGTGAAGTTTAATTAAAGGTGATGTGAAGCCAAGTGCAAATATATCTTCTGAGATTAAAATTTCTGCATCTCTGCACAGGACAGGTACCCAATTCCATGTTTAAAATGCAGATTATTAAGTCTTTCATTAGGCATCCAATTTGACATCCAATTTGAAGTCAGTGCAACTTCTGCAATTAACTGTGATGAAACAGGTTTGGACCTTAGTTTTGTTGCTATAAGCAAAATCAAATCTAAATCCTACCTCCTATCTGTGTTAAACGCTCTCCTTAGATGGGGATGAAGCTGGAAGTGCAATTGTCTGAAAATTCCTTTACATTCAGTTAATGCACCTGGGATGTCTGTTTCTTGTTATTATGGCTGGCTTTTGAGGAGGGATAGTATCCTCTGAATTCTGCCTCTGTAGTTTTGACAGAGGAGAACGTTATCATTGCTGATGGGGAAAATGAGGGAAGAGAAAGAAAATGACTCACCCAGCATGTGATTATAAGTTCTGCAGTTTTAAAGCTTTAAGCATGGGATTACTTATAATGGCGCAGGAGGCTTCCCTGCAAGTCCTACGAGCAGGCTGGGCACAAGCCAGCTCCTGTGCTGGAGCCCACAGCTGTGTCAGTGTGGTGATCTGCCTGAGGCACAGGTCCTGATGGACTATCAGTGCATCTCCAGAGCCAGCTGGCCCAGAGCAGGGGCATGCTGCTGTGCAGACACGCTCTGTCTCTGCTGGTGAGGAAAGCTTGCTGCCTGTGGGGCTGCCTGGAACACTTGCTGCACCAGCCCTTGCTGAGCTACTGCTTACAGCTCCTCTGGCAGCCTCTGGGGCAAGTGAGCTGTCTGACACTGCTCAGACAATGCTGCTTAAGAAATAGAGGCAAGACATGACATCTCCTGCTCAGCGATATGAGCACTCGCCCAAGTCTCTTGAGTAGTTTTGGCCTGATCTTGATGCAACAAAAGCAATTTCAGCTGGATGCTGGCTTGTCTTCACACAGATGCCTCAAAGGAAAAAGGCTGTGTGGTTCAGCTAAGCCACTGACATATCTCAGCCTGGCTGGGGTGTGAACAGGGGGGCAAGACCAGTGTGGCCACCAAAGGAGGTTAAAATGGCCCCTCTGTAATGCAGAATCATTTTTGAGGAATTTAGCACACAAGGAGGGACAACAATGCACAAAGGAGACCTCCAGCAAATTACTTCCAAATTAAGACTGTAGTTAACAGAATTAGCAATCCAAATAAAAAAGATTTTATTCTCCCTAAACTCTCATGCTGATTGTTCTTTTATAGTGTTTTAATGCTTAGGAATGAAATAAAAAGCAAGATGATCAGTTTACAAAAGTGTTGGGATCAGCAGTGACATTACGACTAGTCATTGCAAACTGCTGTTGCTTATTGGCTGTCCTGACACCGTCAGTTGTGTTTAAGCAGATAAGAATTAGCAATCCTGCACTAAACAGAACAGTAAATAGCAGGACTGTCTTCTGAGATTTAGCACCGAGCCACAGACTGTTAATGGGAGAGTGGAAGCTGCGAGAGGGAGTGAGTCCTGCTCCAACTGCTAATTAATCCGATATATAAATCCTCAAAGAGAGATCTCGTGCCCAACAAATGAGGCTCTTGTTTTCGTGGAAGGTGCTTTTCTAATAGCAAAAGAGGAAATAATAATAATTAGCCAGTTGACTTGGAAGGCTTTATGTGGAAAGTACACAGTGTTATGTGTGAATACGTTGCCAAATGGAGAGCTTGCTTTATTTATTGGAGTGTTTGGAGCAACAAACTAGCGACTTTGCATATTAGATTGCAATTTGCATATTTACTAAAATGTTTTGCCTTTTTTCTACTGCTTACCCTCCCTTCCCTCAGATACAAACCTACAGCAGAGCAGCCACATTTCTCTGAGCCCAGATTCATTTGCTGGCATCAATGGATTTACACCACAGATGAATTGTGGCTGTTTGTGCCTCATCCTGGTAATGATGGCAGCTGTTAGGCTTGACCGTGAACTCTGGAATCCCATCATCTGTCACCTTCTTTGTCCTCACAGCAGGGGTTTTGTCAAACTAGTTACACTGGGAGAAGAGGGCTGTGGTTTGCACTGCAGGTCTCAGCTTTCTACTCAAATCCAGCACAAAAAGGTGCAAAGCCTTCCCTTGCATTTTCTTGCTAGTGGGTCCTACCATCCCAGACAGAAAGGGGAAGAAGCTGGGCAGAGAAAACACCCTGATCAGAAAGAAGGCAGCTTCAAAACAAAGTTTTGGCTTTGTTTGAGGGAGGAAACTTGGTGAGTTCAGGTTAACAACAAAATAAAGCCTAGGCAGAGCACTGGGTGAATTTAGCAACAGTGTATGTGTGTATCTATCCATGTCTGTATATGTCCATGCACATTCATGACCAACGTTGCTCATGTGGGTTTGGTTTATTTTTCTTTGTGATGTCGATTTCAATTTTCCCTTCTTTTTCAATTCCCTTCCTAAGCATTAGTTCTGTCTTGCCTCACCTAGGGCTATCAGTTAAGAGGAAATGTTAAAGGACTGTACATTAAACATGCTGTGTGTTTGTGACTAATGCACTGCAAACACACAGAATGAAACAGAACAAGGAGAAATGCACTAGAGCACTACCTCTTAGCTTCACAGAGCAATCTCCTTGCCCATCCTATGTGCTGTGCCAGAGTTTTAAATAAGACATGTAGCACGTTGCAAAGGATGACACACTCAACATTCTTCATGAAGGACAAACACCTTGGTTTTAGGTGATCATAATTTTCTTTTTCTCTGACTGCTCTGATGTACCGTAACTGCAAATATAATCCAAAGGGAGATATTTTAACCTAATTGCTAGGAAAAGTTGGCACTGCAGTATGGACAAGAAGAATTTGCTTGATCAGCAGAATGTCTTTTGGAGCCCTAGATGCATTCATTCAATTGAAACACTGAATGACGTGCAAATCAAATGTTTTAAATGCCATTGTTTTCTAGCCCTGCCAATAGTCTGCTTTTTCTTGTTGAGTGTTTGCATGGGGCTGATAGAACAGTTTTGTTTCTGAATGCAAACTCTTTCAGCACTATCTTTAACCTTAGCTTTTAAGAGCTGTTACTAACTGTGTAAAAAGTGTATTTTTGCTAAAATGTACTAACTGAAGTTACTGCAGAAGTAATGGTTGAAATCTTGTATCTTCTGTAGTGTTACTAGAAGCTTTAAGATGTCTAGGTATCCTTTCAAACTTCCTCATTTCTATCAGGAATGGTTAAAATCTTGCCTTTATAGAAATGGGACAATATAAACTTACCCAAGGCAATACAACACAAGTAGGTGCAGGCAAACAAGACACACTGTGAGAGAACTGTGAGTATGTGGAGCTTTGCTGCCGTTAAGTTTGACCGCACAAGCCCAAAGAACTCTCAATCAAAACGAGAGAAGAAGTTATAACAAACAGGATTTGGACTCCACAGTGGGCTTTGGGAGTGACAAATATAACTTTTTTTTATATAAATTTCTCCCATTTTGCCTTCTTTATTACCTGTTCAGAACTGGTGGTGTCTCACAGGCACAAAGCTGGGACAGCACAGCTCCTTCTGCATATCAAATTTATACCACCACATTCCAGACAAGATAATCTTCTGTCATGGAGCAGTTTTTATGCTATGCTGATTCATGAACAGAGTTAAAGAAAGGGCTGTGTCAGCGGGCACGCCTGGATTTCCAACACACATTTTACCTCCTTGTGGTTTATACCACTGTCACACATAATTGAGACCTTTATAAATTCTTCTACAAACGAGCTTCCTGGACTACTAGAAAAGATGCTGCAAAGGTACCCAGAAATGTGTCTGATAAAAGCCGGACTCTATCTCCTAGCACAGCACAGTCCATCTCACTACATGAATACATTTTAAGCATACTTGGACCCAGCACAGACAACTCAATCTGTCTAAATACCTTCAGCAGCTGTCAGTGCCTTTCACTTCACGGAAAGCCACATCCACCCACAAAAAGATGTCGAACACACCAAAAACTTGCAAAAAGCAACAAAGCTCTAAAAAAATTGAAATACACCTTTATTTCTTAAAAGAAAGAAAAGAGGGGAGGTATTGTAATTAATTTCTTTTGTTCAAAGCATGTCCAAATCGGTGAATGTGCACTTTGTGTGTTTGGTTAAGTGCTCAGTTCAGCACTCACACTGTCAGGTTTGAGGGGAAGCAGGTCAGATAAGATCAGCCGGTATCACAGCAGCTCTTCCTAGAATGTCTGCTGGAACTTCTCACATGAATATAGTGAATTGCACAGTTTAACAATTTAAAAAATTATTTTAATTTAAATTAACATTTTAAATAAAATTTTAATTTAAAAAAATATTCATAAATGGGCAGACTTGAGCAGTAGCTCATGGAATGCTTGTCTGTTTGCACCCTGGAATAATGATGTTTATCCATAGGGTTAAGAATGGGGAATGCTGCCACAGTTTCCCCTTTTCTCCATCAGTTACAGTTTCCATCAAGTACCCTGATGTGTATGTGATCGAGCCTGCCAGTGAACTGGTTAGAGTGTCTTCCCATTCAGGATATCCTGGTGTCTAGGGAGCTAAGATGACCGAAGTCTTTCATCTCTATATCAGGCTCTTTGGCACTCATATCCTTGATTCTGCCGCTTTTAGAAACACTCTCCACTGGAGCTGGAAGAGAAACCTCCATCTCTTCCAGTCCTCCACGTCCTGGCCCAGAAACTTGAATAAAGCTTTTACCATCAACCATTCCCAATCCCGTGCTGTTTCCTGCCTCGCTTTTGTTATAAACGCTTTCTGTCAGACACATAAATCTTCGCCCAGCTTATTTGGGCAGCTCCTTGGAGGCTCACTGCAGAAAGAAACAACTCTGTCATCCCTTCAGCTCTCCAAACTTCCCTCTTATGTGACCTGCAACCTTCCAGTTTATCCAAGGGCTGCAAGGCAAGCACTCGCACTCTTACTGCAGCTGAGAAAGGATGTTACTACTGTGTTAAACTCTTAGAAGCTGGGCAGCATTGCATATGTGCTCTCCCAATCATTAACCTGGAATACATGGCATGTATCATGAACTGAGATGGCTTTTAAAGCAGAACTATTTCCTTGCTCCCTAACTATTTTTTTCCCCCTCTTTTTTTCTTTTTTTTTAAGAAAATAACAAGGTGCAAGGAAATCCTATTGGTAAATTCCATTAGTCAGGTGAAAAGGGATTTCTAGGAATACTTGATTGTTTGTTGGGGGTTTTTTTTCATGACTGCATGTTAAAACACTACAAGGAAGGTCGAGGTAGACAACTTGGCTTCAGAAACAACCCTGTGCTCTCTAGATAAATATGACCAAAAGTTGGGAGAAAATCACTAGTGCAACATGTAAATTCATTTCCTTGTTACCTACTGGCCCTGCTACTGCTTTCTGTTTCTATTCCTACCTGCATATTTCAACTCAGATCAGCTAATTTTGAAGGAATAATATGATGGGAGCCAGCAATGTGCCCTTGCAGCAAAGAAGGCTAGTGCCATCCTCAGCTGCATTAGGCAAAGTATTGCCAGTAGGTCAAGGCAGGTGCTCCTTCCCCTCTACCTGGTACTGGTGAGGCCACACCTGGAGAGCTGGGATTGGTAAAGGAGAGACATGGAGATACTGGAGAGAGTCCAGTGAAAGGTTATGAAGATGATTAAGGGACTGGAGCATCTCTCCTATGAAGAATGACTGAGAGAGCTGGGACTGTTCAGCCTAGAGGAGGCTCTGGAGGGACCTTAGCAGTGTATATAAATACCTGAAGTGAGGCTGCAAAGAAGATGGAGCCAAGCTCTTTCCAGTGGCAGCACAAAAGGCAGTGGGCACACACTGAAATACAAGAGGTTCCTCTTGAACATCAGGAAACACGGTTTTACTGTGAGGGTGACTGAGCACTGGTACAGGCTGCCCAAGTATGTTGTGGAGTCTCCATCCTTGGTGATATTCCAAAGCTCTCTGGATACAGTCCTGCACAACCACATAAGTGGTTGCAATAGTGAGATATTGGATACAATGAACCCAGATCCCTGCCAGCTCCACGATCCTACTCTGAGATAGACAATTCAATTTTAACACCTTTTGCCCAATCTAAGTGGATCAACAGAACCTTTCTGCAATGGTGAAAAAATATTCAATGAACATCCAAATATTTAGACATAGCTTAATGTTAATATAATGGTTTGCTGAGCTCCTGTTACAGACAGACCCAAGGAAATAAGGATTTTGCAGACATCTATGTGGGTTTTGTCTTATATGAGGAGAAGCAACAGCAGGACATGGTGTGATGGCAGTGCAATTCTCAGGGCAGTACGTTGCAAGGCAGGGAAAAAAGGACAAAATCTTAAGATTTCCCTCCATATGTCAGTATTGGTGGTCTAGGAAAAAGTATTCTCCAGAGCAGTGTATCTATCTGAGATGTTTTCACGCTGCATCTAACCTGCATTGGTGAATGTGCCAAAAGGCACAGTCCTGTTCCTTTCTCTTTTCTTTCCTAGGCATATACAACTGCCTCCTCCCTTGAGTCAGATCTGGAGATCATGTGGTTGGAGAGTGAACTCAAAAGCCCATTGATCTAGTGATTAATTGAGTTAAATTTTTTGGCAGGCTCCTTCTCTGTTAGATTAATTATCTGACCCCATTTATGCACTGGCAGTGGATTGCTAGAGCCATGAAAAAAGAAGCAATAGGGAGTAGAGCAGGACCACACCTTCTGTGATCTATAATTAGACCAGACTATAAATAGACCCTTTAAATCTAGTGTGAAATCTCAGAAGAAAGGGTACTGCAGGGGAGGACCTGTGATTTACAGTCTACCTTCCCAGGGCTTGCTTTGGGCTGGTGCAGCTGAGAGCTGCTTCTCACATAGGGCAGCAGTTTCAGATGTGTTACCTTGGCAGCTAGGGCTAGAAGTGAAGGCAAAGCAACATCAGGGGATTTGGGGGGTGAGAGGCAAAGAAGGTGCATGCTGCTGATTTCTGAGGGAGAGAAGGGAGGTGTAAATGCAAAGGACAGATGGATAGGTTTAAAACATGCCTAGTTTCTGTCTGTTGTTATGTGTGGGAAGCATTTCTGTTAATACCATATAGTAGAGAAAAGTTTGTGTTTGTAATATGATACAGATGTCTAAATGCTCACCTTAGAGTAAGGCAACAAAGTTTGTGTGTGGAGCAATAGAGAAAAAATAAGAAGTACAAAAGACTTCGGTTATACTTGAAAAGCAGTCATGCTTTTAAATGCTTTCTGCATGCCAGAGAACTGTATTAGCTGCAGTGTTGTGGACCATAACCAGAATGTCTGGTGAAATGGGGGCTGGCTGCAAGGCGTTCAGGGCAACAAAACCAGTTTGGAGCACAAGGTCTGAGGTAGCTTGTACTGAGTCCTGCCAGCCCACAAGGTTTGACAGTCACAAAGTATGAATGCACTAGGCTAGGCAATGGCATTACCAGAAGGTCTGTGAAAGAGTTCTAATTTAAGATAGTATATATTATTTAATTTACCTGCCTTTGATCTGCTTTTCTTCTTTTAACTAAATATTGCTTAAGTCCAGTCATGTTTGTGAGTAGGGAAAATCATTCTATGGAGCATCACAAGGTTTAGCTTTATTTCTCAGCTTTTTGGCCAGGCAAGAATCAGTAGTTTAGAAGCATCCCCTTACTTGCTCCTGTTGCTATCAGTTAAGTCCTGACAAAACCAGGATATGCAACGTGAATTCATACATCATGTCTACTGCTATGTTTCAAATAAATTCTACTACCAGTAGGTCTTTAAACTAGCAGATAATGAAAAAGCACTGCTTGACTCTGTTAAGCATTAACAGGGTCCTGCCCATCTCATACTATAGGTTTCTGGACACCTCTAATCAGCAGGTAACTTAGTGCAACAGCGATATGCTCTGGATCAATGCAGCCTGTTGAGTTTTCAAGAAACTTTAATAGTTTAGTAGAAATATGGGTTTAATAGAAATGTTTCTATTAAAAGAAAATGAAAGCAAGAAAAAGCAGAGACTTCATTCCGGTAGTATATGTGCCTGCCAGCTTGTTCTATTGAATTTTATGTGCTTTATAATCATATTTTATACAGTGGTAATTGAGAAGAAAAAAAGTGTAATATTTTTCTTTGACATCTTCTTGTAGACATTTTGTTTTACCAAATTAACTCCTTACCATAGTGTGGAGAGACTAACTAGACAGCTGATCAAATCTTCTTCTCTTTTTAAAAATAAGCCAACCTTAGCCTCTTCTTTGGATTAAAAAGGGAAAAAAAAAGTCATAAAAGCCTCCACTGCATCTATTTTCTCCATTCTGCATTAGACTGGTGTTGCTCCCTCTGTGGAATAGCCCCAAGAATACTGGTGGAGATGCATGCCTTTTGTCTACAAATGTTTTCACTATGCCTTTGTCTTACCCCTATCAGCGTGGAGTTAAAAACGGTCCTGAACACCGTGTTTCCACTAGCACTTGTATTGATGGAGTCACAGTAGGTTTCACATCAATAGGATACTTTTAAGGAGAAATAAAGGGCGGTTTAGACAAGCCCAAGGGTCACATTATGCAAATGGTATGTGCTCATTAACCTTTCACATAGCTGAAAACATTTGTTACCTGGTTACCTATTACCCTTTCTCCTTCCTCCCTTGTCCCAAAACTTGCAACCCGCTCTGACACTTCTCATCAAAGATTTAATTTCAGAGAACTGCTGCCATTGGCCCTGTGATCATTAAGATTTTATTACCCTCAGAATATATAGCATGATACATTTCCTGGCAGACTGCTAAGTAATGCTTTCAATAATTAAAAATCCATAAATAATTAAACCACAACATTATATTTGTCAACATAAATGAACAAACTATGTCCTGTGAACAGCCTTCTGAACAGATACGAGCTTAAAACACACAATGATGTGTTCAATAGCTGTATTTAGAAATAAATCTTCCTCTCTTAAAGATTTATATTCATTTATCCAAATAATGGGGAATGCAGTGATTCTCAGCAGATATCATCATCATCAATAAAAATTAATTTCTATTTGTATTACAGCTGCAAGCAAGAAACCCCATGTAAGACTGGAGACACACAGGGATTAGCACTTTATGAACAAAACATGAAAGGATGAACAACTTGTCCTGAAAAGTCTGCATATGGGATAAATAGGATCCACAAAGTCTTGGAGAAGATGCAGGGGTGAAGGGCAATAAGCAACTGATGAACTTTCAAAATAAAGTCACACAAAATGCACATTTTGGGAATACATGTAACAAAAAGGGTAGATGTGATCAGTCAAGAGCTGAGAGGACCTTTCAGAGGCTACATAAAATGAAGGGATGCAAACCTAATCATATTTTAAAACCCAGGAGGATAAAAAAAGGACATTTTGGGGATAACATATGAAAAACATCCCGATTTTTTTCAGCTAGATCTGATAAAATCATATGGGCAATTCTGCATATGGAAGAGTAAAACCATATGGCAGAAACCTTGAAACCTTAGAGGATTTGTGATGAGCTCCACAGAGTTTTGACCATTCACTTCAGCAAAGATGTTTGGAAAACAAATCCAATTTTCAGGGCTTACCTACTAAGTACTGAATCGACTTATGAAGGACATCACAAAGAGGTTATCTGAAGTTTATCCAGCCCTTTCTGAGATGTTTTAACGGACTTCTTTTCAATGTTTTGTCATTTTTTAGTATTCAACCAAAATACTCCTATCACCATTGGTTCTTTTTTTGGATTTACTATATGCTACTTCAGCTGGTCTTTAAAGATCATCCCAAAGAAATGAGACATTTAACCTCTTCAAACTTTCTGTCAGTCTTTAGCATCTTCTTTGATTATAACTTCCCACTTTTCTTACCGAGGAAAAATATCACCTCTTTCTCTGATCGTTTCTGATTTTCACCTTCTTTCTCTTGTGTGATGCTTTTGATCCTACATTCCTCCGTTCAATAAACCCTAGAACTATCAAGCAACTTCTTTTATTTTGTGTTTGGATGAATCACCCATGGCATTTCATCAGTAGACAGTGTGCTTTTCAGGTCTGCAGGCCTGCTTTACCCAGAAGTGTTGAAGAAAGCTCTGCAAGACGCTTATCACTGAGCACTTGCAGGAAATACTTCCAAGGCTGCTGAAGCCCAGCTGATGTCAGAGAAGAGCGCAAGCAGGAATGTTTAAAGTGTTCTTTTATAAAACAGTCTTCCTTAAATTAATCAAAATCAAGAAAGAAAGTTCAGGTTTGTGTTCCACATGCTTAGAGCTCTTAGGCAATTCTCCTTCCTCTGACCTGCTAACCTCAAACCTTTGTTTTCATACTTTTAGTGGAGAACTAGAAGGCCTTTACATAGAGGGCAATGGTATCAGTGTTTGAAAGAGGAAATAAAGATTTCTGAAAGTCATCTACATAAACCATAATGTAAAATTTAGCAGTAACTAAAATACTGAACATTTTACTTGTGATCGTAGATAAAAGGAGAAACTTTTTCAACAAAAAGCCCTCTACTTTTGCACAGTCACCTTCAGATGTCTACGATATATCTTTGCAGCAAGACATCAAAATCCATGAAAAACCAGAACTATCTCAGAACTTTTGGTGGCCCACAATAGTCACCTCTGCTGAAGCTTGTAAGAGCCATCAAGTATAGTGGGATGAAAGAAGAAAGTGACACTTAAGAGCCAGAAAAACAGAGAAAAAAATAACACAGACTGTGAACTCAGGAGGAATGTCGGTCCAGCCTGACTTCTGCAATGTCATGGGGTCCAGATTCAGCTGGTGCAATATGGTACTACTCCTCTGACTTACATTGATTAAAATTGACCAAGAACATGGTTCAAACATATTTGATTCTATCTTGTTTTGGTGTCGAACTAACTAAAAACGGCTCCATATTTTCATTTTGTGAACAAAAGCCATTATCAGGAAAATATCTTCTTCTATTGAGAGTTAACATATACTTTGTGTATGATTTATCTTTGTTATATATGCAACAATAGGGCATTTTTATAGAACAGAAATTTGCACATAGTGAATTATTTCCCCACAAGGACAGCTGTTTAATTTGAGGGAAAAATATAATAGCAGGGAGGTGCTGAATGAAAGAATCTATTAATTTTAAAATGACAGCTGTTGTAGGATTATAAGTTTTGTGGGTTTTTTGTTATTCAGAAGCTGGAACAGTTCAAGATGAAGTTAAGTTATATTTTTGACATCTTTTTCTGTGTACTGAGGCAGAGATTAAATAAGTTCTGATGAAAATAAAATTAAATCATAACAATAACATCTGGCTAGAATTAAGACGCTTCTCTTTTCTAAGGGATATTTTTTCTTTCTCAGACTCCATTTCATGTGCATTCTGGCTTTAGCATTTTATTTCTCGTGAGAGACAAAGTGAGTTTTGGATTGTCAGTAAAAGGCTATTTAGTGTGTCACTGCTCTGAAATTCTGCATTCTCTTTCACATCTCTCCAGCCTTTCACTTAATCTGTATTAGAAATGCAATTTTTTTCTTCTGCTGGCTTTATGAAAGTTTGCTGTTGAAAAGATGTTGTTTAAGTGATTGTTTTGCATCTCATCGTACAGTCTGTATACCTCACGTAACTTTCAGATCTTCTACAGCTATTGAGGTTATCAGAAAGGCTTTGTTCATGTATTGGAGGAAAAAAAAAGTCTAATTTTAGAAGGGCACAATCACCTGGTTACAATATTAGGTTTCAATAAACATCAATTTTGTACCAGGACCTGGGGAACAGAGCCATGCAGAGCCAGATGAACTATCACTAACCCAAAATGGTGCATCAGAATAAAGCAAACAGCATTGTGAATATATTTTGCACAGATGAAAACCATACTATCTGAACCTAAACTCTTATATCCATCCTCTCAGATTTAGCTCCAGGCAGATTTGACCATGCTGGGATGTGCCTCTGTGTTGAATATTCACTGGATGGCATGGGTTTTCTCAGTAGCTGTGTGGATACATCTTTCAAACACAGCTGACCTCATTGCCTGGCTCCTATTCGAATATGTTCCCTTAAAGAGATGTGCTTAGGTAACTATGTCCTTTGCACATGCCTGTGAGACCCTGGTCTTGCCTGGGTGCTGAGGCACACTAACACTTTTACCTGGATGGAACTAGTTTATTTCAGGAGGGAGCTGCAGGGAAGGCTCTCTAGACTTAAATGATTTCAACTTTGTCTTAAACTAAGCAAGACAGAGAACACGTGTGAGTTGGAGCTGAAAGTTTTCTGAACAGGCCCTGGAAGGCTTGAGCTAAAGCCTGAGTTAATCTTACAAGATTAATTTCTAGGTAAATAAAATGAGGATGAGCAGTTTTTATTCTGACCTCTGTTTTGTGGACTTAGACTAATATCTTTAGGCCTGTGCTATCTCACTGTGTTTGGCGACTCACTGAAGCAAACAGCTCCAGAGAAGGCATGTTCTGCAGTTTTTCCCTGAGGGTGGTAAGAGTGGTGAGACACTGGCACAGGGTGCCCAGAGAAGCTGTGGCTGCCCCATCCCTGGCAGTGTTCCCCATCCCCATCCCAAGGCCAGGTTAGACGGGGCTTGGAGCAACCTGCGCTAGTGGAAGGTGTCCCTGCCCGTGGCAGGGGTTTGGAACTGGATGAGCTTTAAGGTCCCTTCCAACCCAAACCATTCTATGATTCTGTGATATTCATGTCACCTTGCACACAGACACCTTAATCTTATTAAATTTTTTGAGCAGTACTGCTACACACATTTCTAATATTGATAGTCATTATAACTTGTCTTGATGAGGGAAAATTTGGGCATCCTTACAAAGAAGCGTGCCCAATCAGACGCTATTTTATGTTAATCATCACCAACCACCTCCAAGTGTAATAGGAACATTCATATTTCATTTTGATAATGCCCTGAAGGCTTTACTTCATGATCAGGAATACCAAAGCATAAGGATTTAAGTGAGTTGTCTGATGCCACACACGGAAGTCAGCAGTTAGGAGAGGTCATTACAAAGGAATTGCTAATTTCTCCATTTTTCAGCATGAGATAATGTTACTTTGCAACTGAATGCCCTATATCAGTACTTTATGGGAAAAAATGAATACAAACAAATTCTCCATCATTTACTTTTTCTGGTGGTAACAAAGAAGTAAGTTACATTTTGGAAATGCTGGGCTTTTCTTTATTATCGGCCCTCACTCAGAGCTTCAATTATGTTCATTTGTCACTAACAAAACTCTACTTGAATGAATAATTCACAATGGATAATGCATTGGTTGAACTTTGTCTGTTTCCCTACTGTTAGGCTTTTTAAAGCAGTTATAAAAAAGTTTCAAAAGAAGATTCCAGACCTAGAAACACTTAACTTGAAGTACATGAGTAATCTCAATGACTTCAATAGGACTACTCAGGTGTTTATAATGAAACACATATATAAATGTTACCAGCTTACTGGAGCCTTCTTTTGAACTTTGAATATGAAATAAAAAATAGTAATTTTTCACCAACAGTTGAGTTTAAAATTATCTTTTAAAGAATATTGCATCCAGCAAAGGTTTAATGCACAAATAATCTCAGATAATGAATATGAACAGCATTGTGCATGCTTTTGATTCACAATTTAGGTTCAAATGTGAATAAATGAATATTTATTGAAATATTGTTCCCTCTATTTAGATTTCTAATACAAATCTCCCCAGACCTATCACTGTAAAACTGGCAGGAAAGATCGTCTGTAGGTACAGGAGCAAACAATGGTCAAATCCTTTTCTCTAATATCTAACACAGAAAGGGCCACTTTTTAAGGGTCATATAGTTTTCTGCTTGGTACCTCAGTTAGGTTGATTCTCCTCTCAAGTTCGTATGTGGTAGTCAGTAAGAACCTCATGGAAATCCATGACCAGTGAAGTATCATGAAGTAAAGCAGAAGATCAAGGGAAAAAGACCATTGTTTTCATTATAATCACAGAATAAAGCTTTATACTTCTCCTTACAGTGTTTCAGCAAATGGCCTGCAAGATTTTTACCTTTTAATATGTTGCCCAATCTCATTTTCCTTGCCACTTCAGTAAATTAAGCCAGGCTGCAGTTCGGCCCACAATATATCTTAATGTATTTTCAGTCAAAAATAGACTGCTGCAGATGGAGTAGATACACTCCACATGCCTCCCTCCTGCCGGCTTTGTGCAAGAGGAGGAGAAATCAGATAAAACATCAGTGATTCCACAAATTCAGTTTAAATGACATATTGTGTTTGTATGTCTTTAGGGAAAGAGGAAGCTTGGTTTTATTTTTTTAAAGCACAGCTAGTGGGAAGCTGTTGTGGTTTTGTAAAGCTATAGGAAAACTACATCTAATCATGTTGGAGCTATTCCTCATAATCTTTAAAGAAGGTTCCCTAAGAATGGCAGTAAATGTCTTGATATGGCTTCTGCTCTATGGCAGCATTAGATTTTGATGGAGGGGAATAAAAATTACACTTGCATTTCAACAACATACAGCAGCTCACTCTGTCATGAGAAGCCATAAATATATTCCAGTTTAGTGTTGTTAGATCCTTGATATTTCGTGCATCAGGAAAAAGGGAGGAGATTTTCTAGCAGATGTTTGACTGCAATAGGCATGAATAACTTCTACGCTACAGGGATGCTGAATAACATGGATATGTGGGTCAGATGTCTCTACCAGCATTCCTGAGACTTTTCCATAGCATTAAAGTTGTGAACTTGTTCTTATGCTATATGTAACCTCTACAGTTTACAGCCTGGACTTTGTCAGTCTGGTGAAATGACTAAAATGACAGGAATACAAACTGAGCAGAAATACTCATTCAGGAGGAGTTTCATCTCCTTCTGTTGCATCTTATTATAAAATAGTTTTAACAGCTGGGGCTACACATGAGGTACACTGGCAGACTGGAAGCCATTAGGCCAAACCCTCTGGAATATTTATTTCCAACATCTGGAAACTAATCTGATTCTGTTGTAGGCAACTAAGTTTCCTACACTATCAATCCTTGAAGCTGTCTTTAAGCCTGCTGGTCACGTAACTGACAGAGCATCAGGAATCCAAGACAGGGCACTTCTGTGTTGTTTCAAAATTGAACGGGATCCGTGAACGGCCACTGTTAAATTTGACAGACAGTCCAAATAGAAAGTCAATCTTTTAAAACTAAACTGTCCCTAAATGGGGAAAATATATTTAAAGCCCATTCTCTGCAGTGACAGTTTTAGTTGTTTAATGCTATCTTTTGTAGTAACATAATATATCTGCCTTTGCCTTACCACTTCCACACTCATTGTTATTAAGTTCCAGATACTTCACATTTGGTATGTAGAGCTTTGCACAGAGACTTTCTTTTGTCAAAATTGTAGGTAAATTAGAGGAACTTTTCCTGAGTTACAGATCTTAAAAATAGGTTTCCAAAAGCATCTATGCTTTTGTGTCACTTTTATGAAATAACATGCCTTAAAAGTTTGTTCCTTTCAGGAGAGTAACTCTGAAAAGCCATGATTTTTAGGAAAAATCACAGTGACAGGCTTTCAGCTCTAGCAATTGAAGACTCTTTTCCCTATGAAAAATGGCAATGAATGCCTTTTAAAGATTTAAATTGAAGAAGAGATTAACCTTGATGCTGGATGCACCAAAAGCACCAAGGGAACCTTAATCATGGACTTTCTGTATAGAAAAAAGAAACTTGCAGGGCTTTTTTTATGTCCTCCAGAATATATGTTTTGCAGATTATCATCATTTAGACATACCAGTTCTCATGCTGCAGACTTGAACAAGAAAAATTTAAGTTTATTTATATAAAAAAACCCCAATCCTGAATATTTAACGAGACTCTCAAGTCCACTTTTTTTGTACATGATTTTATACTTGAGGCCTTTGCATAATTCTGCTAAGCTGCGGATAGTGATAGATCTGCATCAGTTTGTTACATCTTAGGACTAAGCTCTTGCAGCCAGTCTCCATACACTTTGTGGTTTTTTCTCCATCAGGGGCTGTAGTGATAGGACAAGGGGAAATGGACTCAAAGTTAAACAAACTGGGGACATTTGAGTTAGATACAAGGAAGAAATTCTTCCCTGTGAGGGTGCTGAGGCGCTGGCACAGGGTGCCCAGAGAAGCTGTGGCTGCCCCATCCCTGGCAGTGTTCAAGGCCAGGTTGGACACAGGGGCTTGGAGCAACCTGCTCTAGTGGAAGGTGTCCCTGCCCGTGGCAGGGGGTTGGAACTGGGTGAGGATTAAGGTGCCTTCCAACCTAAACCATTCTATGATTCTATGATTCTATTCTATGGTAGAGTCGCCGCAAGCCTTGCAGAAGAGGCAGTAGCCAGCATATACCTTCCACTCCCATCTGTTGCCCAGAGGAGGGCTATATCGGCCCTGAAGCTCCTAAGTTTGAAATGGCATTAAAAGCTGGCATAGCAGTAGAACTTCAGATAGCTATCGACATTTTGTCTTTATTTACGATGGTAGTAGCTTCAAGTTTTGAGGCAAGCTGCCATGTAAGCAATAATTCAGACCTATTCTCCCTGAGGAGCTCTGGGTGTGATTTAACTGGATTGCAGATTTAACTGGATTTTTTTAATTGCAAAACAATAACTGAAGGAGTTGAACAATAAGAGGCTTGTGAAATAATTCACTGCAAAATGTCAGACCTATTCCTTCCCTTAGCTTTCATACCCTTTGCTGAAAGATTTTTACATGAGGTGTGAACGGATTATGCAAGAGAGACAGGTATACATTCTGGCATCTGCATCAAAATGGGTGTTGAATTTCATTTCTAAGTTTCCATACTTGCACTTGAATGAGAGACTGACAGTGGTGGAAATGACTGTTTTGTTAAATTTCAGAGGAAACAGAACATAAGACTGCCTCTCATGAAAACCTTCTGTGGAAACTCGTTTAATGATTTCAGAAAGTCCAAATAACAGGTAGAATATTAGATACCAAATTCTGATAAATCTCTATAGTAGTCTTTGTAGCAGTCACTCTGATTCAGATTATCTGAGCATCTGGTTTTGTTACCATGTAATAATCAATATCTGCCATTTTCTCACAAAAGACTCTTTGCTTTGAGATTGTTTGCAACCTTATGGACATATTAGCTTGCTAGCATTAAGGCCATCATTTTAGATAACAAAAACCTGGGGATCTCACTAATGCCATCTCTGTCTTTGTCAGTCAAGATAATTTCGAACTATACCCTAGGGCCAGATTCTGATCTCATCGTGCCAGTGGAGTTACCTGATAATTTCTGGTATCAACAGCATTATACAGACCTTCCTTAGCTTTCAGAGCCCTCTAGAGTCCAGCTAACATGGAAACCCCACACTAAATTCCTGTAAAGATATCAGGTTAAAGGTTTATCCATGCTATGGCCCATTTATATTTTTAGCTTTAAAATGCCACTATCTTTTCATAGGATGACACTGAGAGGTTCTTCAGTGGAGCCTGAAGAAAACTTCTAGGTTTTGTGATTTCAGTGTAAATCACGACATAAATATGTCTACAGATTCTATGTAGCAAAGAGGTCAGATGAGCTAGATGGATTTGAAGTAAATATACAGGAAGCATCAGACCAAGCAGAGGAGCTGTGTTCATAAGTCACCCAGACTGGATGGCATTCCCCTGGGAGCTCTGAGGGAACTCAGATGTGAAATTGCAGAACTGCTGACCAAAGTACATGAACTACCATTCCAAACACCCTCCGTGATGGAGGCCTGGATGATTGGCACCACAAAGCTTTTACAGGGTATCTTGGAAACTGCAGACAAGAGGACACTGCATCCCAAGCAGACTCTAACGGGACCAGGTGAAGCAGTAACCAACAATAACCCCAATGCAACAATTCTGGACATTTTGGGGTAGGAGGAGGACATAGACTACAGAAAGTGACCAAGTGACTTTTCTTCTGAGCACCATCCCTTGTTACCCCTTCTTTTGCTGAATTGTCTGACCCTTAAAATAGTTTCAGATCCTCCTTGGGACTTCATTGACAGAAGTGGTGCCCTCTTCCTTGGGCCATGAGAGGGAATCAGAACGAAAAGCAGGCCAACAGTTCCCAGCAATGTAATGACAAGTTCAGAAGGTGATTGATGAAAGCTTGCAACTTGGAGGATGAGGATGGATAAAGATGGTGTAAAGAAAAAAGTGAGGGAAGAACTGCAGACAGGACTTTGATATGAAGTTCTGGAGAAGGTAGGAGAGAGATTTTGATGTGAAACATCTGCATGTGTACGTGCAGAAGATCAAGGTCAAGGGACCCTGCAAACATGCAGACTCATATAGTATTTTCCAGTTTGTGTCCCCATAACCAAGAAATTAGCTTTAATATTTCCCCCCTCATTAATCAGACTGCCTAAAAATCACCTGCTAAAAATAAATTAGACACATTATGAACAACATGGCAGGCTCCTGAGTACATCATCCATCTCTTATGTGCCCCTATCAGCCTGTGACCATCTTTCTCTGTGATGCTCCTTTGCAACCTCTTCCTCTCCTGGGTATGACACAGCTATTTGACCTTGGACCAGACTTCTGTGACCAATAAGCTGCAAAAAAGAGCTGTGAGAAGCCTTCATCTGTGGTATCCACTCATGTGTCCTCTATCCTGTGATTCTGGAACTTCATTTAAACTCAGACCCTTGCTCAAGCTATATTGTAGATATGCTGTGCCTGCCCTTACACCTTGCTAATCCCAGCCTTGCCTTACTGCCTTTACTGCTAGCTCAACCTCAGACCTCCCTCATCACTGCAGACTTGCCTGGCAATCGCTGCTCTGCTGACTGCATGTGCTGATCATCACCAGCTCTGCTCTGCTCTTCTTGCTTGAGTTCTCTGAGCCTGCACTCCTTGCTAGTGAGGACACAGCATCTGCCCACATTGTTGTGACCCTGGGCTACCCATGTGCCTTGCAGAGCACGCAGCTCTTGCAGCTCCCTGACAAGCCACGCTTGCTTATGGCAGTCACTACATTTACCTTCTGGTAATTATGCAGTATGGAGTGGAAATTTGTGTCTGACGTCAATAGGAGCATCATTCTTTTGTTCTTGTGGGCCCTTACAGAACCCACATCTTTATCTGACTCACCATTAACTTTGTTTTCCCCATATTTCAGTTACTCATGTTAAAAGCAATGCAGTTAAAAGGCTGTAGGCTGTAAGAACTGCTTCACAATAAGACAGACTGAAACCCTGCAGCTAAAGATCCAAGCTTTATCTATGCTTTAAAGTGGAGGAAATATCCAGACAGGAGTATGTGTAGCTACACATTCTTAGGGCTTTTTTGCTTCCGTTTACATTCATCTGAATAGCCACCAGCTATTCAGCTAATCTCCCCAGTTCCCATTCACAGTTAGCTGTGCCTAGGCTCCTGAAACTTCAATGTGGCTAGTTTGTTTCAGACCACGAATCATTATACCAATAACAGTAAGAAAATATGGCTTCTATCGAAGTTTAGCAATGCAACAGACTGACCCAAAGTAAGGAACTGCAATTGTCTTTGCATGATTTTGCAAAGAATAAGGCATAAACAGCATTTTTTGATCACTGGGCTATGTCTGGCACTTTCTGGCAGTCCATCTGGAGGAAATATTATGAAATGCTATTGTCCTGGAAAGTGCCAGAGAAGTACTGACCTTTTGTTCCTTTCTGTCAAGCTTGAAAAATACTCTTCGTTGTTGCCAGTGAATACTGAGAACAATATGAACAAAGAGAATATCACTTACAAGACGGTATCGGTCTCCATCAAGCAAAATAACCTGAAGCAATACCTTCATGTTATATTATCACTTCTTTCAGCATGCAGTGCCTCTTGCATTTAGAAACAGAGGGTTTATTTTTCTTCTTGGAGCGAGGTTAAAAACCACTGACAGCCCTTTGTGCTGAAGGTTACATTATTAATGAGTCCTGGGAAAGGGAGGAACTTTGTATAAATACACTATCAGTGATGTTAAAAGAAGGTGCAGAACATAGTGTTCAGTGACAGGAAAAAAAGTGAGGTAACTGATTTCTTTAGGATCATTAAAAATCCATGTACATGCATAGAACCAGAACGATCTGAATTACCAGCAGTCTGAATTTAGAATAATTCTTTGGAAATCTCCTGGACTCACAGTAGCTCCACAGCATTTATACCTCAGATCCCAGTATCCACAAGTATGAGCATGAGTAGGAAAGCAGTGAGGAAACACCCCCCCTTCTCTGAATCTGAAAATATGTTGTAAGAATGTAGGAGCTACAAAATTACAAAGGAGAAAAACCTCTTTCAGAAGTTACAGATCTAAATTCGAGGTCAGCCGTGCAGCATTACCCTGCCCTCAAACATAGAAATGAAGGTTCATCAGGAGTTTTTGTGTGTAGAGGGGAACACCATCACAGTCTTTATATACTGCCCTGCATTCAGATAGCCAAGGCAGAAGGTTGGTTAAAGGAACCCATATTCGTGTATTCACCACTCAGGGCATGAAGATGTCAAGTATTTTTTGATACAGCTCTCAGATACAGCTCCTTGTATGTTTTCTTTACACGAGATACATCTGACTTTTAGTGACATGCTAGCTATAATACCCACTTCCACTGAGAGGTGCATATCTAAAGATATTTCAACATGGGAAACAGTCACAGGATTTTTTAAGAACTCATAGCACAAACAAAATCACCAACTTGAAAACTAGTTAACTTATGTTACTTGGTCACCATGGTGGTGTTACCTACTCTGTCCTCCCTTCTATCCCCAACCATTGTAAAATCTATTCATTGGATTAGCTATTACATTTAGATCTGGGATAAATAAATAACTTTTATCACATCTCTTGACAGCACTTAGCTCAATGGGCTCTAATGTGGAATAGAACTGCAAGATGCTGCCCTACCACAAATTATAAATCATTAATTGTACAGGTAAAAGAGACCTGTTAACATTTTATTCCCCAAGGACCTCAACTCTGTTACAAAACCAGAAGTTCCTAGACACTTACTCCATCATGCCATAGAGAAAGGGAAGGTTGTTATGAACTTCAGATTTATTGAAATAAGCCTTTTGGGCATCAGAGCTCATAAATTGGGGACATGAAACCTAATCTCCCTAGCTGCTAATATTCTCTAATGAACATTTTGATTTGCTTTTACCTTAAAAAGTGGTGAGTTTAGACCATTCCTTTGCATTATCTTCTAAGTCTCACTAATAAGAAGACTCCTGATATTTGCCCCAAATTTTGCCCTTCCTTAATTTAATTTCTTCTGTTTCTTAACCTTCAAGTCCCTCTGTATAACTCTTCTCAATAGCTGTCATTCCCCTCCAGAGGAATTATTAAGTAGCATTGTTTGAATCTTTCTCATTTTTTTAACCTCCTATCTCCAAGCATCTTTCTTTTCCCACTTCTTTTGGGAAATCATCTGTATTGCTACTCCTTCCAAATGAACACTGTCTGAAAAAACACATTTCCATGCTGTTTGTCCTGTAAAGGACATTACAAAGGCATGCTATATTTAATGAATATTGTACATTCTCTCTATCTGATTGATATGATTCCCTGGATGATAATGATGAGCTTTCTAGGAAGAACAAAGGCAAGGAAGCAGGCAATGGTGATAAACGCCTTCCATTTTTAAATCCCAGTGCAAGCAGGAAAGGAGAATCTCAGACATCCATTTTGGGCAGGTTAAATATAAGTCTACCCTAAGGCCCCACACTCAAGCTGAGTAGAGTGTTATCAAACATAAAGCCAGTCTTGAACACTGAAACCCTCCTTCTTAGCAAATGTGATAAATAAGCCTCAGGTGCCTAACACCAGTCCCGTACTATAGGCATTTATCTCTTGTTTCATCTCCATCTTTAGTCTGTAGTGCTGCACTTCATTTTAAGATTTAATTGTAAATGTTACACAAAATTTCTCACAAAATTATTGTATGCAGAAAAAGTCCTGCACTGCATCTGTCATAGTCTTCTAATCTGGTAATTCTGTCAAAAAGTAATGAGAAGAGTTTCTTTTTGAAAGCTGTGCTTATTCCTAATGCCTCTGCTATCTTCCAAATGGTTAGAAACTTTTATTCATTCCAGTATTTTAAAAGGGATTGAAGCTAGACTTTCTTGACAGTAATTACTACGATCTTTCTCTTTTTGAAGGCTGACACCACATTTCTTTTCTGTTATCTACCAGTACTTCTAGCCCAGTTTCATTTACGAGAGCACAGTAGCAAGAAGAGAATTATAAAGACTGAGATTTAAGTGACGAATTCTTGTGCAGGAGAGCTGCCAGAGCTCTGCTGGGGTGGGAAGGTAAGTTCAGCTACCAAACTATCAAAGAATCTCTCTCATGTGCATGACAGTAGAAACTGATGCAAAGGGATGTGCATGCACATTGAGCTTTTTCATGTGACTCTTAATGACCAGTTACAATCAACTGCCTTGTCAACTTATTTATACAGCCCGGTTATGGTTTCTCCAAGGTGCAAAACTGAAGTTGTAAGGTGTAGAGGAAGTACCAAAAGTCATTCAAAGCACTATCTAGTTATCCCAGGATGCAGGATAATCACAAGATGTCACCTTTTGCTCCTTTACAGTTTCTGGTCCATGGATGCTATCGTGCCTTTTCTCTGGAGTTCTTCTGGTAGCAGGTCTGTTTTAACCTGCATTTTATTGAACTAACTCTGCTTTCTCTCCTTGCTGTTACACTTTCATTTCTGCCTGTTCTTCCTCCAGAACAGAATGCTGGTTTTCCACCATTAGACACCTTGCCCTACAAGCTTATGTTTTTACAGATCAGTCAGTGATCTACACTTCGGGCTCTCTGGTTCAGCAAATTTCTGTACTTCTTGAATTGCCCATAAGCCACATCTCTCTTCCTGTATTTTATCTTTAAATCACATAGTTCACCCTTGCCTCCAAGTCTAGCCCTAAAATTTCATTTCTGCCAATTCCTCTAGATGATGCTTCACAAGAAAGTAGCTTCTACCACATGATCACTGAAGGAGAACACCTCCTTTGGGATGTCTGTATCCGGCTACAGTATTTTTACTGTCTACTCCATTATTTTGGTCACCACAGCTCCTCTTTCAATAACCTTTTATTTTTCACTTTTAAAGAAAATGAAGAAATCCCCCCTAATCCCCAGCTCTTATTCTTTGGTCACTGGTTGGTTGCTCATAAGGTTTTGCCTTGGTTAGACTTATTTCCCTAATTAGTGTCACGACCTCAAACTGTGATCAAAGGTCTTCCTCACGTATTCAGCTGGCACACTTTACAGCACACAACAGCTGACTGACCAGCAAATGATCATCTGCAGCAAACCCACAGCACACAGAGAAACTAACTAACTTACCAATCACAGAACTAGGATTTATTTATTTATTATTTATTTAGATTGGAGATGAGGAACAATTCCTTCCCCAGAGGGTGCTCAGGCATTGGAACAGGCTGCCCAGGGCAGTGCTGGAGTCACCGTCCCTGGAAGTGTTCACACACCATGTAGATGAGGCCCTCAGTGACATGGGTTAGTGGTGGCCTTGGCAGTGCTGGGGCACGGCTGGACTTGGTGATCTTAAAGGTCTTTTCCAGCCTGGTTGATTCTATGATTCTATTAACTTTTTCCATGAAAAATTAGCAATTAGCAATTCAAACAGCACCTTTTCTATTGTGTTTGCAGAGCTTTCTATACATCATCTGCCTGGCTGTGGGTTTCTCTGTATTGGAGCTACCTGAATTATTCTTATAAATAATCACAAGTCATTTCTGCCTAATGCTGCCAATTATTTCTGCTTCCTCTGCACAGCAGAACTCATTCTCGCCCTACTTCCGTGGATACCCATTTCGGGATTTGAGGAATGCTACCACTTGCATACACATTATTTGCAAGAGCAGTCTGTTTCAGTGCCTACTGAAACAAATGAGATTATTTCTTTGACTTTCAGTGGGCATTAAATTAGACCCTTACTGAATGCTGGAACATTTCTTACAATTCAGAACAACTTAAGTTAATGAAAGATATTGTTTTTCAAGTGCAAAATCTCAACAGTTTTCCCTGGAGGAAAATCTAGGATATATAAGGACATTTGTTGGTTGCTTTGATTTTTATGTTTGTTTGTTTGGTTTTTATTTGTGTTTTGGTTTTTTTTCCTTAGTGAATGCTGATAAAAATTCATAAAGAATTCCAGACTCCTGTAGGGAGAAAAGATTCAAATGAAAAATTAAAAGTTACATGGACTTGTGTGCATTCAAAGCTTGCCCTAGTTTTAAATAGGTAATGGGTACTTTTAAAATTCAAAATATCTGGGAAAATAAGGACAACAACTATGTATTTGAGAGCAATTGATTAAAACTGGCTGCAATTACAGAGACCCATCCAGCCATGTAAAGGATGGAGCATACAGCAAGAAGCAGCCTTATATCATTGTCATTCTATCAACTACTTACAGCTTAATAGTATGGAAAAAAATAAATGAGACTGAAGAGAAAATGGAGATGAGAAGAACAGAAGTGTGGGAGGAAAATGAAGGAGAACAGAGCATGGTTTCCACCTGCTTTGTGTTCCACAGGGGTCATTTATGGCTTTAAAGTTCAAAACATCTAGGGACAAATTCCTCTTTATTCTTAGCTATCCAGATAGAAATGGAGTTGAAGCAGGGATACAATTGTCCTCCAGACTCCTGGGAATAAAAATCCATTTCCCAGCAGGAATGGCTATGGCTTCTATAATTTTGGAGAAGATAAAGAGACTTCTGTGCAGTTTACTGCTCTTGGGCCTTTCAGTTCCTGGCCTGAATTCACTGCTGGGCGCTTCCAGCATTCAGAGGATGACAACCATTGAAGGTAATAACAGGAATGCCCTCATTCCCAGGTGAAACCAAGCGGCATAACTGAGAGACACGGGCTTGCTTAGGGCAGCTGGTAGGGCAGGGTTGCACTGCTCTGGTGCGTTCCTCCTTTGGGACTGTTGCCAAAGTCTAAAGCCCAACCTCAATCAGGTATTGAAGAAAAAGGGTCTGTTCTGCACTGTGGGTGAATATCCTTGCTGCTCTTATGGGCAATACCCCTGCCCACAACAAGGAACTAAACCTAACTGAGACTTTTAGAAACACAGTCCTGCAAGCTCTGACCAAGCAGTAACGTTCTTTTGCTGTCTCTGGTAGAAATTCATGTCAGTCTCTGCTGTTATGAATCCCTCTTTTCTCATTGCCAGTAGAGGACTATAGGCACGCCTTGGTGGTTATTCTTCTTTATTTTAGTCTGACTGTTGCACCAGCTAGATGAATTCACTCTAACGACATATAATATATATCCAAATCTAAGTTTGGACTTGGATTCCCGAGGTTAAGGTATATCAGAATTTAGAATGCATTCAGAATGATATTTGATATAAAATAATCTAGAAACTGAAGAAGTTGAATGTAAATATTAAGTCCTATCTGTTCTCCCAACAAAGATTTGCTCCTAAGATAGCTAGAAGTTACACAGGCAGAAATAGAAAACTTCAGTAGACTGTAACCAATTTGCCACTGCTGCCAATACTGAAATATACAGCTCATTCTGAATTAAGCTAGCAGTGATATATAGAAGAGTAAATTTGTTTGTTATGAGTCTAGGACTAAGACAGTTTGGGGAAAATTGCCAAAAGAAAAATCTCATTTGTAATTTAACTGGTTTTTTAAGATTTAGGTTTGCTTGATGTAAGACTTTCTGCATACAGGATGGAAAAGATGGGTGGCCAGAAAAAAGGCAGACCAGTCTCAGGTTCAGCAAGACACCCCAGTGTGCATGAGTAGAGTAGGGAAGGAACACCAATAAAGATACTGTACAACCAGGTGAACTGGCAGCAGTGAAAGGCATAGTATGTTATGCCAGGCAATGTCATGGGAATGAGTACCGAAGACAAGGGAAGGCAGGACTGATTTTGCCAGCAAGGAAACTGGCATGGAAGGGGATCGCAGTAACCCAGATGGGTTCTCTAGTAATCTGCCAACCTTAAGAGTGATGCTAGAATTTCTTACCTGTCTTCTGGGGTGTGTTATACTGAAAGATGGAGAGAATTAACAGCTGAGTGCTGTCAACAGGGGATGTCCTTTACCCCATTCCCACTCCCACTCTTCTCCGTGCTCCCAGCTTTGCTGGCGCTGGTTTCATCGTCTTTGACAAATTCACTAACTCCACACAAAAAAAAGCTGAAGAATTTCTGTTACAGCAGTGAGTCACAGTGGCTCACAGCAGATATGACAAGCACTCCAGGTAGAAAGGGGAGGGGACAGAGCTGGGAAAACAGGGAAGGACAAAGGTAGGAGCACTGGTAAGGGAAGGAAAGGGTGAGGACAGAAACAACTATCATTTAGTGTCAGCGAATTTAAGATTGGTGCAGTTGTCAGTGAAAGCAGAATTGTCTTATGGGGTGGCTAAATAAATGCTGTCTATTGTTCTCTGTGAAGTTTGGAGCTATACAGTGTGATATACGATGGCAGAAACACAGCAATGGCAAAGTGCTATAATTCTATCAAACACCTAGTGAAAAAAATTCCTTTAATAAGCTTCACCAGAAAGACAAACAGAGGAACTCATCCACAAAAACCAAACAGAGAAGCAGTCACACAGATCTAGGGCAGACTTGTGTTTATGCAGAGAACCATCTGAGGCCTCTGGGGGTAATGCAATTCTAATACTAAAGAAAACAATCAGAAGCGCTCCAAATAAGGCAGGTAGCATAATTCAGAGGGCTGGACCCCCTCCCAGGCCCAGGGAATGGGATGCCCTGTTAGGAAGCTGGTTTCTTTCCTTTCCTCCCGTTTCTCAGGCTTTTCTCAGGATGAAATTGCCTCTGCGTTCAGGGCTTTTAAATGTGAGAATGACTGACTCAGTTTATCAGAGTAGCAATGAGTTCAGCTCAGCTCTCAGCCTTCTAGTGCCTCATTCCCTCGTCCCCATGTTCCTGCGGGGGCACCAGGCATGGGAGAGAGAGTCCTCTTCGCTTGCATCCCAGCAGCTTCCCTGTGCAACGGGACTTGAGCCATGATGTTCTTCCCATCTCTTCTTCTTGTTGTTCACAACAACTCAGAGTCAGCAGATTGAAGAAACAGTAGTTTAACCACCTACTGAAGATAGATTTATGTTTTGTAAAATGGATGTACCTTACTAGGTAGATGATCTGAACATGAATCACACTTTTTCATCTCTACAGTTTGTAAGCAGAAGTTCAGCCCAGAAAAATCAAAGAAGGCAAAATAAAAGTATAAAAAACATTGTTGGGCAAGTTTTGATGAAATTATTTCTTTTTTTTTTTTTTTTTTGCCATGGGAAATATAAATACAGCCAAAACAATCTATGTTTTTTAATTAAAAAAAGATTGATCAAAATTTTCTATTAGATGCACAAGGGAATTAGAGTATGTGTTAGATTTTTGGATTAAAAGGTAAGTGCCATTTTACATACTTTCAAAGGAAGAAACCACAGAGAAATTCCAAATGCAATTGCCTGGTGTATTAGTTTCTTGATTATTTTAGGAAAAAAAACGTTACAACCCCCAAAAGCTATTATTTAACACCCGGGAAACACTGTTTCTCATTGGAAATAGCTTTCTAGAACCATTCAAATTACAAAAAAAGCAATTAATGTTTTTTAAATTATTTCATTTAATCAAGGTGCCCAGTTTGAAACCACAAGATTCAGAAGGTCAGAGTATTTAATAGCTGACCAAGTTTTAACAGTTCTGGGAAGTTACACTAACTTTATGGTAAGCGATTATTCCTCCAAAGCGCAAATGCCTGCACCATTGATTATTTTCTATTTGCATATGTTGTAATAGAAAAGAATCACAATCATTCTATCAATCATCAGAGCTATGGTTATGTGATAACTGTTATGAGAATGGCTGAGCTGGTAACTCAGTGAACATTTTGACATCTCCTCTCCCCAAAACACTTCCAATATGCTAGTCACCTTCTAGGGGAAAGACCTCATAACAGCCTTCCTGTATCTGAAGGGGGCCTACAAGGATATTGGAAAGGGACTCTTCATCAGGGACTGTAGTAATAGGACAAGGGGTAATGGGTTCAAAGTTAAACAGGGGAAGTTCAGGATAGATATAAGGAAGTTCTTTACTGTGAGGGTGCTGAGGCGCTGGCACAGGTTGCACAATGAAGTGGTGAATGCTCCATCCCTGGCAGTGTTCAAGGTCAGGCTGGACAGAGCCTTGGGTGACATGGTTTCGTGTGAGGTGTCCCTGCCCATGGCAGGGGGGTGGAACTAGATGATCTTAAGGTCCTTTCCAACCCTAACTATTCTATGATTCTATGATTCTATGATTGTGTAAGTTAAACGGCCTTGCTCTTCTGAGAGTAAATCTGCAGCAGCCAAGTGGAGTTGTAGAAAGTGAATTCTTAAGTATGGAGGACACTCCCATAGGGAAGCCTCTTTGGTACAACAGCAGTTTGGCTCAAGTTATATTTCTGTACCTGCTTGTGTCAATCCATCCTAAGGTACTTAATGCGTTAGGATGGTTTGGGTTGGAAGGGACCTTAAACTCCTCCAGTTCCAACCCCCTGCATGGGCAGGGACACCTTCCACTAGAGCAGGTTGCTCCAAGCCTTGAACACTGGCAGGGGTGGGGCGTGTCTGGATCTCTCCTCCAGGTCTGTTCCTTCTCTCGACTGAAGGACAGATTTCTGGGTTCAGTTATTTAGTGAGGTAACAGTAAATGGAAGTCAGACAAAAATTTGCCATAAATGTTATGCAGGCCTTTGAATGCAGCTTTTAAGCTATTGCCTGTGGATGCTACTGCACGGGACCTGACTCTGCTCTTACACCAGCCTAAATAATGCATTAGAAATCTGCATGGTACTGGTGCAAACAAGAGAAAAGTTTAGTCCCATATTTGTGATGTTCATCTTCTGCAGCCACCTTTTCCACCTTGCGCTATGAAAACTTAATGTGAAAAGAAAGATACAGATGTAACCCATTTTCACCCTCTGACCCAAGCACAATTTGTCCACAGGTTGCACTGTGCGTTGCCATCACTAACTATTCTAGATCTAAGTCAAAGCATTTTTCCTCTCCTTGGCTTCAGAACAAAAACAGACCATAACTACTACTAAGTTGGCCTCTGTGTTACTGTTGTGCTGAAATATGGGTAGCTATATTTGCATATCAGAAGCTTTTCTGAGAGGGATGACCTTGTAAAAACCTCAGAAGAGGCAAAGTGATGAAGATCTGGGAGGATTTGTACAAGAAACATTTTGCTTCAACATAAAATATGAATCGAGCTCCAGCTTAGATATCAGCTCTCAGAGCTGTTCAGCCTCACTTGATGTTTAACATCTAGATTTAATGAATGTCTGTGGCAATGTGGACTACAAGTCAGGAAATTTATAACCATTTTGGAAGCAAGAGACTGGAGGTTATTATATTTCTAAGATGAGAAGGAAAAGATCATAATAAAACATTAAGCTTTTTGTCGTGAAATGAGGGAGCAGGTATAAGGAGGAACAGACAAATCCTTAGTTCATAAGCATTAACTCCCAGTCAGAACAAGATTCAAAAGTCTATTGTGGAATAGAGAAACAATACACCCTGCACATGCTAGTTATTCTGCTCCATTAAGAACAGGTTAGATGTTTGCATTTTCAAAGCCCAGCACAGTGAGATGCTGAACATTTCTGGTTAGGCTAAAGTATTTGGAGCAACCATTGGAGTCAGGAGTCTGAAAAAGATTTTACCTTTAGTCTAAAACTGTGTGTTATGAGGTTCTGTGGACCAAATCTAACGCAGATATGTCATTTTAGCAATGTATTTGGGGATGATAGGTTTTCCATGAGAACCTCTTGACAGTTCAGGTCATTCAACAAAGATATTTGTGAAACTCCAAATCACAAAGCCGAAACCTGCATGCAATTTCAAATAAGAAAACCACTTCTCTTACTATTCTTCCTGTAGGGAAGCCTAATAACCAGACTCTAATAGCCTAATAACCAGACTCTTTCGAGGTCTGGTTATTAAGGATTAAGTTGCACTGTTAAACTTAAGTAATTTCACTTTTACTTTAGTGAGGTGTCATGCTTTCTCCCCAGAGCACTCTCATGTCCATGAAACACTAGAAGGGAATAGAGCTCTGCCTTACGTTTATTAGGCTTGGCTGTAGGATGACAATCTGATAACCATGTAAATTTAGGGGAAAGTGTTTCACCATTTTCTATGTTGAAGTGGGAAAGCTCACCTTTTTACTCTAGCTACTTCTCTAGGTTGTATTCTTCTAGAGCTTTCCATGTTCAGTTTGGTTAGTTTGCCCTGGGATTTTTGACTGCACTTTAAACATTGCAGGCATCGTTAAATTTGCCCCTCTGCAAGACAGCAAACTTGGCCTCTCTGAAGTGTAATAACAGGTAAAGAGATGGGTTTTGATGTGTTGTTATGCAGATACCAGAGCAAGAGCTGAGTTCCTTTCGGTCCAATTAATCAGTATCCTTCAAACTGGGTTTAATAAAAAGGCAAGCATGCCACCATTTACCTATCAGTGAACTTCATATGAAGAGTTTAAGATTTACCCTTAATGTAATTGATTTTGAGTTTTGCTTAACCCTAAAAGGGTTGCACTGACCCTAAAAAAATCATCAGACCATATCAGGTATTTCTCTAGTGCACTGTCCTGAGAAACATACCTGTCATAGGATTTGTGAGAATAACTAATTAAACTAATAAACTAATACCAAAAAAGAGCTTATCAAATAGAAAAACTTACTGAAAAGGGAAGTTATGGGGCCTTAATTATCATGCAATTGAGAAAGTATCATTTACTTGGGCAACATTCATTATTGTGATGCAGGTAAATCAAAATGAGTTAAGAAGAGGGTGATTAAATCTTCCCCTCCTACACTTCAAGTATTATTGACTCAGGAGTGGATTTCCTGGTTCCATTTTGGCAGTTTATACAGGCTGACACATCACATCCATTATTTTAACACAGTTTTTGTGTGTGTGAATTATAACAACTCTGACTGACTGGCTGCTCTGTATGGTAATGGATGTAGACAAAGGCTGCCTAAGGTAGAATACTTTATTAGGACAATTAATATACCAGCAGCATCTTGTTCCTGGGTTAATCATTGGACTGAACCTTTACTTTGCATTTAAATGTGGGCACAGCCATAAAAATGACTCAGGAAAATGACATTTCAGTCACCTACGTTTATTCTCTTCCCATGACTTACACATCGCATTTACTCGGTTTGTAAGTCATAACTTGATTTCCCAGCTGTCAAAACATCATGCTCAACCTGACATCAAAAACCAATTCACCTGTGCTCTCTCTCCATCTGCACATCACTAACACCAGTCATAATTCCAAAACTGCAATTTAACTGATGATGTGGCTTTAGAGGTTTTTTTTTTGGTCCGATGTTGAGGTTTTCTGGATGATGCACAAGGCAAAAGAATATCCACCCTGCTCTCCCACAGGACCTACTAATTGTATTTGTTTGTATTGTCTCTAACTGTCCCACAATTCATACAAACAAGGGTTCATTCTGGGTTTTAGAACCATCATTTCACAGCTCTCCTTTCTGAAAGGGTAGAGAAGAAAAGTGAGATAGACCTTTCCGTCTGAAGGGAACAGCAAAAAGCCACGTAAGCTGAATTATAATGTTTGTGAAAGAGCAAATGTCAACAACCTGGACATGGATAAATTTAGACAAGGAACTTCCCCATAGGATTACCTGCCACCAGAAGCTGAAGCAGAAGGGGAAGCCTTTTAAAAGATGCTCTGTGCAGTTACCCAAGTAATTTTGTGATGTGGTGCCTTCGATATTGGGCTGAACTCAACCCAGAAGGATTAAAGTCTGCAAAAGGTGCTCTAAGAAGTGTGTTGCTATTGACAGGCTCTTAGCAAAATTCTGATCTTTTTCTGGCATGTGAGTGTAAAATTCTGCTGAAGTAATATATGCTGTTAGACTGCACACAATCCCAAACAGTGGAATATGCCTCAGTAAACATGAAATAGAAATTAATAGCCTTAGAAATTTGGGGGTTTTTTGGTTTGCTTTTGGGTTTGGTTTTTTCTCTCAGTGAACTTGCAGAAAGCACAGAGGACATTTAAAACTTGCAGCTACTCCCATGAAAGAATAGTCAAAATTCACCAGTAGTTGCTGTCACTCAGCATGTGAACCACTGCAGTTACTTTGTATGCTCAAAGTGTTCAGGAAAGCATTGTAGATACCTCTGCATTTTAAATGTATTGGTAAATTGTAACATTTTAATGGCAATCACTTATACCAAAATTATATCTACTGGCCCAGAGGACTGCTTATCTGAAAGAAATGAGCAAATTTTGACTTAATACCTAATACCAATGAATTAATTTTCACAATTTTATTCCATAGAGCAAAATGAACCACAATATATTAAAGTTTAAAACAAATGTTCTGGAAATATGTCCTCAAATGTGTAAAGCTTACTCTACTATAGCAGCATTTCCTACAGAAAGGCACGTATTGTTATCTGGAAGCTTCAGTATCTATCTCTTTGTTCAAATATTACACAAGGTTTATAGTCTCTGTGTTTTATATCAAGCTGCTAATCAGAAAGCTTAAATCAATATTTCAGATTGTTAAGTACCTTCGGAGAACAGCTTTATAGTGATAAAGGTAGCACAGCAGAATAGCCTGATCCTGCATTTTCACCTGACTACCAAACTAAACTTGGAAACTGTGAAACAAGAACGGCAAACTAAGTGTTGTAACCTTGAAGTATGGCTTCAGTGCAGAGCCCTTAGAGCAAAATAGAGAAATGACAGCTTGTGGACTGTGAATAGAGGCAACATCACTTCGTATAAAAGATAAACTTGTCATTTTTTCCTTCTGTGTTACTATTAGGTCATGCAAAGGTATCCACTAATGCAAGACCCACTAGAGAGGATTAAAAAGTCCATTGCTAGGACAACAAAAAGGTTTCCAGCTCTCCACTGCAGGGAGATGTAAGGAATTTTAATTACACTAAAAATAGCAGACAAGGGTTTTGCTGTTCTGCAGCAGAAAAGAAGATGCAAAAGAAATTATATATATATAAAAACTATTTTTTGTACAGTTTCACTACATTCCCCAGGGAATATTTGTATCCATTTTGAGATGTCACCATTTAATTTTCAGCAGAATTGCCCATTTTTAATCAGATTATTGGCCTACCTTGTCTAAAATCCTGTCTTGGAGAAGGGTTTGTTTTAGAAGGGGATAGACAGCATCCAGTGATGAAACATCACCTCCAACAGGAAAAAGTCTTTTTCTGACCCACTCTATCCACCACTTCAGTCTCCTTTCCTACTCACACTGAAGTCAAATGTTTTGCTGTTAATTTCACCATGATCAAAACTGGTTAACTACAAGGTAAGGAAATTAAAGCAATTCTCCACTGTAAATGCAAGCATCCCAGTTATCCTCAGTTTTTCCTTTGAACAAAATGGGCAGTTGGAACAGAGTTACACCTGTAGCCTAGTAATAATTCCTAGCATCTTTCCCTTGGAAGAGTGTTTTACAAAAGCTGTGTGATGTTCAATTCAGACCTGCTCCAAAGAGGAAAGGAAGATTCAAAAAAACACCTCAGACCAGCATGGACTTCCTGCATTCCTGGTTGAGGAAAACAGGCTTTTGCACTCATTCATTCTGGCATTTCCAAAAGGAATAAAAAAACCCCAACAACCAACACCTTAAAATTCCAATCTCCACAGAAGTCTGCAGTATCTTTTTGGCAGATTCTGTCTAAAGGGCTTAGTTTTTCACTTTTGTTATTGAAAAGACTCTATAGACTAAACACTGAAGATGGGGTTGAAGTCAGCTCCACCACCTAAGACACACAGCCCAGGTTTTCCAGAGGGGAACCCAACGTTCCTCAATTTTACTTACAGGCAAAGAAATTCTGCAAGAAGCAACAGGGGAATGAATGCAAAAAAAAGCTCAAGGAAATTATTTCAAATTAAACATGACTTTTAAGTTATCACAAAATCATTTCCTTTCAGGGCATTCTCAATTTGTGTCAGTATGTACGTCAGTAGCATCTAGGGACTACCTGCAAGATGAGTCCTATTACTGTAGGTATGACACATATGCACAGCTAAAGTAGTTCTTGCCCCAAATAATTGGCAGTCTAAATAGTAAACACAGTGTAAAGAGGTATTATCCTCATTAGACAGTCAGGAACTGAGGCACACAAAAATTCATGACAGCTTTAGGCCCTGGATTCAGTGAGGACAGAAGGGCAATCACTACACCTCAAATCCAGCTGTGTTCTGGCAGAGCCTTTCTCTCTCTCCATTTCCTGCAGACATAGCCTAGCGTACATGGCATGTCAAACCCCACAAAATCTAGTTTGTAGGACAGCCCAGAGCACCACAATTGTGATGCAAGCCCAAAACCTTTGGATGCTTTTTCTCTTATGGAGAAGTTTCCAGCCTGATGTGATGTGGATATTTATTTCTTTAAGCATCATTTAATGTATCAAATTTGACCATGGTAAAACATTTTTAAACTTCTTAAAACAAAACATTTACAATGACAATTGTTTTTTAACATTAACAGAGTTATAACTCTACAAAAATACTATAAACCAGAAATCCTGGAAAAAAATGGCAACTTAATCTCATACAAATTAGTCTGGTTTTTTTTAAACCAGAGTTTGCTGAAGAATTGACATTAAGTATGCTACGAAACAAACCTACTGTGTAATTAGTGACTAAAAGCTTTCAGAAGTGACATCTACCTTCAAGTAAAACATTTTTCACCTGCCTTCTTAATGTGTGGGAGAATGTAAGATGAATGAAAAAGCAGCTTTTCACTTTTCTCTTCGTTTTCCAAATGTAATTGTTGTCATGTGGTAAGAAGACAGTTATTGGAGAGTGATCCTCAACTGCTCTTTTAAGTAGGGCTGTTAAGAAAGAACACTGCTGTGCTGACACAGCAAGTTTTCTATTTTTTCCATGGAATAATTATTACTAGTAATACTAGAATATGCAGCCAAAGATCTTTTTGTCCTATAGACTGAATAGCATCAGAGCAAAGCTTTCTGCTCCCAGAGGGCTTAGAGCTAAAGGAGAAGACAGGAGACAGTGGAGAGATCTGAATGACCCACTTCTGGGGTCTTAGCAAAGCACTACTTTACTGCAGGAAGTGACTGAACAGCCACAGTTCAGACAGAGGCTCTGACTGAGCCAGTACTGGGAGCTTTATTTCAACACGAAATGATGTTTGAAAGACAGAGCAATGGGAACCAGCCTGAGTACTCTTTACAAATGAGGAAATGTAGTGAATGCTTTTTACAGCAGAGAAGTGGGAGCCAAGTGTCTGTCACAGCAGTGAAGACAGACAGTGTCACAGTGTACGGAAATACTGTCTGCAGCTGCATTATGCATGCACGTCCTCGGGGCAATACGCATATGTCAAAGCTAGAGAAAAGTAACCTGGAGTAGTTGAAGCCTCAAACAAAGGGTGCTGGGATGAGAAATTTGAGTTGCTTACGTGAACAGGAAAGGCAGTATCTTAACAAGGAGAATTTGAGAGACATTGGTGTTCCCTAAAAGTGAGAAGCCAAGGAGTTATCTGTGCCGAAGTGATGTCTGATACCAGCCTGAACAGTGGGCAATATGATGGTGGTGGTGGTGACAAATGCCTTGCAGCACTGAGATTGTTAGTGAACAGTTACAGAGGCAAGCTGAGATTTTGCCTTGGACAATGGCCTGGTCTGCAGGAGATTCCTGCAAGGTGCAGGAATCACCCATGCAGAGGCAACAGGTGAAATTTTACTCGTGGACGAGAGCATGCAGGGAAATGGGGCAGAAGGGGAAGATAAGGAGAGCACAGACAGGGAAGCTCAGAACCCCACATGATTCTGCAGGGGGAGAGGAAGATGTTGGGAATAACCCAGCATAGAGCACAACAAGAAAAAGTGCCCTGCCACCAGAAAAATCATGAGCATGAGGCTGAAGGTGGGTCTGACGTGTCCTGGGCTGCCAGTGATCTAATCACTGGAACATCCTTATGTCCGCACTGGCTAGGATGTCATCTCAGGGTGGATGAACTATTGGTGTCTGTGGAGGACAGGTGTGAAAAATGAAGCTCAGTTGCTGTCTTTCATCCAGTGCCTTGCTGGTTCCTGCAATCGTATCAGATGAGGGCAGTAGGGACTTTCTATTACATTTGTAACAGGTGATATGCCTAATAAGCATAACTATAGTACATTAATGAAATTGTGTTCCCACTAGGGTGGCTATCAGAGTGCTGACTTCCATACTATACTTACCACCCATGGTAATTTGCTTGAGTCCTTAATCAAAAATGCTTCCTTGAACTCACTGGGGACAAGCCAGTACATCTAAAGCTGCTAGAAAAGCCAAAATTGGTAGGTTTTGTATGATTTCCTAACCTAGGATTTTTTTTATTTCTTCATTGAAGCCACTAGCAAAACTTTCATCAGCACCCATGAGAAGATAACCAGACTCCTTTCAATAAAACATGTGCTTCAAAGTATTGAGTGCCATCATACACCAGCACTATTGGGCATGAAGAAATCATTGTAGAGTGCATTAAGGTATGTGTGTATGAAGTGACTGTCACAGACATTGCCTCGTAGTATCAGGCCATGTGGTGTCTATCAATCTGCATCCCAAAGACAATCCTCTCTGTGCCTCCCACACTCTCTGCCTCACATCCATTTCGTGGGAGTGTAATTTCAATGAGATATTGTCATTCCTCTGCTTTCTAAATTCTCTCTGTGACTACTCCTCATGGAACAGTCAGCAAGTTCAAACTAACAGTGACTGTGGCAGAAATTCAGCTCCTAAAAAAGGCAGAAATGAGGTAAGGTGGATGAAAGAAAATGAGGTTTCATGACACATTTTAAATTACTGAGGTAATTCACATTTGAAGCTATTTGAAACAGATCCATTTGGGGGGTTGGCAGATTTATGTACAAAATACAAGCATCTGCATTTTTTTTCCTTCCAAAATGCGGTACTGGAAATATCCCTGTGGATATCCAGATGTTTTGGATATCTGTTTGCTAAAATCAGGTCAGTAAAAAAAAAAAAAAAAAGTCCAAAATATTTTCAACAAACATTAGAAAAAAACCCCAACACAGAAAATAAAAATAAAGAAATAACAACGATACCAGGATTTTTTTCTAATTCTTTCTTTTTTTCTTGTAAAGGACCATTTTGGAGCAAGAATCATTAATGAAAAATTCCAAGTAGCTCTAATGCTCTAGATTTTTTTTCAGGTATGAAATTAATCTTTTGAAAACTAGAAGACAAGAGGTTTGGATCTAGTTTGCAAGTGTGTTCATTAAGAATAGTTCCACTGAGCCAAATGGGAAAAAGCTAGTGTAAAAAAGCTTTGAATAAAATCAGAATTTTAATACCCTTTATTTCATTTGTTAACTAAGGTTCAATCATTTTTAGACTGAAGCCACTAGTGAAATTTTCATCAGCACCCAGGGGAAGATAATCAAAGTCTTTTCCATAAAGAAGGTCTTTTAGGCTATGGAGCATCTTTATGAACTTCCTATCTTGGCTTGCTCACGATCTGCCTAGAGTATATTGCCTGGAGAGTGTAAATCTGATTGTATTATTCTTTATGGAATGATATGTCTCCAGCTTGAATCCACAGAGACAGAAGGAAAGAGCAAGAAAGAGCAAGCTTTTGTGTGCTGAGTATCTTTCTCGCTACTGGACTGCACAAAGGAAACAGGCTGAGTAGCGCAGTGATTGTTCATTGTGACAACTGTAACAGTTTCCTTGCACAGGACTGAGGTCTGGAAATCTTTTTTCCCTCTTTGAAGGAGAGAATATTGCCAGGACATGAGCGCCCAGCCCTGATTCCTGCTAAGCACCATCATGAGAACTTTTTGCTTTAGTGATGGGAAACAGGGTAGCTGGCAAGCAAGGCTCCCAGGATGCTTCCCCAGGGCACTGGCAGCTCGCTGGATGCTCACCTTCTGGCAGTATGTGGACTGGCCCAAGACAGCATCCCATGGACCTTGTCACACTTCCCAGCACCACCAGGCAATTTTTAGACCTTCAGTGATACAACTCCTGCATGGAAAAGAGGCATAATTCATCCCATCTATTCTACTGCTGAGGCAGGGTTTTTCTGTGTGGTCCACTCCTGAGTTTTTCCCCAGTCTGGTTTTAAATGAGCCAAAACAGAAGCATGTGCTCCCCCAGAAAACAATTCTGCAGCATGGGTGACCATCAGTATCAGGGAAATTGTCCTCATGTTTTCCTCTGTTCTTAGAATTATTATTTCTGTGTTTGTTCACCTTGCTCACTCCTTTCCAGCATACAGTCTGCTTGTTATTTTAATGCTACGAATAGCACAAAGTAACTGAAGATCTTAAATGATAAGAAACACATTTGGGTTATTCATTTGTTCCCTAAATTGCCCAAAGGATTTCTATTTTAACCCTGCAGTCCCTTGATCTTAATGTTTCCTTCACTTTAACATCCTGATATTGTATGTATTTTTCTTCTGCTTCAGAATTAGAGAGACCAGAAGTGATACCTTTACCAATTCATCTTCACTTACACTTTCTTCATTCAGCCTGTCAGACACTACTGCAGAAGGGAGACAAAGCTGGAACATGACAAATAGGCACTGTGATTGTTTTCAACACACCACAAAAAAGTAGGGCAAAATATCTTAATGTTTTCCTCTTTTCCCTCATCCTTCATTCAGCAGAGATTTGCTGTCATTTATAAAGGTCACTGGCCTATGAAGCATCTGAGAAGGCAAAAACTTTTTCTTCCTCTCCAAGTATGTATTCAAGCTGCAGCAGCAACATAAACCCTTTATTATACGATGGGTGGCTGCAGCCACAACTAGTCACAATCAGTTAAATAAAGAATTTTAGGGGACTGCCCCAGTTTATTTATGCCTGCCCAAGCAAACCTGTCCTATAAACCAGATAAAATGACACGTCAGTGTAAGCATTTTGAAATTGATGACAGCTCTGACAGTTTTTGTTGCAACGATCCCAGAGTACTTTTAAATGAGGTCATTTAACCTGGTACAGAGGCCAAGATAAAAATCAATAGATTGCTATGTCTCATATTGTACATGTTTTGTATATGCATTTTGCAACTATGGCCAATCAGCACTCTTCCTCTCCACAAAACCAAACCTGTTTCCTCACGAAGCTCTTATGACTCTATGTTCCAAAGGTTAAATATTTTCATTTGGAAAGGCTGTGATAGCTGCTTACATTAGGTACTGTTTACCTAAGTTTTACCTCAGTCACAGTCCACAGGCCAAGTATTTTAAATGAGAACCGCCTCCTGTCATGCATTGCTTTTCCTCTCCATCAAAATTCCTTATGGAGAAATAATCTAAGCATTACAGAAGACCAAAGCATGAAGCAACCAAAGCACGGTTACCATGAAGTATTATAAAAGCTTTTTCCCATCAAAATATTTCAACTTCTAATCAAAATATTCCAGCTTTGAAATTTCTGTACTTTGCTTCCCTCATGAAAAACAGCCAAAACCAAAATAAAATGAACAAAATGTAAAGTGTTCTGACCAGTTGTGTTTGAAAGTGGTTGAGAATCCTGTCACTGTACTAGCAATGTACTGGGAAAGCACTTCCTTAAATTTAAGTGCTTAACTTCAAGAGGCTGAGTAGCCCCATTTAACTCAGTGAGACTGTTCAAATGCTTGAAGCTAAACATCCATTTACAGAGAACAGAGTATTCAGTGCCTTGTGCCCACTTGACAGAATGAACAGCAAGAGTATTCAAGGACTTTATTCAGAAAGTGTTCTTCTGTTCCTTATACCAGCTAGTCTTAAGGTGGTTAAACAATATGGTAGGATCTGAGTTGATCCTGTTGATTTGCTTCTTTGGTGGAAAAAAGGCTTTTCCAGTTTATGAGACAATGATGCATTTCACAGACTCGTGAGGCAGCAATTCAGGAGACCAGATCTGTAGGAAGATAGGATCCAGGAAGAAAGGCAAATAAACTCCCTGAAAATGGGAGGCACTGTGGATGGTGTTCCTCAGGAATAAGCAATGTGAAACAGGAGGTACGTGGCGGGACGAGTGCTTATCCTGGATCAGTATGCACAGAAAGCAAGCACCATACCTACTTTATATTGCTTTAGGGAACTATGGAAAAGCCAGGCTGTTTAAGCCTGTACTCCCAAAATATGAGTGCAAGGTGCTTGTCTTAGCAGTTGCTCATGAAAAGTTGCACCTATAAAGTCTCCACCAGCTTCAGGGGGCTGTGAAAACTTTGAGTCCTCATGCTGTTTTAAAGAGAGGCTGCAGACTGAGAACTCAAGCTCTGGCTCTCTAATGACAAGGTAGGGTTGTTAAAAAACAACAGCAGTTCCTCTTCTCTTAATCTCTCCTCCTCCTGAAAAGAACAAACCCTTCACCCACCAGTCCAGACTTTTTCCTCAGAAACCCTACTGTGTTATCTTTGTGCCAGGGGCATTTCAACTATACCATTTTGTATGTGTCAGAGGTAAATGGGTCCAACTCAAAGGAAGGCATAGCAGTACATAGTTACCCTGAAGATTAACAGAGGATTTTGGTGACCAAGTCCAGCATGTGTTAAAAGGAGAATCCTCCATATTGAAAAGAGAGGCACAGGGTGCCCCCACGTTACAGGCAACCACAGGACTCACGCACATAGCCTCACCATCAGGGAATAAAGCTGATCTTGAGTTCTTCTTCAAGTACATCTACATCATCCCACAACCAAATATGCAGACAACTGTACTCAACCCTAGAACACTACACGCATGCTCAACTAGAAGGTTAATTTAAAGTCTGCTCACATACGCAAGTCTTTGCAGGAGTGGGATTTTTCATAATCCTTATACAGAGTAAAGGTAGCATTTGTTATTGAAATAGATTCCTCCCACCTCATTTTTATTGTGGTAAATTCTAACCATTTTTGAGGCAGCAAGGTCAGGTCTCCTCCAGCCTTTCCTTGGTGATCCCCAAACTTGAAGTGATTTAGAACTTGGCATTACAAAGATAAACTGACATTTCAACAAAGACATTCTGGTTTCAGATTTTAACAAGAGGTAATTTTCTGAACAGTAAAATAACTTCGTGAAGTTTAAAACAACACCAGCATAGGCAGAGCACGCTCTTCTAGCTGCATTTGACATCTTCACACCTCACCTGAATTTATCTGGAGGAGGCTGGCAAAAAAACTACAAGTCTGAATGCACTTGACATACATCATCATTCACAGTAATGTAGGAAAAGGTAAAGCCTAGGATAATTTAAGGCAATTTAAACCAGTGAGGCTTGAGATTATCTGAGGATCTTCTTAACCTACCCAGCAGCAATTTGGATGACATACAGCAAGTAAGATATAAAATTGTGGCTTTAATTGAAGGGGGCTTATTTTATCTGGTCTTTTTTCTTAAAGCACTAAGAGAATGGAGGATGCACTATCAATGATAGCAATAGGTATAAAGCCAGCATAGGATGGTTGCTGAAATTTTCACTGTTGAATGGACATTGTTGTGATTGGCATTCCAACAACATCCCAGAAATTAGTTTATTTCGCTGTTCTCCCAGTCATTAACACCATTTGTAGTGTAACAGGCAATGGCAAGAATAAGCACTGGTCCTTGACTTCTGCATTTCAGTTCAGAGCAGCAGTGAGTCAGCACCATGAGATAAGTATTGTTGAAAATGCACTGGTTAGAAATTCCGAACAACCAAGGTGTATTAGAGAAAATAAGTATTTCTTTTTTGTTTGTTTGCTTCAAGCATATTCTCCCCCCTTCAGCTGACACCAGAATGTGAACCCACACAGGGGTCTTGACAGCAGCATTAGTGCTTTTTCATGGAGCCTCACTGATGATGTGCAGGTCACACATCCACTGCAGGCTGTAGTGTGGCATCTGTAAGGGCTACTTATACACACTGACTGCAACCACAGAGGGATCACTGGAGTCTCACTAATGGAATTTTTTCTCCATTTGACCTTGTAATAGCTTGAGGAAAACCATGAGCTAACTGGTCGGCTCACATTATGGCTATTCCACAGAAGTACCATATTTCTATTTTGCATACAGGCACCATGAGTTCATGTCCCATGTAGGTGCCTCTTATTGGCTTAGTGTACGTAGGTGCTAAAACTCCTTTGCAAATCTCGCTCATAGTAGTTCAGGCCCAGATCTTCAAGGGAGTATAGTGACAGACAGGGAGATCTTTGTAGCCACGCACTCAAGCTCATGCCAAGGTCAAACCCATGGATCTAACTCCACTTTTGGCTGGTGCTGCACTACCTTGGATCCTGCATGACTAGGTCCATATCTTATAAGAATTAGTAATAGAAGAAGGAAATTGCACTTTTTTCTCCCAGAGCATTTGTGACCCCTCTACAGCACTACGTTCCCTGCATACAGCTTCCTTTCCTGCAGCTGCCACCATTGGGAACATAGATAACAGCAAAAGAGAAGGAATAAGACTAGCCCTCCATAACTCTATTATTTCTTCATTTTCCCAGTGAAAAATAGATAGCACAAAACTGAACTTTAGCTGCAGTGACTCTAGTTTCCTTGAAATGTCATAATTGTTATTATAAATATGCATCCTTATGAAAGGAAACTGTAATTATTCTGCTAATATGCATGAAAATAGCACTCGAGAAACGGAAACAATATGGTATTGTTTGACTTGGAATTTACTCCCCAGCTGTTAATAACCTGCCTATGTCTCTGGTGGAATTGTGAGTTTGTTATTCCTGTGCTAGCAACTGTTTCTGAAACGAGAAGCTGGGCCAAAGGGAAAAAAAGAAGCCCAAAGCACACAAACAAAGCCCTTAAAGTCCATACTGTGTGTTTAAATTAGGTCCCTAGAGCAGCGACAAATAAAAAATCTCATACGTATCTTGTGCTATTGTTTCAAGTATTTTTTAATTTTTGGAGGAAGCAAATGTATAGGACATCCTTTTTGAAATTACATTTACAATTACATTTGCCTTCTATTGTTAAAGAAGTAATAACAGTGATTAGCAATAGCCTATTTCCATCATGTTCTCCCAAAGCTATATGCATGTGATGGACCAAAAGACTATCTTACTTTGAAAGAGAGTTACAAAGTGACATTGTCTCAGCTTTTCAGTTTATCATAATTTGTAAAAAACCCACAGCAGCTGAATATTACATGAATTGTCCCTAATGTCTGGGCATTCCTGACAGTCATTTTGATATATATGTTCTGGGTACAATTTTCTGAAGTACATAAATGACTGAAGAGTGAAGGTTTAAGTTCCAAACCAGGTATATACCAGTTGAAATCTGATTAGACCTACTAATATCTACTCTTCTAAATTTTCATGCAGAAGTGAAATTCAAGTTCTTGATTTTTTTTTCCTTTTTATTAGATTTTACTTGAGGCAAGTAAAAAAAAAGGTCTACTGATAAGATTATGGAATTGAATTTGCCACACAGCCCCTTTCCAAGCACCGCTACTTGGTTGTTTCGTCACAAGAAAATTGGCTTTGCTGACCATCCTGAACATTAGCAAACCTAAATGCCTCAAATAAAAGTGTAAGACAAAGAATCAGGATACCGTCAGTACCTACTGGCTTTATGGTCTTTTCTTCTGTTGCTATCAACAGAGGTGTTCCACCGGTGTGATCTATAGTACATACACTTTAGAAAGAAAGGTGGGTATATGAACGTCTTTAATAGAACTTGAACTTTTGCTCCAAACTTACATCAGATCTATGTGTATTGATTTTATGGTATAAGCTGTCTCCCTAGCACAAGAAAGTCCCATAACCTGTCTGAAAAAAATAGATTTATCACTTCAAATAATTAGTTTAGCTTCCCCCTTACTTTGATTTTTCCTCTACTTTGCTAAACTGACACATCCCCAACATTAATGAAGCACATACATACATTATGTTAGAGGGCTTGGGGGGGTTGGTTGCAGGCATGTCACAGTGCTTCCAATCCCCCGAGGGCTAATATATTGGTCAAATAAATCTTCCAGATAGGTATTAATACAGTGCACTCCATAATGTTCCTTTACATGTCACCTTATTTTCCTGTACTGCTTATCAATAATTGCATGTTTGCTGGGAAAAGAAGTGCTGTTGTATGGCTAGTTCTTGCTTCATTGGTATGATTTCTAACTGGGAGACAGTAAAACTTTGATTGGAGGTGTTAAGAGGAGCTAAGAGGCAAGTTGTTTGAAACACTCCAGACCTCTGGATGAGTTAAATCCTGAGCACAGATCCTTAACACAGATTATGCATGAACCATGTCCTGACAAAACATTATTTGGGTAACTGAAGTGGATCTTGAGTGATGCATAGTTCTGTGTTGACTATTCATACAGCAGTGGATAAGGTTAGGTGTGCTATTTACCCATGGGCCAGTCCAGGGAAGGGGCTGTGCATCCACAAGAGAAGCTGTGCAAAGGACCCCTGCCCCTATTGTACAGGAAACTTCAATATTACCCTATGCTTTAGATTTAGAGACAGAAAGGAATAAAAGAGGACTTGGTTTCCTGTCACAGAGAAAGAAAACCCTGCACTTCACCATTTCCTTGGGAAATGATTTGTCTGCATGTTCCCTTGTTTCTGAGTGTGGATTGGAGGATATGCGTGTACCACTCTCCCAAAAAGCAGACAGGGCATGACCTATCTGCCCTTCCAAAAAGACAGGGCATTACCTATCTGCCCTTGCTGGGGCAAGTGTAATAAATGTAGGAAAACAAGAGAAATTGACTGATTGTTCCCAAAGCACATACTTTTTGTGGTGCATTGGTGCAAAATAATTAAAGAATGAGTAAAATTATTACAATTGTAAGATGCGACTGAAAATATGCCAAGGAATATGAACGAAATTTCTTCCTAATAGATATGACAGAAATCAGTTGGCTCAGAATTTAAGGTTTATAAAAATAATGCATTTAACTTTCCGAGTATGTGTTTTCCACATTGTGAAACTGTTTTGTAACTCAGATTTAAATATTTTCAAGGAGTCACAGAATAGTTGAAGTTGGTAGTGATCACTGGAGGTTATCTAGTCCAATTCTCCCCTTGCTCAAAACAGGGTCAATTAAAGCGGGCTGTTCAGGACTTTGTCTGGTTGGTTTTTGAATATCTCCAAGGATGGAGATATCATCCAAGGATGGTTAGCCAGCAGTTCAAGGGAGGGGATTCTGCCCTTCTGCTCCGCTCTGGTAAGACCTCCCTGCAGTCCTGCATCCAGCTCTGGGGGCAACAACACAAGAGGGACGCGGAGCTGTTGGAGTGAGTCCAGATGAGGCCACAAAGTTGCTCCAGGGGCTGGAGCAGCTCTGCTCTGGAGACAGGCTGAGAGAGCTGGGCTGGTTCAGCCTGGAGAAGAGAAGGCTCCTGAAGGGGAGACCTTAGAGCAGCTTCCAGTGCCTAAAGGGGCTGACAAGAAACCTGGAGAGGGGCTTTGGACAAGGACCTGTAGGGACAGGACAAGGGGGAATGGCTTTAAACTGACAGAGGGGAGATTGAGATTAGACATTAGGAAGAAGTTCTTCCCTGTGAGGGTGCTGAGGCGCTGGCACAGGGTGCCCAGAGAAGCTGTGGCTGCCCCATCCCTGGCAGTGTTCAAGGCCAGATTGGACACAGCGGCTTGGAGCAACCTGCTCTAGTGGAAGGTGTCCCTGCCCGTGGCAGGGGGTTGGAACTGGATGAGCTTTAGGGTCCCTTCCAACCCAAACCAGTCTGGGATTCTATGATTGAGATGATGAAACAACCTCCCTGGCAAACCTATGCCAAAGTTTGAATTGTGTTTGTGAATCTTAGCCTGAAAATGAATGGAAATAGAAACAGAAAATGAAAATTATTCTTTCATTTTCAATGTCTCAGCTGAGCAAAATGAGACACAATATAACCATATTTTAACAGCTCTTTTTCCATTTAAAATAATTTCAGATGCTGTTAGTAACCAGAAAGAAACCAAACCATTTTCTTGTCTTCCTTTAGTGTATGAAATGAAAATTTGCATTTAAATATTGTAAATTTGGCACTAGTCCTTCCTCAGCAAGCCTCTGCAGATACTGACCTTGCTGGCAGAAGCATGTGATAGAAGGACCAGAATCTTCCCACTCGTTTCAGTGGGCCTTAGTGCTAAAACAGATCTCAGATCTTTTAAGCAGACATGAATTTGCGTTGCTTATATTTGGACAGAGAGTAGGCAATTATGAGAAAACAGTTTTAATATTTAAATTAGTCAAATGCTTAATTATGAAAGGGCTGAAAGAAGAATGTTCGGCTTCACTACACTTCAATGGCTTATAAATTCGCAAGTAGCTGTAAATTAACTCCTGGATTTCTTTAGGTTAATCAAATCAGATTTAATGATGTCTTTGAAATCCACAGATTAAAGGTATAAAAGTGTGCATCCCAGCATGGGGAACAACCATAGTAATAGTTGTTAATTTCTATTTTGTTCTCCTTTGTTCTCTTTTCTTTGCCCATAGACCTGCAAAAAATTCTGGGAAGCATGTATTCTAGTGATGCTAAAGCCCTCATCTTCACAAAAGAATCCCTGATAAGGTCTACACTACTTTTCTCTGACCATTTATTACAAAGGTCTTAAATTTTCCTATTTGCTTCCCTTTTTGTAGACTTGCCATCACTGATCGTAACCCATTGCCTATCATGCAAAACATGGAAGCTGACATTTCTGTTCATTTACTTATCAAATTTTGCATGCAGGGAACAATGTAAGACATTAGCAAACACGTTTGTTAAACATCAGTATTTCATCTTGTTGTCTGGGAAAAAACAGGGAATTTTAAACCATAATTATTCCCAAAGATCTGTTTGAAAGATAACAGGGAGATGAATGGCATGGTCTGAGTAGCAGCATTGGAAAACATCTTGTCTATAGTCTGAAAACAACAGTGTTTTAGGAATGGCACCTGAAGGAGTGAAACCTCATGTCTAACATGAAAGTGTGCATTTTCTATTGTTTATCAAAGTGAATGTGAAAGAGTATGAGGGAATAGGAAAACTCAGTGCAGACTTAAGGCATGACTTCAAGCCTTGCCCTGAAGGTCATATGCAGTTGAGTCAGCCTTCAAGTACCTGGCAAGAACGGCTTGGGAGCTAATGTCCAGTGGATGCAATGCCTGCTACTTCCTCTCTCTCCATGCTCCCTTCCACATAAAGCACTTAGGTTTTGATATGTTAACCAAGAGGGCCAACCACCTCAAGCAAAGGCAATTTGCCTTTTTCATTTGTGGACAGAACTGTTTCTCATCTAGTTATCAACTGATATTTTCTTTTGTTGTGGTGCTTCCTAATAATAATTAAAGTTTGGGAAAAGATTTCCATGCAAACTTAGTCGTATTTACGCATCTTTCTTATCCACCAGAAGATGACTTTCCGTTTGACTGAAGTCCAGGTTCTGTGAAAAGCAAGACATTCCATAATCTTTCTCTAAACTTCTAGTGTTTCATTCATGTGAAAACCAGTTTTACTATGAGCAGGAAGCAATCATTTTTCTGTGGGAGGAAGAAAAGGCCTTTGTGGCAAAAAAACCCCCAAAAATGTCTCTAACTCTCTGCAGATAATAGCAGCTTTTCACTTGGGAAAAAAATTGCAAAAATGATGTGTTAGTACTGTCTGTGACTGCTTTCACCTCAAAAGGCCTAGCTAATGCCTGCCTTGGTGTGCCAGAAGGCCCTGGAAAGCCAGCTGAAGCTCCAAAGAGTCCAAGCAGGCAGAATACTTCTAGCACTTCAGTTAGTCTAAATTTAGTGTTCCAGCACTCCAAATGTAGAGCATTTCTTTGTGGTTGGACAGCATATTCCTTCCAGCATATGCTCCCTGGCCTGAATATTCCACAGAGAAATGGTGCCAGTACAGACATCACAGAATCATAGAATCACAGAATGGTTTGTGTTGGAAGGGACCTTAAAGCTCATCCAGTTATTAATAAATAATGAGTTGGTCTGCTGTGTACAAATCTAATAGGATGGTATGATCCTAGCCTTGGACAGGCTGGTTAAACAGGGACATTCAGGGTCTCAATGTTCATTCCCTGGCATCATGTGTAATCAATCACCTGTACCCGGAGGTTACCAGGCCATTCACACCCTCTTTACAACAGTGACAAAGCAACAGAGATCTAGTCTCACTGCTCTGGTTGCCCTGAGTGTTTTCAAAAAGCAAGCAGGAGGCATAAGGCTTACGGTGACTACCCTCAGCTGGGATTTAGCCATATGCACAAAATAAATAAACCTGTTTGGTTTTAGTGTAAAAAATTCACAAAATCAGAAAAACAGGAACAACCCACCCTTCAAGCCAGCTCTCATTCATAGCCACAAGCAAGAGTTTGCTAGGTGCTCCCTAGGTAGTCTTTCATCTGCTTTGTAGCTGCATGTCCTAACACAGAAGTATGAGCACTCCCTGTTCAGTAGCCCTTCATGTATTGCAGTCCCGTGACTGCTGAGACAAGACACACCTCTGATCAGTATTTGGCTGCACAGGTGGTTTCTCTGTAGTAGCACGAGATAAGTTTATTGCTGACTAAAAGAATATTTTCAGTGAGCTTGAAGCACAGCAAAGAAATCACCTCGTGCCTGACTTTTGGCCAGCAAACTTTGGTAGTGGGTTCTGTGGTGTTCAAGGAAAGACACTTAGCCCAGAGCGACAAGCATTTCCTTCTCTCTCTCTTTTGCTTTATTATGTTTAAAAAGAGATGAATTGGGAAAACATTTGTCTTGTGTAGACTGTGCAGGAATATTAAGCAGCCTGTGCCTCTTAGCAGCTTCCTTAATAATGCTTGGTTTACTGTCATGCACCATTCTGGTGGAGAGAGACCATTTCACAGCACTGTAATACAGCATCTGTATTTTTCATTATCAGCAAGAGGGTCTAAGCTGGTTTCTTTACCTCCCTTTCTCCCTTCAGTTTTTGCAGCTGTGGTTACAGCAGAATAAGCAAAATGTAAATTACCAGTTAAAAGCCCAGTCAGAGGAGGAGGAAAGACATGGGAGGTACAGAATACTGCTTGGGTTGTGCCCAGTCCATTACCATGGGCTGTTTGTCATTTTCCAGCCACCTGAGTGTTGTCATGGCTTCTTAGAAACATAGCATAATTCAGACTGAAAGGGACCTTGGGAGTTAATCTAGTTCAACCTCCTGCTCAAAGAGAGGCTACACTTAAATAAACCCAGACTGCTAAGCACTTTATCCAAAAGGATCTTGAAAGCCAATGTGGGCACCACCAATTTTCCTAGTGCAAATCCCTGCCTATAATGTGACCCAAATTCCTTTGTTACCTCAGCTACCTAAAGGGAATATCCTAGAGTTTATACAAGTTTCTTTTGTTCTCAATTTCTTTGCTAAAATGAAGGTCCCCTTTTGAAGACACACACTGTGGGAAGAAAGGATGTTTTCATGCTAAAGTAAATGAGTTATGCTGCAGTAATTGTCAGAGTAAGCCCCTTCCCTTCTCTGTACAACATCCCTCCGGTACAGCAATGTGGATGTGATGAGCCCTGGGTCCTTCTCAAACATTGTGAGGTACAGTAGTCATATGAGGGAATACTCGCTTTTTATCTTTACTGGGAATGGCTGATCAAGTCTCCAGCTCCAGTAATGAAACAACTATTGCCATCCTCTTTAATGAGCTTTTGTGATCTGAGGCAAGATCTGAGCCTATTAGTGATCTGAGACAAGAGTGTCACAGAGAAAACACTGGCTGCCAATGTGGTTCTTCCAGAAGTGTCAAAAAACAGGCTTAGACTGGAAGTTTTTATTTCAGGAATGAATTATACCTGTCTAGGTGCTTGCATAGGATCAGACACAGCAATGTCAGAGATGGGCTGCTGAGTCCTACTGAAACGCAAACAGCAAAGAAAGAAAAAGGTTATAAACTTGACACCGTGCAAAGATTGTTGCCAATAAACAGTATGACTTGTTGGCTGTACTGAGTGTGCAGGGTGTGAAAACACACAGTAATCCATGGCTGTGTACCGTCAGGGAGGTGCAGGCTTTTCTGCCTCTGAGTTTTACAACAGCAACATCTGAGACGCAGCCCTTGCGCTGAGCTGAACCTGCCAAAATCCTTCCACGACCTCCAGCCAGCCCTGCCCTCGCCTTGCTGGCTCAGAAGGTTAGTGTGTCACTGAACGCACTGCTGAAACCAACAAGTGTTGTTTCTCCTAAACAGCGTCAGCCAGATGTGAACTATTAGACAGCATTTGGGATTCAGACTCAAAAAGCTTCTGAGCTTCTTTTCATGCTGAAGGCAGAAATTGAAGATATTAATTGCACTGCTTATAGCTTCAGCCTCTTCATCTGAATGAGATGCTTTGTGATTTCCATAAACCCCAGGAGTATGATGCTTGAAGCTGAAATATATTTCCTGACAGATTGACAAATAGGGCAGATTTTTTTTCTTATTATAGCTATTGGAATTGAAAACACTACCACATAGAGACACCAAAAAAGACTCTTTTTATACATAAGGGTATTGTTTCCAGAAATGCTTTGAAAGATTTTCTCCATTAATATTCCTCCTTTTTGTCCCACACAGGGAAGTTGTTTTTTTTTAACTGATTATATATTGCATAAAACCCAATGTAAGTCTTGAAACCTCTGAGGATAGTTTGTATAATGAAAAAGGCTTCATTTTAGCATTGTTCAATACTGAGATAAATCAGAAGTAATTTTACTACAGTTGTGGTGCCTGATGGGTGCAAGAGAGACCAGAATTGCAGCCAGGTGTTTTTTCAAAGAAGTATTCTGGGAGATACTGACATTACTGTATTTTGGTTGTACACAAATGATTAATGGTAGAATCATATGCCATCTGTTCATACTAATTATATGAAATGTTTGCAATAAAACCCAAAACTCAGCGTGTTTGTTAAACTCCTGAAATTCAGGCCATTACTGCAGAAGATTTATTAAAGCCTATGAATTTTATACCAGAAATTGGGGTCCTGCCATGAAAGAATCTGGAACAAGATGACACATTGTTCGTTGAATCAGAGGAGTTTTGTGAGCGATATTCTTGGGTTTGTGAGCTTATCTTGCTTTGGGGCTCTGAGAATGAGTAAAACGCAACCCAAAATTCATGTGAGAGAAAGCAAGGGTGAACTTTTGCAGAAGAGAAACAAAAAAAGAGCATCCTGGGAAGTCTCTTGACAGCTGAGTGGCTCTACTCAAAGCAGGGTATGAATGGGTATGCCAGTGTGTAGGTGTGTGACAGTGTGTCAGAACAAAAGATGAAAGCTGTCAGCTGTCCCTTACCCTTTTCCTGAAACAACATCTGACCGTGAATCTCTCTTCCCAGAGGTGCAGCCCTTTTCTCCTATTATTGCAACGCAGAGAGCCTGTCAATGCCTGTGAGCCAGGGGGAGAAGAGGTTCCCAGCAGAGTCACTGCACCAAGCAAGGCTCAGCTCCCTAAATAAGAGTGCAAATTTGTCAGGAAGAGGAAGACTGGGTTCAGGCAACATAACACCTGATTTCTGAGCAACACCTCGTCAGATTTAAGTTTGATTGGTGTTCTTTTCTGAGCAATTTGAAGGATACATAGGTGCTTAAGGATATCCTTGATGCTGCTATCCTCCTCCTGAGGGAATGAGTAAAGGACCCTGCACACAGCGTAACTTCAACTCGACTGTGCCTTTTTGCTGCAAAGGACTGGGTTAAATCCCAGCAACAAAAAAAGGAATAGACGGAAACACAAATACATGGCTTGTATTCTGCTCAGCTGTGTGTGGGTGCAAAGGGAAAGCAAGTATTACTGCCATTTATGAGATCTAACAGACGTGATCAAGTTATTTGCTTTTAGAGATTTCATTCTATTATTGGAAAGGGGATACAAACCCTATCACTTTGGCCAGCTAATGGAGAAAAGCACTTGGAAGCAGCACCAACCCAACGAATAAGAAGGGCCATACACGGAGGATCAGAAGACCGGGTTCGATTCACAGCTCAGTGTTATCTGTCTTTTAGTCTTTTCCATCTTCACAGTGCAGATGATAATGCTTAACTGCCAACAGAAAATATTTTGTGATCTATAGCTGAAAAGCACTATATAAGTCTAAATATTATTTCAGTATCTTCTTCCCACCCACTCAGTACGTAAAATATGTGAGAGTTATGGGAAGTGATGTGATAATTATTATACAGAGGCTGAGCTTTGAAGTTGAAAGCATGTTATAGCTCATTATATATAATAACTCTCAGACACTATGCCAAAGAGCTTCGTATAAAAACTCAATAGAACAGATACTTAGCAGGCTAAAATGGCCATGGATAGCGCAGCACAGATGCAGTTTCCTTGAAAGAGCAACATGCATAAGCGTCACGAGCTACTTTGGGTGCAAAGCTTCACAGCATACTTCAGGCTCCGATTACAGTGCAATAAAGGATGCTCCACACTCCAGAGCTCTGGGCAACTGAACACATTCCACATCTGGGGAAGTTACAGAGAAAATGTGGTGCATACTGATGCTGGGTCTTCTCACTGCTGTGTTACCAGGAGGGCAAACAGTTAAACAACACTTTCCTTTTTTTTTCAGGCTTTAAAACCAGCTTCTAATTTTCTATTTTTTTAGGACGCTTTATAATGCAATTAGAGAGCTGCTGGAGGCACTAATTGGATCATAAAGTGCCTTCTTCATGTTCCAGCCGAGGAGAGAGGAAAAAAGGATCACTTCACGTCCTCTTTCCACCTGCTAAGATGTTTGTGAGACACCTTACAATTAAATTATAAGCACCTAGAGGAGACTTTAAATTACATACTATAGAGCTAGAACCTTGGGTCAGACAGCAGAATCCACAAACTCAAAGCTTTCAAAAGCCTCATATCCACCTTCTGGCACTTTTTTCTGCCTCCTGGGGTGGAAAAAGACCTTTGTTTTTCCAGTGCCTGGAGTTCTTAATATTCTCTCTCTGAACGATGGTCTAACTATATCCCAGGCTAACTGCAATTTCTTGCTGAGCATACAATATGTCTTTTCCATCCTCTGGCCCAGGAAGGAGCCTGACAGCACGCATAGCATGGATGGTTCTTACAATCACAAACAGCTCCTGTGTAGTCATCTCTGAAATGGAACTGCCCAGCGGATATGAGGAGGTGGAGACTATGAAGCCTTTATCCTCCATGGAGGTTGGTATGGGGAAATGAGACAATTATGGTGCTACATGTGGAAATTGTATGAGAAGACTGCAGGTTGTGTAACCCCGAAGCAGTGTGAGGGAGAGGAGAGCCAAGGACACAGGCAAGTAGCATTTTAGGAGATCGCTGTGCCATGCTCTCATGTATTTTGCCTACCGTAGTGCAGGTGTCAGTCCTCTTCTCATGCTTCACAGTCTACACACAGATTTGATAGCGGTGGAAGCATGAGAAAGGGACTGACCAGTCTGGCAGAGAGGCTCTTGGCCTGACATTTCATGTTTCTGACTGCTGTATTCACCAGTATCAAATACGGATTTACATTTTATAGTTGTCTTTGGCAAAGGGTATCCAGAGACCTCTGAAATCACTGTACTCCGTTTGGTTTTCGGTAACAGGGCTGTAAATCAAAAAGTGCAGAAAAAACTGGCTGCTGGGTCTCTAATCTCAGCATACAAATACACATAAACTCAGCCAACCAAGTAACATACCATGCCTAACAGCCCAAAGACCTAGAGAACAATGTATCACTTACCATCAAGTCAATCTGGTAGAGGTACAGTAACTGTACAACCATAAATTAATACCTGCTCCTACATCCAGAACTGAACTAGGACTTTCTGATATCTTGGACTATTTGGATATTTCTCCATACACTGGGTTCCTGACTAGAATGTAGCATTGACTTCAATTCATAGAAACATTTAGAATACAGATAACTAAATAAATTTATAAATTAGAGCCCTATTGAAATCAATCATCTTTAGGCTCCTAAATATATATCTCTAAACCCATACCTTAGACACCCTCTTTCTATTTAGGTAACTCCTGGACTTCTCCATGAAGACCATCAACAGATTTTTGTTTCTCATGTGATTTCTGTGGCATGAAATTCTATATGGAATGACAGTGTAGAGTCCTCAATGTTAAGAGGCAAGAATGATGGTTCTGTGGGCTGGGTTTTGAGCATGTGTAAAGTGGGTAAAAATGTCTAGCTGTAGTCCTGCTCAGTGACATACTTTGACATTTTATTGGCTTGGTGGCTTTTTGTAGCTTTTCTTGAAGCTCATAAGACATCACAGTTGGTTTTATTATTTCAGTTTTCAACACACATTTTCCTCTCTCCTTATTAAGTAATATAAATATACTTTGCATAGTTTAATTTTGTATATATAACGTTCTGTGAAATTATATCCACATACTGTTTAACCTGGATCATCCTATTTCCTACATCCTGTGTATTTTTTTAAGATGCCTATTTAATGATGGTTTCTTCATGTTGACTGTTCTGCTACTTCTATCAATTTATAATACATCACTTATTCTCTTTCTCTATAGAGTGTTTTAATAAGAAACTGTATGCCTTAATGACAATATAGAGTACCACTTATTCTATTAAAAGCAGACTATATGTTCTACTCTACCCATTCTCATATGAGAAGCAGTTACTGTCTGTTAATTCATTTTGGTACTTTGAATCACTTCTATTGGGGAAAACACTACACCACACATCCTGCTACAATCAGCCCCTGCTGTCAGGCTGACTACACAGACAAACACAGAAGTACAAGGATAGTGGCCACTTCAAAATACAACTAGTTCAGAAAAGCAGATACCAAATTAGTCCTTTCCTGAAGTAATAGCTGAAGGAACAGCTGAAGTCCACAAGTCAGTCTGTTCCAGTCTCCATTATAGAAAAACCTTTGGCTGCAGCTTAAACCTTTAAAATAATAGTAAGATTGTTATTGTTTCTTTCCTATTCTTTCTTAGCTGCGGTTCCTACTAAAATGACCCCAAAAGTTGAAAGCACTTAGGTTGATAGTACTCTGATACTGCTGTTTATCACAATTTAAATCAGTGTAAGCTCTCTGGGGCACAAACTGTTTTATAGTTCTCTGCAGGCATTTCATTGAATGTGGTGGGAATTGAAGGATGAGGATCCTAACAGCTACTACCAAAAACTGTCCTCGTAAGCATTCCAGCATCGCTTAGGAAGAACCATTAGTAGCAGTTTCCAAAGCAATCAGAAGGAAAAAGTGTTGCCTTTCAAAATCCTGATCCATTTTCATACCTTATTTCTATGCTACTGCTTACACAATAAAGATTTTTAGCTTCCACATTCAAGAGATTGCAAATGACCTGTGAAATAAAATGAAGGAAATAATAGAATGTGATACATGACAATATCTATTTAATTTCTCTAGGATGCTGTAATGATGAAAATAATAGGTATTGGGGAATTGTAATCAGCAGGGTATTCAAATAACCCTGGAGCACTGTTGGGAGTAATTTTTGTTTAATACTGTTTTTAAAGTTTTAGTAAATCATTTACAGGAGAAATATTTTAATAAAATTTTCCTTTGCCCACCCACATTTTTCAACTTGTCAGTCAAAACATGTAAAAGCTAGGAAGTTAAGGAAGAAAATACAGGCTACGTTTTCACTGCATTTTTTTGTATCAGCTTTAGTGAACAAAAAAACCCAAAAAACAAACCAAAACCAACCAACAAACCAAGAAATGAGTATTAAGAGTCAAACATGGAAAGGTTGACTTTTAATACAACTAACATTTGCTTGTAGGAAGAGAAGGGGAATAAGGGGAAATGTGAGAATGTTAATGTCTCTAATTCTCTAAATATGATGCGCTGTGACTGGGTAGGAGGAAGAAATGCACCAACAGAAAGTACTAAAGACTACAATAACCTTTGATGCTGAGTCAGACATGAAGACGTGTTTCACTGCTGACATTCAGTACTAATGATCATACATATGCAGCCATCAACATTTCTCACTGGAAATCATCAACCATCTCACCTAACATTAACCAGGTCTGTCTAAACCAGGAAAGTTTATGCACAGCTGCTTTGCTGTGTTATAAAATGAAGGCAGAGAAGGCTGCAGCATGACTCAGAGAGATCAGGAGAATGCATCTACTAGGGGCCAGGAGAGCATCCTAACCTTTTGGCTTAGACCACACACACTCTACCCACATTTACATTAGCAAAACCAACAAAAACTGACACAGAACTATCACTGCGTCACCCTCTGACTGCTAAAGTGACTGTTTATAGGGAAATGTTTTCTTTCTGCTTTGTGATTTTTTTTTCCCCTAAGACTGAAAACCATCTGAATGGTTTGTCCTTTCCTGGAGCTGGAAGGAGTCTCTCTGGTGGATAAAGGCATCCCTTGTCACTCTGTAAATTGCAACTATTGTTTAGCTGAAGTCTATTTGATTTTGGTTCATAGAGGGCAGGCAAGAGACTGATGATTGAAGGAGCTAGACATGATTAGAGAAAAAAATCAATAAATGTATAAACAAAGAGGTTTTCAGGCATTAATCAGGTGATTTATTGTACATTTTGTCCCTCCTTTTGCATTAAAGTTGTTAATGTAGTTCAACACAACTGACTTGACTAAACTTTGTGTTGTTTTTTGGAGTGCATTGTACAAGAGCAGAAGAATAAATATCACAGAATCATAGAATGGTTTGGGTTGGAAGGGACCCTAAAGCTCATCCAGTTCCAAGCCCCCTGCCATGGGCAGGGACACCTTCCACTACAGCAGGTTGCTCCAAGCCCCTGTGTCCAACCTGGCCTTGAACACTGCCAGGGATGGGGCAGCCACAGCTTCTCTGGGCACCCTGTGCCAGCGCCTCAGCACCCTCACAGGGAAGAACTTCTTCCTAATGTCTAATCTCAATCTCCTCTCTGGCAGGTTAAAGCCATTCCCCCTTGTCCTGTCCCTACAGGCCCTTGTCCAAAGCCCCTCTCCAGGTTTCTTGTAGCCCCTTTAGGCACTGGAGCTGCTCTAAGGTCTCCCCTTAAGGAGCCTTCTCTTCTCCAGGCTGAACCAGCCCAGCTCTCTTAGCCTGGCTCCAGAGCAGAGCTGCTCCAACCCTCGCAACATCTCCACGTCCCTCTTATGTTGTTGCCCCAGAGCTGGACACAGGACTGCAGGGGGGGGTCTCACCAGAGTGGAGCAGAGGGGCAGAATCCTCTCCCTTGACCTGCTGGTCACTCTGCTTCTGGTGCAGCCCAGCATCCTACACTGTGGAAGAACTATATATGCCTCATGTTTTGAGTGTTCACTCAGATATGCAGATCTGGTCCTGGTGAAACTCTGCTGTGATCAGCGGAGTGGTGGTGTGAGCCAAACAACCTGGGAGCCTTTACAAAGATTCTGCCAATGAATACTGACAATTACTTTCTTAATGGATTCTAATTGAAACAGAAAATTGAATGAATTAAACTGAACTTAAAGGCCATTATTCTGTTTGGTTTTCTGGAAATTTCATATAACCTATTAATTCATTAATTAATTTTTAATTGGCAAAGTTTGCCTTTTGCTTAAAAGAAAAGCCTCATTAACATAACTTCTCTCTCAAACAGAAGTCAATGTAAGCCTGTTCTTTTTCATGACTACCATGTGTTTTTCTTGAAGCACATCCTTATTCAGACCTCAGCGAAAGGTAAGCCGTGAAGTCAACCTGCAGGAAAGAGAAGCTGTGGCTGCCCCATCCCTGGCAGTGTTCAAGGCCAGGTTGGACACAGGGGCTTGGAGGAACCTGCTCTAGTGGAAGGTGTCCCTGCCCGTGGCAGGGGGTTGGAACTGGGTGAGCTTTAAGGTCCCTTCCAACGCAAACCAGGCTGTGATTCCATGATTCTATGAATATAGCTACACTGAGCTTGGTTCCCAAAACTGGTAAGAGAAGCAAACACAGGTAAGACTTAAGATCCTGCAGCAGGCTGTAATATTATGCTCTCATTTCAAGAAGTTGCCATTTTGCTTTTCCAGTTAACATATGGAGAATTAAATACAATGGCACGAATTTGATTCTAATTAAATGCTGGGTTTTTCAGCCTGAACCCAAGGAAGCCCCCGACTCGCTGGCAACGCAACAAATCTTGTGTTAAAATTGCTTGCCTGGCTATGAAAATTGTTCTAGGAACAAACTGTTCCCTATTTTGTGAAAAATCAAGCTGACCTCCTTTCTTCAACTGAACTGCAATTTGATGAAAGGAAATTAATTTTGGCTTATCTAAAAGTGGACGAAGATGCACGTTTCAGTATTCATTTGGCATTTAGGTTGTCTTGCTTGCTACTGAAGTCCAAAGGAGAAAGAACAAGGCTTGATTTTTTTGTGCCTTCAGAAAATCACAACAAAATTATGCAACTGCACCACAAAAGAAAGTAAACCTGTAATGAGATGGTGGTAAGAGAAGATATGTAGTGTTTTTACAGGTGTTCACTCTCAAAATGTTTGAAAGTTAGACTACAGATTGTCATAATACCTTGCAAGTTGCAGTAGAGACACATGATTACTGACATACTTGACACAGAGAATTGATTTGTTTGAGCTAAGAAAAGAAGGGATTTCAGCTTTTCAGTAGTTCAGGAAAGATTTCATTTCATTATGGATGAAAGTGGTTTTTTTAATTGAGTGAATAGAAACATGTCAAGAAAAATACTGCCTCTATCACTAACTTTTTAAATTAATTAAATTTGAATGGGAATTACAGTGGTTTTGGTTTCATGACAATGTTCCTCATTATCAGTCATGACAGATCTCTTAAAACACACATTCTTTCAAACCTTGAATGGACACAATCCTTTCACATGCAAACCAAAGTATACATTTCCTTACAGGCCAGGTATTATACATCAAAACAAAAAATCCCCAGATATTACCTATGCTTACTCAGGAACACTTGGGATGACAGACTGAATGTTCATTTGGGAATACCAAATGTACAGTCCTAGAGTTAGGACTCTGCGTGTAAATTTGGTAGAAGAACATGTGGACCGCTGCATAAACTTATGTAAGAATGGATAGATTATTCACTATTATAACTGAAAACTAACATATATGTAGGTGGTACACACAACTGCATCTATGTTACTTGAAATTTCTGACCCACTACAGTCTATGAAGGAGTGAAAACACTGTGGGACACAGGTGAAGTATAACAGTAACAGGCATATTTTGACAACCTGACAGCTCTGACGAAAATTCCCTTTTATGCTGGAATCTCCCCTTGAGATCTGTGGCCTAATGTGATCAACACTGTACAACAGACAGTTCATGCTGGATAGCATAATAACCTAAGTAAACAAGATAAATAGCATAAAGACAGCACTCATTTCCAACTGTTAACTGAAGAAATGTAGGAACTAGAAGATTAAATGATTTGCTGTATTGGGTTTGCACAGCAAGGTTTTGGTAGTGGCGGGCTATATGGGTGCCTTCTGTGAGAAGCTGCTAGAAGCTTCCTCCATGTCCAATAGAGCCAATGCCAATCAGCTCCAAGATGGACCCAGGACTGACCAAGGCCGAGCTCACCAGCCATGGTGGTAGCACCTCTGGGATGATGTAGTTAAGAAGGGGAAGAGAATATGTGAGCGCAACAGCTCTGCAGACACAAAGGTCAGTGCACAGGAGAAGGTGCGGCAGGTGCTGGAGCAGACATTCCCCTGCAGCCTGTGGTGAAGACCACGGTGAAGCAGGCTCTCTGCCTGAAGCCCATGGAGGTCCATAGAGGAGCAGATATCCCCCTGCAGCCCATGGAGGACCCCACAACAGGGCAGAGGGATGCCCGAAGGAGGCTGTGACCCGAATGATGGTAACTGGTGAGTTATCTCTCCCTGTCCTTATCTCGACGCACGAGCCTTTTGTTATATTTTTCTCTCCCCTGTGCTGCTGAGGAGACAGCAATAGAGTGGCTTTGGTGGGCACTTGGTGTCCAGCCAAGGTTAATCAAACACATTTGCTCATGACCACACAATCCGGAGCAAGGCTGTGGAATTGGACCCAGACTGCCTGAGCTGTCTCGTGGCTATTGCCTTAAATATAGGTATGGCTGTTACACACATATATCGCAACATACTTTGATAAAGTTTGCTTCTAAAGCTGTGACTATCTCATAATGGAGAGCTAGGTATTTTGGTTCAAATCATTTAAGGTCAGACAAGGTTTCAAGATTATTTCTTCTTCAGCAGTATTGTGCCTTTCAGAATTAAATATTTATAAGAAAATAAATAAAATTTATAAGCAAAGAAAAACATCTAGCATTTAGGTAAGAAGCACCTCTATAGATATAAATACACATAGCAGATTTAACACTGCATTGAAACCCCCCTCAAAACAACACTGCTTTCTGAATCAACTGATAATTGCACTCAAGATTAGGTATGAGTAACACCAGAATTTTTCCATTTACTCATGATAAATCACTGCTCATTAGAATAGTGGATAAATATAAACCAGTTTAAACATACTGAACTACCTGCACCTGCAAAAATGCTCATGCTGTAGACGTATCTACACAGAGATGCCTACTATTGCTCATAATGCTACAAAGCGACAACATTTTTGGACAAGATGTTCTGGGGACAAGCTGAATGTCAGGCCAGTGGAGACTTGTTGCATGTGGACAATCTCTAAAAATTTGTAGTTTCCTGTGGGTTGAAACACTAATGAAAAAGTAAAAGCGTGGGACATCCACCACAGCACTAATCTAGACCTTGACAGCAAAAACGATTTATTGTATACTGACAGGGTAAGCCACCACTTTGAAACTCACAGTCGATAGCGATGGGAAGGTGCAGAAGAGGTAAGAGATTTATTTTGAATTTTTTGGTGCATATGCTGATGCTTTACTCCTTGTTCTTACCCACCAGTAAAATGCATTATTACAACCCCAAAGTCAAGGATCACAATATTAAAAGACCCTTCTAATGGAATAGAAAGTGTCGACTGGCTTCTACACCAATCAAAGCCACACCAACACTCAGTTGTAAAGATGCGCAGATACAGGGCGTCCCAAAACACAGAGGAACATCTGACCTTCCCTTATGATTCCTTTCAGAAAAAAATGTATTACTGAAAAAAACACACCTCAGAGTCTATCTATCTACTGCAGACTGAGGGGAACTCTAGAGGGAAACCAAAAGTTTGTTTAATAGCCTGCTGAAATGTTTCTGTGTGAATGCCTCTGTTCTTTGTGATTCCAGCTAATAGGAAAGCATGATGCGACAGGAAGAACAGCTTCAAGACATTAACATTGTAGACCAAGTAGTTTCAATGGGAGGATTCTTAGCCTCAGATTTCACTTCCAGTCTTTCTGAAGGCAAGAGTTAACTTTTCTACACGTATTTGACTGTACAGCTTAACATCAAGGAATTCAGCACCTGGCAGAACTGGTTCCCATCTTAAAACCTAACATCTGAAGGTCAGACCTGGGAACTCTGCTACCAGCAGCTAATGTTATTTTATTGATGACTGCCAAATGCAAACTGCAATAGATCACCTTTCTCAGGAGTCTTTTCTATTCACTCATACACATTTCTGCATAGCATTTGTATTGAATACTATCTTGAGATGATATCTTTCTTGAGTGAGATTTCTTTTTCCAAGGTCTTCTATTTTTGAATATACATTAACTTCTCACTTTATTTTCAAACTTGACATCAGATGTTTGAATCATGTGCCATTATACAGCAGGTTAATCCATCTCTTTGACTTGATGCATGGAGGTTTAATAGATGAAGACGTGAAAAATAAACAATGAGTGAGATGAAAAAGGAGATAGGGTTGTGGAAGATATTCTTACCTTGGGTAAGACAAGGATGCAAAAGGTATAGCTATAGTGTAGACTCTTTCTTTTTCTATGCTTTTTAAAGAAAAGTTGATGAATAAAATCTTATAAGCACAAGGAAGAAACAAACACTGAGGATGAGAATAACTGAGGTAATTTCTAGAGCTGTACAGTGACAGATTAAAGCTAAAATTAATAGTTAGCAAGGTATTCAGTCCTTTGCTCTCAAAAAAAAAAGTTCGATTCTTTACAGGACTGGTCAAAAAAATATATATAATACACCATTTTGCAGGCTTGGGCAACTGATCTTCCACCTCTGATTGTCCAGGGTTGTTGGCACAAAGAACCATGGCCATCAGTGAGAAGTCACAAAAAATAAAAGCCTTTTCTGTAAAGCATCTTAACAATCTCAGATAGCTGCCAGTGATAAAGAGACAGGGAATCTGTTAAACCACATCAGACTTTCTGTTCTGTTACCAACTGATGCTTTGCCTTTACATTCCCCATATCTATTCATGGAGCTAAAAGTGCAATAAAGGAATTAAATCCATCAGGGAGAAAGAAAGAAAAAAACAAAACCCCACACCTAAAATCCCATCTGCAAAAAGATGGGTAGCCAGCAGAGATCTATGAATAATTTAAAAGGTACCTGTCTCCCTTCATATTGGCAACTTTGAACTGCTCTTGCCTTGCAGATGTATTTCAATTGTGTGAGTAAAAGGAAGTGTCTCAAAACTCTCAGAAAGCTTAAAAGTTCTTAGCATTCCTCCAAGATGCTTCAAGGAAAACTTTGCTGTTATACAAAAGTGATTCAACTTACATTGCATACATGTACTGATGGCGGAAGGGTCACATCACTGGGGGAAGCAGAACCTTCAATTAGGCAGAGAATCTTTAACACCAAATTACAATTTAAATTCATGGTTAGGTCCTAGCTCAGTCACAGGCAGCTGGAATTCAGCCAGAAATCCTGGAATAAAATCCATGGCCTGTGTTATGCAGGAGGTTGTGTGAGATGATCATAATGATCTGTACTGGGTTATAAATAAAAGTAAGAATAAAAGTTCAGAATATAAGAAGAGAACCTATCTTAATATCAAGAGCAAATACTGTGATCTCAGTCTAAAGCATTTCTTAGGTGCTGGGGATTATGCTTTTTCAGTTGGACTGAAAAAATATCCCAAGCCTTAATCTTAAAAATAACTCTACTATGCATGGATGTTGATGAGACAGTTGTGATAAAGTACTGGTAATAGTATTCAGTGTGAAAGTCTGCTTTTCCACAGAATCGTTCTCTGTAATGTGTTGATTCTCACCTGCATACCTGTTATAGGAAATTACCCGGGCTTAGAAATTGTCATTTATGCAGATGAACCCTAACAAAGAAGAAGGTTCTAGTGAATGGTGTGTGAATAGTTGGGCCACAGGAATTTTTCAGAATGGTATTGTAAAAGGATGGGCTAAATACCTGTCCCCATGTGAAGCAGTCTATTAAACACTGACAATAATTAGCAGCAATGAGCAAAGACATTTCCAAAGAGAATACATATGGCTATATATAACTCTATAAACATGTGAGTATTGTCGGAATGGAAACATGTTGTACCACAGAAGGAGTTTCAGCAGACTTGCAAGATCTCATTGTGCCACTGTGAAATTACTTTGGGTTTTCATTTTGCAATTAAAATCTCAAATTTTGTAAAAATATTTCACCCTGACTGAGAATGACAACTGATTTACAACTGTGAAAAATCAGTTATGAGCAACGACCTCCATCTGAGATTTTCCTGCATCTTAGAAGCATGTGGTAAAAATAGAGAAAAGGGACTTAGTTAAGAAGGGTAATCCATCTCCTACAGAGCTTGAAGCACTGGTAGCATGTAAAGTGAGGTGTTTTGGAACTACTTTGGTATTGCCTTGGTCTGCTCTGTTCGAAATAGAGCTGTCAAGACTCTGTAAATGAAAGACATTACAAAAGACAGCTAAAATCCGTGTCACTGACCTCTTTCAGAAAAGAAACTTGGCCTAAACTATGAGAGCCTCAAACCTGTATTTGCTCAATGAAGTGTTTTGCAAGGCTGAAAAAATGATCATTATCAGCTTTCACAAGCGAGGATAAGACTGTTATTTGTGAAGTTGATCCTGAGATACAGTTCTTACCTTGAATTCCCATTCAGCTTTCCCATTTCCACTCTTTCATTCACAGTTTCAATTACAGATAGTTCTAAAATACAAATCACTGAAGTGAGATTTCCTTATGATGTCAAAATGCTGCATCAGTCCCATCTCAGTGCAACCAGGGATCACTGAGAGGCCATTTCTTTAGGTAAGTTGCTGGTTTGCAAGGTGAACCCCAGCTGGTCACCCACCCCTCCCTGGTGGTAGAGCCAGCTTGCCTGGGGAGCCATCACAAGGTGTACAGATGTTGATGAGGAGGAGCATGGGGGGGTCCTATACTCTCAGTGGCTCTTTCATCTGTGAGCCCATCTGCCTGTGTTGACATAAACCAGAGCAATCCTATGCAGAATCCTGCCTGAATCCTGCACCTGAACTGACCTTTGCAGGGCTCTCTTCTCGAGAGGCAACGCAACAGAGTGAACACAAAAAGCGTAAATTAAACCCAGAGCGACTGTTCATCACAGCAGCTTTCCATGGCATCTTAGGCTATCCTTAGGAGAGTACCAGCAGCTGATCTCAGCAATAAGGAAGCTGAAGGTACTGAAGAGGAACGCAGTGGCAACACAGCATTTAAAGCACTCAGGCTGCAAAGACAAGAAAGGAGGGGGGGGACGACAGGCTACAAGAACAACCTTATTCAGAAATTTTATTAGAGAAATTTTGCTCATGACAGAAAGTCCGTGGTTCTCCTCATTGTACCTGTTCATTTAAAGATGCTTATGAAGAAACTGATTGAATTGGCCATTTTATAATTTAGCTATGCTTTTCATAGGATCACAGAATCATAGAATGGTTTGGGTTGGAAAGGACCTTAAGATCGTCTAGTTCCAACCTCCCTGCCATGGGCAGGGACACCTCACACTAGACCATGTTGCCCAAGGCTCTGTCCAAGCTGGCCTTGAACACTGCCGGGGATGGAGCATTTACCACTTCTCTGGGCAGCCTGTTCTAGTGCCTCACCACCCTCACAGTAAAGAACTTCTTCCTTATATCTAACCTGAACTACTTCTTTTCTTTCTTTTTTTTACTAGGAGGGGTGGAAGAAGTAAATGTGATCACAAACTTTTAATCTGAACAGAAAGACTTCTGTGAATACAAAACAGAGGAATACAGAACACTGACGACATTTCTGTTAACAGATTAAATCATTCATACAGAAAACCAAACCACAATTTGCTTCAAAAAACCCCAGACATCAGAACTGAATTTCCTTTTCTTTATACAGAAACATGAGAATAAAGAAAAAAAATCAATTATGCTTCAAGGTGGTGATATTTTATGCTCATAAACACAGAATTAGAGAAATACAATAGAAAAACATAATCAGAAAAAACTATTAACTTTCACAGGGAACTAAACCCTGTTAGTCTGCATATCTATTAAAATATTAAGCATTTTAGAGTCTTCCTTTCTTATCTCATGTCTGGAATTGAAAAGTGTTGGTATTGCGTCTTTAGAAAGGTAATTTCCCTTAACTTCTCTGGGAAGTCTCAAGCTTAATCAATAAGCTCAGTTTCATGTGCTATTAATTATTTGTAAAGGGTTGACATTATAAGCAAACTAGCCGGGTATTTAGTAGACTCACTGTAAATATTTCATTGTAGGGCATGAAGCTCATTTTATATATTAATCAAAATGTAATTTTCCTCAGCTATACCCAAATGTGATGGGTTTCACCTGCGTGCCTTTCTGTCAGCAAGTACACAAGTTAGGAACTTCATAGAGGCAATATGGAGACAAAATCTATTTTTTTAGATATATGGCCAGTATTTTACTAAATTACAAAATGAATGCAATTAGTAAAACTTCCTATTTCCTAAAATTTATTTATACAGAATATAGCTGTTCCTTGGATGATTAGGTTCAGTAGTCATATAATGAAAGATAGACTATTTGGAAGAGGTATTGCTGTTCTGAAGCAAAGCAAATCTCTTGTAAGAAGAGATGAAAACACATTGGGAGAACAATTCATTCTCCAGACAACATAACAATTATTTCAGAAACAGTTTGATATCACCTTTGAATTAAACACATATTACTGCTGAAAATAACCACGTAAAATGGAAGGTCTTTTTGCTGATTCCATGTGTGGTTTCTAGAACAAGAGGAAATACTAGATAGGAGGCACTTTCCTGCAAACAAATTGCCCCATATGTGAAACTTGTACAATAGAATACTAGAACAGGAAAGGTATTTGCCTCTTCTATTTCTGAACCAGATTCCAATTTCTCTGATGTCCCCTGGTACGGACATCCACACTAGAGCATCTTCTTCCCGGTTTCCTCCAGCTCACTCCAGGAAAACTTAGAGGGCTTTTCCTACCAATCCCACATGCTTGCACTTGAATCACAGGCACAAATATGTGTCTATGGCAATTAAAACATTTCATTTCTATCTGCAAATAAGAGATTAATTTTTAAAACAGTTTCTGTTGTTTTTAAGAAAGTCTTCAATTTCCTGAGGCAAAACGAATACTACGTTGTACAAATATATAATTTAAATATATGAAATTTAGTAATTATGGTAATGCTGATATCATAAATATCGCCATAAATTCTTACTAATATTTTACATGACTATGGCAATACTCCAAATCCATACAGAAAACCAGGACTACTTTTAGTTTTGGTACCACACTCCAAGCCAGAGGATGGTGCCACTGCAGACTTGCTTGCCAGGTAGCTGGGAACTTGTGAGAGGGGACTTGCATTCTGAACAAATTTGCCATATTTGCAATAACGTTGCTTTTTAGGCTTCCAGAAAGGTCTTTTTGCCTCCCTCTCTGTAACTCTGTGTAACATCATTGGCAAATCTGCCTCCAACAGATTCTTCTGACACATGCAGGCAAAATCATTTCCTAGCACCAAGAGTGTTACCATATAGATGTCAGCCTAATCCTTTGCTGTTTCAATGCTCTGTGCAGATACAGTGCACAGTTTACTTGTGTCACAGTAAGATAATTAAGTATAGCCACTTGGTGTCCTCACTCCTCTTGCCTTGTAATGGCTTTTGAAAATGATACCTGATGGCCAACTGTGGCTTGGCAGCAGCAGTTACTTTTCTCTTACTGGAAAGCTCACTGAGAAATGTGTAACTGTTGATTCAGTTTTATGCATATATTTAATATAAATCAAATAACAACATTAAAAAACACTGCACCTAAAAGTGACTCCTACAGGAATTTGTAGCATCACGGCAAGTACAACTTGGGAAGTATTTCATGCAAACTGAGAGACAAACAGAGCACAAATGTCACCTGGCTTTGGGCAGTTTTTCAAATAGGTGAATTTTAATCTTAGTAGATTCTAGAGATTCCTAGGCATGTGTTTACCCCTAAGCCCTTGACAGTCCTAATAAATAAGAAGTTTACAGTTACTGATGTGCATCTGTCTGCACACCTGGAAAAGGCAGGATGGCTTTCGAGCCTTTCCAAACATCCTAAAATCTTTGCCTTTCTGCTCTGTTTCTGAATCGGCTCATCAGATTTTCTTCCAGAATAACTGCTTGTCATATCATAGCCTCAGATGAAACCAAATACTTGCTCCACTTCATAGAAGAGCATCTGACATTAAATAGCCCAACATTTTGTTTCTCCTTTAGAAATTCCTAATACAGATCAGGAATCATCTGTCCTTGCTATGATTAAAGGAAATGTTTGCCAACAATCCCCCAAAGCCTGAAATATCAGCAAAGAATGGAACGGAGGTAGAATAATCCTAGGTCTTCTTATTATGTCTCTTGTATTTGAACCAGAGAAGACATGTCAGTGAGGCGTTTGTTATTCCAACTCCAGATGATTAAATGATCCAGAAAGCAATGGCATTGCTTGTGAGGACAGAGATGGAATAAGATAAAGGAACCCCTTAAATCACGTATTTTTGACAGCAGAATCTGGATCTGAATACTACTTTAACCCTTGCTGCAAAGTTTTCTATGCCTCTTGAAGGCTTGATCCTGGAAGGTGCTGAGAACTATCTTTGGGATGGTCTATTTATATATTTAAGTGTTTCTGAATTGGGTTAGATTGTTCCCAGTTTGTAGAATCAACTGTCTGTTGGGTTTGTCTGTTTTGAACGTACACGGCTGATCTGAGATACATTTCAAGTACCCAGCTCCAATTGATTTTGGTGGTTGTTACATCTATGGAATGCAACACTCAGGTTCATGTCTTAAGTCTTACTCCTTGGAGCACAGCAGAGAATTAGACATTGAAAAGTCTATTGAAACACAGTTGTGTAAACATGACATTCCTTACAACATATGAAATTCATCTTTCTGGAGAACTGTTCTGTGTTTTAAACCCTGCATGCTTTGCCTAACGAAAACCTACACCATACAAGACTAGACTGTTTCAGGACTTGAAAGGCTGGTGCTAAACTTCTGAAACTTAAAGCTTTGGAAATGTCACTGTTTTTTTCTCTGCAAGACTGGGTGTATCACTTTCTACTTTTAGTTTTCTCATTAGAGTTGGGAAGGAATGTTGTGTGGTATGTCTCCATGGAAGAAAGGAGCACAAAGAGGGAACAGCCCATAAAAACCAATGCAAATGTACAAGCATTAACAAAACATGCCACTTTCTGCCATGTTTTTAGCGTTACCATTAAGGCTTTACTGAACAAAAAAATTATACGAAGAGAGAAAACCAGCTAAGCATTTTTAGCACAGGAATTGCACACAGCCCAATCCCATGTACTTTTCAGAAGTTCCTCTTTAATTGCTATCTTTAAATACTCATTTCTCTCCATTGTTACCAGAGGAGAGAGTGTGCCAATGGTTAATGTGAATGAAAGCAACAAAAAAAGTCCCTCTGTTTTTCCAGCACTGAAGGTGTTACTACTGACACAGAAAAGTACGTTTGCTTTTAAGGAGCTCTGAAAACTGATGTAAGAAAAGTCTGAAATGCTTCAGAGAATGCGACTAAAGTATAACGTAAGTTAATGAATGTTGATAGAAGCGGGGATGATGGTTAGGACAGCTCTATTTAATTAAAGTACATGGGGCTTACAGTTCTATTCACTTGCAGAGGGGAGGCACTATCAATTCTTTCCATAATATTTCTATGAATGCCATTCAGCAATCTGCTCATTTCGAACTGCTAAAATGCTTTCTCTAGTCATGCCATCTTCTCGCAGGCTTTGGACACTTTGAAATATGAGGGGAAGTACTCAGCGTGCTTAATAACAATATTTTAAGCAGATTGCAGTTCTCTTCCTCCTGTTACATATAGGCAGTTTTGAAAAGAGTTTCCTGGTGAAAGGCCCACCACGATCATTTCTGTTTCTTTGCCTCTGACGATGTTTGGCTTTTGCATAAGCAAAAATTGAACAAGCAAGCAGAGACCCCAACCTAACTATCATCATTCCGAAAAAACACCAGGAAATGCATGATGCTGTGAGGAAAGGGATCAAAATCTCCAGATTCCAATTCCTCATAACAGCAGCAGCCTTTCCAGGGGCATACTCCAAAGTTAGCTCGTTTTTTGAGAGCTGAGACTGAACAGAGAGGGTAAAGGACAAGGGAGCAGCTGCTTGCTTTGGACTGCTCTGCTGGCAACGTTGCTGGATTCTGCTGTAAGTGGTAATGGCTTCTATTCAGCAGCTTACAGCTCTCTCCTCTCTCATTCATCCTCAACCGGAGTGTAACGCAGCCACAGCTGATACACCACTACTGATGAATAAGCTAAACTGCCAAGATGGAAAAGGAGGAAAGAAAAGCCATGTAGTAGTATGCCATGGTAAACATCCAAAATCAAAACAGCTGGGCTTAAATATCTCTTAGATCTTTTTCCTATTACAAATTCCTGCCATCTACATGTAGCAAGAACCCTCTTCAAAGGAAGCCCATTCTTCTTGTGAGCCTTTATGGGGGACAGTGCAGGAGGTTAATATCATGTATAATCTGTTTTTCTTACAATATGAGGCACATAATCCAAATACACAAAAGTTCTCTTACAGATGTACTTTGCTAAAGCAAACTTAAGTACAAGCTTATGGATGAGATGCTTCCTTGAAGTGAGTCCACTAGACTGCTGTAAATGAACAGAGGATGAGTGCTTCTGGCTGAAATAGTTCTCCCTCTCAATCTGGGCTCTTTGAAAATAGGAGATTTTTGGCCCAGGGCATCATCTGAGAGCGCAAAATAGTCTTCCAAGGGAAAAGGTAGCTTCTGGAGTCCTGGAGACAGACAATTATGAATGACTGGATGAAAAGTTCTAATGGAATTTAGAACCATGTGATTTTTCTTACTGTGTTTGCTGCAAACTACATGATGTGGTACACGGAAAAATTTAGAAGGCTATAAATCATGCAGGACTTTAAGGAGTTCTTTCTGTTTCCGATTTCTTCCTGAGCATTTCAGCAAACTTACCTTAACTCTTCTGATAGATACAAATTTCCCTAGTTGGGGCACTGCACCTCCAGATGAGATCATGGACCATGAGGTAAAGAATGGTGCCTGAAAGTTATTATTCATTTATTTCCTATTTCTTGCTAATTTCTAAAGTATTTTTGAGGCTTTTTTTATTGTTGACATGGGCTGTTTTCAGAAATAGAGCAATAAATGCACTGATTTTGCAGCTCTACTTCTCTTGAAACAGCTAATATCTATCCACTGACAGATCTTTCCATGAAACAGCCCTAATAATGTCATTTAAAACATGGAGAGTGTTGTGCTTGTTTTGATTCTGTATTTTGGAACCTATTGCTATTCAATTTAGTATTCTAAATGAACTCATACAATATTCCATTATTGAGGAAAATGACCACCTGCCTCCCCCATATGTTGGTTTCAGCTTTAAATACTGCCATTTGAAAGTCTTGAAACTCATTAAACTGACACGATTTTGAGCACACAGACTCTGGCACTCAGAACAAAAGATATGGGGAAACGTAATCTGAATTTGAAAAATTATTTGAAAACAAGTTCTGTTTCATTTTCCACTCTTTCAACTCCCTCATAGCTTTCTAGATTTTAAATATAAAAATAAAATTGTTGCTAGATATCTTTACAGGATTTGTCATTTTGCCTGCTAGTTACCGTCTATTTTCTTATTTTTCATTTTATGTAGTCTTCAAGCCTTTTGAAACAGTAGAACTCAATCCTGGCTGTCAGTTACTGAGTCCAGAGGAGGGTCACAAAGATGATCAGAGGCTGGAGCACCTCTCCTATGAGGCTGAGAGAGCTGGGCTTGTTCAGCCTGGAGAAGAGAAGGCTCCTTAAGGGGAGACCTTAGAGCAGCTCCAGTGCCTAAAGGGGCTACAAGAAATCTAGGGAGGGACTTTTTACAAGGGCCAGTAGTGACAGGAAAAGGGAGAACGGCTTTAAACTGAAAGAGGGGAGACTTAGATTAGACATTAGGAAGAAGTTCTTCCCTGTGAGGGTGCTGAGGTGCTGGCACAGGGTGCCCAGAGAAGCTGTGGCTGCCCCATCCCTGGCAGTGTTCAAGGCCAGGTTGGATGGAAATTGGAGCAACCTGCTCTGGTGGAAGGTGTCCCTGCCCGTGGCAGAGGGTTGGAACTGGATGAGCTTTAAGGTCCCTTCCAACCCAAACCAGGCTGTGATTCCATGATTCTATGACTTGCTTGCAAGCCACCTCCTCAAACAGAATAGACATTGACATGGTGACCTAATCTTGCCCAGGCTTTGGGTTGCCCGTATCTGGTGATTTAGCATGACTACTACAGGTATTTTAAAAGCTGCCAATTCAAAGATAGGTAGGGATCTAGCCTGAAGGTTAGATTGAGACATATTCTTGAAATCCTTCTTTACTATTAATATGTAGTAGGATTGTGCAAATAAGATAATTTCAATTTTGATAGTACTGCAAACATTATGGGTTTTGCAAACGTCCCAGAGGTCTTTATTATCTCTACATACTATTCTGTAATGGGTGGTTGTGGGCTATATAAGCCCTCGGCCCTGGATGGATAGCTGAAACGCCTCACAAGTTAGGTTACATCATTTAAATCTGAATCCTATCTTGGGGAACTGCCAGAGTCATCTTGACGCAGAACTACAAAATGTTCAGGACTCAGAATGCAGTATACACTAGTGCAGCCAATACCATATGTGCTTGCAGAGTAACACTGCTGTCTTCCCTAGAACACTATAAAAGTCATTAATTTAGCCTGTACCTTAAGATCTTGTCTGACTTCTTTGTTTTTATGAAATGATTAGTGATTCACCAGATACACTCACCGAAGCAAATATAAAGAAGCTCCTAGTACTAAAGGAGGCACAGCTGGGGTTTCTGTGCTCCGGTCTTTAGTCTTAGGAGATGAGATGTAAGCTTTTGATTCTAACACAATGCATGCCCTCCCTTTGGGTAAAGCTTCCTGATATTTCATGAGTCTCTGGCTGCCAAGACCTTCAGGCTTTTTGGAAAAGTTTATTCTTTCTGCTTCTCACATTCCTCACTAACAGATAATATTTTTACTTTTCAGGAATGTTCTGAGGATAAGGATGCTTTCAGTTACAGGGAAAGGTAGAAATACTGCCTCGTTTCAGTTTCCCCAGCATTTAGAAGGAAGGAATTTTCCAGTGAAGACTGACAGCAAATCGATTTCTCTGGAATCAAAAGTTCAAATTCCTACCAACTCTACCAGTCCCAAAATGAATGTATGCTCATTTATTACGCCATGGGCAGCCTCATGCTGCTCACTGTATAAGCGGACAGCTCAAACCATGTAAACTTTGTGTATCCTGTGAGGACATCCAGAAACTCTGGGATCTCTGCTTTGGGAAGTGTTTGATGATTGAGTGCCCTCATAGAGACACAGATTCAGGTCTGTCACGTTTCTTTTGGTTGTGGGTTTACTCCTGTAAGTAAGCAACACCAGTGGTGAACTACTGGGGAATACACAAAGCAAAGGCCATGATCAGATCATTTCCCTACCTACAGAGAACAGGCCACCCCAGCAGATTTACTGTGCCTGTTTTATACTCGGGCTGCTAAAGGTCTGGAAAAATACGTTTTTTTGGCTGCTGCAAAACCAGCAGCTTTCAGCTTCATTTCTTCCCTCCCACTGGTAGAAATGAGAGACACAAGTCTGGCTTTGCAGGGCTTTCCCCACAGCTCTCCATCCCAGTTCTGTCCTTTCTCCTTCACTCAACACTATCCGTGGCAGGAGCAGCCTGCCCTCGGCCCTTCTTTCTTGCCTGCACTGCAGAAAAGCCTTGAAGTAACTTTGCTAAAGGTCATGGCAACTTACCAGCTTCCTGTCCCCAGAGAGATGTGCATGACAGGATGTATTTAACAACTAGGGAACCTATAGGTGACAACAGGGAAACTCCAAAAGTGCAATGCTGTCTGAAAAGGAAAGCAAAGCAGCTGACACAGAGGCTGACACACAGACACACTTGAATGGCACCTGAATATATAAGCAGTATATTCAGTACTCTCTGTACGGTGCCTTTTCACAACAATAACTGAGAATTTGAAGAAACAAGAGAGGAATTTGCTGCTAAGCTCAGAAGACTGTCCAGTTCCTGGAATTACCAAACCTGAGTCAGATTGTTTCTAATAAAGCCTTCTTATGAATTAAAGGGAAGGTCAAAGGAGGATGCTTACAGAATCCACAGTAGTTCTCTGAGCAAACTTGCCGAGTAAGCTTATCTCTAAAGCAAGAGCACAGCTTACGTAATTTGCCAATGCAAATGTGGAAATAAAGGACGATTTCATCAAAATGTATACAAAATCAAATGCAAAAATATATAGAACAGTCACGGTTGAAGTGACACAGAGGATCTGCATGGAAGAAAACATGGTGCTGTGAGCAAAGACCTTCCGTGAAATCATGTCAAAGAGAAATAAACATGTACCCTATTAAAAGAATATCATACAGGTGAAATTTTACACATGTATAACTAGAGGGGAGTTTGAGAGAGGAATTGCAGGATCATTTTTGGTCAAAAATGCCTTTTTAAAGAAAGGTATCAATTCTTCTATCTTTCACACTTGAAAAGGACAAGAAGCTATCAAAATGTATTTCTATGATACTCTTACGGACAGTGTTTTATAATTGGCAGCATTTTTCTAAGGATTTATACTGTTTTGAAGCTATGCATGACTTTGAAACCCAGCTATTTCAGAATTGTCTAAGAAACTCACTTGTATCTTAGAAAATAGGTTTGTGAAAACTGGAGATTACAGTTCTCATCCTCACTCCATTCAGAAAGATTTCTCAACATTCTGAAAATTTTTGGAGGTAAGCAAGCAGTAAATTAGTAAGTCTGTGTATGACAGTGATGCAGTGCAAAACAGGCAACCAATACTCAATCTGTCACCAGATGCAAACACAAGAAATCATCCTCCTCAGGTGATTTTCATGTGCCAGCAAACCCTTGGTGTGGATGCAGTACTACTAAAAAAGATGTTTTTTGCTGTTATTCAGGGAGCTGGTGTTATTAAGCAAGCCAAAGAGCTTGTGTCAGTGTGCTATGCATCTACACTAAGGGGGTTTGCTGACGGCGCAGCACAACCTCTCTAGCGTAGACAAGGTTAAAGACTTCTTCAGAATGTGCAAGAGAGGGAAACTGGATTGTAATCTCACAAAGCCAAACCGCCATTTCATAATGGTACGATCACAGTATGAACAGGATCAAAATAAACAGCAGTTAGAATAGGGAAGATCCAAAGACAGCTATAAAGTCATACAGGTTATACCTACAGTAGGAAGAGATTCTTGTGGGGTTCTAGTGACACTCTACCTAAATAAATGATTCATGTAACAAAAACACAATCAAGAGCAATAACGTACACTGGAGAGAACAAAAGTATAGGTTGGAAAAGCTGCACGATAACCTTTGAAGCAGCTTATCTGCATAAATCCAAACAATTTAAACAATGCTCACTGCCAAGTTTCTGCAATGGAAAAAGGATGTTCTGACTTGACTAAAGCAGAAGCAGTGCAGTTAGAATGCCAAAGGCTGACACCAGTGGTTGCTACAGCAGGCAGCTACTGCACTCATTTTGTGTGCCAATAGGTAGATCCAGTGGCCCAAAAGGACTTGTCACCCATGATAATTTCCACTGTACAAACTTTGACATGGGATAGTAGAAGCTCTGCTATAATTCTTCCTTAAGCAGCAGACAAACATGTAAAATGAAATAAAAGGAACTGCAATACAAGTTTTATACTTGATATATTCACTGAGCGATTCACTGAACACCGGGCAACAAACCAACACTCTTGCATCAAAGACATCCTGGGCACTGAAAAGAGATACACCAACACTGCAGAAGAACAACTTACCACAGTTGTTCCATGTAGCAAATATGATGAACATGTTCACAGACAGGAAACTGAGTAGAAAGTGATCCCTTTAAATACACATAAAAAGGATTAGTATCCTCATGCTGGCTTCTACTCCAAAGTCACTTTGCAGTATTAAAATACAGCAACTGAACACGTATATGAAGAATTACGTTTGACTGAAATACAAAGAAAGCTTAAGCTAAGCCCATTATGTGCTGGTTTCTAGAGAGTGATAGAAAGACTCCAAGAGAGAAGCAGAAAGGACAAAACCCAGTGAGGGTTCCACCTGGCCTTTGTACTGTTGGGATGGTCAGAAAGCCCATTTCAGAATGAAAAACACCCAGCTGTTTCCCAGCAAGCTAGAAAGAGGTAAGCATCCAACAGGTTTAATAGATAAAAGCGGTCACCCAGAACAAAGCCATATAGGAAACAGAGAGTTCTGCCAAGACTGTATTGAGCTATTTTGGGGCTGAAGTCTCTGGAAACTTCTAGACAATACACACATATTAAACATTGTGGTAAAGGCTGATTGCAAGACAGTAAATGGTTATGATACGAGTGGGAAAACGCAGGCCGAGTGACAAAGTGAGAGAAGGAAAATCCAGAGGTTTCTCCAGAAGTCTGGGGACAAATGGACCTTTTTGCTATGAGCTACAAAGCCAGTCTCATACTCCTTAGGCTTCTGGAAAGGAACAAACTATGAGACACCACCACAAAGATGATCACAGATTAAGCATTTCATCAAACATAATATTCCAACATTAGTTTCCAGCAAACTCCTATCTTTCCCCATCTCTGACATAATTCACAGACACTATGAAATCAGTTTGATGACTGCATTGCTATACCATACAAGTTGAATAACAAAGTTCAGATGGCAGTTGAAATAGCTAGAAGTCTTTATTAACTGCTACAAAAGGAAGATACATGGCAAACATTCCTGAACGAAGCACCTTTTCCACAAATAACAATATTATTTCATTATATCCTGCACATCAAGACTCAAACACACCTTTTTGTGAATAGCTGTAACATTGCAACTGTTGACACAGGTACAAAGACTAGTAGACAAAAAGTGGGAGAGATACATAAGGGCCAAAACCTTCAAAACCTGACTAGAGAACTTCCAGAACGACCTTAGGAAATATTTTCAAGAAAAAGATTATTTCTCAGGATAAACTGTGCACTTCTAAAGAGGTTAAAATGAGCTGAACAACTAAATCCTTGTTCATACAAGAGTGATTAATGAGCATATATTTCAAATAGCTTCATTTACAATCTAAATAAAGAGGATGTGGAGGACAACTAAATATGCTTTCTTCTGACACCTGATTAACAAGATATGGAAAAACCCCACAGCATGGTGCATGACTGATAGCTATCAAGACAGCCTCTCAAGACTTTATACCACTTCAAGAATCAAGTGTTAGCTAAGCTCCAATTGTTGGAGAGCTATATGCAAGCTTTCATACTGAAGAGGAAGAAGCATGAACCAACAGCCCAGAGTAAGGTCTGTTTGTCACTGTATGTATTGAGTGGACTACAAACCCGGTGTTGTATCAGTTATACAGATCATATATCTGTATTCATTATTTCAAATCTGAAAGAGGTAGCATGATGCTTTACTTCACTCTCATCACACCCAACCTGGTACTGCATCCAGCTCTGGGGTTCCCAGTATGACACCGGCCTGTTCAAGTGAGTCCAGAGGAGGCCATGAAAATGGTCAGAGGGCTGGAGCAACTCTGCTGTGAAAGAGGCTGAGAGAGTTGAGAGTTGGGGATTTTCAGCCTGGAGAAGAGAAGGCTCCGGAGACAACTTACTGCAGCCTTTCAGTACTTACAGGGGGCTTACAGGAAAAACAGAGAGGTTTTTTTACCAAGGCCTGTAGTGACAGTACAAAGGGTTTTAAAATGAAAGAGGGTAGCTTTAGATTGGGAATAAGGAATAAATTATTTACTGTGAGGGTGCTGAGGCGCTGGCACAGGGTGCCCAAAGAAGCTGCGGCTGCCCCATCCCTGGCAGTGTTCAAGGCCAGGCTGGACGGGGCTTTGAAAAACCTGATGCAGTGAATGATGTCCCTGCCTATGGCAAAGGCAGTGGACTCAATAGTCTTTGAAGGTGCCTTCCAGCCCAAATCATTCTGTGGTTCTCTGATGAAAGAGAGTCTTGGGGAAGACACTGATGCTTTTACCATATAGATAGAAACTTAAATATTTTTAGGAAGAGTGTCACAAAAGAAATCAGAATAAAAATGAAAGAATAAAGTTTAAATCCTGTCCCCACTTGACTTCTCCCTGTTTATATTTTAACACCAAGCACATCCTTTTCAGGCTAATTATCTAGTTTCTTAGATAAACTTATTGACAGCTAATTTACCATGTACATTTTTAGGACTGATTATGCAAGTTGCAGTTGCAAGACAGAGCCCCTGGACAATAGTAGATATGTCTACGTTTACTTCCAGAACAAGAAAGCATATATATTGTGGAGTTAATTTTCAAAACCAGAGGCTTCTGAACTGAATTTCTGTACTATCTTGCAAATACCACAAAATTGCTGCCCTGCAGGGACATTCAGGAAGAAGTAACCAAGTAATCTGTCACTGCATACAGAAGCTCATATCCCAGTGCAACATTATAATGAGGCTTTTGGTCCTCATTAGAAAAAAAAAAGTAGGGAGAGGGAGAAAGCTTATTTTATTACTGGAAAATTTACCCCAGTGTTAAGCAGTCAAATTAAAGAAAAAAAATATTAATAATAGTGGCATATTCTCCTATGTGTGTTATCATTCAGCTCCAAATGTTGTGATGAGAGCCACAGGCACAACAAAGGAGGGCTCACAAGGGCAAGGCAGCCCTTTCTCAGCTACTTTCTTCTTGCTCAGGACTCCTAAAATGCAAATCTATGCAGGAGTGTTATTCTCATAAGCTTAGAGTTGGAAGTACTAAACCACCCTAGGGAGAGAAAACATAATTTTGCATCTTTCATCATTCTGAACTTGCTTAGTACATAACTTGTGAAGGAATAAATGAAAACACCTTGATTAGCTCAGGTGGAAAGCAAGAGCTCCTTAGAGCTACTGCTTACGAACAGAAACCCAAGCTGTAGCCAGTTTCTTACCAGAGAAGAAATCAGGGTCAAAGGAATAAGTAAAAGCTTTTTCTTTTTTGATGCAAGAGTTTGGTTTATGATAAAGTGCACGCTGCTCTGAGAATAAAGGCTACGCAGTGAGCATAGGCATCTCCTTCCTTCTTCAGAAGTATCAACCTGGAGCTGTTGCCTAGCTCTCAGCAGACAAGCCTGAGTGAATCCAAATAGTGGATAAAGCTAGAGAAAATCAAGTAAAGAGCAGACTTTCAGGTCTGTAGTGATTTCCCCCAAACCAGATATCTCAAAATTAAGAGCTAGTACTCTCACACACCAAAAGAAATGGTCAGATTAAAGAAAATGATTCTACTGTAAGAGTGATGAAATACAGGGGCATTTGCACAGAGGTTGTGAAAACTCCATCCTTGAAAACTCAAATAGGCATGGCCCTGAGCTACCTCACCTAAGCCGGACTTGCTTGGACTAGGGGCTTTCAACCTTCAGAAGCCCCTGTCAGCCTGTTGTTACTCCATGGCAATGTGATAATCCTCAATTCCTCCTCACCAGGTTGACTGTGCCATTCTGAAAACACTCATCTTAAGATCTGCAGCATTCAACAGACATTAAGTGATGTAACTGCTATATTCCTGTAAGGAATACATTGTTTGTCTCTGTCTCTCTCTTACATGGATAACAAAACTGAGATACACTGAAGTGCAGCGAAGTAGAAATTTGACCAATTTCAGACAGGGAGTTCAGTATTTTTACTAGCACCATTCTGCCTGGTTGCTTTACACAACTTGAAAAGCAGTAAAAAAATATAATTAGAGATTTGAATATCACACACAGCATAACTCATGCAGCTGATAATACAATCACTCTTGCATATACAGATGCAGAAAGAATACAAAGGCACTGTAGTATAAAATTGAGGTGGGAAATCGCTTATTTCAACTGATTAGATTACATTACTAAGCACTAACCCAGCATAACAGCCTGGGTGAGGGTTTTGTGTGTTGGCTGACTCACATCACCAATATATCAATGAACACTTTGTATACAGCAACTAGTGATCAATCAGAATGCAAGATTTTAAACAGAAAAAAATACCATCATGCTCAGTAAAATTCCCTTTATCATTCTTCTTCAGGCCTTCTGTGTGTTTTCTTGCCTGTCTCTCCCTACCTTTCTTATCTTCTTTCCCCCTCCTCAGCCAGGCTTAGCCCTACCTCTCCTAGGCTCAGCAATAAGAGGATTTTCTTCTTCCTCATTTAATTTTAGATAAATGTTGTATTGGGAGTTGCACATTCCCCCTGATTCAGCTCTCCTGCTGGAAAGTCAGTGGGAGACTTAGTCTGAGTTGCACGTGAATGGACTTTGGAGATACATGCTATACAACTAAAAGCTCGGGGGAGAAAAAGGCAGTTAAGGAAAAAAAATTAGACCGTTCCCATCACGATGCACCTTAAAGCAGCACCTGAGATACAATTTGGCTAAAATCCTACTAGTGCTGCAATTCAAAACCATGAAAAGTTTACATATACATATATTTTTATGCTTTAAAAGGCAGTGTTACTCTTAGGAAACTGTCTGAAGTCTGATACCTATTTTCTTTCAAAACATTTGGAAATGATTTGAAAATTAAGGCATACATGACTTTCAAAGAGTATTAAATATGAACATTTTTGTAACACACAAAGTCATACTTATTTATCCTTAAGACACATATAATCATAAACAGGGTTTCTTTTATTTATTAATACAAAGCTGTTGATTTTTACTTTAAACTGTTATTTCACTAAAGCTGAACTCGTGTAATAGCCTTACTTTTTTTAGACTTTTACCTTTTGGACCTCAAAGCGCTGCAAGAAATGTACATTGTATTGTTATTGCCATTGTAATTATGAAATAAACAGAGGAGTGCCAGAATTTGAGTGATAGAAAGTAACAGAAAAAACAGGAACAGTGGCAAAAAGCTGGTTTTTTTTCTGGTTCCTGCCTGTAAACCTGACCCTCTGAAGTTTACATGCCCGTGTCTGCTTGCAGCTACAACTCTGGCACATTCACAAGTGGGACTATAGAGGGAAAGAATCTCATCTTCTCTTTCATTTAAAAGGCACAAACTAACTTGTGGGAATGCTGAAAGTTGGTCAGGTATGAAGTTTAGCTGCAAACTGAAATCCAGGTGGAAAATGTTAAATCTGACTTTTGCATGTCTGACGGTGTGTGACATGGCTGAATGTCTATAAAGATTCCAGTTTTTAAAAAGTACATAAACCCACTTTCTCTGTTTCTGTAGACTTAATGAGGGCCTATGACCCTGAAAACTGGGTCTCTTACTTCATAATGTTATAAAATAATGTATGTAAATGACACAAAAATTTTAGTCTGATTAAATCTGACCTATTGACATGAATCCTTTCCTTCATATTCCAAAATGGAGAGAGTAAAGGTTCTTTTCTTTAGGAAATACATTGCCTATTCTCTTTCTTGAAGAACATGATACCTGTTCCTGGGATTTTTTCTTCTGGCTGGTTGTTTCAACCACGTGTAAGATAGTCAAAATATATCCACTGCACTTTTTTATCCTTCACTCATTGGAAGGTACACAACAATCTACCTTTTTGTATGTGATGAATAGCACTTAAGTGTCACATCTGTCCCCTTACTGCCAGCGAGCGCTGCTATCCCAGCTGAGGTGGATTCACTTCCATGTGGGTACATGTTCCAAGGAAACAGGCAAGGCCTCTGAGAAGAGCTGCAGGAAAGCACTGACTTAGGGCTGAAACTGCTGCCAACCAAACCAGGGCTCCTGGACTTTGAGCTGCACCGGTTTGGACAAAGTGGGAATCTATCTCCCTTTCTACTATATGTGATGTACATAGGAACAATGGAGTATTAATTCAGTGACAGTAACTATCTAATAACAATGTATGAGGGAAGTTGATATATATTGCTATAGACACAAAAAAATTGTGTGGAAAAATAAAACCAGTATGAAATGATTGCTCAGGAAGAACATGAAGCCATTTTGCAGCCAAGCAAAAGAACCTGTATTCAGTTAACCCTATCACAGGGTATTCAGTTAACTCTACCACAGCAGGTTCAGGCAGCCAATATGATTTAAACTACCACATACTGTAATGAGGCCCCAAGAAACAGACCTGTCAAAGCAGAGAAGGAATCAAAATATGAGGGCAAATCAGCTTAGGGAAAAGTCATACATACAAAGACAGACACATTTGCTTTGCAAATGTAATGCAAGTACATGAATGGCAGAGAGCACCACAAGTTTTGTAGGCATTACAACCACAAGGCAGAGGGTCCAAAGCCCTGCCATGTATTTTGAATCCAGCCATGTGGAAAGACCAAATGACACAAACCTTTGGTGCTTCATCCTGTTTTAGCTGTTTTGGCAAACCAAGATTACTAGGTGCAAAAACCAAAGAATGCTTTGGAAAGGATCACAAGCATATGATATGCTACAGAAAACAATGAAAATAAAGAGTTGTCGTGAAATTAATAGGCAGGCAATAGTCTATTTTAAGATCTAATTAGTGCTATTTTAAAATCTAAAGCAAGTAAGAAAGGCTAAAGCCTGATTCCGATTTTAGTGTCCTGCAGAAAGAATGGCAATGATACCTGTAATAAACACACTTAAAACCAGCCTCTGCTAAGCACTGAATTCAAAATCAGTATCATAGCATTTATGCACATGCATTCATCAAGACTCTCACAGAAATACATACTGAAAGTAACACTACTGCCTTGAATACAATAAGGCAAAGATTTATTTATTTATTTTTACATGTCCTACAAAACACCAACAAGAAAACAACCCCCACATTTAACTTGCTCAGAATTTCTCCTAAGTTTCAGCACAATAAAATACTCGGATGTTTCACAGTGTGCTTTCTGTTCATTTTCCTCAGCCTTTTGGTTTAACTCCTTTTATTCTTTATTTTTCATTACTATACGAAATGTTGCTGAAGAAGAAATACAATCATTTTGATTTTGAAAACGCCCAATTAGAAAAGTAGGTATTCCTGCTTCATTTTTTGGGCAGTTGGCATGGGAATAAAGGAACCACGCCCGTGATTGTCAATATCTGTGTTTCAAAAGTGAGAATGATAGCAACATTGATGTTTGCCTAATTTTTCGGTGCATTTTCCCTTCTAACCATCCAAGAGCTAGATTATTTCCACATAACTGATCACATCCTTCATATAACTTGCCAGATCAGCTCAGCAACCTCCACAATCACTAAGTCCCCTACTTATCTATAAGGAAACAAGGGAAAAGTCTCAGAGCAGCTGCAGATGATTATTTGACGTTTGTCCCAGCCATTTGGCTTTCCAGCAACTGTTGTCTACACACAGGGGCTTCTGACTGGGATGTGAAGAAAGGGATGTCTGTGAGCCATAGTAGAAAGTGTAGTGCTGTCATACACCTGTGGTTGACATAACAAAATGCTACGCTCCTCAAGAACGCAAACAGCCTGTTGATAACCCAGACACTTAAAGGATGTTCACATCAGAAAATACTTTCCTACTGGATCGTTTGAAATATGTGTGCTCATGCACTCAGGAGACAGACTTAGATCTTTCTAGGGTCTCCTGAGAACTCTGCATGCAATGTGCTTTCTCTGCCTTTACACTGAGGCAGAGTCTGACTTCTAGTCACATTGCCAGTATAAGTCTTCACTTTTCCTAGTTACCACTTACAGTTTTGTACTGTTGATAAAATTCCCCTTAGTCCTGAAACATCACATTAAAAAAACCCCTCTGCTTCTGTTACAGCTAAGTTTTCTCACCTTCTCTTATGCTTATGTATTATCTTCCATTGTCCCTTATACATGTTTCTTTCGGTATGTGCTGAATTTCTTTTGCTAACAAGTCTCAACCTCACTCTAATTTGCTCCTTCTAATGAGTCTTCTCTTCCCTGAACTGCCCATCTCTCACATAGAGTTACAAGAAACCTAGGAAATAGTTCCCTGAGCATGGGAAACTTTTCAACCTATTTGTATGTTCTGATTTAATGACTTTTTAGTCAAATTACATCTGAAAACCCTCAACTACAGAAGCTGATAAGGGAGGGAATCCTCATCCAAGAAGTGGACTTTCACACGTCTGACAAGAGGTGAGTGTAAACCACTCTTTCAGTAGTTTCAGGTTTTCTCCTTTATTCAGATGCATGTTTACTAGCAGAAAAGTTAGTAATTGAGATAAATATTTAAACTGTCAGAACACGCCAATAGAAGCATAAGCTTTGTTTCCTCAGGAAAATAAGGTAAACCTAACGCTAAAAAGATTTAAAAAGCTTTTTAAACACCTTGGAAGTAATTTAAGTTCCAAATCCTTTATCTTTGCCATTCATATTGAAGGTTTGTTATTTCCACTAACAAGAAACCTTGGTAATGATAATTCAAGTCATACGAAGTCCTACTGCACAATGATAACACAACTATGTAGGTATTGGCATATTCATGCTAATGCATATGGTGTATTTCAATTCAGCTGTCAACCACTTTCTTGAACACAACTGATATTCCAGGAACAGAACAGGTAAGGAAGAAATAGACAAGGAGAATGAAATCCCTCAACATTGAATATGTGCCTGCCTACTGAAAATGGAATTTACATTCTTTATACTTTCTAAAGACCATTATGGCATAAAAATTTCCTGACAGGTTTTTAGATTATGCAAAAATATGTCTTAAATATTTAAGGGCAATACAAAATAAAGGAGGCTACATCTGAGCCGAGCAGAATGGCACCATCTTTATTAACAAGAATGCAAGAATAGGGAAAGACAACTTGTTTGGAATTGAGTCATATGGAGCCAGATGACAAATTAATTTCAAGGAGGTGTCCACCTACCAGGCACTCAAATCAACTTCTATTTACTTAAAATTGAAGGCCTGTTCTCATGGCATACATGAGCAATGCGGCATCCTCTAAGGAAACCACACAGAAAAACCCACAGAAACACACTGCTTAGCTAGAGTATGCATGTTTTGCCAACCCAGAGTTCAAATAGCTTGTTGGAGCTGAAGATTTGGTTACTAGTGATGCTGATAAGTGAAATAGAACCATTACTACATTACAACATTAAAAACATCTCTTGTTCTATGCTGAGAGGGTTGTTCTGTTTTAGCATGTAGTGAAATAATTCCATCCTGCACTGCAACACAGCTTTGCTTACCTAGGAGTCAGAACTACTGTATGCAAGTAATGAGCCTGAGTAACAAACTATTACTGTTTTGCTATGATGCTAAAAATTATTACATGGAGATTAAAATATACGAAAGAGTAATTTCAATAAACTGGGACAGTCTTGGGGTTCTGGACAGTTCCAAGCACTTCATTAGCTGTCTGCTTTCACAAAAGTCAAAGAATTCAAATTGTTAACTATATCTGGAGTATTCTCTGAAGCGGTAGTGATGACGAAACAATTCAGGTAAGGAAACAGTGGGCAGCTTTAACTCTGCCCGTACTGATGTATCTGATTGATAGTCTACTGGGAGGACACAGGGCTATAGGAGAGACAGTGGAAATAATACTCCAAGAAACCACAGAAATGAAGAAAAGGAAGGAAATTCAGTATATTAAGCACATCTTCATACTTAATTCTGAGCTTGCTATGTTTTGTATTAGGATTAAAATAGTAATGAAACAACCTAAAGGGGACTACAAGAAATCTGGAGGGGGACTTTTTACAAGGGCATGTAGTGAAAGGAAAAGGGGGAATGGCTTTAACCTGACAGAGGGGAGATTAAGATTAGACATTAGGAAAAAACTCTTCACTATGAAAAGATCTTTACTATGTGGGTGCTGAGGCGCTGGCACAGGGTGCCCAGAGAAGCTGTGGCTGCCCCATCCCTGGCAGTGTTCAAGGCCAGGTTGGACACAGGGGCTTGGAGCAACCTGCTCTAGTGGAAGGTGTCCCTACCCGCGGCAGGGGGTTGGAACTGGATGAGCTTTAAGGTCCCTTCCAACATAAACCAGTCTGAGATTCCGTGATCCTGCATCAACCTTAGACAAATTAAGTACCCCAACATAAAAGCATGTATACACACTAATCAGTGATGATGGAAATAAATCAGAGAGAAAGTAGTACTATACTATCTTGTCTGTGAACTGCTAGTGTTATTTCTTCATGAATCAACTGGTTTGCCTTATGAAACTTGTTCTAAGTCTGAAATGAAGTTAAGTGATAACTAATGTTAAGGTTTACCTGTTACTCTATTGTGTATTTCCCTTGGCAGAACTGGGTATAATCAAACAATTTCTAGATTGTAAATTCTTGTACAAAACCCTTTTCTTCTTGGAAATTATTCTTAGTATTCATGTTACTCAGATGAATGGTAACCAATCATTTTATAAAAGCTCAAAAAACTTTTCAAGGTCTTTTCATAAATCTTTTGGATCAGTTTTTCATTCGTCTTCCCATTCTCAGCTCCAAGCAACTATCAGTCCCACGGCAGAAAAGCTTTTGTCAGCTGTGCTCTAAATATCATATTTAAAGAGAGACGTCCCTCCTCCTTCCATTGAAATTTCTAAGTATTTATCTCAGAACATTCTTCACTAGCTTTAGCATCTAACCCATTTCAAGCTCCTTAACCATAACAGCTTCTTTTCTATTACGGTCACTGCTTTCATATGCATTTGCTACTTTAGGAGAATTTCCATCCAAAAAGTCTGCATTTCTTATTTTCCATTTTACTGTCCTTTAGATGTTTGGAGAACAGTTGTAACATCCCCTGTGGATGTTTTTAAGTCCATGTTTTAATGAAAGAGTGTTGCTTTGAGTATACAGATTGCCCCAAAATTGTCATGTCCGTTCAAATCTGCTTTCTCAGGAAAAAAAGGAACAATATCTGGAAAGAAGTTATAAAGGCTTCAATAACCACTTCATAAAAGACATTGTCAATACACAAAAGTAAATATTGCAAATTTCTTATCACTTAGTTGCACTGTATGTACCCTTACTGAATATTTGTCATCTTTAAAGAGGTAAGTAAATAAACCTGATATAATGGAGCCGCAGATCAAGGGCTAAAAGGTATTTTTTACTCGTTGACATATCTCTCAAACTGGGGCAGTGAAATTAAAATGTAGGCAGCAGAAAGCATCAGTATAGTTGCCTTATAAATAAAAGGGAGGTGCTCACGTCAATATATAAACCAGATGTTTACCATTCTAAAGACAGATACAGATGAACTGTATGCTTTAGAGACACTTGAACAATGAACATGACCTCGAAATCTTTGCTTCACAGAATCTGAGGTTGCAAGTGATCTCTGGAGATTGTGTAGTCCAATCCCCTGCTCAAAAGAGGGTCATCTGCAGCAGAGCGCCCAGTATCACATTTAATAAAGTTCTAACTGCCTCCAAAGGACACAGACACCACCACCTCCGGGCAACCTGTTCCAGTGCTCAAAACCCTCAAACTAAGATTCTCTTAAGTTTAAATGCAAATTCCTGTATTTCAGTTCATGCCCATTGCCTCTCATCCTGGGCAAAACTGAGAAGATGCTGGTTCCCTCTTTGCTTCCTTGCACAGGGTATTCATACACATTGCTAAGACCCTCATGGCTCAACTGTCCCAGCCCCAGCTGCCTCAGTCTCTCCTTGTAGGACAGATGCCCCAAGCCCTTAATCATCTTTGTGTTCCTTCATTAAGCTCACTTCAGTATACCCATATATTTCTTACACTGGGGAGCTGGTTTGCACCAGTAGGTGCTCGTCCCTTTTGAACCCAGCAAGAAAGGCACTGACACTCTTCAAGACATATTTTTAAATGCTATTCATATAGAGCTAATACTATAAGGAGAGAATATTACAGATAAACCTATGTCCCTTCAGATGCTGGAACCCCAAGTGGTGTAGCATCAAAAGGCCTCTGATCCACGCACAGCACACTGTGCAGACCCCTGTCCATAGTAAAGGTTCTCCTCTCTTGGTCATTTGAGCCATTATAGGGTTTTTTTTCTTACACGAAAACAACTCTATTCATAATTTCCAGTGTCAAACAGAAAGGATGCTCACATGACAACTTCTTGCTGCTCTCCTTTATGCAGGCAAATACATGCAGGTGGCATAATTGCTGGTACCTGGCAGGAGCTGCCTGCAAGATCCTCTATTACAATGAGCTGTCTGAGTTTGTCCTGCAGCTGTGGGTTTCGTGCAGCACAGTGCAGGTCCGAAGGCCACACAGGACATGAAGCTCACTGCAGCCCAGCACAAGCCTGGGTGTACTCAGGTTAACTATCCAGTCATTACAGACATCCAGAAGTGGACCCAGCCCTCCAGATGTGGCCTTTCCAGTGTTGAGAGGGATCGCCTCCCTTAGTCTGCTGGCATTTCTTCTCCTAATACAGCTCAGAGTGCTATTGGTCTTCTTTGCCACAAGGATGCATTGCTGGCCCATGTTCAGTTTATTGTAAGTCAGAATCTGCAAGTCCTTCCCTGAAAGTTTCTCCCCAGCTGGTCACAGCCCAGCGTGTACTGGTGCATTAGGTTATTCTTCCTCCCCAGACATAAGATTCTGCATTTCTCTGTTAAACTTTAGGAGATTCCTGTCAGCCCAATTCTCCAGCCTGCAGAGGTCTTTCTGAAAGGCAGCACAAGACCCTGGCATGCCAGCCACTCCTCCCAGTTCTGTATCATCAGCAAATTTGCTGGGTGTGCACTTTGCCCCATCATCCAAGTCATTAGTGACTGTGTTAAACAGCACTGGTGTCAGCATTGACCCCAGGATACTCCACTGTCCCCCAGCTGGACATTGTGCTACTGATTCTTTCAGACTGGTGGTTAAACCACTTCTCAGTCAACCTAACTGTGCATTTACCCAACCTGTACTTCAGTTTGTCTACGTGAATGCTATGGCATACAGTGTCAAATGCCTTACCAACGCCAAGGTAAACAGCTCTCCCCTCATCTACCAAGCCAGTCAGCTCACTATAGAAGGCTGTCAAGTTGCTCAGGCAGGATTTCTCTGTGTAAAAACATGCTGACTACTCCCAGTCACCTTCCTGACCTTCAGGAGGTCGGAAAAAGTTTACAGCTAGATTTACTCTATCACCTTCCCAGTAATCAAGGTGGGGCTGATCAGTCTGTGGTTCTGCAGATTGTTCTCTTGAAGACAGGAGTAAGACTTGCTTTCTTCCAGAAATTGCATGTAATGGTTGAAAAGTCAAACTCACCCAGTCACTGCTGACCTTGGGGACACTTCAGGTTTCTGTTCGTTTTCTCACTGGATTAGAGCAATGCCTAACAGCCCGCATGTAGTTTGTGTTACTGCTAAAAGAGTAATAAAACTTCAACTTGATCAGGTTTGTCTTGTTGACCATAAGCCTGTCTTCAGCTTTTCTCTTTCTTTAAAAAGGCAATATAACTTAAAATTAGCCCTAAGAAATTTATCTGTAGAATTATTCTAGACACTTCAGAATAAAGTCCAGTCCTCAAAGAGACACACCATTCATTTTAATCGCCCTGATCACTCACCTCCTTATGGACTTAGACAAAGAAGCCAATATGTTGCAAAAATATTAGATCTTCTGAGTACAGCATTCTTTAAAATCCCAAGATAGTCCATGATTATGATGCAATAAACAGGACTGTTTTGCCATGATGCAATCATGGCAAAAATAGTATTTAACAAAAGGTGTCTAATTTTAGGATATCAAAAGGCAGCATCTCTTCCTCTCACACATGGTTTGAGACATGATGAATCTTGCTTGCCAACTTCTGTGTTTGCTCAGGCTTCAAACAACTACAGGGACCCCACAGGGTCCTCAAGCTGTACAAAACCAAACCTTGCCTCCTGTTAGCAAAGCACATGAAGTCACCATGGGCTATCGCACTTTCTAAAATGACAATTCCACTTCATTCTTTAGCTTTTGCTGTGTCTCTGCTCTCCAACAGATATAAATATGTGCAGTGACTACTGAGCTTAACCTAATTTTTAACTGAAACCATTCAGTCTGCATCATCCAGTCTCAGTGCAGACTGAGAATGCTCTGAGATGAATAAGCTCTGCAGGTCTTCCAAAAGCCAGTGTTTTACACGGCTTCAGAATGAAAACTTGTAATCCCAGGGTCAGTTAAACATTCTAGGTTAGATTTTGAATTTATAATAAACGTTGCTACCAGCTTAGTTGAGTCCAAGTATGGATTTTGTACTGAAATGTCACAAAACTATGCGGCTGATATTCAACTTCTAATTTATCCTTTGATGCTTTTCACAACAGTTGAAGTTTTTCCTGATTAAAAACGCTGTGTGAACTGAAATGGCAAATAGGACATTTCAAAAGTCAGCAACCAATATCACAATCATTAGATTAATTGGGGTTTAAAATAAAAATGACGGAGAGGGGACATGTGAATAGAGTTATCTCCTTCATTGATTTTTATTTCCTGTCACTTTCATAAAATACTCACTGGTCTTGACTAGATTTATCAGAATTGCCTTCTGAGCAAAACCAAACAAAATTATTATTACAGTTATTAGTCTGTAGGAATATGGGGTGAAACCTTTGTCGGTTCTAGTAGGATGAATGTTTGACTGAACCTCCTTGTGAAGTTAAAAGGTGATGGTAGAAACTACGTGAATTCAGATTCACTAAGTGCTTTATGATTTCCATTTTATGTTTGCTAACATCGTGACACAATCACACTGTTAGTTTAATATGAAATAGAGACACGTCAGAGTCTTTTCATTTGTATGTTTTAATCAAAGTTCCATTGTTAGATTCAGTGAAGTTACTTTATACACTGAAACTCAAAGGACCTTGTCCCTTAGTTTCAAATACAGTGAGGACATCCATACTTAACATTGTTTGGGATTAATATCATGTGAAGCTGCTTGACTTCTGAACAAAAGCTGAAAAGGATTTCTGTGCCCTATTGACATGTTAAAGCAACAGGTTTTCACTTGTGATAAAGCAACATTACCACAAATACTCAGGCAGGTTTTGGTGCCTTAGAGGTACTGAATGGAATATCAGTATCAGACACCAGTTAAAAAGGTTTGATAGAGATGATGTAGTTCCTATAGTCACCATCCTCATACTGTGCTACTTGTAGGTTTTTACCTAGGTAAGGAGTGAAGAGGCATGCAAGGGACTTCCTGTCCCCCTTTTTACAAGTGGAATCTCAATATGTGGATCCTTCTCTTATCGTGAATTGTCAGAGATGCTTCTCCTCACCTTCAGAGCAGTAAGATAGCAGTAAGATAGCAGGATCAATCCCAAGCTCTTTTAGTGAGGGTTTTGACCTAGTATAGTGCATCAGGGGAGTCCAGAGACACTGGTCCAATCAATGCCACAGCTTGGGCAGTGCTGCTGAACCAAAAAGCTCAGTGATACATGCTGTTTGTGAGGTGACTGGCTGCCTAAGAAGGACGCCAGCGAAGTACTTGTAAATCGTGATGTAGCCTTGAATAAGTTGCTTCTTGTTTAAAGTGTTTGGTTACAAACATATTTTGCAGCCAAAGAGCTATGTGAGTGTTTTACTTTGCAATATTCTGGTTCCCTTGTTGGGATAAACTACTCAGCTGAACCAGCTTATTGCCTCATAAAACAGAGCAGCAATACTATTATCGCTTAAGTGCACCTGAATTCAGGCTGAACTACTTTGTTCAAAGAGCAGTAAACACTTGGAGTAAGTTGTCAAGTAAGGTCATTGAGGCAAATAACATAAATGAGTGTTAGAGACATAGGACACTTTCATGAAGGAGACTGAAGGATACAGTGACAAGAAGGGATGCAAGCAGGATAAACTGAGCTCAGGAAGGACATATTTCATATTTCAATGTTATTATTAAAAAATATCCTTTTGCAGAAAGCCAGTACAGGGCTTGTATGGCACTTATTCCTTACATACCCCTAAGAGCCTTAGGTAGGACACAAGAGGTACAGAGCAGCAAATTTTAGCCTGGGTAAAGAGGACTTTGATCAATCCAATAACTCTCAGAAGCACTGCATTAACCTCTGTGTACTGTTAGAAAGAGTAGGTCTTTGAAATACTTTTTTAGCGCTGTCTGGTTTTGAGCTCATTCTTTTCACCGGTTTCCAGCTGAAGTTCGAAAGTCACACAGAGGCTTCCCTGCAGCCACAGTTAGCAGGCAGGGCTATTTTTGTTGGAGAGTGACTACATGTGTTTTTTAGACTTTTAATATATGCCAGACTCTCATTAAGCTTACAACTCGTTGGGCACCAGTCACTGAGCCACTGGTGATTGCTGAACAAGGTATTATCCACTCAGGCAAAGGCAAGCCCTGAGAAACCCTGAACCCTTCACTGTGAGCCAGCAGAAACCCCACAGCCTTTTACTAGTAATGGCAAAAATTGTACTTACTAGGCTGCAAATAACACCATTCCATAGAGAAAGCATTAATTTTAATGCTCAATGCATGCAAAATCTTACAACTTGTTCTCACCTGAGCAGCCCCCTTACTGTCCCTTTCCCTAAACTTAGCACTAGCTTCCCCCCCCATGCCACAGCTTCCTTCTGTCATCTTTTCTACCACAAGCACTTCTGCTGATCCTGTTACCAGGATTACTCAGCTGCAATCTCTGCTGCCTCTGCTACCTCTGCCTTTTTTCCTACCTCACCTAGGCAATTCTGGAATGTCTCTAAATACAGGTACTTTACAAATTCCTGTCTTCTTGTTAATCTCTGTCCCATCACAGTCCCTCAGTTCCCTTCAGCCTAGGCCCTGGGTTGGCTCAAGATCTCTCACCAGATTTTTCTCACTGACTGGTTAGCCCCTGATAAACCTTTTCAAAGTCTATAATGGTCAAGGAGAAGGAACCTATCAACCTCAGTGTTGCTCTGCACCAGTGGGAGCAGAGGCAGTGGGAGAAAAGCAGAGACAGTGCAGCATTCTTCCTAGATCTCAGTAAGAAAGATGGCAAAACAAAAGGCGTGATAAAATACTTGGGTTAGTAAGGTGGAATAAAAAGAGGAATATAGATAGCAAGTAAATCTTATATCCCTTCAGATGCTGGGAGCCCTGCTTTCTCACATAACATTGGACTGACCCCAGCTGGATTTTTCCACTATGCACTGCACAGGTCACATTCGTGCAGAGGTTCCTCCTCTGTCCCATGCCACAGTGCCTTTCATTATGTGTAAAAACGAAACCACATACTTCTCCTGACATCTGGAATTGTGTGTCTGCCATTAACACCCATTAGCACGAAGCATAGGGGCACTCCAGCTGATTCCCTTGTAGCTACTCATGCTAATGGGGTGCACAGACCTGGAGCACAAGGCCTAATAGAGCAGACATGACCTGCTCAAGATAACTAACTCCTCAAACACAATGCCTTCTGGAAGGCTCCCAATACCATCACACCTTGGATAGATCGGTGTAAATTATTGTGCTTACTATTTAACTAATGTCAAATAGACCCTTTTGTCTGGGTCATCTCACAGATACCTAACAAATTCCAAGAGCATTTAAAAAATCAGTTAAGACATAAATCAAACACTAACCTGAACTAAAATGAAGTTATTTCTTGCTGTAATGTAAAAACCTGAAGACACTTTAAGTAGGCAAGAATGCAAGAGGACATATTAAGTGCCTTCGTCCTGCTGAAGGATACAACTAGTAAATTAAAGTACTTAATCAGACTTCTAGTGTTTGTATTTCTGATCCAATTTTCCTGCAAAGCCTCGTTTTTGCAGGAATCACAATTTAAACCAGTAATCTATCATCATATATCTTGTCCTGGAAACTGCCTTGGTGACAAATCACTGAAGTCATTGATAGTGTCCTTTATTTAATTGTAATTAATGGCTGGCTGTGATCTTGAAGGCCAACTCTATGAAATGTCATTTTATAAATGTGTTTTAAGAAGCATGAGGAGGATGGATATCTAAGATGCATGTGCACATTACACATATTCAGACCATTACAGGTACAAAGTAGGTCATGTCGTTCAGGATTGGTTAGTTATTTTGGATGGTTTCTATTCACTGCTCGAAGTGGGGCCAGTTTTCAGCAACTGTCCTGAAATATGTTCCTTTCAAGATGCCTCAAATTACATATGTAAAATTCAGCTCTTTCTGGGAAGCATTTACAAGGCCTTGATTTGGCATACAGCTGTATCTCTTCCCTTGAGGCTGTTTTATGCCACAGTCATCACTCCAGCTGGGATTTTTTTGCATTTTCTGTTAAAATATTTAGAATACATCACTGCTCATGTGTGCTTTCTGGCATTGGATGTATTAGATAATCTAATATGGTCTGGAATAACCTGTGTTCTTCCTATAGAAAATGGTATGTTGAATAATACACAATCTGAGGAACGGCTGTGAAAGTTATAAAAGGTATGTGAAAAAGAGACATCCTTCATGTTCTTCCACTGAATTAATTTCATTTTTCTTTTTACATGTCATTGTTTCTTCCTTTGTCCGATCCTGATTAATACTGAAATAAAACGGGAGATGAGACACAGAACTTCTTTATCACAACATGAAAATACTCCTAGAAAATTGTGAGACCAAATCAGAGGCTCAGAACTAAGTTGTTTGAAATAATGCCTTCCCCAGGCACTTCCTCCTTTCTGCAGTAGTTTTCCATCCCTTTCCTCTGACCTTCTGACCAGCTATAACTGTTAATTATATTGTGATTATTATCCATTTAATTTATATTATAAATTTCTCAGAGCAAGAAACTTAAATCTCCACACTCAACAGCAGCATTGTTTGTTTTATACTGAGACACTAAAGAAGTTTGATCACCTTAGTTTATCCAAAAGAAGATTAAAAGGTGACTTGACCACCACCTACAGGCGCCCACACAAGGAAAAAAGAAATCAATTATAGTCACTGTTCTTTTACTATGCCAAAAAAAGGTCATAATAAAACTCAATGGTTGGAAATTCTCACCAGCTACATTCAGATGAGGGGAACACAGATGTACCCACTAAAACTGTAAAAATAAGAGTAGTAAACCACAGAAATATTTTACCTGGGAAAGCAGAGGATTCTCTTGAAGGTCTTAAATCAGAACTGGCCACATCCATACCTTAAAAATGCCTGTCACAACTCATACGGAAGTGAATGGCTTGATGCAGTAATTATCTGATAGTGTTTTTTTGGTTCCTACCATATAGATCATCGTAATGAATTCAAATTATCTTTAAAAATAGTCAGATTTTTATAATTACATGTATACACACACATACAAATAATGTAGCCAGTGTCAGAGCTGGTAAGGGCTTTCTGAAAGACAGACGTTCTATTGAAAATGGACTGTTTCCTTGTAATAGAAACATCTTTCAGATATACCCCACAATCGATGACATTTTGTTGTGACTTATTTTGATATCCAGTGGTTTAGAGCACCCAAGAAGAGAGAGGAGGAGAAAATATATGGAGAAACTTCATACCAACATATGAAGGTTTTAATTTCAAAAGTGTTATTTTGAAACAATACTATCTTGTTCATTTGTTTGATTCCAATGGAGAATAAAACCAAACTTTGAAACTTCAAAAGCTTCCACAAACAGAAATGCTGCTTCTCCTAAGTTTTCTTAGACTGGAACTGAAGGCCTAGACTTAAACTGAAACAAGGCTCCTGAGCCTGTTGGTGGCAGGTGGGAGTGAAAGCCCCAAATGAGGCTGGTCAGGGCTATTAAGGCCTATTAGTGCACTCAAGACCCAGCAACGATGCTTCATAAACATGCCCTCAAATTTCTGGTGAGCAGATTTACATGCTGCTGCTGACAAGCAGCAGTAGAACTTCTGGAGCTTCTCCCAGGAACAGTGAAGAATGATCTTGTGTGTCACTTTAGCTACTCGAGATAAAAGAATTGCCACTGCAGAATCTAAATTAATGTGCCTGCCTGATTGCTATCTAAGGTGGCAGTCCTGGGATAGTCTGATGTCAGTCAACCTGCATTAGGGATTCTTATTCACAAAGACAATCACATTATCTTAAAGCAAACAAGAGAAAACCTCCTGAACAGGCTATTCTCTCCTTACTCCGTGAGCAAGATAACTGCTAACAGGATAGGCAAACCAGGTACTATAAGTAAAGGCCATGCAATGAAGTCGTAGCCTTGCCAAAGATGCATTTCATGTCTGCCCTATCCATCACTGCCTAGAGATTTCAATTTCACAGGTGAAACTTACAATCTGATAAGGACATTGCTGCTTATATTGCTCACTTGCTCTGCATCATTGAGCATTGTAACTGGTGATTTTCTCAATGACAAGTTACATAATTGTCTTGTCTTTGAGGTTCAGCACCATCTTTTTCTTGAGCCAGATTTATCATGTGTAATTGTTTAGGAAAAAGCCTTAGCCACTGAATCAGAATCACTACACACTAAGAAACGTCTTACTATAGCAATTAATCTAAATGCTGGTTTCTGTGATTAGAAAGATGATTGTTGTCAATACAATCAGGAACTCAACCACAACAACATGAACGGCCAAGATCAGTTGCCCAAATTTCTAGTCAGATCATATAGTGGTCCAAATGGAGACTCAAAGATGATAGATGTTATTTCTGCAAAAAGAAAAACGGCAGTGCTGTGGTGTGGGCATCAAAGGTTGGCAGTATGAAGCCTATTATGTCAAAGATTTGCATTTGTGGACATCATTGACATGAGTAATTGACATTTGACATTTTGTAAAGACATTTGACAATGAGTAAAGAAGTGTTATCAGATCCAATGAGTCTTGAGGAGCTCTGAAATGCTCATCTCAATGGTAATAAGTGTGAATGAGAATGAAATAGAAGTTAACTGAGATCACCCCTAAGAGACAGATTCCATTACCTCCGTTCCATAAATTGTCAAGTCTGCTCCAACAACAGAGGTACGGACATGAACATTGGCATAATGTGAGGTGAACATCTGGGGATTCTTCTCAGAGAGACTGATTTCAAAAGAAATACACACAGAGAGATTACCACTGTTTTGTGTGGTGTCCACCCAAGGTGCTGTTGTGGTTATGTGCAAGATATTGCAGAAAGAACATATGTTGTATTTGTCATCTGTCTCTCTCTTTTTCTGCCTCTGCCTAGGACTCTGTGTGTCAGTATTGTTACTGTTAGTATCTGGGAAAAAAAAGTTATGTTCACTAGATACTTGCCACAAGTTGCTTCAGTTGCATATATTCAGCTACACAAACATAGCAATTATTATGTCTAATACCGTTGGGTATAGTCTGGATGTTCTTGGATCATCCAAGAGCTGTGCCCAAACCTGGAGCTTCTGAAACAAATCTATTTTGCAACAACTCACCCTGTCCCAGCCAACATGCTTTTTCTCTGAGACCACTTTTCATGGTTCAAGAGGAAATCACGGAGCAAACTAGTTGTTCTGGGAACCAAGCTACTTTCCCAAAGGTTCTACAGGCCTTTTCCCATTACTTGCTTTGGAATTACACATTCATAATGAGATCAAAATACAAGTTTTGTCATCAGGTAGCAGGTGTGTGTCTGGTCATGTTACGGAAATGCACACCTGCATTCCATGACAGCACTTTTTGTGCATCCTGGCATGTAACAGCAACACCTAATAGGAAATAGCTACACATTTGAGCAGGTGACTGATTGACTGTATCCATTCTTTTGGGAAATTTGTTGTTCAACACATAATAAAAATGTGTTTAGCTGCAGTTAGCCCATTTCATGGGTGAGTGTCTAAATACTGGGAAAGTGTTCATATTCTGATAAAAGGAGGGGCTTCATGCATTCTTTCTGTGGAATCTACAGATAGAGAGTATTTTCTTCTAGTATTTCCATTGACAAAACATTTTCGAGAATGCTCTTTCTTAGGTAAATCTTGTGGACTTAGACATTCCTGTACTCAAGAAACATCTAGAGTGCTTTCAAAGTACACAGCACAGTATGGTTTGTGGCATGGACAGATGCCAAATGATGTCTCTGCAAAGGCTTCCTTCAGCCTGATCCAACAGCGACCAGTGAAAAACTCCAGCAGACTCAAACAGATTTCTTACCAAGACCATAATGTACAGTTCATGTAGTGAAAATCTCTGTGAGACCTGACTGTAAACTTGAAGATAATATTAAGGAGGAAGAGGACAAGTTATTACTGACCTTCATCTGACCTGGTCAATCAATAAATCAGTGTTAATTTTAGCCAAGCAGCTGGTTATAGTTATAAGAGTAAAGAACATACCTATGAGCCAGAGCCATCGATGCTATTTTTGAACAGCTATTGAAAAAGAGGAAAGAAAAAAGGCATCTTCACACATTTAGGAGTTCATTTGCTGTATTGATAGAATTTTTCAAATGGGCAATTAGAACCCTACTGATTTTAATCATGTCAGTTTTCAGATTCTATAACAAAGCTATCTTGAGCCAATTATCAAACGTATTTGCAATTGCTCCTTGTGTCATAGCAAATTTAAGGACTCCTGCCATCTTTTGTTACAGTCTTTTTTCCCCCACCTAACCCTGGAGTTCTCAACCCTACCTTTTCTTGTTAGCATTGTATTTCCTATACTTTTTCTTTCTTCCTCATTTGTACACCAGTGGGACCCTGTGGTTCTATTTTAAGTGTTAAAAAGGATCTTTTTTCATAGAAGAAATAATCTTTCTAATCGAAAAAAAAGAAGGGATTTTGCTCCAGAATAAGGGGGGAAACAGCAATTATTGTCAACATGCCCGCAGACCCTCACAGGAACGAATGGACAGAAGAACTCCTTTACTGCTCTGCTTTTCTTATGTGCAAGACTACAGAACGAAGGATTACGAAACACCTTATCTTCCCTGAGGAGTCCAGAGAGTTCTGTTGTGTCTGCTCTCGTGGTCCACATATACAGAATCATACACATGAAGGACTATTGCAATAATTCACATAACTTTCTGCATCATGGTGGCCACAAAGGTTCCTGCTTCAAGCCTCCAAATTTCTGATAGTGGTACAGTATGTCCTAAATAGAGTTATTCAATAATCACAGAGTCACAGCCTGGTTTGGGTTGGAGGGGACCTTAAAGCTCATCTAGTTCCAACCCGCTGCCACGGGCAGGGACACCTTCCACTAGAGCAGGTTGCTCCAAGCCCCTGTGTCCAACCTGGCTTTGAATAATAATTCACTGTTCCTTATAGCTTGAGTTGATTTCTGAGGGATCGTTACCTTCATTATGAAAACAATCGAAACAAAATTGTTCTACGTTTCCACTATGTGTTAGTTGAATTTCCAATTTTAGTTACTGTATGTTATGTTTTTCTACTACTGGAAGGAAGATTCAAAAATTGTCTCATGTAATAACTGGTCTGCAGTGGGTGTATAATGGGCTGTCTGAGTAAGCGAAGATCAAACTCAGCCTGCTGCATGCAATAATTTTAAGAATCATTAAAAGATAAACCCACAAAGGTGGACTTGTCAGACATGCTCTGTATGTTTTGATCACACACAGAAACATGTATAGACTAGAAAGTTACATCTTAATAGGTTGTTTTCTTGGGAAAACAGCCTTTAGGCCTCCTTGCAAGTGGCTTCTCCAGAGTATATGGCATTAATTCTTTTGCCTATTTTCTCTCTTCATTTTATACACTTTTTCTGAGTATGGATACCAGAATTTGTTGCAGAGCTTTGGTACTAGTCTTGCTAATGGAGGAAAAGCTGAAGCCGTACTGCTGAAAGTTTCATCATTTCATTCTACTTGTCTCACTCTGACTACTTCATCCTCTTACAAAATCCAAACCCTTCCATCATTTTTACAGAGCATGGACATTTTTATGTGTAATGTTTAACATATTCTGAAGACACTCAAAGGGAAACTTGGTGTTTTCTTAAGTTAGAAAGATCTGTTTCTTTCAAAGCATGATGTTCTAGTTCCCACCATTATTTTATTTTGTCAGTTTCTTCTGATCTTATGTGAAGAATCATAGTATCGCATCTATCATCCAGAAAGTGAAAATAAGGTACAACAAAGGGATAAATTATGCCAGAAGCCAAAGAATATGTTCATAACAATATGAAAAACAGAAATCAGGTGTTGTGACGCTATGATGCTTGCTCACAATGCTGTATAACAATAATTTCTGTGACCCAGCAAAATTATATTTTACTCTAAAATTATATTGTATCGATTCCAAGTTTTTCTTATTTTCCTGTCAATTTTAATGATTTGTGTATGCCAGCATTTAAATTTATTAATAGCCAGTTACCCAAATGGATGGTAAACATCTTAACTGCTACAACACTTGATGACCTCTTCTAGCCACAGGGCTTGAATTTATCATAAGGTTGTTAGCATTCGGTTATTAGCACTGAGGCCTTCCGTAACTGCGCAGCATTTGATATTTATACAAGTATTCAAGCAGCTCTAGAAATAACACCAGACAGACTTGTCTTATGTGCTGCAGATAATCCCATTTTAAGAAGGACTTTCTTTGAATCCAGCTTGTAGCTCAGGCAAATTGTGTGAAACAGGACTAGTATATTCTTTAGTTCAGTCTTGGCTGGCTGCTAAGACGATTTTGAGGTTATTCATATACCAAGTCTAGAGCTCTTTCATACTGGTCACACACGGTTTACTGAAATGTTTAGAATCTCTGGTTTAAATTCAGACCTTTCTATACCCAGCTCCCCAATACAGCTGCCTCTATTGGCTATTTCCTTAAGTATTTCTAAGTTCACTCTTTTGAAATACGGAACTTTACTCACAGATTTATTCAGATTTGTCCTTAGCTTCAGATTAAACTGAATCACTCATTTTCTGTGACCTAGTCTTCTCCTGCTGCTTGTCTCTTACACAAGCCTGTCTGAAATAACGTCAAAGTTTTCAGTTCAGCCACTACTTGATGAAAGAAAAGGGGGAAAAAAATAACCCTAATCCTATCACCTGTAACACTGAGGGGTATCTGAGCTCTGCCATTGTCTGCAGAACTTATTCTCCAGCCTGCTTCTCAGAAATCAACTCCTGTTAGTATTTATTCTGCTGCAGCTTTGGAGAAATTTGACATTTCCAAATTTGACACAGGAATTTGTAGTAGACCCTCAGCATTATTCTAGCAGAAATGATTTTACTAAGCCTCCCCAAGAAAATGATTTTATGCTTTTTATTTCAGCCACCTCAGTTTTATTGTGCTGTCCTTCTTAACTCTCATAGCCCATCTATAAATATGTGTTAACCTACTGCTTTAGTTTCTGTTTCTCTGTTACCAAAGCAGCACACCTTCTTCAATGGATGCTTTATCACCACAGTTGCTCCTCTGTCATGTTCGAATAATCTTCATAATGCTCTAGACCATAGTTTGCTCTGGTAGTTAATACCCTTCCATCTTGTTGTTCAGTTTTTATCCAGAAAATCTAGCCCTGAAACTTCCAAACTGTTGGACCCTCTGAATCAGCAATTGCAACAAAGCAGCAGGCCATCCATTACAGAAGTAACCTCCTCCATGATCTTCTAATACTGGGAAGCCTATGGACACTAGGATCTCCAAACTAAACGGAAACATTTTGTGTTTGGTATCACAGGAAGTAAAAAAAATCTAGTTGTTCATTGCTTTTCTGTTATCTCCTGGGCTTTGAACCAAGGATAGCCTCTGAGGAGAGGGTCTTTATCAACCTCTTTGAGGGGGTGGACAGGAAAGGAGAGCTTGTTTAGAGAACGCCTGCCAGACTAAGGTGGCCAGGATTATACAGCACCTCTCTGAACTAACAGGCGCTCCTATGTCATCCTATGACATAGGAACTGGTAAGTCAGTATCTTGTCACAATTTGGACATTATTTCCTGCACCAAAAATCTCATAACTCTGCCTACTGGTTGCAGTGGTTCACAATTCCCTTCCTCCACAGACCACAATATAAGGTAAAGAGACCAGCAGCTCTGAATGTGTAGACCAAAGTGGGATTCCAACCCTGGAGATGCCAGGAAAGCGGACAGAGAGTAAGTGCGTAGTTAATACATGACATTAAACTACAAGGCAAAGGTGTGAGCACTTATGCTTCTAGGTAATAAGTATATTTTTAACATCTTGGCTAGCGTGCTCTTCTCATTTTGCTGTTTCTCCTGCCTGCACTTCTGCAAACTACCTACAGCAACGAGATCTTATTTGCACTTTTATATAAAGTACCAGCATTGTTGAAATACGATCTCTATGTTTTTAGTAATACTTTATTAAAAACTTCCAGAGGAACACACATCCCACAATATGAAAGCACACTTCCCTGGCATAAATAAGCTTCAAGTTTTATGAAAAATCATAATACTCCACAATATATAATGAAATATTAATTTCATGTTCATGACCATAGTCACAAGGTATTTTCCTAAACACAATGCAAAATATAAAGAAAACATCACAACCAAGTTTTAATAAGGTAGAGGCTTAAGATAATAAAATGAGTTCTTCTCTTACAAAAAGTAGCTTAAGGCAGCTCTGACCACATGTGGCTTATGGCTCTTCTATTGAAAACCTGTGTACTGCTGGTGAACCCTTGGTGAGATTGTCTACCTTTTCTCCTGGATAAAACTGTTCACTGCACAAAGGACTGTTCAATGGTTTTGGATCATGTCCTAGAACTATAATACTTTTCAGTCTTTCAATTGCACCTTTCTTCATCATTTCGTCTCAGTTTAAAAATTCTGGAAATGAAATTAAATTTCTTTCCAGGATCCAAACCAAGGTCTATTAAAGAGCCTTTCTTCAGACTAGGCATCCATAAACAAACTTCCAGAAAACTGAGCAACGTGACCATTTCCTTTTAATTTAACCAGTGGAGACAGAGATTGATAATGAAAGGGGAGAAAGTAGCTCACTGTTTGCAAGGTTACGGGACACCTCCAGCTTGTAACTCTCCCTGCTAACTATACTTAGAAACAGTATTGCAGGAAGGAAGACAAGTCAATAGCAAACGGCTACTCAGCATCCTCCTCCTTTCACTGCTGCCTGTGGGGCAGATGCTCCTGACCACGCATTAGGAATGTCCCTAGTTGTGCGGGGGTTGGTACGCAAAGCTAGTGTCCTTTCTCTTGTGAAGATGTTACCTGTCGCTCCAAAACTCTGCATTTTTGCTGTCTTTGGAAAAACAGCACGAGGTAGTATCCAGCAAACAATAATATCCAGGCAAGAAATGACCACCTGTATTATAAGTCGAAAGGAATCACTATATCTGAGATCTTGATTCTCTTCTTGTCCCCACTAATCCCTTAAATCCAGATGCTTTTGCTTATCTTCTCTTACATTTCCCAGTAGAAATACCCTGTTACACATAGGATCACACAGACCTCATTGCAGAGCAGGTTGTCATCATGGTGGAGAACACCCTTCGGACTGTGATAGGAGAGAACTAGGTATACATATGCTACTGCTGACCATCTAATTGGCAAAAGCCTGGAGCAAATATGCTGTCCAGGTACAACTACCTAATCCACACAGAATGCTGAAGCTGTAGGTAGGCAGAACACTTAAAATTTCTTACTTTGTGCATTTTTAATTCCAATAAATGCCCATGCAAAATGCTTGCTGGGATCTAAATATCTGTTGAGACTGCTGGAATTTAGTAGGAATCACTTTCTAAAGTAGCAATGTATCACTAAGTGATTACTTGCCATCTTTACTTAGAAGAAAATGTCCACATACATATTCGCCATTCCTTCCTTTACTCTCTTCTTCAAATATGCTTTTTATTCCCATCTATTTCAAAGAGGGAGGGGGAAAAGCTCTTTCCCTGTTGGGGTTTTTTCCCCCCCCGATACCTCATTTTATAGCTTCCTAATACCAACAGATGCTAAAAGTGTCACTGTGTGACAGCTAGGAAATGGATGAGTTTATTTTTAGAAAGAAAACACCCTATCTGAAAAAAAGGTAGCTGGTCTGCTGCCTGTATTGTGTTTTGAGGCCTTGTCTTCCTAATGAAGAGTGAAGGAGAGCCAGCACTAGTGAGGAAATGGAGCACCAGCCCAGAAGAGCAAGAAGAACCCAACACAATCTCAGTAACATGGTTAAAAATGACTGTGGTGTGAGTGAACATGGGTTCTTCCTCAAATTCAAAATGAATTTACTGGAGGGATGATTTTCTTAAGCAGATGGGACAAGAGAGCTATTCGCACGGGCCTCAAACGTCATTTGTGTTGACAATTGTTTTTCTAATTGCTCCCCCTGCAGATTTTCAGCAATGAGAAATAGCCAGAAGGAAAACACTTGGCTAGTTGTACACCACCACTGCCAGCACAATGTGGGACACTTTAAGCACATCATCTCTTGTTAGTTTATTTTAAAGTCAAGACACAAGAGTGTTTACACCGAAGCACAAAGCAAGGATCTATCAAGGACTGTTAGAACTTTCTGGCTTCTGAGACTGGTTCCATTTGTGCCCCAAGCCCAAAGCAGTTTAGAGCCATTTTGGACTTGGCCAGGGCTTGACTAGTAACTGTTCCCAGGACACTCTTTGCTGTCTGTGAGCAGAGCACACACATCTCAGACACTCCTATGCAGAATGCTCCAGTGGCAGTAGTGCCAGAGCCCCTCCTGCTGGCTTCCTTGCAGCTAAGGGCTTTGCTGCTCCACTACTCACTACCCTCATGCTGGTGCAAGGATTCAGGACAGCAAATTTAGCTCAAACTTGTGTTGGTACTTAAGACTGGTCAGCTGTTCAAAGTCAGATGCCTCCTGTTACTATATATACCATTACTTATAACTTTGACATCATTAGGCAGGCAAAGAACAAGATTTTCCAGCAATCTGCACCACAGTCCTGCTCCAAAGAAAGACTCCGAGAGATCAGAAAGGCTGGTATCTGAAGTTTTACCTCCAGTTCATTTTAGAGATAACAACCGTATGTAAAGATTGTGTCTGGATCTGTGTGACTTCCACATTTCAGAGAGCTTGGCTCTTCCTTGTACATACCCTTAACAAATGGTAAACCATCTTTTCACTGTTAGAAGGTTCCTTTCATAAGCATCATAAGGCTAGAAGAGCTGAGTGGGGTGCAAATAATCCCATTTCCATTGTGTGCACATCCAGAAAAGCCAGTGAAGAGCAGAAGCATAATGTGGACAAATTCCTGTGGACAAGTGCAGTATGACCACTGCAGAGCAGGCAGGCATAGAAGTCAAGCAATGCTCTGCCAAAAGAACTGCAATGATAAGCAGCCTGTCATCAGTACATTCTCCCTTGCAGTCCTATGTTCTTATATTCCATACTCCTGTTCCTCTTTCAGCAACCAAACCTAACACTTCCCTTAACACTCTTACTAGATTACCTTCACTTACATACAGGCAGTTAGCTACAACTCTAAAAACCAAAAGGATTTAGAAAGTGGGCAAGATACTGTTACCTAAATACCAGAGAAAGAGGTTGTAAGAGGATAAGCAGCTATACTTTATATGAAATCTCCAGTAGGAATGGCATGAGAACAAGAGGTGCTGGTTATAAGGGTAAAGACTGCTCAGGCATTTGTGTATGTGATAAATCCCCACAAAGTCCATGCTGCATACCACAGGAATCCAAGGAACAGGTCATGAATCCACGTCTGAAAGTGCTGATCTGTGTAGGAGAGTGCTTCCTTATGACTTATCTGCCTTATGACTTAATAGCACTAAACCAAGGCTAATCAGCTGTTTGGAAAAAAATAATTCAATCTTTAGTATAGTTAAATGAGCTAAACGGGAATGCTCAGCTTCTACTGAATGCTAATAAGGAACTGCCAGCTTTTTCCCATGCAGGCAAAGCTGGCTGCATAAGCAAACTTTGTTCTGTCATTTTCCAACTTCGGACTCTTTCAATTCACAATTCGAATCAAAAGAAGCGTGACCAGCAGGTTAAAGGAGGTGCTCCTGCTCCTCTGCTCTGCTCTCGTGAGACCCCACTTGCAGCACTGTGTGCAGTTCTCATGTCCTCAACATAAGAAGGACATGGAGCTGTTGGAGCAAGTCCAGAGGAAGCCACAAGGATGATCAGGGGCTGGAGCACCTCCCGTATCTTCAGCCTGGAGAAAAGAAGCTGCGTGGAGACCTCATAGCAGCCTTCCAGTATCTGAAGCGGGCCTACAAGGATGCTGGGGAGGGACTCTTCATCAGGGACTGTAGCAATAGGACAAGGAGTGACGGGTTTAAACTTAAACACGGAAGTTTGGGTTAGATATAAGGAAAAAGTTCTTCCCTGTGAGGGTGGTGAGGCCCTGGCACAGGCTGCCCAAAGAAGTGGTAAATGCTCCACCCCTGGCAGTGTTCAAGGCCAGGTTGGACAGAGCCTTGGGCGACATGGTCTAGTGTGAGGCGTTCCTGCCCATGGCAGGGGGTTGGAACTGGATGAGCTTAAGGTCCTTTCCAACCCAAACCATTCTATGATTCTATGATTCTATGACTTCAATATGCAGTAGGGGGGTTGGACTAGATGATCTTCAAAGGTCCCTTTCCACCCAAACTATTCTATGATTCTATGATATTTCTGCTTGGTTTGTATATGTATACAACATCTATACAATATACTTGAAGAAAAATTAGGGACGTTACTATTGGTATTACTATTTCTTCAGTTTGTGAATACCATGACCGCTTTTTTAAAAACATTGTGGGGTTTAGATTGCTGTTTGCTTTTTTTTTTCTTTTCTTTTTAATGTGATGCTATCTTTACAAAGCTCATCACTTCAGAAAGCCTTGTTGACACCAAAGCCTGGTTTGCCACCCCCAAGACTCCACAATGCTGTAAAAAGTGATATAGTTCACTAACCACATAAATTATATTGACAAATGCTATCACCAGATTACCATGGCTTTTGGTACCATGCAACAGGGAGGACAACAATTTGATCAGCTGCTAAGCCCCAGTGTATCATATTCATGGGCATATGGTGCACAGGATCTCTTCTGCTGTTTGGAAGCATTTTCTTTCTAGAACTGAGGGGCCTGTATGTTTTGTGTTAAATACTACAAATGCATACATATGAGATGTTAGCAGAAAAGATTCTCTATTTCTAGCCTCTTATACTTGCTTGTGAAGAGAAGGTACATTGCCACTCTGGTAATCACTCTATTATTATTCATAGTGTAACCAGCATTCATTTAGATTCTTTCAATTTTCAACTACCTACCTTCTCTATTTCACTTCAGAGAGAAAATGATGGTCCAGGAGTAAAAAACCACATTTATAACACCCTGAGCCTGGGTTCTTTGTTTTTGTGATGATTTTCACTTTTCTCCAGATGTAAACAAAATCAGAGCCTGTAGTGAATCAGAGTCCCCTAGAAAACCTTAACTTGCTGCTTGAAAAGCTACTTTTTTATCTTTTTGTCCCACTTCAAGTCCTAAAGTTTGTAACCACTGTTTCCATTCCCATCTTTCAACTGCTGCATTTAACTGAAGTACAAATGCAAGTAACTTTCTGTAGACACATGCAGTGGTGAATCTGTAAGTACTTGAAACAGCCCCAGGTGAGCTGCACAGTGTGTACTGTGTAAGATCAAGTAGAGATTTAGTACCTGTGACCTGAACTGATAGCAAATTAACATCAACAACTCTAAGGGAATCACACAAATTGGTGTGCAAATGACACAGAACCACTGTTTGTGAACAAGGGTGGGAGAATACATGTATTAAAGGAATCATAGACTCATAGAATGGTTCGAGTTGGAAGGACGTTAAAGCTCATCCATTTCCAGCCCCCTGCCATGGGCAGGGACACCTTCCACTACAGCAGGTTGCTCCAAGCCCCTGTGTCTAACCTGGCCCTGAACACTGCCAGGGATGGGGCAGCCACAGCTTCTCTGGGCAACCTTTGCCAGTGCCTCAGCACCCTCACAGGGAAGAATTTCTTCCCAATGTCTAATCTACATCTCCCCTCTTTGAGGTTAAAGCCATTCCCCCTTGTCCTGTCCCTACGAGCCCCTGCCAAAAGCCCCTTTCCAGATTTCTTGGAGGTTCTCTTTGGGCACCGGAGCTGCTCTAAGGTCTCCCCTTCAGGAGCCTTCTCTTCTCTAGGGTGACCCAGCCCATCTCTCTCAGCCTGGCTCCAGAGCATTGCTGCTCCAGCCCTCGCAGCATCTTTGTGGCCTCCCCTGGACTTGCTTGAGCAGCTCCATGTCCCTCTTTTGCTGGGGCCCCAGAGCTGAGCACAGGACTGCAGGGGGCGTAAATACACAGACTGATGTGACAAATTCATCATAAAAATGAAGAAAAAACGTTGTTACGAATAATGCATAAACTCAAAAGCAGCCACCACACAGTGCGAGGGTGTTCCCTCGCAGTCTCCCACATGACAGCAAGGTCAACAGCAGGTGTTCTACAGAGAGAAACAGGGAGGAGAAATGTCACCAGGTGAAGCCTAAATGTCACATAAATGCCTTTATAAAACAAGGCATGTAAGAATTTAAACTGACCACACATGTTTTCCTTGGAATAGAAAGCTAATTATTTCCTATCCAGGCTATATCTGTAAATCTACAGCGGGAATGCAAAAAATCCAGTGTTGGATAAATGTGAAGAAAAAAGCACAAGTGCTTTGTCTTGGTCTTGATTAGTAACTAGCTCGCAAAGTAATTTGTGATCATCCTCGTTCTAGTTCCTGTGGAATCTTCTAAGATATACAATCTAATAAATATAATAAAAAGTAGTATTTTATGTACAGAGGCAGCTTCCTAGGAGATATAAGATTAAATCGGGTTCCACTATCAATCTTGAAGAACATGGTCCATGAAATATCCCAACTACTCAGATTTAGGACTAATTCAGGAAGAAAAAGAAAAGAAGTAGAAAAGTATTAAACTTGTAAAGCGGGACATTATTCAGACAGTATACATGCTAAGCGAAAGCCAAACAGACAAGATTAACATGGCTGACACTGACTAGACCTATGAGACATAAGACTAATGCAAGAGCATTATTAATAGCTGATGATGAGACAACTGATGAGCTAGAATTCTATTAGCTAATGCTTACATTCTCAACTGCCTTGACCCCAGAACAGGCCATTAGCCGAGACAGTTACGTGGGGAAGGTTCTGTGCTCTGCATGGGACAGGAAGACATTCACTCAGCCAAAGTGTTTCAAAAGTTGTGGATTACATCAAGAAAGGGAAAAAAAAAAGCATAAGGATTAATGTTTTAGCATGTCAGTTTATTCTAGTCCTTGCAAAAACTGTGTCACAATTAAGAGGTCTCTAAAGATACCATCCCAAGCTTCCATGTGATGATCGACATTTTGCTGCCTTCGCCAAAATGAAACAATTCATCACAGTGGGAAGGCACATTGGCACAAGGGTAACAGTTCAGAGGGCTGCATCCAAGCAAGGTTTATGATAAGAACAGAAGCTCACTGTTTATTAATACCACAGAAATAAATCATATGACGTGCACACCCGTTTGGATGAGAATGACATACATGCAGGTGAGATGTTTCTGTCTACTGCGACAAGCCATCATTCCCACAGTTAACAGCAGAACCAGTGTTTCTATACTGGGTGTTGCATGCTTGTTTGGCATTTTACTGCCTTTTTTTTCCTTTTATTAATGCTGAAGCACAGAAGACAAGATGATCCCTTGGCATAAATGATGTTGGCAGGCATGCAGCCAAGGATTGGGACAGGCAACCGACTCTGCATAGCTACAGGTGACAGCCATGCATACAAACACAACCATTATATTCTGCTAGATCAGTGAGGCTACCAGCAAACTGACCTCAACCACGAGAGATTTCACACTCTACCACTCTAGATACAATCCAGAGAAACAGTTTTGCCTTAAAAAATTACTCCTTTCTTCCCATCATTTAATTGATGAGAGGAATATGACAAGTGACCGCAGTTACAATTGACAGCATTGGTCTTGCTCAGTAGAATCCACATGTAGAACAGACACCTGACAGGTTGGTAGCAAAGAATTTTCACTACGATTTTTTTCTAATTTCTGTATAGAACATTTTTCTTAGTGCTTGTAAAGATGAGACTTTCATAGTTCAAGGTGATCAGACAGAAGTGTGACACTTGCCACATTCTTGTGTTGCTTGAGGAATCCTGGAGGATTAGTTTAATATCTTTATTTTATATCAGCATTCATATAGTTTTCTGCCAGTTAAATAAACACAGCTAGGAAATAAAGGAACTTTGACATGATCTAATGGAAGCCTTCAAAATTTGTACCAGAACAGAAAGATGATCAAAAGAAATTTCTCCTATGGCGGAGGCTTCCAAAATGAAGGGAATAATTCACAGTTAAGACATGCCAAGTGATGAAAATAAGAAATGACAATTCAATTCACGGTACCTCTGTCTTTGTTTGGAAAGATAGACCAAAAAAGTGACAAAGTTTATTTATTTTGATACACGAGCTATGAAGAAGCTCAGAGATTTATAGATCTTTGCATAATGGTTCATTTCTTGTAATTTCTGTTTAACTAACATTATTTACCAACCTCAATCTCTGTTCACAATGTGATCAACATATTGGTTTTGATTTATAATCTATCCTTTAATTTGGAAGGAGGGATTTTAAGGTTCTTTCTCCTTTCTAAGCAGCCACTGTAATGTCTGTGAGTAAATACAGGGCTTTTAAGTACAGTGCCTAAATTTATACATCTTAAAACACAGCACAATATAATTCACTTCTCCCTTTGGACTGACAGAACCTGTGACTGTCAGCTGGTGAGAATTAATCTGAAGCCCATCTATTTTCTTAAGCTATTTCCTGCATGAAGTAACTAAAAGGATAGGTCAGGCGAGCCTTTCTAAGAGGCACTAAACTATTCTTTTGCTAACATTTGTAGTATGGAGTGTGTAATATTGTGGGGTTTATGTATAAGTGCTTGACAGGTATATGTTAAATTGAAAGGTTAGTAAATAGTACATAAAATCTCTGAGAAAAGAACAAACTGTTTTAATCAAAGCAGATAAAGAACATTTTCCATTTTTATATACCATTGTTGCAATTCTGCAGCTCTGTTGCTTGCTAGCTAATGGCTTTGTTTAAATAAGAACTATAACAAACTGCGTATGATAGTAAGTACCATCCTACACCATCAAAAAGGTCATGGGACTTAATCCTACCATTTCTTCTAATTTTATAACATCAACATTGTAGGATTTCAGTTTGTTTTCCTCCCCATTTCATTTTAAGGAGCCACCTGGGATATATTAATGGAGTATACATTTGCAAAGCAGCGTGAGATAAAGGTGCTCTCTGAGCCAGATCAACCACTGAATGGAAGTCCTTAATTTATATTAAATACCCAACTATTACCCTACTGGTGACTGTTTGGTCACATCAATAGGCATGGCATTAGTGATACAATCTCAACAGCTCAGTTACCTTCTGAAAGCAGAAAGTGAAAACAGATCAGAATTTAGCATTCAAGACTAAAACTAGCTCTGTTTATTTCAATATTCATTTGATATTATCCACTGCTGTTGTTTTCACTGTGTCCAGAGATCTCTTGTGCTCTGTCTAGTGAATGACATTGTACCTTTCCTGAAGAGTTAACCACTTAAATTCCTAACTTTGAAAAGATTTGTGTACAAAAATGCCCTTGTTCAAAGTAGACAATGTTTTCCTGGGCAGAGCTGTGAGCTCTGCAGAAAGCAGTGTACGTCCTAGTCTGCATAAATATAGCTGTCAGCCTGTATGGACTAGAATCATGAATGGTTATTTTGTGCTCCTTTTTTGTGACACTGGATTAGATTGTATACGGATCTCCACAGGTCTTCACTATTTATTACCAGAAGCACTTAACCCCAACTTTCGAGGATAATTCAGGTAGTTGTTTAGCAGAAAATTCATGTTACAAGTCTATACTTATTTGTCAACTGCCAGCATTTCTGTATCTTGTCAGAAATTCATTCCTCTGGAGATAAAAGCACTACATATTGATCAAACAAGCCTGGAGTCTGCAACAACAATAAAATGAGTTTGTTTAAGGGGAACTTGGACAAAGTGAAGGGAGCCACTAAAGCAGCCTACTATTGCCCTGCTCAGAGGCATTTCACCTTTAAAACAAAGAGTAAACGTGTTCTTATTGTCCACTAACAAAGAAAAGAAGATGATTCAAAATCACAAATTATCAGCCCTTCTCTTTTTCTGGTGCCTGATTCATGCTTGGTGCCCTTCCATCACGCTTGGTCACACTGCTCCTTAAACACTGGTTACTACTCCTCTGGTTCCATTTGATCTTGTAATTACAGGCTTTGGGAGATGCAATTTATAACTTGGCAGTTGCAGATGTTTTTGTCATTCAACTTTGCCACCATTACCAGCTTGAGCCAGTGCTCTGATTAAAAAACAAGCCAAGTAGCATTAATACCCTAAAGACATACAGAAGTTCAGGGGTGAAGTGTCAAACTCTGCAGTCTTTGCCTGTCAGCTTTTTGGAGAAAAATGACTACTATTGTAATCTGTATTTTATTAGAATGATAGATGGTAACTGAAGTCTTAACACAGACTAAACCTGTGAACATAACCTTTATATTACAGCTTTGCAAGCAAAACAACTTCCATTCTGATTGACAGATAATGAATCATTAATTTCCAAGACAACTGATTTTTTCCGTGCTATTCCTTGTCCATCAGGTGCCAGCACTTTTCAAACATACTATTATTGTAATAAATTATTTGGTATGATTCATTAATTATCATTGAACTGCATTCACCTACTCATTTGGCAGCAGTAACAGCTCTTTTTTCCAGGTATATTTTCATGTTATTTAAGGACCAATTCTGCTTGGAAAAACCAATTTTCCTGTAATCATTTTTCAAATTACTTGGGTCTTTTTTTTTCTTTTGTCATTTTGCTGTTTTTTGCTATCTTTCTCTGAAATACAGTTGCACTGAGCAAGAGGGTTTGAAACATAAATTTTAAGGTCTTGATCTCAGATGATCAAATTTCCTATTAAAGTATAAAAGTAAGAGGTTGTAACACGTCTCTAACTACTGGCCAAATGGAACTGAACCTTAAACTTACCAGAACACAACAGCCTATCTAATAAAACACAAAAAAACCCTCCTCTCTTTTTCAGTCTCCCCAAAAGTACTAAAAAATAAAGGAGGAATTCTTTTGCAAAGGGTGAAAAGGCATGATGAGAAAACTCAAATAATCCCAAATATGATGCCAGCCTCTCAGCTCTGGGTCTTAGTGAGGTAAAATTGCTTTTCTCCTCCTTTCTGAGCAGACCCTTTTTCAAGAGAGGTTCTGGTTTTTGTCTCGGTGATTAGGAATGTCTCTGTAACATTTGTTCAACTATAATATTTTTAGCATTAAAATTCTGAATGATGAAAATTAAATAAGGAAGGACATCATTGCTTCAAAATTAAATTAATTTTGTTTTTCCTCTTTCCATCAGTGCCGTAGTTTTTGTGAAGAGAAGTTCTACATGGCAGGAGACACAATGCAACCCCATGTATTCTGGGACTCCAGTCAAAGTCTGATGCAGTTAAAAATGAGTCACTGGGAGTTTTGCCATTGACTTGAACAGAAACAGGACTAATTTCAATCCAGAAACTGTACTTATAGTTGAAGTCTTTGTCCCTTGACATTTGTTTGTGGCAGTTCTGCCTTTGGGAACAGCAACTCAACAGTGGGAAGCAGATGACGGGTGACCAGAGACAAGCATCAGCAGCCAGAAAGCTTGAAAATGGCATTGTATTAAAAGAAAGGAAAATTGACTGTGAGGAAAGAAAAAAATCAATGCACAAAGGAAAAGAAAATCGGTAAGAGCGCAGATTCACACCTCTTGGAGTACAACTGGCCGACAGTGTGCTGTAAATGATTATGAATCAGAGCATGTTTGTTTTCTGAAAATGTAACAGAGGGTGAACGAATATAGATCTCTCCTTCATTTGCTCAGTTCCAAAATGAAGTAACTGAACAAGTCACGCTGAAGAGCTTTGAAAATAAAGTGGGAGTGCAGCCTAATTCCTGCCTCAGAGTCCATCCTGGTGCAATGAAGAGGATGTCTGCACAATTCCAGTATTTGGAGAATAAAGAAATATTTCCTCCTACAGAGCATACTTTCCTATGCATATATGATTCTGTGACCTGAGTCACATCTTTTAATCTAGTGCTCCCCCATGGCTAGTACCTGCATGTGCTGCTTTTTACACAGGGCCGAATTTGTCTGCTAATCACATATTCCAGCCCTTGAAGTTGCAGCTCCATTTTTCTTGCTTACTTTTTGTAGATTGCAATTGCTGATCTGTGAGAATTACTCCCGTATTGAAATTAAATCACTGGAACTGATCTCTTACTTTTGAAACAGAAAAGCAAAATGCTAAGAACCTGGGGCTGAAGTATTTCACTGGAATTCTTTTACTCTTGGATTTCAAGCACAATAGATGAAATTTATTCCTTGCATAAGTCAATTCTAAGAGAGAAAACACTATTAGTGAGATAAATTTAGCAGTGACCCCCTACTGGCACCTCCAGCTCTGATGTTGAGATTTTCCCATATTTTCATCTCTTCTTCCATAAAATGAATTCCAGCAGTATTACATAGTTTGGCCAAGGAGCTTGTGAAGATATTGAAAACATTGAAGTGACTTAGGAGACTATATTTCATATTCAAAGGTGACTTTAACGCCTGTCTTCCTGTATTTCCCAGTTTCCCAGAGTCTGTGGGTAGTGTTTGAGAGAGTCTCAGCAGTGCGAAATTGAAGTCCAGCAATCACCAAGTGAACAGGTTCTCATCTAGTGAAAGTTTACTTTCAATTTCCACCTTTGCATCATTTTATATTTATCATGACTCCACTGGCATTTTGATGACAGTATGGCACGCCTGTATATGAATATACATAGTTTTCTAGAACTTGAATTGCCATACTTCTTAGCATGTATAGTTCTGCATAACTGCTGGTCACTGACAGTAAACATATTCTATATACTAATTATCTATCAAAATTCTCACTTAAAAATAATAGTACTCAACTGCAGAGTCAGGCACTCAAATGTTCCCACATGCTAGATTTCATGTTGGCAGTGAAATGTAATTCACGTGCTAGTGAGGATCTGTTATGGTACAACATTTAATTCTATGATCCTATTCTGGTTTTCCACAGGACCTCTTCTTCATAGGCAGACAATGTAAGCCACTTACTTAGTGAGCAGCTATTCAGTATTTTGCTTTATTCCATTTGTTCTATGCATGTTACCATATCTTATTTACTGCATATTATTCCAACTGTGCTCAAAAGACAGAACACATGATTTCTTCCTAGATTTTCCATACTGCTCATCACTAATATATGAATATTTCACAAACTCTCATAATTGTATTTGTACAACACCTCTTTGTGACAAAGTAAGAAATGGAGGCATGTAGAAACTGAGGTTAAAAATACTACGTTTTTATGTATTATCACTATTATCTATTAGTAATCACTAGTACCTATTATGATTGCAAAGCAATTTAAAACAACTATGTTTCTCTATTTTTTTTCTAATGCCAAGCATTACATTGTATTTTACATGTTGAAAATAGAACCCTACTCGATGCAGTGTGTGCTCAGCCTTTGTGAGACACAGGAATCTCAAGCCAAATTCCCAGCATAAAGAATGCATGCTTAGTACCTCGAGAGAAGTTACTAGCTCCTAGCCACATTGAATTTCTTTGCTAGAGGCAGGGATAGGATCCTGTTTTTTAAGGAAGGTACTGATTTAAAGATTTTCCATTCTCTTACTTGTGCTCTTCCGTTCTGTATGTCCTAGTTCTACAACAAATGAGCAAAAGTCTTATAAACAACTGGCTTTTTTAACCCAACTCTGACTAATTATGTTCAGTGAATGTAACTGGTGTTCTGTGATAGAAATAGCATCTAATGGCATTCATGTAGGATGTAACATAACATGTATATTGTTGGCCATTAATTAAGGTTGCAGGTGACAGATTACAGCTTCCTCAAGGGTGGCAGTGGAGGAGGTGAAGGTGTTGATTTCCTCTCTCTGGTGACCAGCGATAGGACATGAGGAAATGGGATGTTCAGATTGGACATTAGGAAAAGGTTCTTCACCAAGAGGATGGTTGGTCACTGGTGCAGGCTCCCCAGCACCAAGCCTGTCAGACTTAAAGGAACATCTGAATGATGCTCTTAGTCATATGGTTTAGTTTGAGGTAGGAGCAGAGAGCTGGACTCGATGATCCTTACGGGTCCCAACTTAAAATGTCTTCTACCTGATAGCCCAGCCCTCACTTGCTGATCGGGTGTGTTAGTACACCCAGTTTGAGTGTAAAGCAAGTTTGAGCTTCTGAACTTGCTTTAGAGCAGAATTTGAAAGACCATTAGCTACAGTCAGCTTGGGACTTCAGATGAGGTCCTCTATGACCTAAGCTGTGATTCAAAGCTCTATACACTGACATTTCCAGTTCACAAGTGTTAAACAAACTGTCCTACTCTCTTTGCACAACAACTCCAACATTCACTTTCTCCATCATGGATGGAGGGCCCCCATCCCTCCGTCAGCTCTCAGTTTTCTTTCCCAGTCTTTCTTTCAGCTTCCTATCTGGTCACAAACACCTCTAAGACACTCATTTGATGTCAGCCATTGAAAAACAGCCATTTGATGCTTTCCATTGTTTTCCCAATCCAGGCAGCTGTACTCTCTGGTTCCCAATATCTTGCATCTCTTCTCAATTACTTGTTTCACTCCATTCTTCTTACTGCATTCAGTCTAGGTGGTTTCCCTTTTAAATTGTTAAGGTGTCTGCAACAGTGGCAGCTAGAGCTAGAAACAATGAAATTGCTTCTCTCGGTTATGATGCCTGCACGAACATCCTAACCAGCCAAAAATGCTTAAAGAAGCAGAAAAAATTCTTGCCATTCCAGCCTAAGGAGTGTCCAATACTGGAAGAATCTTGAAGCATACAGCTACAGACACCCAGCTGGTTTCTACACAGCAAGAGCAAACAATTTTTCAAAAGCTTATACTTAGAATCAGTACTGACCTATCTATCTGCTTTCATTCCCCTTCTATAAAACATGGAAAAAAACAGAACTTAACAAAGATCACCAAAAGTTTGTTGCTTGGGTGAAGTAGGTTATGTTGCAAAGGATTTATATAGATAATAGTATGCAAAGTACAGACAGCATTCTTGTTCAGTGATATTCTAACCAACCTGTGCCTATGCAACAACTGTCCTTCCATTATTTATCCAGTCTCACTAAGAAACTTGGAGCTCAAAGTAGTGTTTGGAGAAAGAAAAGACTGCAAGTGCTGGAATTTAAAGACATCTGCAGTAGTTGTGGTAGTAGAGCAGAACGCAATGACTCTGGAAGACTGTCTCACCATTAATACAAAGCAGAGGATATGCAACGTGGCTCATTTCAATCCTGTTTAGAGCAAAGTCCATCAACAGTGACTTGCTGCAACTCCTCACCTAATTAACAACAATAAACAACCTTGATCTTAATGTTGCTGTGACACTTGAGCACCCAGCCCAGAGCATCAGTCTCCTGGAGTTAATGAGGCTCATTTGCATTCCTTCCAAGGACCATCTGCTAATAGATATAAACTAGCTAGCAGACTCCAGTGGTAGCCAGCAGTGTCTAAGGGGAGAGCATGTGTCAGTTCTATCTTTGAGAAGTCTAGGCTAAATTGCTTTACCACTTTATAGTTATACTCTGCACTGCTACAGCTGCTGAAAAATTATAACTCCTTAATTATTAAGAAAGCCAGAAGTATATTCCCACACTTAAAGTATGAGATTTCACACACAACTGCTAAAGAACTAGGGTTTGTTATGCTGTCATTCATTGAACTACCATTTGTGGGAGAGACTTTGGTTATGTTACATTGCACGGAAGAGAAATAAAGTCCTTCCACACTAAATTTTATTTTATGGTTTAAACGGATTTAAATGCATTATGAAGTCATTAATTTTATGCCAGGAGACTCTCACAAAGTTATACAGATTAACTGATAATTAATGAAAGGAAGGTACAAATCTAGATTGGCCTGTCTAGGTGACAACATCTGAATCCAGGAACATGAGCTGCTTTTTTTAAATACTGAGCCTAAGGTTCAGTCTCTAACCGGTGAAGTGTATAGCCAGGGCTATTTCACAAAGAAGAGACACTAAGTGCCTCAACCATGTAAGAATGAAAGAGACAGGGAAGACTAAGTCTCTATGAATATACAAAGCTCAACTAAGCCATCAGCTACAGATATCATGGGAAAAGAGAGCAAAATAAAGCATTTCTGTTCTCTGCTCTTATGTCACCCTACTGAGGAAAAATCCACTGCTGCAAAATCAGTATGAGACCTAATGAAGGAACTGAAACCTGGACAGGAACAGTTGACTGAGAATTTAGGAAAAAGCATCTTAGTAAGAGTGAGACTTTAGTGAGCCAGAGCTTGTGAGAAAGAGAGGTGAGAGAGTAGCTGAGCTCTGTGCCATGACATCAACTTGTCACACAAAGATCACTACTGTGAAGCCTGCCCCGAGAACAGCATTGGGGAAGTAGCGAAACTAGGTCTGATTTCCCAGATGGACTCAGGAGTGAGCAGGTTTTTTGTATGTATAGAGATGTGTGTTGGCAAAATAATCAGAGAGAAAGAAGATAATTAAAAATACAAAAAGTAAACATGTTATATCTCCAAAGAAGTGACTGGGAAATGTGTTACATTCTTACATAGAGTGGATGTTTATATTTGTGTTATTTTGTATTCAAGTGCAGGTGATGTGACTGACAGAAGCAGTAAGTTCAGGAAAGCTTCACAGAGTTCTGAGAACATCTGTTTATTTGCCAAGGATTGGCTGGATGGTGCCATGATCTCCAAGTTTTTTTAACTTCTCTGGCACCTGGTTTGACAGGCTTCAAGGTATTTTTGTAAGTGGGATGTGAGGCCAGAATACTAGGGTTAAAAGGCAGTATAGAACAGGTTGGTGGTAATGTTACTTGGATATAGGAGGAGGTTAGAGAATCTCAAAGCCTTTCCATCACAGCTTTGAGTATGTCTCGGAATATGACATAGAGCAACAGTGACAGAGGAGGTCGGTAGGTCCCATGGGGAACAGCTTGAGAAATTGCTGTAGGATGCTGATGAATCAATGAATTACGATATTTCTACTGTTAAGCTTCAAGACTCTTCCTCCTTGGTTGTGTTTCAGAAGGCAGCTGCAGGCTCAAAGAGCTCTCAAGTGAAGCCTACACAGAGAGCAGGGTACAAGCCCTTGCGAAGTCCACAGGAAGTAAAGACAGAAATCACACTGAAATTTCAATTAGAAAAGAATTACTATTAAAAACCATTCACTTGCACATTTTTCAGTTATCTTTAGGTAAGTCCTCCTGCTTTTCCTCTCATATTCCCCAGATTCTAGTGTATTGAGATTTCTGTAAACCTGGGAAAATCTAATGTTGAGCTAAGATTTCAACCATCTGCAGTGTCTTCTTCTCCACATCTTTTATTCTCAAAGCCACTTACAATTTTCCCTGGCTTGAATAAGACTTTCCCAGGTGTATTCTGAAAAAAGTCCAGAGCTTTTGGGACCAGTCAAAGACTCTGTTTAAGATAGAATAAAAAATGGATGACAACAGAATAAGCATGGGAATAGCAATCTTTAAGGATGAAAAATAAGGTTGAGAAGGTTAGTCTGATATTTTTGATGGTGATTGAATCATCCTGAGAATTTGACTTGAAGGTCTGGCTAAGCAGTGGAAAATACAACTGGGGGATTGCTCTGAACTTCCCTGTGGAGCGAACTCTAGTTCATCAAGTTTCCTGAAAACTCCAGGTCTTCATTGATGACCATGGAATTGTATAAGTAAGTAGTCCGTGCTGGTACTGTTATCTCTGATTAGTATCGCTTCCTTCTCAAGGGAATTACTGACTTTCTAAAGTGTAATATGGAAGAAAGTTTTGAAGTACTATCTGCTCCTTTGGTGCCTGAAAAATGTGATCTGAACATCTGCCCTCAGGGATATTCTTACCAGATTTTACTAAATTTCCATTATCTCATTCCTCTCAGGACTCAATCTCATGTATCAGTAATTTTCCCCCTTTTACAGAAACTACTTTACCCCTTCTCACTTTCTATCCAACTCTTTCGGAGTTTGTCTCCCTGATTTGCACTTTTGTTCCATTTGTTGAGTCTTTGCTATCTTTCTGGTAGTGCAGGATGAGAAGGGGGAGCCTTGCAAGAAAAGTGGAGGAAGAACTCCTGTATTTTCATAGCTTGATCTTCACCTTCACATCTATAGCACCCGTTCTGGAAGTGGCCAGCTAAGATAGAAATTGGAAGTGAGACAGAAGAATCAGGAGAACAGACAGTTTTAAGTTCCGGGCATGAAGACTTGGAAAGAAACTTTATGAAATGAGAAGAAAACTCTCAGAAAATCATCTCTGTCAAATATGTGGACATGAAGAAACCAGAACCTGTTTGTTAAGAGTTTACTACAAAAAGAGAAGCCACATTAAACTGACTATTAATTCCTGCTAACAATCGGCCTAACATTTCTCTGCATTATGGCCTATGTTTTCACAGAAAGTGTCTTCTTTGTGCAAATGACTGGGTTACAAAGTAGGGAGGACGTAGAGGGATCTGTCTGGTTTAGATGTTATGTTCAAGCTGTGTAGCTTAACCTGTCTTGCAAACTGTTCTCTTGAACTTACACAGAATAGTTTGCAGATGAATGTCTTTATGTATTAATGTGGCAGAAAAAGGAAAAAGAAACCTCCCTCAACCAACAACTTCATTGTAATAGTCTGCTAGAGTCTGGGTAGAAAAAGATGGGATTTACTGGTTTATTTTCTCTGGAATAGGAAACATGATGGCTTCTCCTTAAAAATCTTGTCATGTCAATTGCTGTAACTTATTGAGGGTTTGTTTAGAAAAACACAGGCACAATGTGGGAAGGTAACATTGTGTTATCAAGAACTTCAACAAAATAACTGAGGGAACAATGTGCGCTCCACAAGCCCGGCAGAGCGTGTTACAGCACATGTCTTGAGCTGCATCTTGAATAAGGACAATCATCAGCAGGAAGCATAAGGTCATGCAGCAAGGGGGAATTGAGACTTAATGTCATTATACTTATTATTCTTTTTTTGTCTACCAAATACACTCCTTTTGACACATATGTAGCTAGTTCGTCATCTGATATGTTAAATTATTAAATGATTAATTAATGAGGTTATGGGAAAGTTACCTCTTTTCCTTTCCCTTTTCTGCTACTCCTTGTGTTTGGTGCAACCAAGAACTGTGATAATTCTCTACTTCTTTTGACTTCTACTTCGGGTATTATACAAGCAGCAAATGTATTAAAAAGGACCTATAAAGCTCTAAGAAAGTTTACTATATACAGATGCTTTGTCTTTCACAAATAACACTGTTACAGATGTTCAAATGATGGGATGTCTAAATGTAGGCATCTATTCATTGATGGGCAAAAGCACCAAGCACATCCAACTAAGTGATTCCAGACCTCACAACTCTTCCCACTCAGTGCATGAGGAATCATCTCTGTTTACACGACAGATAAGTATTTTTGTTTGTGACAGGACCATTAGTTAACCCATGCTGTGTGCTTTTTAATGGCTGCCCCTTAATCAAAGGTGTTGGTTGGGCTGAAATTTGCAGCTGATTCACATTTCTGAATAGCAGTTCACTTCTTTATAGAAATAACTACAGATTTAAGCACCTATGATAACAATTTTCTTTGCTTTTTCCCAGTAAAAGTGAAAGAATCTTTTGCTTTTGAAGTAAATTGGGTTATTAACATGCATGGTATAAAATGATACATTGACTGTACGAAAAAATATCACCTTTCTTACACTTCAGAATCAATGATAAAGAATAGCTGATGAATTAAGAACTGTGAATTAAGAACTTGTTTGCATGCAACTTAGCTCTGATTTTCAAACTTGGCTGCTTGCTGTGCAGTATCCTAAAGAGAGTTGCAGGACAGGAGTAAAGGAAAACAGACATTTTCCCTACTCTGGTACTCCATGCAGGATGTTTCATGTGGAAGCCTTTTTAAACTGTCATTTTGTTCACAGAAGTTTAAATGCACCTAAAATTGACCCCACAGTACCTGAAAAGCTTGATATATTATTTTACACTGCTCAACCAGGGGAGAGGTACATAAAAAAGGAATAACTTTTCTCTCTGGTCCCAACAGAAAGTAAATAAAAAGAAGATTACCCCGGTGGGGGAAATTATTTTTGATAACTTCTTTCCACATGTACCAGATGTGGCAAAAATGCTGGCAAAGGCAAATGGTTCCTTCAGCAATTCTTATCTCAACAGTTTCGTACATCTTTTGTCCTGCTCTCTGCTTTGCATATATGTCCAGCTGTAACACCAGATTTGAGGGGCTGGTTTTAGATTTCTCTTGTATACACTGAAAGCTGTAATGTAGGCAGAATTCTTCAGTATCATGCTCTTGCTACACAGTCCCCAATCTGCCTTTCTATATTCTTCCTCTCCTCTAATGACCTTGTGAAACTGCAGCTAGAACTTTGAGAACCATTTTAAGAGCTGTATGTGAAATTTTGATTTACTTTATGACAGTTGCCTTTTATGCTACTAAATTTGGAGTCTTTGCTTTTTTTGCCTATAAACTGCCTCCAATACCTGTAATATCATAGCCATGCACAGTTACATACTTTTTACTCCACACTAAAAATGAAAAGTATTTATGGATGCAAGTCTCTCCCATTTTTTACTGGTACAAGCTCTACTTTATTGAAAATTGTCTCCTGACTCTATATCCCACAGCAGTTGCATCAAGTTACAGACTGTGGGGCCTGCTTCAAGGCTAAAGATTCTACTAACAGAAAACAGAGCAGATGCACAGCTGCAGGGTTCTAGCTAGTCCCTTTGTTTCCTTCAGGGATGCATGCATACAGAAATAGTCTGACTTTTAAGACTTAAAATTATAAGAGAATAAATAAATAAATATGGTACTGACTCAAAGTAGTGTGGGTTGGTTTTTCTTTTTTACCCTAGAAGCTAAGAACTGAAAAATTCAGCCTGGTTTGTTTTAATGGACAACATTCCAGGCATGCCACATCAAAGCAATTCCAACGCTGGTGATCCAAGCTAGATATTGCTACCCCACAGGCCTCAATAAAGCAAGAAGTGCTTGTAAAAGGGAGCATGTATAGAGGTAGGGGCTTAAGAATCTGCTGCTGGAGAAGCCCAATAACTTTACAGCTGAGAATCAAGGACTTGAGCTCTACTTAAGTACATCAACTTCAGGTAGGTGTGTCTGCTTCTCGAATCAGAAACACCTTATGTCTAGTACTTACAAGAACAGAGGACAAAACAAAAGACACAGGAAGTAGCTTTGGTGCATATGAGACTATGGATTTCTGAACAAGGAATTTCAGGCAGTGGTTAATTCAGGGTTTTTATAGATAAGTTTCTTTTCTGTCTTTTGAACACTTTTGGTCATCTGAAGTTTGAAGATCACTATCTGTGCAAATACAGTATCTCTGACCTTCAGTTTGTTTGGTACTTTGAAGCAAACAGAAGTCTGCGGGACAGTAAGAGCCCGTGAACATAAAGGGGCAGCAGAGGAGGCAGCTGAGCCTTTTTCCATCTCTGTGTATGTAAGAAATGCCACTAGGAAGATATAAATTTTACTTAACATTAAAGATAGAGGCATTTTGCACCGAATACATAAATACAAACAAAAATGAAACCAAAGAAATAATTATCAGTGCTCTAAGTAAATTCACATAAGACACAGCCTGACTATTGGTGTTGGTGATAGAATTTCCCGTGCCTTTAATCATACAGTCCCTCGCAAAGCAAAGTCAAACACATGACAGCTGAGTCACCAGCTTTCTAAACTTGTTGGAGGTTTAATAATTATCCACTTTCACTATCTTATTTAAAAGCAAAACACATTGAGATAGTAGAACTATTTTCACAGCATGATATGTAGTTTTGGTATTGAAAAATGAATTCTAATGGGAGCATTGAAAATTACCAAGGAGATTAAGAAAAACCTTTTAAATATATGAAACATTTTGCATGCTTATGTTTTCCACATTCTGCTTTTAATAAACTCCGTAACATATTAAGTGTTTTAATATCTGTCTAATGAAACAGAGCTGGATTCTGATCTCAAGCTGAGTTTATGGTAATGTAATTCAATTGACTGGAGTTACTTCTGTGTTGCACTGATGTCAAGATAGGAAATAAGGCCACCATATGTAACAATACTACAGTTAGGAGAAGTGAAAGATCAGGTCTGGAAATTGTTATGTAAAGTGGCAAAGTGATAAAGTTTTCCTCCATATTAAAGAACACTGGAAGGAGGAAACAGCCCTGTATCTGTGTGGCAGTATCTTTTCCTTCCTGCTGTTTTACAACAGTATTATAATTGAGAAGTTTTAGTTTAGTTCTGGAACTTGTCCCTATTTCACTGTAATGTTTTAGGGGTTATCATGAATAAAAGTAGCTCAGATGGTTTTACAGGTTTGGTTTTTTTTTGCTTGTGTATGAATGAGATTTCATTGTTTTTCTTTGTTATGTGCTTCCCCTTTTTGGATATTGTCCCCTCTTATCTCATCCCTCTCCTAGCATAGTTGTCATCTCAGAAAATGTATGAAATTTTTTTGACAGTGAACTCTCAACTGGGCAGAGAAAACATTTCAATATTTCCTTTAGCAAAAGATTTCCTTATCTCCATCAGTTCCCTTCTGCCTGTTCTGAGTCACTGAACTCAAGAAATGAGAAGATCTTACTTTTCTCACATGAAGCTTTCTCAGACTCACAAGTTGGGGTGTTTATCACTAGCAGCTCTTACGTAGTAAACACTTCCAGATTTGTTTCCTAGTTCCTTCACTCTCTCCCAGACATAGAACAGAACAGAGTATTTCAGTTGGAAGGGACCTACAACGATCATTGAGTCCAAGTGCCTGACCACTCAGCACTGACCAAAAGTTAATGCATGGCATTAAGGGCATTGTCCAAGTACCTGTTAGACACTGACAGCAAGGGGCATCAACCACCTCTCAAGGAAGCCTATTCCAGATTTTAACCACTCTCTTAGTATACAAATGCTTCCTCATGTCAAGTGCAGCTATGAGCCATTGCCACACATCCTGTCACTGGGTACCAGGGAGAAGAGCTCAGCACAACCCTCTCCACTTCCCCTCCTCAGGAAGCTATAGAGCAGTGAGGCTGCCTCTCAGCCTCCTTCTCTCACAACCAGATAAACCCAAGTCCTCAGCTGCTTCTCACAAGACATGTCTTCTAGCACCTCCTCCAGCTTTGGTGAACATTTTTGTGCACATTCAGCTGACACAACTGGTCCCTTACCATTTCAGTGTCCATAAATGGAAAGCTCCCTCACTGAGGGGACTGAGCATGTACTGTGCTGATAACAAGGTGAGAGGAGAGGTGTGTGGACTGAAGTCAAGCCCGGGGATGGAGGAAAGGTGTGTTCTTCCTCAGTGTTTGTAATGTTTGTTTCCTGTTTTTGTTTCCCAATACCTGAATTGGTAAATGAATCGTTACATTAATTGGCAAGAAATTAAGTTAAATTCCCCAAGTTGAGTGTGTTTTGCTCATGACAGTAACTGGTAAGTGATCTCCCTGTCTTTATTCCAACCCACAGTTCTTGCTGTCTTGTTCTTCCCTGCTGTGAGGGAGGAGAGAGAGCGAGCAGCGTGTGGGTGCTTAGCTGTCAGCCACCATGTTATACTTTGGAGTGCCTCCCTCATTTTATGATTCTTCCCCATTGTGATTACAGCACAGTTTCTCTCCCTTTAGAGAGAAACTCTAAATTCCTATTCTCTAAATGAGTTCATTCAGAACTCAAAAGTGGGGAAAATGTTTTGCCTATTGATGGACACTAGTTTTCTGACTGAGGTCTAAGGTGATGCTTATGCTCTCTGAAGGGCTGACAAGAAATACACTCCACCTAATGCACCTTTCAGTTGCACTCCCAATCAATTTATATCATGGCACCCAAAACCAGGTCAAGGCGGCACTAATACTGTGTTCCAGCTGTGGACACTTATGATTTTCAAAGCTTCCTGACATACTGTGACTCATTCACAAAAATTCAACAAAGTATATAACAACTACAAACTTTACCTTTTGTTTAATTGTTATATTGGTAATTCTATCCAGATTTTTATTTTCATTATTTTCTTCTTGCAATGGCATCTTCCAGATAAATGAATCTGCTCTAATCCCAGAGAATGGCAGAAGATAGAGAAATGCTGAAGGCTATTCAGTGGGAATCAATAGCTAGTTATTTTTTGAAGGTTTGTAGAATAGACAATCACAAGCCCTAACTTTCTCAGACACAGCTGGACAGAGGTAGGGTTTAAGGGCATCAAATAGACTTGGAAACACAAGTTCCATTAACATTCATGGAGTTTTAACAGTCTACAACATACATTATTCAATGGTCTGAGGGGCAGAGACTGCTGCTGGTCACATCACTGATGTGCCTGTGTGGTAATAACAATATACTGCAAGTCAGGAAACTTCAGCATAGGTGTGGCAGGTCACTAACTGCTATATTGCTTTCAGACCTAAGCTGGTTTCTCTGTAAAGCACATTACTACATGGACATAACTGGGTTAGTCGTCTGTGTCAAGATGAATTATATAAGGTGTAACCTTCCAAAAACAGGATTTAAAGAATTGTGAGAATGTTACATTATTTTATTCCTGCTTTTTACAAGACAAAAATTTGCCTTAAATGATCGAGACAAGTGCCTTCTAACTTGAATTCATTGGTAGGCAGACACTTCCGAGATGATTAAAGGTTGCAGGTCTAGCTTCTTTTATACAGCTTGAAAATAGTACTTAGACCTGAAGTCTAATGAAGCCTCTCTCCTTCTCTCTCTCCCTTTCTCCACTCCCTGTCTACATCTCCACCCTCTGCAGAGAGTTGCAGAGTTCTAATAAGTGAAGAGGTAATCCCCAGAGAATATAGCCCATTTCCTTTCTATTTTTCTGACTTCCTTACTCTTTCTTTCAGCTTTTAGCTAGACACTACCACCCAGACACCAAAGACTAGAGAGTGACAAATACTCTCTAGTCTCTAGACCTACAGTGATAGGAACCATTTCGTTGCCAGATTATTACCCTAGAGGTAACTCTATTTGCATGGTATCTGTGTTGCTTCTTTCTGTCAAATTTTCTGTTGACATTAATCTAAAGAGGGACATGAATCCCTTATTTATTATATCATGGGTTCTTTCCCTCCCCTGCAGTCTCATTTCAGATTTTACAATTCTAGACGTGCTGCAATTATTCGGTTTCCCTTATCCTACATGCAGGGGATGGTTATGGATGCTGTGGCTAATTAACAATCTCAGCGCACAAATGTCTCCTTGAAAACAAGATCTGGCACTAGACTAAATGAACATTCTGATTGCTTATTAAATGCAGTAGTTTCTCTGCAAGCTGGGTCATACTAACAAGGCATTCTTATTTTTTTTACCACCTGCTTCCTCCCCCCCTCACCATTTTTGTAAGCAATTTTTTTCCCTTTTCCTCAAGAAGCACATAAAGATAGCTTTATTTTTCTCAGTGTGTTTTCCTGATACACCCCTCTCTACTTCTGTACCTTCACCGTTCTGCAGTGCTCAGGGAAAGCCAGGACTATGGAAGCACACACTTTCCAAGGCCTTAATGACAGCGCCTTGGCTCACAGCAGAGCATGTTCATTTAGCACTTCAGGTGACAGGCTTTCCCAGGACAAACAGGTATAGATTCAGTCTTATAGTGTCGTATAAGGTAGATCTAAGCTCGCTTACTCTTAATTTGCTACTCTTTACACATTTAATGAAGTCTTGACTCAGGGGTCCACCTTTAAGATGGATTTTACTGCTTCTGCTTTAGGCAAAGTTACTTTAAAAGACTTCTTTAGATACTATACACTAAAACAGCATTGTCTGAGGTATTGAGCACTTGATGGAAACCGTCATACAGCCATGAGGGGTAAATTCCTTATACCCACGTAAAGATTTGGTAGCATTTCTTGTAAGAGTTGCTTGTTTGGGAACCCCTGAAAAGTCTGGAGAAGAAATGTGTTAACTATATCTCAGACTGTGCCTGGCTTAGGAAATCATAGAAATCACAGAGTGATTTGGGTTGAAAGGGATCTTAAAGATCATCTGAAGTCCAACCCCTGCCACAGGCAGGGACACCTTCCACTAGAGCAGGTTGCTCCAAGCCCCTGTGTCCAACCTGGCCTTGAACACTGCCAGGGATGGGGCAGCCACAGCTTCTCTGGGCACCCTGTGCCAGCGCCTCAGCACCCTCACAGGGAAGAATTTCTTCCTAATGTCTAACCTAAATTTCCCCTCTCAGCTTAAAACCATTCCCCCTTTTCCTACCACTACAAGCCCTTGTAAAAAGTCCCTTGGAGTGTCAGTGCTCCTCATTACAGACTGATTTTAATTTTACACCCATAGATGCTTTAACAACATGTAGTGCTAACTCATATTTTTGATTGCAGCTAGATAAAACGCGTACTATGAGAGTGATCTTATATAAATATTAACTCACTACGCATAAATATGGAAATTTTGAAAATAAAAGTATTATATGTTAGTTCTATGTTATGCTCATAACACAAAGAAATCTGCCTCTTTTAAAGTTTTTTTTTTGTTTTGGCCTTCATGCAACAAAGCACTTACTGAAGTCAAGATGTGACTGTCTTTGAAAGACGATTTACAGTGTTAAGTGAAAAATGAACTTTATAAAGCCTAGATATAAGGAAAACTTTAGTAGAAGTATTTTAAATTAGCATGTTTATGACTTACATTTGAGTATTTTTGCAGGAAATTCATATGCCAATAGTGGTCTTGAGAAGATCCTAATTTAATAAGTATTTCTTGAAAAACACGAATTCTATTATCACAAATTATAGGTATATATGATTATTAAATAGTAATAATTTATACATAACAGTGATGTTGATATTAAAAAACATACTCCAACTTGTCCTTTCCTGTTCCTAGAGATTATGTTGCTTTTATCTACTGTGATTAAGTGCCACTGTTTTCTCTGAACTATACTGTCTATCACATATTTTATGAAGACTAAATCCAATCAAGACTGATGAAATTAGAAATTTCTGTCTATTCAACTTCTCTCAATTAGTTGTAAAAAAACTGGCTTAATATCAAATTTTCAATAATTAAAATCTGATTAGGAGATAAAGTCATTCTTGTGCTTCCCATTTTTATACCTGTCGTGGTTTAACCCCAGCCGGCAGCTCAGCCCCTCACAGCCGCTCACTCACTCCCCTCACAGTGGGATGGGGGAGAGAATTAGAAAAGCAAAAGTGAGAAAACACATGGGTCAAGATAAAAACAGTTTAAAGATAAAGCAACAGCCGTGCACACCACCAAAGCAAAACAAGGAATTCGTTCACCCCTTCCCATGGTCAGGCAGGTGCTCAGCCATCTCTATGAGAGCAGGGCTCCATCATGTGTAGCAGTTACTTGGGAAGACAAAGCACCATCACCCCAAGCATCCCCCTCTTCCTCTTTCTTCCCCAGCTCTATATGCTGAGCATGAAGTCCTACAGTATGGGACATCCCTTTGGTCAGTTGGGATCAGCTGTCCTGGCTGTGTCTCCTCCCAACTCCTTGTGCACCCCAGTCCACTCACTGGTGGGGTGTGTGAGAAGCAGAAAAGGCCTTGACTGTGTGTAAGCACTGCTCAGCAATAGCAAAAACATCCCTGGGTTATCAGCACTGTTTCCAGCACCAATCCAAAACACAGCCCATACCAGCTGCTAGGAAGAAAATTAACTCTGCCCCAGCCAAAACCAGTGCACCACATTTCTGATTTTCCAGAGTAATGGTGGGATGGGCTGAGGTAAATGCCCAGATCAATCCCTTTCAGGATATAACCAAGTGAACACAGGAAATCTCACAAGAGCAGGGAAGTCATTAAAATACATTAACATAATACTGAAAGATGGCAGATTTCCAGCTTTTTTCACAGATTTTTTCACATTTTTCTTTTTTTCACTTCTAAGAGGGTAATTAAAAGCATGAGCAAAAATGGAAAGGAAAGGTCTCACATATGTGTATCCCTTGTTTAATGGCAGGATCTGAACAAAATATGGTCTGAGTCTGATCACGGCTAAACTTATTTTGAGTCTCTTTGGTTAGCATTTTTGCCCATCTGGAGGGACATATGCTACAGAAATATGCGTCTAGCCATTCAACCTTCACTTTGACCGGTGTTTAAAATAAACCTGCTAACAAGTATTTGAATTCTTAAAGCACAAAATCCAGCAGTTTAGTTGTCACAAATATAATTTGTAGGCATTACTTAGAAAAAAATATCTCATTCATTTACATTTTACTGTCTACACCTACTCCGTCGTAAGTCAGATTATTTGGTGGGTATTTAACACTCTCTGCAGGGAAAAGGGAATACTAATTATGGCGTAGCAGACCACAGAAGAAAAGGTTATATTGTGCAAACAACACCAAACATGTTTTCCCTCAAACAATATAGAGTGGATACCGTCTTCTGATCTCCCTTAACTTCTAATTAAAACTAATCCCATTCTGGAAGCAAACACATACTTACATCTATGCATACAGTAATATACATATGCATGCATATATATGTATTTTTTTTCTGTAAGAGAAAAGCTTCTGAATAACAAGAATAAATAAATAAAGAGGATTTTTTATGTCTAAAATTCCAGTTAGAGTGATAATCACAGAATCACAGACTGGTTTGGGTTGGAAGGGACCTTAAAAATCATCCAGTTCCAACCCCCTGCCACGGGCAGGGACACCTTCCACTAGAGCAGGTTGCTCCAAGCCCCTGTGTCCAACCTGGCCTTGAACACTGCCAGGGATGGGGCAGCCACAGCTTCTCTGGGCATCCTGTGCCAGCACCTCAGCACCCTCACAGGGAAGAACTTCTGCCTAATGTCTAATCTCAATCTCCCCTCTGTCAGGTTAAAGCCATTCCCCCTTGTCCTGTTACTACATGCCCTTGTAAACAAGTCCCTCTTCAGCTATTATTTCCAAGTAGATGACCGCACACTATTGGCAGTCTGATTAGACAACAGACCAACAGTTTCTGCCAGGCTCAAATGCTATCACATTTCTATTTCCAGGAAGAAATTAATAAGTTATGGTCACATCCTTTAAATTTTAGTCTTAATCTAAACATATTCAGTCCACAGAGGTTCATGATAAATCATGGTTTTAGCCCTTTCATTTTCAGTATCAATTATAACAATAATCCAACTTCCTAAATCCTGTATGAATTGGACATATAAAACAAAAGAGCATCTTCCATAACACTGTTGCTGTAAGGGCAAATATTCAGCTATTCATATATTGAGACTCCCAAATCTCAGTATTTTCCAGGACAGTGTATTCCATACTACGTATCAGATCTATAAACTTAGAGAATGATGGAACATGCATGTGTGTGTGTTTTACTGCCAACCTAACTAGTCCACTTGCAGCACTGTTAGATCTTGAATAGCAAACATTGATTCCCAAAAGGTAACTCAATCAGTCCGACTGCTCATGTCTACCATCACCGGGTGAAGCTTAAATTTCATTCCTCTTCTAGAATACTTTTGAGAGGGATTTGATTAGTCATTGATAAAAGCTTTTGTCCATGGAGAAACCGTGACATTCCTGCAGTTCCAAATAGCAGGCACAATCTGAAATTGATATGAGCTAAACGTGAGTGAGAGGTGGTTTACACCAGTGACTGACTGAAGATCTCAAGAAAGGGATAGTTTTCCTATTTAGTCAACTGGAAGAAACAGCTTTCATCAAAGATTGGTTTAGCTTATTTAAGACATGAATTGCATCATGGAGTTTCTTATTTCCCTGTATTCCTCAAATTCCCCTTTGAAATTATTCTTATCTGATGTTAACAACTATAGCTATACAGGTAATGTAATGGTTTTCAGCTATTCAAGATATGTTACAAATTCCTTTATTTCAAGCAATATGTGGAAGCACCAATTTTTTTTTTTTTTTTTCCTTTGATAGTATTTAGGAATAGTTTGCCACTATCACGTGTGAAATACTTGATAGCAGCATTCAAATACCTGAAGGGGGCCTACAAGAAATCTGAAGGAGGACTTTTGACAAGGGCATGTAGTAACAGAACAAGGGGGAATAGCTGTAACCTGACAGAGGGGAGATTGAGATTAGACATTAGGAAGAAGTTCTTACCTGTGAGGGTGCTGAGGCGCTGGCACAGGGTGCCCAGAGAAGCTGTGGCTGCCCCATCCCTGGCAGTGTTCAAGGTCAGGTTGGACACAGGGGCTTGGAGCAACCTGCTCTAGTGGAAGGTGTCCCTGCCGATGGCAGGGGGTTGGAACTGGATGAGCTTTAAGGTCCCTTCAACCCAAACCATTCTGTGATTCCATGATTCTAAATGGAGGTTTTTCATTATTTGGTATTTTCTTACGAAAAAGTAGTAAGAAATTATTGATTGCTGTAGTCTGAATTGTTCTCACATTAGTAAGAGGAAGATTCCAGATCATGGTGTTCAAAGGAATATTTTTAAGTTGTTGCTGAACTGGAAACATTATTTTCATTAAAAATCTCATTTGGCTCTTACAGTTGTATCCTATACTATTTTTTGAAAGGTTACCAGAGAAAAGTGTTAGCATTGTGTTAGCATTAGTGATATGAGTTGACATATTTGAACACAACAGACAATATTCTGAGTACTCAGGCTGCTCTTTGAGCTTGAAACAGGAAATCTCATTTTTTTCACTAGCTGGGAGCACTCGTGTTCCAAAAGATCTACACCTCTTCCAGTTTTGTGAGTTTTAATTTCCAGATGAGCTAAACATTTCAAATGTTAGGCCTTTTTTGCAAGGGTTTTTGTAGGTCTCCTTCGAGACTCTAAACTAACAAGTTAAAGAAGGGGGATTGCTTTGAAAAACATAATGTATCCTAGTGACTAGTCTCATCACAGTTCCCTGAATGAGTGTGCTCACATACACAGCCTTTGGTTTAGTTTCATCCACCCAAGCTGCAAAAGCCTGTGGATCATGGGACAAAAAGAACCACTTTGTGGCGTGTGCATGTGGAGGAAGTGGGATTACGATACTGCTATGAGCAGGGTTTAGTGATGGTAGCAGTGGGTTTGAATTTGCAGGTTGCATTTTTCACACCGCATGGTCAGTTGGTGTTTGTGTGTCTCCTTAAATTTCAATGCAACAACATGTTCATTTTTCAGAGGTTTTCTTTTTTTTTCAATATGATCATCTTCTAGCATACTTTGTGATTATTTGTGGAAGATTTTACTTCTATTCTTAAGTACTCACCACTGTGTTATTATTACTAATATAATTACTGCAATCTTTGTAACAGAAGGATTCCAGTAACATTCTCCTCTCTCATCAACATGTATTGTGGACCACAATCCTTCTAAATCTAAGAATCTTTGTCTCATAATAAACTCTGACTTTTAATTTGTTTCATTCAGGTACATGCTAGCAGGCCTGAATATGAATGAAAAGATGAAATCTCTTAGAGAAAAGACCCTTTTAGGAAAAAAAGCCCAACAGGCCTTACCAAAGTTCTGCACTTCAATAAATGATTTAGAGTTCATTTCCTAAATAAAGTCCTTTCAAAACTTTCATTCCAGTTTTGACAAAAGTTCTTTTACTGTTGATCCAGCATTATAAATTAAAAATTCTTGCCTCCAGTAAGAGTCATCCCAATCTAGACATCCATATAGCATCATACTGGTAGTCAGAATTCAAACTACTAGTGGCTGCATAAGAGCTAGTATCAAATCTTTAACATCCAGTACTCTCTGATAGCAATACAAACCCAAATGAATGTTTATTACAGTGATGGAAACTCTGGATTTTCCATATATTGCTACCTACCATGTTTATTCAAAGGCTCTTATCCTCATGATTTTTTAAAAGGTTCCATTCTATTGGTTTATTTCATCCCACATAACCCATAAACACACATTTGTAACAGAACTCTTGTTTACCATACTGAAAACTCCATAAATAGCAGTGATATCTGTGCAAGGGTAAGAAGTACAAGGTGAGTGCATTTCAACTCTGAACATGCACATACTATTCTGCCTCCTTTCTTGTGCTGCCATCCCTTCCCTACTGCACTGCTAATGATGATGATAATGACAATGACTTACTGTCAGTCATTTGTATGGTCTTCATCTGTAACACAATTCATTTTAAAAATTACTTTAGCACATTGAGGAACACTAGCTTTTATGGTTTGAGCTTGGAAATAGTTGTTTGTGCTTGGCTTGATTAACTTGAAATCCTATTGCAGTCACTGACACTGCTCATGTGACTACAAATACCCGAGTGCTGCACTGCCTTAAGGAAAAGTATAGGTCTGTAAGAGTGATTCTGTCTTTACACCAGTCTTCTGTCATTGGGAAATCATTTTGCTCGAGTTTTTCATCATTCTAATGGGGTTAAATGAGAAGAATCTAACTCCTTGCCCATATCTTCGGAGACATAGTTCCAACTTCAAAACCAATTTACTGTACCTTGAATATGGTTCTATACATTTTTTTCTCTCTAAGCCTGAGACTTATCTTCATTTTCACTTACTTGTGAACTTAAAGTGTTTCATATTGCTTATCTTGCCTTTTTCACTCCTACTTATCCTATAACATCATGAAATGCATACATAAGTTTCAACTTGTTAAAAGCAAGCACCCCTAAATTAGCAACCCTAACTTTCTCCCTTTTTACTGGCTGAGAAGTATTCTGTCTTTTATGGTAATACATCTAAAGAGTTTGGCATCTCAAAGTAATATCTGCAATTGTTCCTACTTCTAGCTCCAACTCGAGCTGTAACTCTCCCATCTTTTTTCTACTTTCACAAAACATTTTCCTTTGCCAAAATAAGATTTATAATATTGCTGGTTTTTCACTCTTACTAATTGGTTAACACCATACTTTACAGTTCTAATAAAAACACAGCTGCTTCTATTTTACACGTTTGGACACTTTTTATAGGGGAAAGAAACTTAAATAAAGATGAATTGAAAGAAAGTGGAAATTAAGTTTAATTACCACCACCAGAACAAACCACTTAAAGAATTACAGCACTTCAGTATAGATTTTGTGTGCACTGCAGACAATGAGAATTCTTCCACTGACTTTAACAGCATTTGGATTTGGTCCCTGAAACTCAATTACTTGTGCTGCAGAAGGAGAATCAAGGCAAGGGCAAGCTTACTGCCCTGATCAATGGTGCCTGTGGGCATTACAATGCAGAGTATTTGTATGTTACTTATGTGCTCTCAGTCAGGGACACATATAAACCCACTTCCCTTACCTGGGGACCATAAGCACCTTTAGTCAATGTTCAGAGACAGGCGAAGATGTGATAAAATACCTGGAAAAATATGCCTCCAGAAGCATTTCTAGCGTAGCCCATCCAAATACTGCCCTGAGGGTTGTAGAAGGGTTAATAACAGCTTAGTTCAAATAAATAAACTTTAAACCAGCTAGTTTGGCAACTGGATAGCGATACAACTTGGGCAAATTGACAAGAAGCAGAAACTGCAAAGCATACTGAGAAAACTGGCTGAATACCTGAGGGGCTCTTCTACCCTCATGTTTTGTGTTCTGTTAGTGCCTATCTAACATGAACATACTTGCTGTTTTGCTGAACTGGGGAATGGGTCTCACAGACCACATTGGAACTGGAAAAACCATTACAAAGCTTAGATTTTGGAGTTATTTTGCCCTGTTCACACTCTTTCCCCTCCAAAACTTCCCTATGATAAATAAGTATCATAGGTTAAAAGCATTTGTCCTCAGTTTTTAAAATTTAGGGAAAGTTGCTACAAGCAGATAGCAAGCAGCTTCTCCTCTTTTCACTTCCTCCCTAGGGCAGAGGGAGCATGTTGAAATACATTTGAGTATTTCTACTTGAAATTATGTAGGAAAACGTTCTTTTTTGGGGGAAGACATATTTGCCTGTAGTAGAAATCATAACAGCAGCTTCAGGAAGGGATGAAGAAGAGAGGTAACGCCTTTCAGCTGTTGAAACATTGCCAAGACCAGTCTTTCTAAATCCTTAACTTTGTAGCTATGAGATGGCAGCCATGATGTTCTGTGGAAGAACATTAAAATGCACTTTTGATTAATTGGTGCACAAATTATTTCCCATTTGATCTGTAGGCATTAGATTTAATTCCAATGCACTTTCAGTGACTCTGGGACTGTTGAATGAATTTGGAATTAATATAGCCTTTATGTTATAATTTCCTCAGCCACCTTATCTAAATAGAATATTCTAAGGTTTGGAACAGCTGAAATACCGCTAGAAATTCTTAACTCAAACTTAAATACTTCTGAAATCAATTTAGAGAGAAAGTAAGCTTCCTCTTTGATTGAACAAATCTCTTTTCCTGCTTCTGATCTCTGGACAGTAAGTTAATGTTGCCTCATCAATTTTTTGTAACATACAGTATGCTGTTCAGTAATATGCTCCTGAGAGTGCAGCTGAAACGGAATTGATATTCTTTTCTGCATTTTGAGAATAGATTCCCAAGAATGTTTTGATTTAAAAGTAAATGGAAGTTTGTACAGCAAGGTAAAGATGATTTACATACTGCTTTCTGCTGTAAATAGCTCATTTAGAAGTATACAAAATGGCCTGGTTTAGAAGCAGGATGTTCTTGTCTTGCAATATTGCATATATACAATCCTACATTCAGGGCAGGGAAAACCTCTCTAGGTGTTCCTATCACTTTCAGCACGATAAGAGCTGAACACTTCATCTTCTGTCAACGTGCCATATCCTAGTATCTCGACCAGATTTTACTCACTTCGTAGTGGGCCACTCTATTACCGCTTCAGGAATTAAAATGTTGGAGAAAATGAAGTCACTACCTATATTTTTGTGATTAATAACAATAATTTATATTTTGAAACCCTGGTTACTTTTTACACTCTATTTAAGCAAAATCCCTGCTGAAAACAAAGACTGAGGCATTCAATATCTTCCATTTTAAACACTCTTTCCTGAATTTTTTCTTCCCAAATTTTATATACTTTCTGACTTCAGAACCTTCTTTTACAAGGACAAGCTTAACATGTCTTTTTCTTAATTCTCAGTTTGCTTAGTTTATATTAAGGGGAAATTCTCACTGAACACTGTAGAAAATGTGTTTATTCATAATATATTACAGTTTGGGACAACTGTTAGAACCCGTATCTTATCCAGTGGTTTAGTTTCATTCATCCTTGTAATTTGCACAGCTTTAGAGAAGTCTTGTAATGACATTATACAAAAACACATTCACATGACATGTGGCCTTGTTGTTGTCTTAGTGGGTACATTTTTCATACACTTTATTATCTTACTTTCCTGATATCTGGCAGCCATTTGCATCTTAGAGGCTTTGCATAAATCTATAGCTACCATCCACGTTATCAGAACCTATTTTTCTACAGTGTGTTCTACAATGTTGAGGTTAATGAGTAGTTCAGTGCAAAATACAGATTACATATTTGATTACGTTTGATGATGCCAACACATTACCTCTAGGAATCCTTACGCATTGCCATAACTTCCAGAAATAATACCTGTAATATTTGCTCTTGTTCACTACAGTAATGTAGGATTCTCATTACATATGCAAAGGATATACTGTCATGAAAATTCACCAAAAACACCATCTGTGCTCAACTGCTACGCTTATGCTTGTTACCAAGAGCCCAGGTAAATGTTTATTATGATCCTCATGTGCTTAAGTTAGTTACCTCTTTCTATGCAAAGTACACGCATAGTGTTAACTGATATCTGTAAAACATTACCGTTAATAATCACAAGCATTTCAGAGAAATAAAGCCTCTGTCAGGTTTTTAGCCTTACTCCGCTAGACACAATTCCACATGAAGAAGTAATTCACAGCAAAAAAAGTTTAGACGTAGGTAATATACAAGCAAGTGCTTGTGGAGATTTTAACTGGTAGCAAAATACTAATAATATCAAGTAGAAAATAAGTAATTACTTATGAAGCAACCCCATATATATAGGACCTTACTAAGAGGCAAACTTCTGAGCTGAATTGTTTCTCCACAAATCAGAATTCAGTTAATGATGTGACTATAGATCACAAGAGTTATTTCCATGGTCAGCACTACATCTGTACCATGTAGGCTACCTCTGTAACTCTTCTACAAAGATCTGGGAACAGCCCAGTGTTTTTATATGATGCTTTATGTTTCTGTCATGCAGCTCCTGAGTAAAATAAGACTTAACTTCTTTTGGCCTCCAGCTTCTGAGGCAAAACATTTATTTTACTCTTAGCCATGGTATGCACCACGACATTGAGCACAATATTGTTATTCTTTCCTCAACTCACACATACACACAGAAATAGTTCATGGCATATCTTATTCATATTGACAGGATAGCATCAGCAAGGACTGAACTTGTGACCTCTGGCAAAATCACCCACTTCAGTTAAAAGCCTTAATTCTTTTATCTGAGATTTGAGTATACAATACCATACAAATGATATGGTTACTGTTAGTTCTGGAAAAATACCTCACCGGGAATGGTTGCTGTGTAGATATATTTCTATAGGAGTTTGGTGTAGGAGCCAACTCATGAAAAACACAAGGACCCTATCCTACTGTCACAGCAACCAGATTTATTATTTGCAAAGAGCTACAGCTAACTGAGGAATACCAAAGTCACCTTTAAATCAACAGCTTTGGAGAAGTATAAGACAAAATTTTGATGTAAAGATTATTCCAATTAATCACCATATAATAAATAAGCAATCAATCCTGAATACTGTGTGTTCTAGTTTTTCTCTAATGAACCATCTCTCATTGCTTGCACAGAGTGTTTGACTGGGACTAAAATATTGCAGTTTAAAGGAAAAAAAACCCCAAAATCTTTCTGATAATGACCTAGCTCCTCAGGGAAAGAAAAAGATCCATATTTTTCAGAACATAAATACAAACTTCTTTCACCAAAGAAGTACAGAGTTCTTGCCTAGTGCAAACTCCAGCTTTTCTCTGCCTGGGCCCTCTTTCATGCACTGTTTGTTCACAAGGCTTTAGAAGTTCATAACTCCAAGCTCAGAGACTCCTGACAATACTTCAGGCCTCTTGGGCTTGTTTGAAAAATCTTCAGAAGTCCTGGGGAAAGAGGATTTGCCCATGCCTGTATCAGGTATCCTAGCACAATGGTTAACAACTTCCTGCAAGTATAATACATGGTGCCATAACAGTCTCTCTATTCTTTGATTTGTGTACCTATTTAGGAAGGTGGCAAAGGGAAGAACAGGAAAATCCTAGGAAGGTAAGAACTGATTGTCACAATTCCAATCTGGGACCCGTGCCCTAATGCAAGCAATGCAACGAAGTGAATAGTTTCTGAGTAATGCAAGTCACTGGGAGAGCCTCTCTGCTTAGAGTCATGGAGCAGCAGCTAAACACTCCCAGGGACTGGATGATGTGTGTTTGGCACTGCAAAATCGTATGTGACCTGAAAGTTGGAGATTCCACATAAAACTAACTTTTATTTCTTTTTTTGCCTTTTTTTCCCCTTCTTAATTATAAAATTATTCCTGATGTGGTTTACAAAGGAGTCCCACAGACACTGCATTGGCCCAGTGAGGTGCCCTGAACAGTTATGGGACTGTAAGAATTAGTGGCAGGCACACGGAAGGCCAGAACTGGCTTTGTCACCTTACAGAACATGTCTGATCCTGCAGGCTTCACTCTGATTTTGCTTCAAGGTGTTTTCTGTGTTTGTTGATCCAACAGATTCTATATCCAAATTAACATAGAATAGTTTATATAGTTTTGGAGCAGAGGTCCAACATCTTGACAAGTATCATTGTTAATCACTGCTTTCCTTGAAGCAGAAATTTGAGCTGGAGTAAAGATTTCCTTTATGGACTCTCTTGTTACTGAAGTTGCTACTGCTGTTATAAAGAGCTTTAAAGATTTTCTAAAACTACAACTCTGCTAATTGATCTAACCAGGGAACAGGCCTCCCTTGCTGATGGGCACTTCTCTGTCACAGTTTTCACTACTGTTAGAATAGATGCCTTTACGCTACATTTTCTCACTGCGTTGATCTAGAAAGATTCATCGCCTGGTCTGCTTGTGAACAAATGTGTTCACACAGCGCCCACCTGCCTTTCCCTGGCACATCGGTAACTGAAAGAGAGCTTCATTCATGTTTGAGTTTCCATTAGGTTTAAATACATAAAGTTTCCATGGCACATAATTCTAGATCTGTTCATTGTGCAAACTCATTAGCAAAGACAGAAAATGCAGATCATTACTAGCTCTTGATAGACAGTGCTTTACAGCACAAAATAAACCAGGTGACACTTAAACACAGCTGTCTGGAATTTGATGGCACTCAGATACTGATAAACCACGCCACACCACAAACAAGGCTTTCAAGAGTCTTTTTGAATGTGCTTTTGGAATTGTTTTCAAGCATGCTATTTCTGAAGACTGCTCCTCAGGCTTCTTAGCTGTCACACTGGCTACAATCTTACAATTTCAGATGCTGTCAAGGTTGTGTTTTTAAAGATTTTAACATTATAGCTAACAGTCCGTCATTTCCTGCTGAATAATAAACATGTAATTTCTTTTATGTCTGTTAATGCAATGGCACTGAGGACCACAGATATGGACAGAATGAAAGAAAGATGTAACAGATGTGTGGGTATATTTATCTGCTGCCAAGTGTTCAGACACTGCAATGAACATCAGCCCTTGCGTAAGTACCACTCTCATCTTTTTAGTCACTTAAATGTTACCAAGTAGGTTATGTAGCAGTAGCAGACTTGTGCTTCAGTTTTTGTGTGTATCTCTATCATTACAAATGTTTTGACTTCATGCAAGTTGAACGCTGCATTGTTGAATGACCTTGGCAAAACTTATGTGGTCACATGCCCTCTGAATAAATTTATGGGAGTAGGCATTTAAAACAATTACATTGAGAGATATTAACAATTACATTGAGAGATATTAACAAATTTTTGACATCCACTAATAGAATATTATGGTCATCATTTTCTTTAATTTGCATGGTCTAAAATGTGCCAGGTTTGGAGAAATTTAATACCATAGGTAAACATCTTACAAAATGTTAAAACTGGGTTGGCACTTCTGTTCATTTTCCACTGAACATGAGACCAACTCCTTTTTGTATTGTTCACAGAAACATTAAAAATTATTAATGAGTGCTAGTCAATGTGAAAATGAAAGAACAACTACCAGGAATGAAAACAAGTGTCTCCTTTTATCTTAGCACAACCACATCATTCCATTAACTTACTCATGATCAGCCCCCAGTTCTTCTTTTAAGCTGGCTAAACATCACTTAAACACTGAAACTGACCAAGTTCTCATTCATGTAGAGAGCTAGACAACAACTGCAGTTAACTGTTACACTCAGCAACGTACATATTAAATCAAATTCTGCATATTTTAACACATGGAATATTTCTGTGATGGAGACTGCAAATTTAGCCCATTCATTAAGTATATAGTACACACCACATTTCTCAGCAAGGATTCATTAGATGTAAGTATACATTTACTACTGCCTTACATAGACTGAATTAATTCATACCGAATAGATTCCATTCAAATTCAATTTCGCGTTAAAGAACAAAAAATTTTGGAATACATTTACCGAATATAAACCTAAGTCCTAGTACAAAATGAAACTGTGATCTTTGATGTACTAATGAAGAATAAAAGAAATAATTAAAGTTTTATTTTAAAACAAAACCAAAACCCATGAGAAATATGGATGTTTGGATTTGTATTGATGCTTTATTTTAATATTATTTATAACAGCATCAATAACCAATTCTGAAAATGTCTTTTTAAATATTTGGGATACGATAAGTCATGAAAACCAGAGAAAAATGGGAAAATATCGACATTATCCCATACTATGCAGTTATGTATTTTGAAATAAACTTTGTTCCCAGCTGTCTAGGCCACAGTTTTGTATTAAATTTCTAGTCACAGTTCCTGACATGTTCTTTCCAAAGTTAAATTGCATCTAGAATGTAAAAGACACTGGGTTTTCTGTAACACTTCATCGTAATTATTTGAAAGAAACTACAGTTTTCTCCTAGGGTTTGGTTTTTTTTTTTCATATCTTCACTGTTACTAGCATTTTAACTGCAAACTGTTCTAACTTTCTGTAAAAAAACCCATTAACAATTAACAAGCAGCTGAAGCAAATTCATGGACCTAAAAGGAATACAGGTTTGAGTGATAAACTTCAGTATTAGTCTATTAACTATTAAAGATGAGTATTTAAATTTATAGTTCAAAAAGAAATGTATGCTGTTCCTCCAAATAAACTGCCTTATGGTACAGTTAAATTACCAATTCTGATTTTCCCTTGCCTGATAAATCAGTGGGGAGGAATAGAAAAAATGCCTGATGTGCCTGATGATGTACCTTAGAACAGCAAACACTACTTTTAGATACCTTTTATGCTTTTTACAATTCTTTTTAATAATAAAGCAGGTGCTATCAGAATGGCTTGGTCAGGCCTGCATTGCAAAATAAATTCAGAAAGTGATCACTAATAAACCTAAACACCAAGTTATTGCTCAGTTGGTTAAGAGGAATCAGCCTTTTTTTCAGCTCTTTGGTTTGCAAAACAGTCTTTGTTCTTGAAAGCACATCTATGTTACATGACACAAACAGAGTAACTTAAAACATACAGTGGCACAGGCTGCTTGTGTGATGTAGTCAGTAAAATACACAACAAAGAACATCTATATGAACAGTTGAAGTCCTGGATGTTATATGGGGGCAGTGGCAGAAGTAACAGAAGCATCCCAAAGGAAGAAGTCTTTGCATGCCTGAATAAAGCTTTTACTACTTCTTCCTCTATTCCTGTGTGATGGACTGGTTTCTGGGTTACACAACTGACTTTTGTTAGGGTCAGTCATGATTTCTAGATGTGATCTTTCCATTCTTTGCTTTGTAATGTCAATTCATGTCAGCCAGTCACCTGCTGAACTGGCCTAAGAGCAATCTGAAAGCAAATTTGTGTGCTTTGGGGGCAGAAAGGTTCCAGGCTCAGCGCAGAAATAAAAATGACTGTTGTATTTGCCAAAATACTAAATAAAACACTTCAAAGAGTTTACTTGGAATGACATTATACTTATGTATAATGCAAACATATATAGTTGCATATACATATACATTCTGCAACTAGAATTAATTTCAAAGGAGAACTATATTACATTATCAGTTATGGAGGGAAAGACATTTCCTCACCTTTGGAGTGCACATACTTTTAGTGAGAGGTAGGAAGAAGGAATGAAGAACATTTCATTATAAGCAAAAAGAATCTAGTGTGAGTTTGTAGCCAAATCCTAGAATAAAGCAGAATATAGAGGAGACAGCTAGGGAGGGCTATTACCTTTTGCCACAGAATACGAACATCAGGAAAATTATCCGTAAATCACAAAATGCTTCAGAACTAATGAAATGAAGGACCTTAGAATTGGCTGATATTTAAATTTCGATGTTCTGAAACTTCCCTCATTTTCATTTTGGTCTTAAGAAGAATATAATTGTCTTTCCTTACCGTTATCTTCACTTCTATACATATTTTTTAAAATTACATAATATCCTTACCAAAAGAAATCAGCACAACACAGCACAGGCTGCACTTACCATACACAGGGTAATCTGCATGCAATCTGAAGGTACTGGAAATGTCACTAGATCTTGTCTTCATAACATTTCCAGTGCTGTCTCTAGAACAAAGAGGACAATGTAAACTCAGCTGAAGAATTCAAGAGGAATCTCTGATGCTATTGGGATGAATAACAAAATTCCCACAAGACAGTCAGGATTTCATCATTACTTTAAATGAATATTCAAGAACTTCCAACTCACCAAAGATGTGATCATTAATTCCTTGAAAGCTGGTGAGTTTTTGAAATTATTTATGAATCTTTTTTTCCCTTTAAAGAGTTTTACTTATGACTATCACCCTCTTCAGTTTTGATCAGATCTATATGGATACTCTATGCATAATTCCACTCTAAAAAGGAGATTGCCAGCAGTATAAACATATCATTATGCAAAGTAATTAGATGCAGAAAAATAAATAGAATCAATGCTGAAAGCTTACAGAAGTGTAGATAAACAAGTACTCATAATGTTTTTTAATAGACGTTTAGAAAAATCAGCCATATCCTTCAGGTTAATGACTTAGTTCCATGTAGATTTGCTCTTCTGGGTTCAGAATATACAATTATAATGCTCCTAACTTCAAGTGAGAAAACCTTGATGACTGAGTTTGTAGAATCCAGCAGGCTTCAGCAGATCAGCAATCATCCTCTAAAATCATCTTTGTAAATACATAAAGGTATTTTGTTTAAACTCATAGGCAGTTCTAAAAATCTTTTTCCCCTGTAATTGTTAATTCTTGTTTGTTTGCTAAAAACCTAAGCAGTAGTGGAAATTATGTTTTCTTTTGTGAGCAAGAAAGATACTATTGCTTCTGTTTTGCCTTTGATCTGGCATTCAGAACTACAACTGGTGGCAATCACCCCTCAACAACAACTGGGACTCATTATTCTCTGTTTTCACTTATTACTACAGTTTGAAAAGGCTCCCCTGTCCTTTTGTGAGTAGTTTAAAGCAGTCAGCCAGGACAGTAACAGCCAGCACTCATATTGTATGTTTGATTGAATTTCACCTTGCCTAGAAGTCCAAAGATCTAAGCATAACTCTATTAATAAAACCTTTTTCAAGTGTATTTTACCCCTATAAATGTCCTGACTAGTCCTTTTTATTTTTCAGAAATGTATTCAGAGGTTTTGATGATCTGTAAATGGAAAAGAGCAAAGCCACCTTTGTTTTTAATGGAAGTAGCCACAGGTCATGAGGTGAAGCCTACCCAAAAGTAGTATCCAGTTAAGCAAGACCTTCACAATATCTGCCCAGCTCTAGCTTGTTAGATGATCCTGGTACACACTGGGAAAACAAGGTGGTAAAAGATAATTGTCACAGAATTATTTGTATGTTTAAAAGCCCTGGACTACATCTGCTCTGTTCTGATGGTTCAGGTATGTGCTGTAAAGGCACAAACACGCACAGTTGAACTGTTTCCAGTTTTTCATCCTTGTAACACATTTGAGATGGGAGATAAGACGGTCATAGCGACCCATGTAGCAACCACTAACTGCCAAAGAGATTGGCATGGGGTGGTGCAACCAGCAAGGTGGCTTCTGCTGACCATCTAAGTTAGAAAGCAATAAATAATGTCAAAAACAGTCTGCTGGGGGGACTCAAATAGTAGGGAGAGAGGAGATAGATACAACTGTGGCTGTCCTAGATTGTGCAGAAACCTAATCCTGAGGAGGCTCTGCTGTGTAGAAGTGAGGTTGACAAACAGTTCAACCAGTCTCAGTAAGTGTCTTGTTCTCTTGTGCTGGTCATAAGAGCACTGGAGGCGTTCCTGCATATAAGTGTATTCTGTAGAAAAGGGCAAGTGTGAAAGAAGTATAAAAATAATTATTAAATTACACATGTAATAGAAGTACATGTTTGAAGGGTTATACCTGTACAACTTAGTTCACATACCAAAGTATCTAACCAGTAGGGTTTTTTTTCAAAGCAAAGATGAGGGTATATATACTAATTGTATGCTGGTGTCCTCACTGGTGATTTGTATAGGCATATGCCAACCACCCTGTTATCAGGAAACGTGTTTCAATTGTAAGAGTCCTTGGGGCAGGATGTTTATTTCCTATTTTGCCCATTGGACTTCAGCTTCATTCAGTGGACAAAATGGATATACAGGGCAGCAGAATTAAGGTTCCACAGGGAACAATAAATCTGGTCTGTCCTATTTTTCAAGTGCAACTTGAATTATCTTCTTATTAACAGAGAGTACAGGGAGGAGAGACTGTCAGTTAATTCATTCTTATGTCATTAAATCTGCTCCCCTGAAAAATACCTGAAAATAGTGTGTAAGCAGCCTTACCTTACCATGTCTTCAGACTACACAGACCAGATTCATTAAGACAAACAACATTTCTATGACCTCTAATGGCTCTGCTTAGGTCAGCGTAGGATAGAGCTGTGCAGACAGGTTCTGTTCTTCCACCTGAAACGTAAAGAAAGGTTTAAGCTGCTACATATACACTCTTGAGACAAAGCAAACTCTAGTTACTGTAGCATGCTTAGTATACCTTCATCTGCTGAATATATGCTTTAGTGTTTCTGTAAAATAATTGTGCTACAATTTCAGATGTACACTGGGTCTGCTGATGTTATCATGGAATGTACTGCATTTGGTACAGCATCTGCCTTTCTTACTCATGCTGGTATTGAGCATCACCCCTGTAGACAACCAAATTTATTATAGGTTAAGCAACTATCAGATAAAAAGATACGCGGCGCTCCAACTGCTGCAGAACTTTTCCACTATTCCAGATTTAAAATGATATAACTTTAATGAAGAATTTTTATGTGGTGGCTGAGAAGGTCTAAAGACACTTGAGGCTTTATCCCCACTAATGGTACTGGGGACTGAATGCAAAGCAGACACTACACAGGCTCCCACTGACACACAAAATGGTGCACCACCCCTCTCCATGTGGCTGGTAAGGAAAATATCCTCCAAACTACTTCCTTAAAAATTTATTGAATTTTAACTTTTTGGAGAGAAAGCTCAGGTGCTTATAACCACTAGCGTGGCAAAACTGGCTTTTTGCATATGAGGCTTCTTAGCTAAAGCCTATGTAAAACCTGATGCATGTTTTGAACATTTAGGATGTTGAAAACGACTCTAATTTCCCAACAGTCAATAATTTTAAAGTCCATGTTTCCTGAAAATTTGAACCAATAATGCATTTTTAACCAATATATATGTTGATGTGTCTCTGTATATACTCCCAACCCAACTTTCGGAACCAATTCTAATCAAAGTAACACTGTACCAGGTGCTGCTGCTGAGGGCTCTCTTTGAGGCGAGACCGGTCCTCCCCGCTCCGGTCCCAGCCGGTTCCCGTCGGCCCCAGCGGGCGCCTCGTGCCCAGCGCCCTCGGCTGAGGAAGGGCGGGCGCTGCCCGGCGGGGAGTGCTGAGGGGACAAGGGTGAGGGACGGCCCGGCCGGACCCGACGGCAGAGCGGCAGGAGGGGCTGCCGCCGCCCTCCGCAGTGCTTCCCCGGAGGGTCCCCGCCGGAGGGAGCGGGTGGAGAGCTCCTGAGGGAGCTGCGGGTGAGGGCAAGAGCCATAGGGAGCACCACAGCCGCCATCTTCCCGCACCCCTCGGGGCGGAGGGGGTCAGGTGGAAGGAGTCGGGAATGAAGGAACGAAGGTGAGCCTGGGAGGAAGGGGGAAGGTGTTGTCTTAATTTTGCTGTTGTTTCTCACTGTCTAAATCTGATTTAATTGGCAATAAATTACATTAATTTTCTCAGCAACGAGAGGGAAAGAGATGAGTCTCTTTTTCCCCCTCGAGGAAGGTGGTGCATGAGCTCCCTGGCTCCATCTCGACCCATGAGCTTTGTCATTTTCTTTTCTCCACTGCCTCATTGAGGAGAGGGCAGCGAGAGGGTCGCTGTGTGGGGTGTGTGGCAGCTGGCCAAGGTCAACCCACCACAGACACTTTTAACAGAAGAAATATGAAATCAATATACTCGTTTTAAATTGCATTAAGTTGAAAGCGGACATTTTCAGGACCTCGGCAGCTCAGAAGGCAGGCAGGTCTTGATGCATTTGCACAATAGAGTTTTTACTGGTGTCTTGTAAGTATATTTCTAATCAAATTATTCTGTTAAGGAAACTGGATAAGCTTTGTCCAGCCTTTTATTTTCTACAGTGTATATTTAATAAGTGATGGTCACTGCTTTCCTCTCCCCTCTCCAGAAAGTTTTTGCTCACTTTTAGGCTCACGGGCAGCACCAGTTCCACCATTTGTCCTGTGGTGTGATTCCTCACCTTTCTTTAACAGACTCTGTTTGGAAATGCTCCATGAGATTAAATGGCATACTAGGATGCCACCCCCAAATTAAACGAAAGAGTTTCAGATCATGGCTGAAACATAAGGTATTCATCCCACAGTAGCCATTCAAAGATGTCATTCACCATGCATAATAAAATTTTATAGGGCAGCAAGAGACACGGTATTCTAAGTACCAATGCATGCACCATTATTCGTGAGTAACCTCTTCTCTCCTTCTAGGTCAAAAGTAATGTTGTACTGCTCTGGGACTGCTGGAACAAAAGGGAAAAAAGCAGAAAAGGCTGGTCTGCAGGCTCACTTAAGATCAGGTATTTGTGCTGAAAAATTAAAAATCAGAAAATTTGGGTGGGGGAAAAAGAAAATTAAAAGGTGATGTAACAAGGTCAAGCAGGCAGTTTTGGTCACATTTTTTTGTTTTGAGGCTGTTTTCCATACTGTCAGACCTTCTGTTGGACAGTAGTGACCTGCTGAAACTGGGACCTTCACACACTGCAAAAAGCCAAAAAAAAGTGAGAAAATAATAGCCACTCTGCACAGCTATTGCTTTATCTTCTCTCTCCTATAAAATTAAGGAAAAAATCTGATGCTTCAGTCATTACTGATGTATTCTTTGTAATTCTATACACATTATTTTACTTTGGACTCATGGTAAATGATGTTATGCATAAAATGAGAGCGTGTGGCTGTTACCTTGTGTGCTACTTCGTCTGCATCAGTAGGACAGAAAAAAAACGTTCTAAGAGATAGGAAAAGCATATATTTGAGGTGTTATTTGAAAAATAAGGCAACACGTTGATTTTGGTGAAAAATTGGGAAATTGAATTATATATATTATATATATTGAATTGATATTGAATTGAATATATATAATATAATTATTGAATTATTATATATATTATATATATTTTTAACGAGATGTGGCCTCCCCAGCTGTCTCTTCTTTTCTGGAAGTGGTTCTCTGCAAAAGTGAAATCATTTGAGTTCGTTTGAAAGTCAGATCTTTGGCTTAGTTGAGGGACAGTAAATGTGTTAAACCACTGGTGTTCTACCCAAAGAAACTGTCCATTTGTTAAAGAACTCATCTGAAAACAATATGAAGAAAACATACAATTGGCATATATCAAACTGCAGTATGAAATGTTATTTTATGATTAACATTTTCTCTTAAGGGAAATTGTTGGGAAGGAAGTTAATTTTTAAGATATTTAACTTTATAAATGGTGGAGAATTTTTGAAGATTGGAAGCTTTTTTCCTTAGACATCTTAGAAAATCTGCTCCCCAGAAAGAATTGTGACAGTGATTTTTAAAAACTTCTCCTCCCATTATATTTTTATTAAAGGTATTGTAAAAATTAACCAAATAATGATAGTTGGGAACATTATGCCATCTTTTTAAAAAATCACTGATTTTATAAGTAAAATTAACAATTGTGATACTGTCATGAAAAATCAGAACTGTGTCCTCAAAATTTAAAAATGACAATATTAGCTTGTGTTTTTTTAAGTTTACAGCCCTTATTCTATAAGTCAAAATTGAGCAGACTCCAGTGGATTGTCTGACTTTGATATGCTTTAGCAATTCAGGAAGATGTTGGAATGTCATACCTTGAAGTGAGGATTTCCATTATTCATATTCTTCTTTCTTTATACTTTTCTTGTTTGAAGACTACTTATTATTGTTTAAGGAAGGAAATATTATCTGGAAAGCTGAATAGTTCATCAGTGGTTGTTAAATAACAGAAGGAGAGTACTTTTAACTGGAGTCTAGTCCTAGAAATAGACTGATAAACACTGTCTGAGGAGCTTTTTCAAGGTGGGAGGGCACATCAGAGGCTTCAGCTTCAAGGAGATTTTCCGAGGTTGTTCAGCCTCAAATTATTGCATGTGTTGGGGTATGTGTAACAGGGGTTAAACTAAATAATCATAATAAACTGCCCAACTTTGTAATGTTAAGCTGGGCATTACGGCACTTTGTTTCTTCCTGCATACATTCTGTAGATGGAGTAATTTAGTTCAACTTGCAAAACCAAGAATGCAGGACAATATTGGAGTGTTCAGCTGTCCTAAACAACTCAGGTCCATAAAGTGTTAGGTTTCATTTCAAGCATTAAGTTTTAGGTCCTAGTTATAGGTTCAGTTTATTTTAGTTATTACATAATTAACCATTAGAGTTGAAAATATTTCGGGCTTTTAAATGAGTAGGGCTTGTAATTCAACCTTCGAAATAATAATTTTGGACAAGAATTGATGAAAATAATATGAAGTTAAACTCCTTTTGTCCTTCTGTGTTCAGGATCACTCTTCTGTAGAGGTAGAAGATTCATTACACTTATAACTCCTTTTGGCTGTGCTCATTGGATAATATTGTGAATCAGGCAAACAAGTAATCAGTGCAAGAGTAACCATGTTTTAATTGCAGGCCTCAAATGTGCACACTTATGCCATCATTTAGTTTAGAACGACGTTTTTGTAGGAAGTGGTGGAAAAGCCAGAAGCAGTGCATCCAGACTCCTATCAGACAAAGATAGAAAGAAAAGCAATTGGAAGAAAATGAGAATGCTAATTTATATATGAAAAAAAATTCTCTCACAAGCCCACATGGCTTTTAAGCAAAGGTACATTATTTTCTGGACATTTTAACTCTCAATGTTAATTTTAGAACTCAATGAGGACCACTTAAGACTTTCACAGTGTCATTTCTAGAATAAAAGAGAACCTGAAAGTCATCACTAAGCCACAAATGGCTATTAAAAGAGCATTGATGATTATGGAAAGTAAGAAGTGAATTCTGAAAGGAATTCTAAATACCCTTCAAAGTAGATTATTTAAATTAAACTGTTCCACGAAGTGAACTATTTATTCAAGGTAGCTTTAATTTGATGCAGTTTATTTTAATTTCCGAACAGAAAATTGATGAGAACACTTTCAAACCAAATCTCCCATATTTTTTCCTAACCTTCCTGTGTTTAAAACAATATGTATGTAGCAGCATCAGCCACGCTAATTGGGTAAATACTCTGTTGCCATGCTTTGATGCTCTAAAACATTAAATAATGCTAACTTTTCTCTTTTGTTTAATAAAACATTGCTTCATTGTCTGGTTTGCATTTGTAAGTAGCAAATGACAGAGAAAACCTTGTTTCTTTGCAAATAACAACATATACTTTATTCTGAGAGTGTTACTCTAGCACAGAAACAAACAAAATACACAGGAAATAAAACACGAAATATTTCTGCAATTAAGTTGCTGAAGCCTGGTGTTTCAGGTTTGGGTTTGTCTTAACGCTTCCTTCTGAAGGAAAGTTGTGTCTTATGCTAGAAATGGCAGTGCTGCATACTGAGGAGGTTGAACATCCCTTCAGCTTCAGGAACACTGAAATAATAAAATTGGTGGTAGAGCTGAAAAGGCTGGTATCAAAGACAGCCTCTGTATTCCTGCAAAACTGCTGGCAAGGCATTATGACTTGAGATGTAAAGAAGAGCTCTAGCATGTAATTTTGTCCATGACTATATGAATCCAGGTGGTGCTGATCTAAGCAGCTGTGTCAGAAAAAGGCTATTGGCTAAAATCCCTTTAACAGAAGAAACATCACAAGCCCTTTCATAGGTCAGTCTTTAGTCTTTTAGCCATCCAAGTTATCTATTATTAATATCGAAGATGAGGAAATCAAAAGATATTATTGCTGCTTTGAGAGTAACGAACATCAAGCATTAAGATGTCAAACACCATATACTGGGTAGTGCAAAACTGGAAATGTTGGTTCTTGGAAGTATTTGAGATTTTCTTAAAACTTGAAGATGTATTAATATCTATATTCAAGTGGTGAGTAATATTTGTGTATACATTGTATGTACTTCTGGCCAACTTCGTAGTGCTTACTAGCCATGGTACGTTGTGATTTGTATGTTCATTATCCATTAAGTTAAACCTTCTTTTGATGTATGTCATGCATGTACCACTACAGTACACTGAACTGCATGAAATTAGACTGCATCACAGTTTACATTAATATTTGTACAGAAGGAATACCCTTTACTAGAAAGTACCAGCAGGTATTATATTAAAATAATTAGCAAAAACTACAAAGAATGCATTTCCAAGAGGACTTCACTAAGATATCTTAACTCTGGAATAAAGAAATGGCTTCTAGATGAGGCATCTAGATGATATGGTTCAACCTTCTACCTAACAACACTTAATGCCAGTTGGTGCAGATGGCAATAGTGGCTTGTTCTATATTGTAGTGCAACAGTATCCAGGTAGGGACTGCTTTGTAACTATTAGCTGAATTTAATCAGTTGGGGTTTTTTGGTAACAAATCAATCAAACCATAGCATAGCAAAGACTCATAGTTCAGTACTGAGATTTTCTAGATTGGAGACTTTGTCCTTTACACATAAGATATGCTTTTAAATCTATTTAAAAAAAAAAGTAATAGCTTCATAACATAAATTATTGAGAGAATGTCATTATGGTACATCATGTTGATAAGATTCAATATTGTGAGAGATCTTTTGTAGACAGTATGAGCAAACTGTGAGTGCTCATCTGGTGATAAGTGTCTTGGAAGAAATTGTACTTGTGGAGGAAGTTTTATTAAGGAAGATAGGTAGATAAATGTGCACATTCATAGGCACTTTAATTTCTTTTTCTCCCATTTTATTTACTCAGCTGTAAACAGGTGAAAGGTGCAATATCCTTACTCTCACAAATACGATGCAGCTATGGTAGATGTGTGCATGCATCTATATGTATATTAATGTTGGCTTAAGAAAACAAGAGTGAAAAGGGTAAAAAAGGACATGAAATTTACCAGGGGAGAGTAGATTAAATTTACCATGTAATGTATCACTATCAGTAGGATGGCAAAAAAATTGCTATCCTACCATAAATCTTTCCCAAGATCCTAAATCACAGCAAATACGGACTGCAATATCACTCCACCATTGCAGACTTGCTATTGTGGTGTTCTGCTATTTTAAGTTACTTTCTCCTTTAATTTCTATGGTTTAAAAAAACCAGAGTTAGTGGGATGGAGAATCAGATGCAATATCTCTTACCATTTCTTTTATGTGTTTTGTGCCAAAACCCCCACAACAGAGGTGAAAGTATTATTCCCTGCTAAGCTTGGTGGATAACTTCTGACGTTTTGTAGAAAGAGTGAAGTTTTCTGAGCACCTTTTGTAACTAATAAATTCAGTAGGTGTATTCCATAGTGGTAGCAATGGGCAAATAGTTGTGTCAGTATTTATTTAGGTGCTAGCTGATCTCACTGCTTTACTTAGATCTGACTATTGCAAGAACTCTCATAAAAAATACACATCATTAAATCAAATTTTCAGCTTATTAAAGCTAAAACCTCACTAGTATCAGCAGAGGGAGGCAAACACTCCTCAGGCCAGAGGGGTGGAGTGTGGTTCTGTTTAAACAGAAGTGTGGTTTATCTCAGGTGGGAGATAAACCTGGTGCATCTCACACCTCACAGGAGTCACAGCCAAGTTTGGCTAGTGTGTACCCTTAGGGCAGCGGCCTCTATAGTGCTTACCCAGGGTTGCCGGTGGTCTCGTGGTGTGTGTTCTCACTTGTCCTCTCTGCATGCAGCCCTGTCTGAGCTTTAAATAATGGATGAGGAAAGTGCTGCTTATTCTTCAGCCTCCAGAAAGCCAAAATTTAATTTCTTTAACAATAAATCTATCATAAATGGTTATGGGAAGGAGAGGTGAATGTAGAAGGAGAGCTAAAAGCAGGGAGCCATAGCAACTGAACCTAAACATGATCTAGATCTGAATACAGATTGCTGTAAATCAGTGCCTATCTGACAGGCTACACAAGTAAAAAGAGGTCATGTTTATATATAAAAAATTTCTATTAATTTGTTTGATTTTTGCAGGCTGGGTTGGTATCTTTTAACTCTGATTTAATAGTATTGCATACCATCTAGTTTTGTACTTAACATACCCACCATCCTTTGCAGAAAGACTCAAGGAGGAATTGCTTTAGGCTATTTTGTTTTTTAAACATTTATAATAATAATAACAACAACAACCCGAAGCATTTTTCATGAAGCCTGTCTGATATCACAGACACAGAGACAGAACTGATGTATTAGGGACACAGAGAAACTGTTAAACTCGAGAGTTCTAGTAGCAGTTGAAACTGAATTACATTTACATTATTTTTTCTTCCGTTGCTGCCTTTATGAGCCTTGTAGCTACCAGACTTCCAAAGTGGTGTACTCCCAGACAGGTGAGAATCCGTGTCAGGACATGTGATAGCAGTATGTGCCCAGCACGTTGGAAGATGCATGAAGAAAGGACTGTGTAATGCTAACCTGATGTATTGGATATGTGCTGCGGACAGGAATCTGTGAACCTTGTCCTCCGCAACACCCCAGCTACAGCACTGTGATCCCACACTCATGCCACACTGGGAGCTGGTCAGGTATCGTAAGCTCACCCGTAACGGAAGAGTGTAACCAGTAGTGCTTAGCTTTGAAGAGGAGGAGGGTGTCACAGCATGCCACAGTTGTACAAAGTGTCTTTATCTGTAAAGTGGTAGTCAGCAATATGAGTCTAGTGCAGAATGTCATATCTGTGACAGGTTTGCGTTAAAAGATCTTTGCAGCCTTGTCAGAGTGCATCTGGCTTTGTATCAGGTTTATTTGGTTCAGTCCTGTCTGATTGTTCCCACCAGCTCAGATCAGAGCAAATGTTTCCAAGCCTGCCTCCCCAGATTACTGGGATAGTAAATACGAACTTGTCTGATATACAATTCAAAGTTTCCATTGTTTTATTTCCATTAATTATTGCTTCATACTTTTTTACATTCCTTCATACTGTCATTAGAATTGTGAGAATTCTCTCCCACAGCAAAGAACTTCATAGCCACTTTTTGGATTCCAACAGCAACTCCTATCCAAAGATCTCTAAAGATTTTTAAGGGAAAATGCAAATTCATAATCCAACTCAAATCAAATCCAGGGATAATTTAAATATTCAGAAAACAGAACCCAGGCAAGATAAACCTTTAAAATAAAATTTTATTCCTGTTTATTTGTGGGACAGTTGAGTAACTAGGTAAAATGTAATGTACTGAGTTAAAAACAGAGACTTACTGAAACCAATTCTGTTCTGTGAAGATACTGGTACTGTCAAAACTAAGCAGCTCCTCTGCCCCTCATCATTTCAGAAGTCGTCATTCAAAAAATGTCCTTAGCATGGTAAAGGTAAATGTACTTGAGCAGTCTCACATGCAGTCAGCTGTATATTAGAAGTCAGAGTGAATTCTATAAGTCACATTATCTTCCCAAAACAATAGTGGTACCTATTCTTTCCTCTTTCCTTTTTTTCCCCTTTTCTTTCTTCTTTTTCTTTTTTACCTTTTCTTTCATTTTTCCTTTTTTTCTTCAATTTTATTTTATTTTTTTTTGAATCACAGTGCATATTATGTAGTCAGTTAAAATCTGAGCACAGCTTTAAACAACAGATCAACAACTGTGAAGAAAGACCAAGAACCAAGTCACAGTGGACAGATGGCTGCAGAGACTGCCCTATGAGGTGGATTTCTCCATCATGGCACAATAAGAAAAACCTGGAGTACTTGCTATAGAAATCCTACTCACAATCCAAATGAGGTGAATTTGCATTTGCTGAGCCAAAACCAGGAGTAAGCAGTTATGTTTTGATTGTGTAGATTGATTAGGATGATCACCCAAATACGAAAATTGAGGAAATTTTGATTAGCACAAGAGTTTAATTTTTCTAACTGTTGCGTATCAAAGTATTTATAAGAGATGTTATCTGGGGGGTTTAGGAAATTGGCGAGCTTTGCATCTGTAGTTTTTAAACTTTGATGTAGGTGATAAGTGTTTTATGTATGCTGGTTGCAAATGTGAACAATAGTAGTTAGAAGCTTTGTTTGTATCCATAGCTCAGGAAAGGACAGCAGACATCCTGTGCAAACCTATGATTTATCAGTATTTCTTGCTAGATGCCCCAGCAGGTGGAAGGATTGATGGCTTGCTGTTTAATACAATACTAAGCAGTTTAAGAATTTAACTGTTTGTAGTTATTGACCATAATAATTTTTTCAAGCAACCTGTTTACTCATCTGTTCCATACACTTGTTTGAGTTTCTAGACACATGCTTTAGACTATAATAGTAAGCAGATGGGCAGTCTTGTCTTTGTGCTAGTCTGAACAAAGGCTGTGTGCCTAATTAATTTTTCATGAACTTTCTTTTTGTCCAGTTCTATTCAGGGCATCAGCATTTGATTGTTGCAGTTCACATCCAGAAACACAGATGAAAATTGTAAAGACTGTTATAGCAATTTGGGAGTCAGTGCCTGTCAGCTTAGGTGACTGCATTACTGCTAATCGCACAAGGAAGTGCTGTTTGCCTCAGCAAGTATTTGGATATCCATGACCTGTTTACAAGCTTAGACACAGAAGAACAGGTAATAAGATTCAGGGTTATTGCCTGTTTTCGCTGTAGGCTTTGGTTAATACCATACCACTGCTAGAGTTAGGAGTGAGGTGGGGTTTCTTTGTTGTTTTCTTTTTGTGTGGTATTTTTTTTTTATGTAGTGAAGATGGTGATCTTTTTTACAACTGTTACAAGGCAAAGGTATTAATGAGTATTTCCAGTCTGTTGCTGGCTATTAGCTAGAAGAGCCTAGAATAGCCCAAGAGGAGACCATCATGGTTCACAATATGACACAATCTTCTGCTGAGAGCTGAAATCCTATTCTGCGCTGACAGTGGAGATGGTGGCGGCCACAGTTTACAGTAGAGGATGTATTAAAAATCAGGTGTGATTTCTTCTTGTAACAGTTAGCATATCCACTGTTGCCAGTTCAATACAATTCTTTGCTTTTCATCTCCTTGCATCCATGGGATTCTTTGCCCAAAGTGTGTTAATAAGGTTTTTCATCCTTGCACTTCATGGTCAATGGTGTTGACCATCCTGAAGTCCTCACAAAATGAATGGAAACTGAAGGCACTCAGCAACACTTCAGTAGCTCACCTGGACAGACCCTTTTTTGGTGCTAATGGAGGCTGAATTTGCTCTACAGTTGGGCAACAGTTACTTAGTTCAGCCTTCTTTCTTTCACCTTTCACTTTTTATGACACCATCTGTCCCTGCACTGTGAGTGTATATCAAAAAACTAGTGTAGTGGTGCACACACTTGGCTTATGAGCTCTGTAGTCTTTAAGCACCCTGGTTCCTCCTTCTGTTCGTGTAGCAGGGTGCACATGTGACCAAAGTTTAAGATTTAACCTCCTTTCCCCTCATCTGGGGCATGCAGATGATTGAAAGTCTTGTAAGTGTGTGTGCTGGCACGTTCTTGTTTCCTGACTGTAGGTTCTAACCCTCTTTTTGGTCATGTGATGGAATATGAAGGATGATGGACATTAAAAAAATAGTAAAGAGAACATGTGGGATCCTCATGAAGAGAGAATGGCAAATGGTGCTTGCCAGAAAAGTTAGTATTTGAAGGGTCATGAAACATCTCTGAAAATGGGGATGGCAAGCTTGTGGTCTACGCCAGATGAATGAATTTGCTTGGTAGGCTAACCACAGTCTGTATTTTACAAATGCCTGAATTAATTCAGTCTCCATTTATGGCAAATGTTTGTTGCCCTTCAGAGGAATTTATAATTGCCACAGCTAGCTCATGCAGTTGACAAGTGGGTGTGCATACCTTGCATTTCAAACATAATAACAGTCTTTCAGGACAGCTATTTTGAGAGCAGGTGAATTTGCATACCAATAACAAGAAAGGAAATTGCATGCACTGTTGAGACACAGGAAAGCAGCAAGAAACAAAATAGATAAAGGGAGCAGAATAGTCTTGCTGTATGGTTTGTTTCTGGCTGTAATGATACAGAAGGTTTGGTAATGAGGCCTACACCTATGTCAGGCAGGGTGCTCTCAGTACCTGCATCCTCTTAGTGCTCGTGGTGACTTGAAATGGACTTTCGTGTGCTTTTGAAAGGGAGTCAGGCTCTGCTGTTTTCCTGCGCGCCAGTACCAGTTACAAAAGAAAGGCGATACCCCAAGTGTGTATTGTTTTCTCTACTATTATTTCCATGTAGCTTTAGACAAGGTGATAGTTTCTACAATCCTAAGAAGCAGCAAGGACTCAAACACTGTAGCTTTGTAAAATCTGAAGGCAGACTTTTGGTGTTAACCTTTACTCAAGTGGACAGTTTGAACTCATGCTGAAATAGCTACCTTGTTCTTACCCTTTTGTCTGTGTAATGTTGGGTTTCAAATGTATTGTGGAGAATTCCACTTCTTGGAAGAAAAGATACTATATGTGTTAGAAGTGATCAGGTAGTTCACAGTATAATTGACTTTTAGAGCAGTTTTCTCAGCGTCTCCTTCTATCACACTCTTCTGATGTTTGGCTCTTTTCCCACGGCCTTTCAGTGTTTGGGGGGCACTCATGAGTATCCACTCGATGCCAAGTTTTCTAAAATGTACTTCACTAATTACATTCATTCTTTCTTGTTTTCAGTTTGCTCTCACAGCTTCTAACTGCTGTTCACTGATCCTTCTCTCTTAGTCCAAGCAATTACCTCATATCCGAGCTCTTGTAGACTTTGCTAGAAGGAGGAATTGGTAAAATTAATCGGATACAAAGTTTGATGCAGTCATGATTATTGGTCAAGTACATGCACAACATTTTCTTATGTATGTCATTCTAAGGAACAAACAGGTGACAGTATTTATTCTCAGAAATACTCAGCCTGACTTTATAGTTAACTGTCCCCGAAAAAGCTGTATTTATACCTCTGGTAAAGAACCTAGTTCCCAAGGCAGGGTTTATGAATGGCTTAGCTCTTGGGGCTACTGCAGTGGCCAGCAGCTTCTACTGTGCCTAGCTGTTCCTCTGAATAAAGGGGCTTTTAAGTAGGAGCATTAGCCTGAAAAAGTTGCTCTCACTGCTACATCCATTTCAACATCATCAGCGAAAGGCCTGCTTCGTGCTAGTCATTCATGCTTTGCCAGTGTACTACCACTATGTTCAAAACCAGTCCCTTTCTAAGCAGCTGATAATGAACTATGACTCAGTGTAGGCATGGTCAGCTGATGAAAGGTACAGGTTTCTCTCTTTGTTGGACTGGAATATACTTACGATAGGTTCTCTTAGGGGTTCAGTGTAGTATATTTACTGTCAAGTGTGCTGTTTATACTTGAGGAGTAGTTAAAAACTGGCAAGCAAAACTCACCTGGACCCATTTCAAGAAAGAATATCTTTTGTCTGTAGCCTGGCAAGTAAAGTTTTATTACACACCTGAAGATATTCTAAAACTTCCTACAAATTATACGCTATTAAATGTGGGTAGATTGGAGAAGAAAGATGATTAGTCCATAAGCTTCTGTTTGAGGAGTTTGAGGTAAAAGAAAAAAAATCTCTTTTTCTGAAAAGATAGCAGAAAAAATATAACATTGCAGGCATGTAAATACAGTGTGTGTGTGTATGTATGTCTACTTCTATTAAAGTGTTGTGGTATCTTTCATCTGTAATCAGATCATCTGAGTAGAATAGCATTATCAAAAGGTGGTAAAGGTCTGTCAGCACACCTAGGCTGCTGCTTGTCAAAGAGTTTCCTCTTTGATGGTTTGAGAGTGAAAAGTTAATCAGTCTTGCAGTTGCATAGAAAAGCGTGTCATTGTGATCAACATGCAGTTATTGCTAGCCTGCCAGTGCCGGAGGAAATGCAAAGTGCCTCTTGCATCTGAACTCTGACTTGCTGATTCACACCCCCACTGGTTTGTTACGGGCTGATCTGTGGTGTGTTGGGAGATGTGCTAATAAAGTCAAGATTGGTATCAGTGGGAATCCACTGTACAAAGTACTCCACAATTCCGTAAGAAGTAGGTTATTTTGTGGATATAGCAGAAGGCCAGCAGGTAGGACTGCTACTTGCCTTTTGGAAACCAGGGCTATTAGATGAAAGTGATGAACTGCTGTGTATCATCTGTATAATGTAAGAACCTTCAATCTGTCTGAGACCAAACATCCCGCTAGCCCAGGGTCCTCCCCTTTAGAGCGGCTAAAAAAGTAGTGCGTGAAAAAAGCCTATGGAAAGGGCCATTCAAAACTGCTACTTGGATGCTTTCAGCCATCAAACAACTGGGGTAGCTCAGGGATTCCTGCTCTGGGGCAATTTAGTAACTTTAAGTCTTCTAGGAATGTTGGGACTGTTCAAAAATCCTGATTTCAGCATCTCGGTGAAAATACCAGTTGATGTTTTAAATTCTAGAAAAATACAGAAACCAGGAACAGGTTAATGATTTCTCCTTGGCTTTCCAGGGTAGCACCCAAGGCTTCAGCACAGTGGGGCTAGATAAAAACCATTCTGACAAGGGAATATAGGAAGATTGAACATACAAATAAAAGGGAATAAAGTGGCAATTGACTGGTTGAATGTGTCTTTGCTGTTGTTTTATTTTTGTACTAGGAAACAAGGAATAGCTAATTGAGAAGGAAAAAAAATACATTGAGGAAGAAATACAGACAAAAAGGGTTACGTCATATGTGATTATTTTCTTGGAGGTGGTTAAGTTGGGGGAGTATATTTCACATTACAGAAAATTAAGTCATAGAGCCAATCTAGCGCAGGATTAGTTTTAACAAAGCCTGTTATCTTTAATGGGACTGTTTATGCTTACAGAACCAAGTTTACAAAAGTCTTTGCTGATTTGAGTGCTTTTGATAGGCATTTGAAGACACAACAGATGCAAAGTCTGCAGATTTATTAACGAAAAGTTTACTAATGCTGCTGTGGATAGATATGAATTAATAAGGCAATCATAAATATCATAAGAAAATATTCCTAGGGTAGATTAAATACAATAGATTCCAGTTCTCTAGGAGAATTTAATGGAATTCGTCATGAGAATCCATTATTAGTGGCTTATGTTGCTTACAGTGATATGTAGCAGTCAAATTTGGTTTTGACTCAGAACAGATCCCAGCTAATTCTAATGTAATTTCCTAAATTATGTTTTCATGAAGCATACCATAGATTAAAGATTAGAACTGTTTATTGGTCTCTTTTTCTAAATTGTGGTGAAATTTGTATGAAGTTGCCCGTTTATCCTTGGCCTTCTCTCAAAATAAAAGGAAAAAGGAAAACAGAAATATTTTCACCTTTTTCAATTGTGTCTCTTAGAGGTAACATAGAAATAATTATGTAAAAAAAATTATTTCACTCATAAGATGTTACACTTTTCTCCTTCAGAATAATTGTACAAAAAGGAAGCACTATTTTTCTCGAGAGATATTTCTGTAATATTACTATTTTCTCTGTCAAAGTTGTTTGGTTTGTTTTGGTTTTTATTCCAACATAAACTGAAGCTTATGGAAACAAAATTTGTTTGCTAAATGTAATATCCTCCCAATACACAAATAAAATCCCGAGTTAGGAAGCTTGAGGGTAACTTCGTGAGTTGCTTAAAGAAAGGGTTTGTTTGGCATAAAACTGCCCTCCCATACCAGTTACATATTGGCAGATGGAGCTGGATGCTTGACCACTACTAGGTCCGCGTTTGGACATGGTGGAGTTTCTAAGGTTGTAGTTTTAGCCTTATGAGCTGCTTTTTGAAAAGCTGCCAGAGCAGTATTGACAAACAGCACAGAGCCACTGGGGATTTAGAAATTCATTGCTTCTTTTCTATTGCTGATATTACTTTGAATTGACTATATTAATTGAAATGTCTGTTCATGAGAAAAATAGAGCCCAGTTTTTCTGATCTTTCATTTGTAAGGTCTGCAAAGAGTAATTTTCATTGCATCATCCCTTAAATCACAATCTTTAATTACATTGAATCTTCTTTTAAAAATCCATTTATTTATGAAGATGATACTGTAGCTGTTGTGAAAATAAATTTGATTTTGCATATCTTTAATTTTCAGCCAAAAATTCATAGGGATTGCAATTTGTGGTATCATGGGAAACTGCATAGCTCTGCCTTTGATATCAGTGTTATACAAATGACTTCTCCCCTTGCAAAACTGTGTAGTGCAACAATTCAAAACAAGAAGAAAAAAGCTGTGATTCCTTCTTTCCTGGAGGCTTTCCATCATTTACATTCACCAGCAAAAGGCTGGCATGTACCTCAAGGACTAATGATAATGAAAAATGTTGTATTAAAGAAGAGAAATCTTTCATAACTTGCATACTAACACACTGAACTCATTACAGCTTGTCTTACTACAGCAGGCTCTTTTATGTCTGCTGTAATGCACTTCATTTTCAAGAGACTATGACGTGCACTGATTCTGTAAGCACTTTTTCTCTTCCTTATTTTCAAAAGCTACCTTTGGTTGTCATAAACTACTCATGGGATACAAATTGGGCACTAGGGTTTTCTTCAGTTTCTGACTAATATCAAGATCTGAAAAATTGTATTTAAAATGTATCTGGGGCAAGTAATAGTTTTGCATTTTCCTAGAGCAGGGTACTTGTGACGGTGTAGCTCAGGAGCTGCCAGCACCCTCAGCATCCTTATTAAAATAGGGAGCTGGTTGTGGCAGAGGCTGTCTCGTTTGCTGTGATTGATTTTTGGTAACACGCACAGGGAAACCGGTTGTGGTGTGATGTTCTAGGCATTATTATGTTATGAGTAGTCAATAATAGACATACATTTTTGAAGGATTTATAGGTAAATTGTAACAATTCACTGTAAGTTGAAATTTGTAATTTCTTCAAAGTGAAACATTGCTATGTTTTTGTTACATACTATTTACACAGGTGTGGTCTACAGCTCTGGAGTACACCTCCAAAATTTCCTGTGGCGCCTTAAGTTGCCATTCAGTAAGCTGTACAGTGCTTCTGTAGTTTACTCCTGAACAAACCCAACAGTATTAATATTCCTAGCTGCATTCGTTGGCAGTAATACAACTGAGAGCTCTTTGCTCTCAATCTGCCTTCTGTTTCACAAGCAAGTCCCACTGAACTCTTGACTCAATAAAATACATAAACATATTTGACTTTAAACCAATGTAAAAGGTAGAAGAATAACAGAAAGGTTGAAAGTGAACATATCAATGTCTGCAGTACATCTCTAAAAAAATATTGCTCCGATTGATTTTAAGTGACCTGTGTCAAAATCTTGATGAAATAGAAAAATGTCATGCAGACAGACAACAAAGTAATTGAATAGTAGTTGCAGTTTTCCAAGTAGAGCAGCTGTGCTCCAGCAACTATGAAAACAAATTGCTCTGGTTCAGTCATAATAAAAGTATGTATAAGATCTAAAAGCATCTCAATTTGGTTGTCCTAAATGATTTGTCTGTTGGACATATACTTTGTATTTGAAGATATACTTTTACTTTTTGCATTAAGTATGTCCAACTTGATTCTTTATAGTTTTATAAACTCAGTGTTCTGTGCCTCTTTCAAAGATAACAAAGCCTTCTCAAAAGAAGCTCAGCTGCTTGACATTGTGCTTTAATGTAATATTATGAGATTGACCTAGACTGCTGTTTTCAACAGACAAGTGACTATGAAAATTATATGATGAGTTTTCTGAAAGGCAAAAAGAAAATTCAGATTCAGGTTAAATAGAGGCTTAAACTATCCAACATCTATCTTTAGAACACAAAATGGAGTTTCATTTAGTGGCATCTCAAACTGTGTAAGTAAGGTAAACAGATTTTATTTAATTCATAAAATTAAACAAGAAGAAATCCAACATAAACTAACAGTGCATTTCAATTCACTGCTTCAAAAAATACTCATCACCTGCCCCTCTTTTAGACAGCATATCCCTGAGCTATGACAAATTGTCAAAAACAATAGAACAAGTGAGCATAAGCTGAATGAACAGTGCAGTGATGATAAATATCATGTTATTTCAGTTCTCCATTAAAAAGAAAAGAAGAAAACCTCCTAAACTCAGTAACATCAATAAGAACCTGCTTGCTTTTAAGCCAGCCTGGAAGGGAGAAGATGTAAATGCTGAGAAATTATACATTTGTCCTATTAAGTGGTTCTTTTTGATAAAAAGTCAAGGGAAAGATTATGATGGAAAGAACAGAATGAGAGAAAAGAGAAAGGTCAGTTGGGGTGAGGCTGAGAAATACTTTGGAGAAGAGGTTGAAAGAATTGGAAGTAAACCTCTACACTCCACAGTTAAACACTGATGTTGATGGTGGTATCATAGGTCTGCAAGTCAAGGCTACCACACATCTCAAAAATATCAGGTGCTGGTCCCTGTTGTGCTATTTGTGACAGTATTTTTGTGTTACTCAGCCTTGCCTCATTTGTAGACCATACAACAGATTGTTAAACTCTAGTACATCCATTGCGAATATGAAAATTGCCTCTTTTCTTTGCCCTAGACCAAGATCAAACTGCTAGGTGGGAATAAACAAAAGCTTGACATCAAGAAGAGGTAGGACAAATAGAACAGCAGGAGAGATCACTGAATTCACACACTGCAGTTTTCTCAGTATCAGAGGGAAGTTATGGTTACCTTCTCCACTCTGGCAGCACATTGAACTGGCTTGCAAGAAAATTGCTGTCCTTTGCATGCTTGCATTTAAGGTAAACTAAAGCTTATGTTTGTTTGCCTTAAAATACTCTGGCAGCTGAGAAGCTGAACAATTAGCAAAAAAGACATTGTTGTGCATGCCTGAGAGGGAACACTGCAAGTGGGAAATGGGTCAGCCACCCCAAAGCATACGTTGCCTTTGTGAAGGCAGGTTAAATTGCACATAGTTATTGATGCTCAGCTGACCTTTGGGTAACCCAAAGCTACAGTAACTTAGTCAGCATGTATAACCTTAGCTTTCAGTTTAAAAATGACAGATTGAGCCAGTGACAGAACTTTGGATCCTGCCATTCCCAGATATCTCTCTGTTAATTACATACCTCATATGCTTCAGTGAATATGAACTCACTGAGCACATTTTTGAATTCTGAAGTTTCCGTTACAATTTGAGTTCAAGCAGCCCACCAAGATAGGGATTTAATCCTTCAAAATCTGATGATATTTGCAAGTCTAGGCCCTTGACTAACTTCTTTTTAATTTATGGAAATGTAACGCAAAGCTTATTTCAGTTCAAGTGCTACATGCCAGTGACACATCAGAAATAGTTATGATTTTTCTTTTCATTAAGAAATAGAAAAATCAGAATCTGAATTTAAATGAAAATGTTAAATAAACAGACTGAACCAATTCTAAGTATTTCTTAATGGGAAATTAGAGCATGAAATTATATCTTCATGTAAATGTAAATTTCATCTTTATGTTAATGAAAAATAATGTTTTAATTGCATAAAAGCTTTTCTGAGCTTAGTGTGAATCCAGTGAGGCTATTTTAAACAAATATAAATCTCTGGTGAAATACCTTTTCACTCTAAAAAGCCATAGTAGAACCACTCTGAAATGCACTAGACTATGTTTTACTAATTCCTCTGCTCTTATAAGGAAATGTTTGCTGTAGCTGCCCCATCCCTGGTAGTGTTCAAGGCCAGGTTGGACAGGGCTTGGAGCAACCTGCTCTAGTGGAAGGTGTCCCTGCCCGTGGCAGGGAGTTGGAACTGGATGAGCTTTAAGATCCCTTGCAACCCAAACCAGTTTGTGATTCTACGATTCTAAAAAAGCTTTAGAGGTTAGGAGTGATATACCACCTTAAAAGGCAGCAGCAATCAACTGGCTTAATGGTAAGGGGGCATGTTGGATAAATACAGAAACAGAAAATAAGCTGCACTATTAAGCTTGCAGTCTCTCTGTGAATAGACAAATGGCCTCCCATTGGCAGGAACACAACTAAGAACTCAGTGTGTGGACACCAAACCATATTGCAGGTTTAACCAGATACTGCGTTTCTGGGTATATGGTTGTATTTTCTCTACAAAGCAGGCATTTCTTTTTTTTGTTGCTGGATAAATTTCTCTATTAGGAAGAAGTATTTGTGAAGATGGCATCAGTGCTGGCAGAGAGCGCTGACAAAGTTGGAGTAACCAAAGTGAAATAAACCATGCTTGTTGAAGACATGAAAATATTTAAATCAAATTCTGGAAAGTGATTAATGGTTGAATTACTTGAAGTCTGTGTACAGTAAACTTTGCAGTGTGTTGTACATTTTTAAGGAGACAATACTAGCTTGGGGTTGGGGCCCATGCTTTGGAGTGGTTGAATTGGTTTGGCAGGTAGGTTTTTTCTTCTTAAACCAGTACATGTTTATTTTTTCTGAAGCCAGTGTAAGTCCTAGTAAGAACGCAATTATGATCACAAAGAAACAAGCAGAAGAAGCTTCATAGTGGCATTGCTCAGACATGGGTTTAGTGAAGGAGACTCTCAGGATTGCAGTCTTCCTGTATAGTGTCACCTGGTGCGGTACTCGTTCTTCTGATACATCAGTTAGTAACAGAATGCAGGGTAGTTTATATTCATAGTGGGACTGTGTCTCCCCTTTTGCATTCTTCTCTTTCCCTGCTACTGGAAAGTAGCTATGATAATATGTGTGTATCGGTGTAATTGGCCCTCATTTAAAGAGTCATATTACTTGAATTTTTCAAGAAAGGCTTCAAGGGATGCACTGAAAGAGAGAAAATGTGATAAGTTTGAGGGCAGTTTTGTTTCTCAGGCCATTTCCTGTCTCAGAAGTGCTGATTCAGATCAGTGGAACTACTCAGTGTGTAAAATAAAGCATGCATGTAAGAGTGTCATCAGAAGTTAATTTCAGCAGCGGATAAACCAAATACATTTGACTTTGTACTGAAGGAGACCAGGAGCACCTACATTGTCATTTACGATTTATCAGGGGGATACTGATGATCAGCCAAGATACAGCTACTTTTGCTGACTGTGCCTAAGGTTCAGATACAGATAGACTATTTCTTATTTAGTTCCTAACTTTCCATTTCACTGGGATGGAAACCTAGATGAGAATTAGCAAGTTAAATATCTTACTGAATTTAGGTCTTCCTTCCTCTTCTCAGAATCAGAGTGATACAGGAAGGACTAGTGATTTCATTTTTGTCACTCAGGAGCTGCAGTCTGATTTAAACATGTGCCTAAGTGAATTAAGAGTCTAAGTACCAGTGTTAATTGAGTTGCAAGTTATACTTCTCTTTATTTACTGTTTGGTTTGTCTGAAGTTTCTTCTGCTCTGTGGCATAGGTTTACAAGTAAAGGATAATTACTGCACCATTTGTTCTGTAGATAATATCAGAATCAGGGATATGTTGGCACAACTGCTTTTGAAAACAAAAAACGTTAGCAACAGCAACATTTGCTTTATGGTTCACATACACGTAGTGAAAGAAGGGTATTCTGATTTCACACTGTAGCTGATATGGGCTGTCTAATAGCGAACATCAGCAGACAGATTAAATCACAGTTTTGGTGTCACATTAGGAAACATGCATCCTTTTTGACACTGTTGCACTCCACATATTGTTCTTGTCAGCCTAAGTCTGCCACTAGAAATACAGACAACTGAAAGGGCACATTCTACTGTCTTTCTCTCACATACACACACATGCATAAAGCAGTAAACTCCCTTTAAAATTCCTGTTGTGCTCTGGTTAGAGCATAGTTTTAGACTTAGTGGAAGTAAAGAACTCCTGCCTCACTGAGGCTAGGTATCACTAGTCAGCTTATGCGTAATAGGTACCCTGCTTCTGGGAGATGTAGTAGATGCAGAGCTAGTCCCATTGGAGGGGCTCAGCAGGTACATTTAATTCCTTCTGAATCCCCATGGGCAGCATGACAATATATAAGCATCATAAACCAATCATAGTTGTAAATTTGGAAACCAAAAATTGGTGGTTCTGGCTTTGCCTCATTTGCTGGTTGTTTTGGGGCAAGTTCTATCACCAAAGGATCTGAGTTTCTTTAAAAGTCCATTTGCAGTGCAATCTGTGGTAGCCGTATGTACTGCAGTGTTTTTCTGTCTTACCTTCATTCCCTGAGAAGTGCAAGTTTAGTATTTTTAAAGATTTTTATTAGTGCCTTCCCCTCCCGCCCTTCCAATGGAAACACTGTTAAAGTGTGCTCAAGGCTAATGAAAAAGGTTCCTTGTAGTTATGGAAGACAGTGGAGTTTATGATGGCCCTTATTTCTCAGGAGAAACTATTTCATGGTCTTGAACCACCTCCCTAGTAAGTGTCTTGTACAGGTGAGGTTTGTCTTTATGGTGGAAGGTTCTACTGCAGTGGAGGAGAAAGTTTATGACTGCAATCTTTATCTTGGAACTTCAGGTCATCTATTAGCTATGCTGGGCTTATGCTGTGGAGCACTTCAAGCATAAAGAATACAGTTTGACACCAGGTCATTTAGTCTATTTGATCACATTTTTCCTATGTAGAAAATAAGAAGAACAATTTTTACTCAGACTTTTCAGTTTGATTTGGCATCCTTAGGCAGAAATCAGTATATAAAAGCAGCAGTATTGTATATTAACTTTTATTTGGCAGGGATTAAAAGCAGCAACTTACACAGTATGGAACCTAATGTTTGTAATATACTTGGGATCTATGTATGGTCAAATATGTGCATACAAATGGAGTGCATATATTTGCTGTAACTCACACATATAAAGTTGTTATTATTATATAAAGCATATTAAAATTACTGCCTTTTCTAGCAAACAGGAGTTTCATTTATGCTTTGTCAAAACTGCAGATGAGAGAAATATTTTACAGGTTTTTCATGGCTGGATCGACTGCTGCAGAAGTATATAGGGAACTTTTGTTCCAGAAGAAGTATTCAGGATGAACCAATAAATCCTAGTGTCATCTATGCTGCTTTCCACAATCTCCATTTCCTTCTCAGTCTCTCATTGCAAGGTTGTTAGACTTCTACATTCCAGCCAAGTAAATTAGCATGGGCAGATTTTTTTGTCTGTAAAATGTTGAGAGTCAAGTTTGGGAACTCTTAAGAAGATGACATCCTTATAATGATGCTGTGCTTTTTATTGGCTTTTAATATACTAATTTCCTTGACAATATTAAGTATTGCTTATTGGATAAAGATTAAAAATTGTATTCCAGTAGAATTGTTGCAAAACTCTTCTGATAAATTAATTAAAAAATGGCACATTACCATGCTGAAGAGGAAAGAAGGAATCAGTCCCTCCTTTTCTCACTGCATTTGAGACTGAGATTGTGATTCCATGATGAAATCAATCCAGTTGCAATTCCTGCTCCACATCATGTAAGTTGAAGTCATGGGGTACTAAAGGCTGACTCAGTATAAACTATTGATTCAACAGTGCAAAAAACCCAAACAACCAAAAGCAGTGATGATGAATTTACTCCATCGCAAACAATTTGTGCAGAATCAGGTATTGTCCAGAAGCTTTGTTCTAACTTGATGCTGGAAAATATGTCACCTGTTCTGTCACAGCATAAAGCATAATGCCAGAGTGAGTTCTTTATCATGTACGGTGGTTACTTTGACAGGAATGCAGTTGTACCCACATGTCTGAACTAGACTGAATGTGCACTTTTAGGTTGTCGATGGTGCATAGAATGGATATCAGTGAGTGTAGGGCCATAGCTTGGAAAGGACTGTCCTTTGGCAAGAACACAAATACAGCCTAGCTGTAAGTAAAACTTCCATGATCTCACTAGAATTATATGACTTTTTTTCAAAGCCACTCTCAAAGAGTGCTGTAAAAATGTAGTGCTATTTTTTTAACCACTCTATTCATACTCTAACCTCATATTTATTTGAGAATCCTAACCTTGAAGTTTAAAGAAAAGGGGAAAAAACCACCATGTTTACAGCCATTTCCTTCCCATCCCCTAAGACAAGTAAGCTTACTATGATAGAGAGCAGAGGGCAAGGTCTGCAATATTACCTGTGCACACACCTATCAATTTCAGAATCTGAATTGCCATTCTCTTGCAAAGGCAATAAACACGGTAATATGTCTTGGATGAAAAGCAAGAAATATAATAGGTTTGCTAGGTAACAGACAAAAAGTCTGCCTAGAAAAGAAGAAGTAAGGTAATCTCATTACAAGAAAACATTCAGGAAATTAAAACTAAAAAATGCAAAGTGACTACATTTAAGCTAAAGACTGTTAAACCCCCAAACAAATTTGTATCAAGAGTAAAATGACAAATGACTGTTAGAGCATAATCCTCCTCTATCAAAGAAGCGGTGGTTTCTGGTGTTCTGTTGATTCATTTTTAGTCTCTCGATTAGATACATCTTTTGCATGTATCTCACACATTCTGTAGCAATGGCAAATAAATTATGGCAATGAAAATGTAGGAAGGAAAAGAATCTGAGTAAAAGAATGTGTCTTCTAACGTAGCTCAACTGTGCCACGCTGTAAGGTCTTCTATAGAAGTTCTTTGTGGTTTGTAAAGCATGTTGTCTTTATTCTTTACTGAACCCTAGAAACACTAAAATAAAATGTTTCTGACAAGAACACCATCCACACAATATTTGGCCATGTAAAGAAGCATTAAAAATTACTGCCTTTAAAGTTTTTCCTTCATTTTTTTTATACTCCTGTAGTATAAATAGAAATTCATAGTTTGACTACAAATCTCTTAAACTCATGTTAGTTGTACTCAAAAGAAATACTAAATGATTTAAAAGTAATTGCTTCTAATTCTCTCAATTTTTCATCTCAATTCTTCTGTCTTGAAGAATTGAATGGTTTGGAAATGATTGACAGTTTAATAAAACTTAAATGGACCTATTGTTTTATGTTCATTATGGATTTAAAATACTTCCACCAAGAGCAGTGTCATTGTGCTGGATGTCATTAGTGAGAAGGTTTGCCTGCTTGGACTATTTACCACATGAGTCTGGCTGTATCCGTGATGACTGGATGTCACCCCGTGGTTAAATGCTAGCATGCAGCCAGGTTGTGTTTGCTTTCACTATTCCATGAGTGAGTTCAGCTCTCAGCCACACTGACCATTTCTCACTGTGCTTCCAACTGGAACTGCAACATTCTTGTAGCACTAGTTTGTCAGTAGTACCTTATGTCTCATCTCCTTTCAGCTGTGCAAAGTCCTCAGCAGATGGAAATTAGGCTCCTTTGACCCCATCCTGTCCAAATGCAGTGCTGGTGCTGCACTGCTCCAGCCCTTGAAGTTCCCACTCGGTTTCTAAGGAGAAGGAAAAATAAAATCTAATCACAGCAACTGTAAGTCTTCTTACTCCATACTTTGAAACCAGATTTTTGTTTTTCAGCTCTGGAATGAGCCCTGCTCTGATCTCCAGGAAAATACCTTTCTCACTTCTAATGCTGAAGTCACCAAGTGTGGTTCTAGGAGGACTTTGCATTCCTTTCCAGCTAGCTACAATTTGTTTCTTGAGCTTGGGAGTTGTGCTGCATGGCATGAAACTTTTCTAAGAGAAGGATTATTCTTTTCAATCCTAGGCAGCACCAATTTCTCTTCTGCATTTCTAATATCATTTAGAGTCAGTTGCTGGCAATGAAAGGCTAGCTTTGATTCAAGCTACTACTTAAAAAAACTTCTGCCAAAACTACAAAATCTGCCTGGTAGAAACATGTCAGATTCATATGGCTCAGGGGCAGTTTACAGAGTATATATGGGCCACAGCAATGGCTGGCTAGCTTCTGCCCGGTATCTCGCTATGTACCGTTATTTATAATGTCCAGAAGGAAGATACTTACCGTGGCCAAATCCCTGCTGTTCATGCTATGAGCAGTGAGTCATTGTGAACTCAGAACTGGCTGTACGAACATAGCTTCAACATGCTGATTAATTTAGAGTAGTTATACCAACTAGTATCACTTCAAAGTCAATCTTTCGTTTGCACATCACTTCACTGGGTCTTTTAATTGTCCAAGATTTTGTACGGGAAAGCAGACCATCACTCAAGTTAGTCCTTGCAAGTTGTTACACACACACTTAAAACTCTTCAGGCAACCTGGGAAGCAAATACTGGGGGATTGTCCCTTCAAACAAGTGATTTTCAATTCAAAGGAATAGGTGACCTTAGGATTCAGCCGCTTATCCTGAATATTTGTTAATGCAAACTAAATTAAGCAGAAAGCAAATAGAATTACATAGTTACAAAATCCAGAAGAGACCCCAAGAGTGCAATGAAGGGACGAATCGAGAGAACAGGAAAAAATAAAAAAGAAAAGAAAATGCCTGCTTATGTCTGTCTAGCACATAGGTTATCTCTAAATTTTTTTGCTCTGATGATTCTGCTAACAAGATGTTTCTATATGATGAGGTCGACAAGCTGACAAGTGCTTCATACTAGTCCTAGCTGGGGATCATGGCACTCATCCAACCTGTACCTTTTAGGCTGTGTCATGGAAACAGATCCTAAACTCAGCATATCCTATGCTGTCTTTACAATCCAGATAAGTCTTTGGAACAGAGTATCATGTAAACTCAACTATCTGCTCCTTATATATAACTTTTCATTAACTTAGCAATTAATTCTCATTCCCTCTTTGTAGGTGCTAATACCTCAGTTATGACCAGAGGACAGCTTTCACTGTGTCAGGCAGACAAGGTGATATTTGTCTCACCTGCTTTAGACATTCAGAATGGTAGAAACAGGTAGAAACCTCTTCCTTAGATACAGTTGGGTCCCTTTGTGATCAAGGAGTAAAATACGTAGTTTTGTGAAGTGAGTAATCTGCTTTATTTTAGACATCTACATTCAGATGAATCACTCTGTAGGAGTACTTTCTAGAGAGAATAAAGGAAGCCTGGGTTGACCAACTTAGAGGTAAATATCTGCATTATTGGTCAATAAATCCTTGTTTTAACAACCTTCCACATGGCTGGCCAAGCCTTCGGCAACCTACTACGGCTGTATAAAGCATAACATCCATTCGTACAGGTCTGGGAAAAGTTTAATCCCAAAGCAAAGTTTTTTTATAAGTGAGGTTCATAGTTCATGCATGTATGTGTTAATCCTAATAGGTCAAATTAAATGATCAACAGTTGTGCCTTAAATTAATGCCAGGGCTTTGTTTATAAGCAGATGCAATAGTGACCTGTGCTATTGTCAGATCCCATGCTGATAAACAGGGTGCATTTCAACAGCTTCCATGCTTCAGCAACTCAGTGCCTGTTTCTAGCAAAGGTTCCTTCTGCTCTTTCTTCGTTGAGGTAGTACGTGTTTTCTCTTGCCTTTGGTCATTTTACTTGCACTCCCGATTGTTTCACAAAAAGAACCTGTGCCTTTTAAGTGGTAACTTCAGCTGTCTTGTCATTATATTGCAGCTGCAGCTGTTACCTGTGTTATATCTTTAACTGTCATGTAAAGCTTTATTTAGGAACAAAGAGATGTGAAGCTGAAATGTTGGCATGTGGAGCAGGAGCACACTGAAAACATAACACTGATCAGTTTTTTCATGTTGGAAATAACATCCATATCTTAAGGAAATGTACTGGGAGCTTAAACAGTATGTCTTTTTTTTTTTTTTGCCCCCTTCCTTCACTTTTTTGTTGGAAATAACTTTTTAGAAGTCAGTGGAACTAAAACCAACTTCTTTCTCAGATCATGTCTTTCATCCTATCTTGGGCATTTCAAGGTATCATCATCTTCCCGTTCCTCTGAAGATAGCTAAACCATGGTTGTACCAGGTGGAAGACTTTTATATGAAAGAAGGGTTGCTAAACCAGTTTAAAGGCACTGAGGAAAAATGTAAAGACAGTTAAAAAAAAAAAAAAAGAACAAAAAATATTCTAGATATTTTAAATCTTTTGAGGATGCATTAAAATTAGAGGCGAAGTATTGACTTTTATCAGGGAGGATGTCTGCTTGTAGGAACTGGCTCCTAAATATAGACTTACAAAGATTCTCGTCTCTGAAACCTGTAATTCAAGCTCAGATTCTGGTCTGGAAAATAGATAATTGCCAGACATCAGCTCTAAGTCTTAAATTGCCAGGTAACTGAATTAAATTCTGTGATTTATGTTATATGGCAGATCAAACTGAGGGCTACAAGCCCTTATTAACTCTTGCACACGTGGCAAAGCATAATGCACAGCCTAACTGTACCATGATCTCAGTATCATGACTCTATAACTTGCAGTCCAGGACAGGACCACTAAAAAGCTTGCTCTTGTGCTTGCTTACTTCCACTTTTGCAATGGAAGATCATAGAGAGTTCTGTACACACTTCTCTAAGTAAGTGTGCTCTGCTCACACAGAACAGAGTGTTGTTGCCTTCAGAGTGCTGTCAGCGAGTACTTGTGAATGTTTCGAGCAATAGAAATATGCCACTGAACAGCTAGTTGTCTGTATCTTTGGTCTTGCCTTCACACCTCATAGGTGAAAGCTCTCACTGACTCTTCCACTCAGCAGAAAATGGAAAACACGGGGAGACGGAGAAGCAAGATTTTGCTTCCTGGGCTTTAGCTTGCTCTGAGTCATAACGCTGCCCCTTTTGAGATCCAGGCTCAATGCTGGTTGTCTAAATCCAGCTTTCACCCTGCTTGCAGAAGACAAGATCTAGGATTCTCTCTATTGCACTTTCTCAGTGCTGGCAATACCCAGGTGGAAAGAGTCGCAGCTGAACTCTGACTTCATTAGTGGCTGTTGCAATCCAACAGCTGCTGTGTTTTTTACAGTCGATGGACATGTTCTTTCCTCCACCCCAAGTGAGAATGTCTTGCTGCCTTCTGAACTTGCCTCAGGCAGTGTTCTGTGCCTGTGGGAAATGTCTCCTTCTGTCTTGCAGTAATCCCACCGTACTGAGAGTACAGGATAAAGGCATTCTGGACCCCTGCTTTTCTTTTCTGTCTACTCCTGATTTCAGAGTGAAGCAACTTTCATGTGATCTAGAACTCCCCTTTTTCCTACAATCAACGTAATCCATACTTTTCAACACAAACACATGGGGAGTTGTAGGAATTTGAAATAAAAAATGATGAGAAAACAATGAGAGGAGAAGCTGTAGGCTCAAACAGCTGTGTGCAGTCCCTTTAAAACAGGGTATTTCACATGGACAGAAGGCAGTAGCTTTTCATAATTAATTGGTAACATATAACAGAGAGAGAAATTGTTTAGTATGTTTCTGAAGACAAGAATACTTGTTCAAAAGGGAAGCTCGAATGGACATAAGGAGTCGTGACCTCTAAAGATCAGTTAAACCTTATTTGGATTCTAGAAGCTTGTATGGTTTGAGCATCTCCTCTGGCACTTACATTTGAAAGTGTTGTTTCTACAGCATTGTTGATAATCTGCAAATTGAGAAGCAAAACCATTTTTTATTATGAACAATACAATGTTATGACAGAAATAAAGTTACTCGTCTGTTGAAATATCGAGAAATGTTTATTCTCATGTAATTTAACACAATTCCCATGTATTTCTGTATGATTCGTGAACCATATATATATACTGTACTGCAAGTCTGACCAGGAGAGTTACTAGACATAGAAAACTCCTAGTCTTACTATTTCAGATTTAGAACTATAAGCTAGGTTTTTGCACCAACCAAACCATGTAATTATATATAAGATAATATGCAGTTGACTATCTCCATTAATACAGCCACTGCATTCTTATGTTGCATATTTCACTATGAAGGTGCTGGGGTCTTGAAAACTCAAAACACGAATTAGTTTTTGTAAATCTGTTTTATGTATGAAGTTATGCTGAAGTCTTACATAAAGAAGCCTGAAATTCGGTATGACTTGAGAAACATTGCTTGTAAAACCATCAATGCTTTCAAATTCTGAAAACACACTGAATTATTGCAGTAAGAATTATAGTTTTATCAAATATTTTACGGTAACACATTCAAATAATCATTTACAGGTTAACTGCACAGATACCTGTGGTTAATCTTTGTTAATTTGGAAAATTACAACAAATAATTTACAGTAATTTTAAGTCTAATACTTTAATACGTCAGACAATTTTCTGATGAGGTTGACCATTACTTTTATTATCTGAAAACATTAATTTTAGATAAAAACCAGTGTTTAAATGATGAAAGGAATTATATTTATTAGCATTTGAATTAACTTTGATTCTAGTGTTTTACTGAAGGTCACAGAGTTTAATTGACATTGATGAAGTCTTATATTCAAGTGACCTATGGTTGACACTAATAATGACAAAATCTTCTTTCTGGAAGAAGAGGATTACTGCGGTAGACCTCTAAATAACTCGGCCTTCTCAGTGAGATGACCTTGTTACTTGCATTATTCATGGTGCTTCCAATGGTAAATAAAAAGGAATATCAAGAAATCCTGCTTACACTGGGATGCCCGTATCTCATATAGAATTGACAAGTGTTTAAAGGGGCAGGCAGCCTATGGAAGTGTACTGCGGTATGCTATGACTGCTCATTCTAGTCTGAGTAAATTTTTGGGAATGCTCCTGAAGTTTCTAATATTTTGGGTTTGAGTGGGCTTTTCGTTCTTTGCAGCTTCTTTGCTATGTTCAAAAGGTGCAAGAAATACAAAGTTGGTAAAATGCAATGAAGAGATTAATGGAGCCAGTGGGAAGAAAAGGTAAGTGTATAATGTGAACACACTTTGTTGAATAAATGGCAGGAGTACTCAGAATATGGTAATTTTAGCTGTATAATCAGAACTTAATATCGTAACCTCATGGACGCTGTTAGAACGAAAGGGAGATGCTGAAGTTTTGCTGGATGAGACAGGAAGAAGGAGTAAGGAATCAAGGATTCTAGGAGGGAATACCAGTGGACTGTCTTCTTCAGTATGTATTGAAGAGATTCAAGCACTTGCAAATCTTTGGGCAGCATAGAACATTTTCCTTTATCCTTGTTAACAGTGTGTGCTTACCTCACCATGCACATGTAACAGTAGTGCTCAACAGATAAAACACCCATGTAGTTCCTTAGGTGTACGTATCAGTAGCATACGAATTTACTGGGCTTTGTTTTAAAAACCATGCGGGGGCTGAGGGCTGGTGAGCCAAGCATTGTGTTTTGTAAAACTAGGCTAGTTCTTGTTTGCTACAATATGTAGAGTGTGCTCGAATACTTGGATATTCCAAGGGCGTTTTCTTTGAAGCCACTTGGATATTCCAAGGGGGTTTTCTTTGTAGCCAGAATACCTAAAACATATAAATAACAAATTCAGCCAGGAGCTAGATGCCGATACTGTTTTCTTAAGAAACCATCAGCTATAAAAATCACAGAAGTTAGGAATATGGCCATCCATGTGCTTACATACAAATTAGTGCTCGTGTGGCAAATGTCTCTCATACTCCTAGTCAAGCAAATGAAGTCAAAGCTAGTCCTGTTGTTGACTTAAGAGGGAGCTAAGAACTTATCCTCCAGAATAGAGCTAACAACATCTCTACCTTTTAACCTATATGCTCATCTCCCAGAGGTAAGTGAACTGATGCATGCTGTCTACCTGGTAGAAGTTTGGGTAAAAAACTGGGCATGAGATCAACCCCAGTTCCTTGCACAGCACTCTTGTTTGAAATGTGCTTTTACAGTGTAGTCTTTAGCATAAAATGTCTGCCACCAGTACTCCAGACCCTCAGTTTGTTTTCTGATCGACTGTACTCCTTTTCCTCTTTGTTACCCATAAGTGCAAACAGGTAAGAACAGGCTCTTTGTCAAGGGCTGTGTTTTGCAGCATGTAACGAGTCTGCACGCAACTCTGCCTCATGCTGGGGAAATAAGAGAGTATCATATGACAGACATAGCTATAGTCTCTGAAGTACAGTACAGATGGGGGAAAAAGCAAAGAATGCCAGTTGAGGATGACCTCCAGGGTAACCCTCAGAAGCGGTATAGATACAACCTTAATCTGCACACTGCAAAAGTAATTGAGCTCATATTTTAAGCACCTTCGCTGTCATCTTCTTTTCATGGTATGTTAATACCTGCAAGTGAAACAACTGTGCTTTTTCTCGGCGTTTTTAACAAAATTAATGAATTCTGATTGTGTAAAAGAAGTCGCGTTATTATTTCTGAAAGGAAACCTCAGCAATTTACATATTGGCAAATAGTAATATTTGTCTGTACAATGGCATAACTTGTAATTAAAACTAAAGTATTTATTGCAGGGAAAATTTTGAGTATGAAGGAAGCATTCTTCAGAATTGTAGCAATTTGATAATGTAGTCTGCCAGACAGAGGCTGGCAAGGACTTTGTTCTTTAGAGAAGAAAATGATGTACTCAGATGGGTGTATAGATAGATGTAACATTTTGAGGTTACATTCATCCTGTACTATTTTCTTGTCATGCTTAGTTTACCAGCAAAACTACAAATTAGTTTTCATTTGTTTTCTGCTATTCTTAGCCCTGGAGGGTCAGACTAGTTTATGAAAATCAAACTCTGCTGTCTTTTTGACTCTGTCTGTTGTCATTTTTGAAATTGCCAACATGAAGAAGTCCATGATCATACTGTTTTTTATTATCAGGCTGTTGTTTGTTATTTATGAAGCAGGAGGATACTGAGGTTGGTTTGTTTGTTTTCTTCTCCCTAAGTTTCCCTGATCCTGTAGGTCTGAGGACAATATCAATTTTGACTGGTAAGCTGAATAAACACAATTTTGCAGTCATGGGTGGAGAACTCATCAACACCAGGCCGTCACTTTAAAGAAGTAACTTTTCTAAGCTCGTACTTTAAATTTATCTTTCTTTCCCAATAGTAAATACAATACGTTGTAAATCTCAGGGTGGATTCAGCCATTAGTGTTTACCGGTTATGGCAGGAATATGTTTCAATTTTGGAGTCTATAATTCTGCTTTGGTGAATGCCTGCTTATTTTTTATGATGTCTTTTCAGCTTGTAAACCTACTGTTTGGCTTACTGGCAGCTTCCTGTCACTTGAATGTTCATTGTCAAGCACTCTACTGACTTGGCAGACAGCACAGTAATGTTTTCACGGGGGATGCAAATTTGGGGAAGACAGAAACCCCTGGTCTCTAAGCTGGCAGATGTTAAAGCATAGGACAGGAATCAGTGGTTTCAAGGAGCTGTGAAATACTCATTCTGGAGCAGTAATAATCTTTGATTTGGGACTAGGCTGCAGGTCTTTAGCCTGAAGCCTGAAGCTCTCTGGGTCTCTTAAAAGATCCCACAAATCTCTTACTAATAACTTACATACTCCAGTGCCTCTTTATAGTGCTCAAATAGTTATGCTCTCCAAACCTTGCCATAAAGATGTGGGTTGGAGTGGAGGGCTGGTTTACTTCTCTTCCCCTTGAGAAATGGGGACATGATGGGAAATGGGAAGATGATGAAAATGCTGCTATGGAGTATGACAGAGGGAGAACCCAGGAAAAGATGGGATGCTGATACTCTGACAGCTCACCCTGCCTGTGGTGCCTCTGCTGCCTTGGGAAGCTTTGAGCCTATTGCATATTGTACAGTACACTTGTGCTCCTGTGTTAGAGTGAAGCATTAGACTAAAAGGCCTTGCAGATGTCAGTCAACTCTTCTGCACATTTGCAGAGAATTAATTCATGTGATGGGGAGGAGGGATGACATCTCACTCACCTTTGTTAGTAGAAGAATGTATTTGGCTTATCCATCAGTGTTAATTGTCACAGCATTGGCCAGGCTCCATGTGCACATCTGCAAATAAAGGCACAGACAGGTTGTACATTGACTCAGCACTTTCTCTGAGCTATCCTAAGGAGGCATGACCTTTCTATGGGCCTAAATCTTGTGGGCACAATTCCATGTTAAATGTAACTACATGATAAAATGTATCAATCCAGGCTCTGAGTCATCTCTGCACAATATTGAGCATAAGTGCAATGAAATTTCAAGTGTCCGTACTCAGCTTGACAGACAAAAATTGTACCTCGTGCAATGCTGTTGTGCAGGTTAGGTGAAAAGTGAAGTCTTTGGCAAGGTCACAACTCTTTCTAGAGATGAACGGAAGTGCCTGGATTCCCTGAATGCTCTGTTTTCACCAATTCCAGCACAATTCATAGTGTCCAGACCACCCAAAATTCCATTTTTCAATAAATAAACTTGTCCATATAACACTGCATAATTCCAAGTGAAAGAGAGCAACTTTCTTTACTTAATCTTCATCTGCTGAGAAATGGTTGGTTTGGGTTTTTATTTTTTTTTTCCCTTTCAGGGAACGTTCACACAAAGCAATTACAAGTGCATCTTAACTGTAAAAACAGCACAGCTTTCTGAAGTGTTGGCATGGGGAGAGTCTTTTTTCATTGCTTTTCTAATTAGAATCAGCCAAATGACAACTTGAAGGATTATAGGATATTAAGAGCTAATGTTGGGTCAAAATTTTGTTCGTACAAATTTGGATATTCCAGTTGATTGACCGTATCAACACCCTTCACTAATGTGTCTCATTGCATAGTGTCCGTGAAATGAACCAGCGATTTTACTCTTTCTCTCTAACAAGTATGCTCTGGAGAGGGGCAAAGGTTGTTTTGTAACATTATCAGTGAAACTTTCAGTAATCACAATTGTCATCATGAAATCACTAAAAAATTATGATTTCCTATGAATAATGTGACCTGGTGAGTCATAAAAACATAAACGACATAGTTTTTATTTGAACATTTTAGATATGATTTTTTCGTTGTGATTTTAATACTATGTAAATGATTCTTTTTGATATTTTTCCTCTTCAATTTTTTTCTTCTTACTTAATTGCTAGTGAGAAGGGAGGGCACCTGGTAATAGGATGTTGAATGGCAGATAGAGCTCAAATTTATATATGCCTATTCCTGACCTGGGGGGTTAATAGGAAGGAAAGACAAGTATTGAGAAGACAGCGAAGCCTGTGGCTGCAGTACAGGTGTTTGATGGTGCTGGATGGTTTGTGCTTATGCGGATTTCAGCCTGTATTCCCATGGCCATTAGCAAAGTTGAGTTATCTAGATGTATGAGTTGGACTCCAGTTTGAAATAAGACAAATTAGAACTTAAGTTAACATACTGAAAGCAGACTCCACATAGGCTTTGAGAGGTATATATGATTGGAAGGAAGCAGTAGCCAAAGTAGTACAAAGTTTGACTCAGCTGGCCCCTTACCTGCTCAGTGGCAAGTTGGAGAAGACAGTGACAGAAGGCTGAAGCATCATGGTTTCTTGAGCTTATCCTACTTTCTTCCGTCTTGGCTGTGTTGGTTGGAAAATCTTCTCTTTAGCTTTTCCTTCACACTTGTGAAAAAGGTGGTATTTGCACCCTACTTTCTTCTCTGTCCAAAAATACACTGGTTGTTAAAGAAAAGGTGTAGAACTTAGTCCAACTCCTGCAGCATTGTGAACTGGCTGCTTTTCCACTAGAGGCAAGAAACTTGAACAGTAGCCAATGAGAGGGAGCTTCCTTCAGCAAAGACTGATAAATGTGAAATAGCTGAAGCTGCTGCATCTTTCACTACAAGCTACATTGAGGTTCATGCAATTTGTGTGGCCATCAGACATAACGTGAAGCTTGGTAGCGTTGCATGATACTGACTTAGAATCATCTGAGCTGATTTGGAGATTTCAGCTGAGATTTCATTGTGGCTTATTAGAACCAAATTAAATGCCAAACTGTGTTTTGGCACTTGTTTGTACATTTGGGTTTGGCATTTGCTTTGTGTTTCATAAGTATGTGGCTAGTCATCCTCAGTATGGAACCGTAGATGTGTGTAATGCTGAATGTGGATACTTACAGGACTGAGGCAATCGATCCCAGCATACCTAAACCTTTGCACTCCCAAAGCAATGAATCCTTGTGCAGATTTGCATGCAGCCTGTCCCTGGAGATATTGATGCTGTTGTTTCACTCAGTGAATGTGTTAATTTGCTCTCTTGTCCTTTGGATTTAAACTTGTTTACCTAATGTACTCCTAATGGAATTAGCCCAAATCAATTCTTGTGATAACTTCTGAGTCTTAAAAGTACTTATTCTCCATCAAATTTGCTCACTGTCGTAGCATTAGGCACCTTGCTTTCTTGTGAAAGGACGTGTTTGTTCAGTTCAAACAAGTGAGTCATTAAATTTGCCAGTTGACTCAACAGCAATTTTTTTGTGGCAGCACATGTTCTGATTCAGAAAGTATGGATTTTGCCCAGTACTCTTTATAAATTAACACCAACAGTACTTGCTACTAGAGGTGGTGTGACTTAAGATTACCTTAATCATAGCCATTGAAACAAAAATGGATAATGTAAAATCAGATAGTAAATGTAAAGCTTTCTTCTTTCTTTCCTTCCCTAGTGTCTCTGGAAAGCTTAGGGACATTATGACTCTTAAAGAGCCTGCTTTCTAATGATTAAAAAGCAAGTTGGTGCTACTGCGTAGGAATTGTATCTTTAGCAATTGTTCATTTTATTTTTCAGCTTCAGCAAACAAACCAATATTTCTGACACTGAAAAATGTGCTCTTACCATTGTTACCATACCTTCTAAATGTACAAGTTTGTTATAGCTGTCTTCTCATTTTTTACATTGGCCTTCTTTGCCCTGGGTGGAAAAAAATAGAGCCAGTAATGACATGTATTATAAAGATTAATCAACCATAAAGACTATAATTGAACACACAAGTGTAGTCATTACTTGATTAATTACTTCAATAAAATAATCAGTCTTCTACATATATCAGAAAAATATTCAGTGGTGACTAGAAGAGAGTGTCCAGAGACCAGGACTGCCTTCTATTCTTCTATCAAACAGACTTTTCTACCTTTCCTCTTGTTCAGTTGCAGAACCTTCTTTTATTTGAATGTTTCATTTGAATGAACTTGCTTTCTTTCCCCGTGGAATTCTGTCAGCTTAACTTTATCCTTATGAATGAATACTGAAACATCTTACGTGAGCTTTTACATTGAATGTTACCTGGTGACGTAAAGAGTGCACATGGAAAAGCCCCTTCTAAGAAAATATGTAGCAAAATGTCACCCGTGGGGTTTAGACTGAAGTTGATAGATAAAATTGTTATTGTTACAGATTGAAAGCACTACTCAGTGAGAGATTATTGTACTCTGAAGTTCTCATTCCTAAAATATGTTTCCTAAAACGGAGACTTGCCAACTCATATTGTGGTGCAGAAGTTCATACATTGCTGCATCTGGAGCTCTGTACTGGATCTCAAGCTTATGAGCATGTGTCTTCCTGTAACCTGTAAGGGAAAGGTAGAGCAACCTGGTCTGCATATTTACTAACCAGATCAAGAAGTAAGTCTAGTTCAGATGATTTTGAAGCTGAGAAGTTGTATGCAGAAGTCTTGATCCTTTAGATAAATTCTGATATCAATTGCAATAATATTTTTACAGAAGGAAGATTAGTTCATTCTGCAGTGGTTAACTACAATACAGTTAATTAATGCAAGTTAATGCAGATAATACAGGTTAATTAATAGTAGTAACTAAGCAGTCTGAAATAGATTCTGTATGGTTCAGCGTTTGAGCCGCGGTCAAAACCCAAGTGAGCGCTGAAACAGAAGAAGAAAGATAACCCATGGATGGTTGCTCTTAACCCTGAGAGTGCACATTTTGGCATTTTGGAAGCCATAGGAATTGACTTAAGTGTGCATTTGCATTATGCTCTTATTGCATAATAAGAGTATTATGGAGGAAAATTTATGTGGCTTCTGCAGATGGACGTTGTAATGTAAGCCTCATTGTGTATATTTGGAACCCTAGTAAATGACGAACCTGTGTCTTTAACAGCATGGACTTCTGATGTACTCAATGTAAGCTTCCCAGTGCAGTGGATGCTTTGGTTAGTCATTAGACAGAATCATAGAATCCCAGCCTGGTTTGTGTTGGAAGGGACCTTAAAGCTCCTCCAGTTCCAACTCCCTGCCACGGGCAGGGACACCTACCACTAGAGCAGGTTGCTCCAAGCCCCTGTGTCCAACCTGGCCTTGAACACTGCCAGGGATGGGGCAGCCACAGCTTCTCTGGGCACCCTGTGCCAGCACCTCAGCGCCCTCACAGGAAGTATAATAATAAACATGTAATAGTGTACTATGCAATATCTAATTTCAGTTGCTCCTAATTATGTTATTTTTTAAATAATTTTTTGGGGACTAACAAAACATTTTTTCCTTGAAATGGCTGTAATTGTTGAGTTCAGCTTTCTACAACTAGCCTATTTTTTTTTTTTTTTTGTTGAGTTACTTAAGCACTAAAAAGTGCTGACTTTTTAAAGCATTATTGATTATTACAGAAAATTTACACCCTGCTATAAATTGATTTAGTGCTTCAGAAAGCCTGGGGAAATATGTAGGAAAGGTGTGTATCTTCATGTTTTCCTCAATTTTTCATCTAATTATTAGGGTTATTAATAAATAGTTTATTGAGAGAGGAGAGTTCACCAGTTAGTTCAGCTAACCACTATTGCTCAGAGCATTCCCAGTGTATTCCTTATAGAGCATCCAATCTCTGTTGTGAGTTGGTTGCTGACAACCTTCTGAGAGAAGGTTAATACACTGTAGAAATACTTAACGTTTATAATGAGGAAGGTGATAGTAACTTCTCTGTCTGCATGTACGCATTGTCAGCATCTGCTTGCTGATCTGATCTCCTCCTCTCAGAAAAAGTCTACCATTTGCGTGGGAACTGTGTCACTTCCTACATGTCACTGTATAGTCTGGCACTCCTTATTGTGGAAGAAAGGACGTAGGGAAGGCAGAGGAATGAACTTTGATTTTGTTTAATGGGGAGAGTAGATGGAAAGAACAACTCTAAATCTTGTCTTGTGTAAGACACTTCTGTCCTTTCAAAAACCAGTGTGCTACTTAGTAGTTTGACTCTGGTGGAGCCACGTTGTAGTGAAGTGAGGCCCAAGAGTCCCTCATGAGGTACAGATAAAAGCTGGGATAGCCCTTTGGTACAGGTATCTCACTGGGATTCACCACATTTGAGGCAAGCCTGATCTGCAATTACTTTGCTAGCAAGTACCAGAGCACTTTGAGTACAGGGAGGTTAATGGTACACAGAGTGAGGAAGTTCACCTTCATGGAAGTAACTGGCACACTGTTAGTTACCTATCTGTACTCTAAAATCTTTTTTGTTTCATTTGGATCACCTGTACTGGCAACCTTCTGCTTGAGGTAGAAGTGAACAGCAAAACCAATGTCAAGGATTATGATTCCGGAACAAAATAAGGACAGAGAATGCAAATTACTGCTTCCATCAATGGCTTTATGAAGCCATTATAGTTGACAAGACAGCTCAATCACTGAATGGGCAAATTTCTGACCTATTAATTTGTTTCTAGACCATTATTCTGATCTTTGGTGCATTAAGATTATATCCAGTTTGCCACAGTTGCAGATTAATTTCGTTTAAATTGAAAATTGAAAGAATTCTGACCATGATCATTAAAGCAAGCACCTCAGAGGCGTATTGTTGGGGCAACAATATAGCCACAGCCTCATTTACACTTTGCAATAGGAAACAAAGACCACATTCTGCAAGGCTGTCAGCCTGCCACCTCTCCTGAGCAATGAAGCCACTTAAAAAGAAGCAGTGAATAGGGGACAGCATGCTATTTGTCACTTGTGCTACTTAGTAGTTGTGTATTATCACCTTTGCAAAGCATATAGGAATAGATGATTAATAACTTTGTACAAATAGAACCTCTTATGAGTATGCTGGAATATGGCCTTGAGTGCTAAAATTCAATATGTTATTGAAATGCTTGTCCCCAGAAAGCAAAAACCCCTGTGGCTATTTTGGTTACGTTAAATATAATAGCTTGCTACTGAATTTAAATTATGTTCACTACTGATGTCGTTCCATCAGAATTCTATATACACTTAAAATATGAAGAAATGTTGAAATTCAGCACTAGCACTTAAGTAAAAATCTGTTCAGGGATTTAGAGCTCTAGAAATATTGTGGTGTATTCATTCTTATGAAATCAGAAGTTGACTTTCTTGGCTTTCTAAAAAAAAATTAGAGTTGGAGGTGAAAATCTGGCAGTAGTTTGAGCTACACCAAAAAAACAAAGGAGGTCATCAGGGGCACATGATAATCATGTTTGCATAAGGCAGACTGCTGTAGGTCTCTGTGTCTGGATGAGATTCGCAGAGGTGTACATTATTTTAGTATCCTAACGATTGAGAAATAGCCAGAGCTGAATGTTATTTTTCAGTTAAAATTGCAAATGGGTTTTTTGCAGTACAAAACCCCAATAATACCATCAGATCTTGTGTGAAAGTTCAAGACAAGCTACGCTGGAACAGGACAATAGCAGCTACTCATAACTACGAGGTTTTTTTGTGAATATAACAGCACATTCTGGTTTTATGAAATAATTTCATCAGTTATGAAATGGCATCAAGAAATATTAAAATCAAATTTTTAAATCTTGTTGACTCCTGCTGACATTATGCTCATAGTAGGCCTCAGAGTGTAGTATGAAGATTGCTGCACTAAGGGCAAATCATGCCTAACAGATTTGGCGGCCTTTTATGAGGGGGCCACAGCATTGGTGGATAATGGAAGAGCAACTGACGTGATCTACCTGGACTTGTGCAAGTCCAGCTCTTGGACCGCCAACACAAGAGGGACATGGAGCTGTTGGAGTGAGGCCAGAGGAGGCCACCTATGGAGCTGCTGCGAGGGCTGGAGCAGCTCTGCTCTGGAGCCAGGCTGAGAGAGCTGGGCTGGGTCAGCCTGGAGAGGAGAAGGCTCCAGAGAGACCTTAGAGCAGCTCCAGTGCCTAAAGGGGCTACAAGAAATCTGGAGAGGGGCTTTGGACAAGGGTCTGTAGTGACAGGACAAGGGGGAATGGCTTTAAACTGGCAGAGGGGAGATTTAGGTTAGATATAAGGAAGAAGTTCTTTACTATGAGGGTGCTGAGGTGCTGGCACAGGGTGCTCAGAGAAGCTGTGGCTGCCCCATCCCTGGCAGTGTTCAAGGCCAGGTTGGACAGAGCTTGGAGCAACCTGCTCTAGTGGAAGGTGTCCCTGCCCGTGGCAGGGGGTTGGAACTGGGTGAGCTTTAAGGTCCCTTCCAACTCAAACCATTCTGTGATTCTATGATTTTGTGATATGTACAACAGCAAACTTTAAAGCCAAGGATCCCTACAGAGAATGTCATATCAACAGCTTACTTTATTTATTAAGCTTTCTTTTAAGATAGTCCAACAGGCAAGTTGCAGGTACAGGGCAATTACTGCTCAGGAGAGGAGACTTACAAGCTTGTATAATGCTGTTATGAATTCTCAGTCCATTTCCTGTGAATTACTAATGTTAGATTGACTTCATTAGTTGAATTCCTAATCTCCACCTAAATGAAGCAGCTGCTTCGTGTTTAACAGGTAGCTGCTATAATAATAATAGTAATAATAATAATTACTTGCATGTTATTTATAGGCATTTATTGGATTATGATGGCAGAAATACAAAGATTGAATGTGAGTCATGAAGAAAACAGATAGGATGTAAGATACTCTCTTTCCCTAGACCTAGGAACAGTTTTATTCATCTTGATGAAAATTTCTTCTGCTTGTGTTGTGTTCATTTTTGCTTGTGCATATTTAATGTGCCATAAAATAAGAATCATAAAAAGGGGGAAAATAAAAGATTGTAAAAGGGCCTTTAGATATTATCAGGTCCAACTATACAGTTAAAACAGAGCCAGCTTCAAAGTTACATTCATTTGCTGAGGGTCTTGTGTGAGTATTGAGTATTTTCATGTCTTCAGGAGAAGTCTTGAATCGCTCAGAAAACTGTAATAGGTTCACCTGCTTTGTGCATATAAATAATTAAAACGATCAGGGAAGAGTCTTATTTTAAACATACATCAATGAAAGGTTAATCTTCCCCTTTTCATCGGCTTGAGTCATTTGGGTTCTGTGCTGTACACAAATCTTTCTGATCAAAGATTTCCACCTCTCATTTTAAGATTGAGTAGTTAGAGAATAATGACAAATTTACAAGGAGAGTGTTGTGTTCAGAGGTTGGCACAGCACTCTCATCTTCAAGGAGGCGATAGATTGCATTTACAATTCTGAAGCCAATCCAAAAAGCAGTTACATATTTTCTACCTAGTTCAATCTTTTCAAGCATAGTGGAAGTGCTTCTTCTCTCCCCCCAGCTGTAGGAAGCTACAACCTGAAGCAAGACAATCCTGTGGTTGTGGCTAGGGAAAATGGGAGAAATGTTGTTGACAGATGCAGTTAAGTCATGGAGAAGACTATTTTCCTTTGAAGATTGAAGGGAAGAAGGGGTCATTCAGCAGTTCCTGGAAAACTAAATTCCCAGTCAACTCGAACAGTTTTGCTGGTCTTCTACTTTAGGGTGTTAGTGGGAATGTGATCTTAAATTTTGCTTTGTTGAACAGAAGCAGTAAGCTTGGATTCCTCAATCCAGTCTCTAGTGATCTGTTGTATCAGGTGCCAAACAATGAGATACTCTCAGTTGTGTTTGGCAGTCTGTTTAGGAAAAAATGGGAGGTGCAGTAACACGGAGTATGGTACATGAAATCTGTGCTCTCCAAGCTCCACATGCATGATGAGGAAATCCCTGATCACTGTATGATTAGTCTTGGTTGATGTTATTGATAGAGACATGCTCTTTTTGTCTCTTAAGAAGCAGAGTATTGCATCAGCTGGCTGCTCACTGAACATGCCAAGTGAAATTTCAGTCTTGGAATTCGGCGCTCTTCATCGTGTTTCCATCTATCAAAGTATTCTTTACTTAAGCACCAGAAATCCTATTGTTTTTCAGTGGTTCTTGTGCATTTAAATCATGTAGTTGCTTATGGTTTTGCTTATGTTTATGCTTAGTTTTAAAGCGACTTAAAATATGATGTTGGATCTGAAGTTAATGTTTTCAAATGCTGGAGTTTGTATGTGTCGTGTAAGCAATGCAGAGGCACTTGCCAAGAAAGTAGGTGCAACAACGTGTTCTGGATGCTTAAACTTAATAAGGATGGAAATGTATCCTGAGGAGCTCAGTATTTATATCTTGCTTTCTGATTTATTCTTGTAGCTCCTAGACAAGATTTTAAAATAGCATAAAATCTATGAATAAGGAAAGTGAAGAAATAAATGGTAATAAGTTTGGGCTGTAAGAAGTGTCAGCTTGTATTGACTATATAGTGGCAGCACATGAAAACATCAGATTTGTATGTGAGGAAGTTTCTTGCATTTCTTTTTCCTGAAGAACTTTACATCCCATTCTTTTGATCCCAGTTATGGTTTGCAAAACTAAGTGAGGTTGGTTTGGTTTTGGGGTTTTTTTTCACTTTATTTGAATGACCTCATTCTCATTTTGAATTATAGTCATAAAAACCTGCTAGATACTTTGAAAGGAGGAAATGCTCTTTGTTTTTTATCAAGTGCTAAGGAATTGTGTAGTGTGTGACCTATCTGGGAAGTTAAAAGCTGTAATATCTATTAGATCAGAGTAATAATCATGGTAAAGGACTCTGGAGTTGGGTGTAAATATGTGAAGTTTAAAAGAAACAAACTGGGAACATTAAGAATATTTTTGACCTATGATCTGATCAGTAAGTATTTCATCCATAATATATGTGATATATATACAGTTATTATATGACTGTTATAATATACAGTTATTATATAAGTTATATACAGTTTGTATAATGTTGTTTAATATTATATAATGATGTTTAATATTATATAATGTTTGATATTATATGTATATGTATAATGTTTATATGTATAATATTGTTTATATTGTTTAATATCATATACAATTACTATATAACTGTATAAGTTAAGGCAAAAGTTCTAAGGAAGGTTTTTAACTAAGGAACATATGTTCTGTATAAAGAAAGAGTAAGAAAAGAGGTTAAGGAAAAGGATAAGAACCAATAAACCAGGAATGAGTGGGTTTAGAAAGCTGAGGAGAGAAGCTCGGGGTGGTAGTGGGGAGTTTCTCTAATGAAATGAAAGAAGTTATAGAACAAGAAGGGAAAAGGAGGCAACTGGGAATCAAAGAGCTCCTCTTATTTTTTTTCAGTACTTTTCTTGCTGGAAATAAACACACTTCTGTTTAGAAAACCGAAGTGTCAGAAAAAGGTACTGAAATTTTGGAGATCAGGTTTGAATTGGAAAGTGGTGTTCTATAGCTGGCAAAGTAGTTAGATTGTAGCATATAGCAAATTTCATGGGGCAGATTAGTCTGGTTTCAGGATTTTCACTGAAAACATTTAGCAGAAGAGCAAGAATAGAAGTCATAGAAGATCGTGGTGAGTTTAGGACTAGAAATAGGATAAATTGGCCTTGTGGGAGGAAGAAAATGGGCAAAAGGGGCAGGAGGAGAGGAGGTATGAGCCAAATGTAGAAAGTTAATGGAAGATGGAGAAAACCAAAATCTGTATCAGTAGAAGTTAAGGCAAAGGAAGATTGGAAATATTATTTATATATCTACTATGAGGTACCTTAGTGTTACATACTATGAGCATCCATTTATCATTCTTTAACGATAGTATGCAGCCTCTAGAAAGAAATCTTGTCATCCCGAAGTAGCAGAAGCCTGGGTAACACGAAAGAATGCCAGTCATGTGCTGTAGTTTTTGTGTTACCATCCTTTCAAAAGCAAAAAAACCCCCAAAATTGCTGATTTCTTTTTGCATTGATTTTGCATGTTTCACTCCACAAATGCAATAGGAAGAAATGTCTGAGCATAAGCAGAGTCCTCTCCATTCATGGCGAAATATGACAGTCACAGAAAAGTTGAGTTAGTGGCAGGGAAGAGCAGGCTTATTGGGCCAGGTGGTAGTTGGAGAGAGAACACTGGTCAGGCAGAATGGGGATGAGATAAGCTGCACATGAGGAGGACCAGGTCATGTAACCTTTCAGTACCTGAAAGACAAACCAGTCATAAACTCTATCCCTTCACTTCCAGTACTGTATTTTTTGGTTTTTTCTATCTGTCAAAACAGGCTCCTGAGTGTCTTATACTTAAACTCCCAAACTCATGTTGTTTAAAACATGTTTGAAGATGCATCAAACAGCTGCACCCGAACAAAAAGTATGTGCTGTAATTGCATGAGCCTAAAACATTTTTGTTTTTCCTGGGGAAAAAAAAAATGCTCTTAATTTTTTCATGATGCTGTCTGTGTTCTGAGATTTATGGCAGCCTTTTTTAATATATTTTTCATGAGAAGAAAAGTTGTTACCTAGACAGGCTTAAAATCTGCAACATACATGAAAGAAGCACAAGCAGAATTTTTTGGCATGGCTTGCAGTGAAATTAGTTTCTTAACTAGTTGGTGATAAACATACTGTGACAGAATGAAGAAATGACTTGGTTTTGGTCAGCGGCTTCTTTTCCTTGCTGTCTTTGTGCCTTGTTTTGTTTCCCACCCTTGCAGCACCACACATGTGATCCAAGACAACTCAGCTCTGATGCTGTGTTGGAATTCCCAGCATTTCTTGCTCATTGTAACATTCCCCAGATAAGGAAAGTGAAAAAATGACTCATGTAAGTGTGTTGTCTAACAAATTACTTCAGTGTTGTTACCTTTATTATGCCAAACACTTATGAAAACTTAGGAGAACTGAATGGTTGTTTAGCAGGTTCAGAAATCTGATAAATCAAGTGTTGGGTAATTGACATCTTTTTCGCATCTTTTTTTTTTCCTTGTATTTAAAGTCCTTAGCAGCCTGTTTCCTTACACAGCCTAAAATCAATGAGCTAGATACCCTGCCCCTTGGCCTAAGTAAAGTTTAGCTTTTCCTTTGGTGTGGTTGAAACAAAGGTGCTACCAGCTTTCTTACCAACTGGTGGTTATCTTGGAATCAAAGACTGATACGCTGGCATTCCCTGTTCTCTAGAAACCAGATTCTATGATGTGATCTTCCATAGCAAGAAGTGGATCTCCATGGTGGGAGTGCATGGTGAAGAGTGTGAGGAGTAAAATGCGGGCACGCAGAGCAGGTGTGTGTTTTTGTATCCAGTGAAATCAGTACGGTTTGACTGGGCAAAAATTATAGGATTTTATTCTTTATTGTCTCTTTGCATAGAACTTAATGTATTTCAGACTTAAGTGATACTAAAATGGTGCCAGGAATCTAGTTTGTATTCCAGCATGTTAAATACTTCAGAGAGAAGGCTTTAATTTTTAAATGCTTAATTCCTAATTTGAATAAATGCCAACTGTCATGACTCTTTCCTCAGTGTAGCCATTGAAGGAATAAAATGAAAAGAGCATATGCTTGAGTCACTTCAAGGCACTCTCTTCGAGATCTGCATGCATCTGCAAAGTTGCAAGCTCCAGTTGAGTGAGACCCAGTATGTGATTAATAGATACAGTAAAGGATATAATAAATATGTACTAATTTACTTACTTCAGCTTCCCACGGATATCAGAACTCTGTTATGGGTGGAAATACATATCTCTCTTTCTGGTGCTATATGCAAGCTTTTTAGATTTCATTTTCCATGAAAGAAAAGTTGTTACCTAGACAGGCTTAAAATCTGCAACATACATTAGTAACTGCTGTGTTAAAAGACTGGTTTGGGTTTAGTTTTGGTTTCGTTCCCACATAGGTTTTATGATGCCCTTTATGAAGAGTGGGACGTCGGCAGAGATTCCCGTATGCTCTGTGTGTTCCTATGAGTACACAGTTTGAGCTGGTTTTAGGTGGAAGGAAATCTGGATATAGAAAGGTTTTGCCGATGATCAGAAAATGCTGAAACAAGTGAATAGGAGGCAGTAAGAAAAGGCTATTCACTTACTGCTGAAACACTGACCACAGCAGAGTTCCCAACTGAGAAACACGTGAAAACCAGACTCTTGAAAGTTGGGGCAGGGGGAAGGGAAGAGGTGATTTTTGGTGTTTGTTTCTTTTTTTGCAAACTTCAATCAGAACAAGGAATTTCTTCTTAGTTGCTCATATAAAGACCTACTGATTAGTCTTATTTTGTGGCTAATGATGCCATGAAATCTTATCTGAGCATCATGGATATACCAGTTTTTCTGCTGAAGAAAATACAGCTGCATGTGTTATGGTGTTTTTATTTTCCCAGCCAGCAGCAATGTTTAAAATACAAGGACCTATAGGAATTTCCACATGATCCATGCAGAAGTGAATTAAAATCATAGAATGGTTTGGGTTGGAAAGGACCTTAATAAGATGATCTAGTTCCTCCCCCGCCCTGCCATGGGCAGGGATGCCTCACACTAGACCGTGTCACCAAAGGCTTTGTCCAGCCTGGGCTTAAACACTGCCAGGGACATTTGCTTCATAGCAGTAAACTCTTAAGTCCTGTCTTTCTTTCGTAAGAATCAAATACTCATGAAGACAAAAACTTATCAGTGACCATTTAATCTCAAGGACTGGTTCTACTGGCCTAGTTCTGCAAGAACAACTAATGGAAAGCAACTCTGTTTTTAGAAGTGTTTCATTAATATAGAAACACCCAGCATTGCTTCTGCATTTCTAATTTCTAAAATGCTCTTAAAAATAGCAGTTTGAAGTGACAGTTCATCTACAGTCCTTAGGAAATCTAAAAATAAACAGCCACCTGTACTCAAAATGCTGGTAACTCTACTTGTAAATCACTTAGATTACTTATTATTTGCAGATACTATTTTTTTCCCCTGACACTTATGTACTGCACAAATCAACCTGGTATATAGAAATCAAAAGTTATTCAATTAACATAAAAATAGCGGATGTCACATGAAATGTCATTGAATGTCAGGCCTGGAATGAGCAAATAAATTGCCTCATCAGTTTAATTAACGAAACAGGTAACCAAGTCAAATGAATGTACTTCAAATTATATTAGAGCTATTTGGAATGGGATTGTACTGTTGAATCTTAATTGGAAATTCACTTTGCAGGACAAGGGAAACCATTATTTTACTTGGATGCTCAGTACTGGAGAAGACAGGCAATAACATCTTCTGAGCATCTTGGCATAGGACGAGCTTTGGAGCTTTGGTTCTGGAGTCTATGAAGTGCTCTTTGATTATTAGATTTACAATTAAATTGAAAAGGTTTTTAAAATTGCAGATCTAAATTTTTAAGAGATTTCTGTGATTTTGAGTTTTCTAATAATTATTGTGAACAGCAAAAGGCTGGGCTCTACTGTGCTAAGCATTGTACAGATAGAGAAGAGAGCGTTTGAAGAGCTCAGGCTAATGGTGGTGAAGAAAAAGACTGTTATTCTTCATTGTGAAGCTAGCTGAAGCGCGGAGAAACTCCAGTGACTTGACTGGTTGACAGAAGTTCAGGAGATACATGGCAGAACATGTTAGTCTCAGTAATTTAACTTCATAATGATATTTCTGCTTTTCATTTTCCATTTGCTCTCCATGTGAGTAACAAAGAATAAGTTCATGTTGTTAGAGGGCGTTAAGTAGAATAGCCTGGTGATTTCTTTTTCTGAACACTTTTCTTTGAGCGATGGCCAAATGGGAAGCAGAATGGTTAAGTGGAGGTTAAGAAGATCACAAAACGGTAAAGTGTTTTTTGGAGAAATGCACAGATGTTGTTGTCATGTACAGGAAGACCAGCAGAAACAGAGACCAGGATTCCTTCTAGAAATGGGAAGTGGTCTCCCTTAGTCAATGTATAATGTGCTTGATACAGGGAAGTGAATTTATGTAGCATTTTAGGATATTTCTGTTAATCTGCCTGAATAAACTAAACACGAAGGAATCGCAGCAGGACACCCTAAATACTTGCGAAACAGGAAAAAAAGATCAAAAGTTTTCCAAGTAAGTCATTGTGTCTGCCAGCATTCCAGTTTGTATTTTGAATGCAAGCTCAGTTGACTAACTTCACTGTATAGTATTCATCTTTTGCAAAGAAGTAGCTCAAATCCTTAAAGCTTAATATAGTTATCTTCTTTCCTGTTGAAGTGGGTTCAGTATTCCCTTTGCTTGTTTGTAAGGTTGACAGTTGTGTCTGAGAAATGGAAGTATGTTTTCAAGCATTTCATGTAAACAGTTCACGTTTAACATCTCTATTAGAGAGGAAAAGGACTTAATCCCTTGAGGTGTTATTCCTAGTTCCACTACTACTGTAGTTATTACTAAAGCAAATTACTTTCTGCTAAAAAGTTTTTTGGACAATCAAACTGACATGTGTCTCTACATTTCCACAAGTCAATCAACACAAGATTGCAACAGCAGGAAAAAAGAGATCCACTGACTACTATGGCAACCAAAGAGTCTCTCTCAGTTACCTGGTATCCTGGAATACTTTTAAAACCCAAGTTGGAATGGATGGAACAGCACTCATCAGTGCTTCCATGTGAGATTTTTTTCAGTCACACTGGGGTCAATAAGTACCTTTCCTTAAACCTTCATTGAAAGAACAAATATTGTAATTGCTGGGGGAAAAAAAAAGAATTTTAGAAGTTAAACTTCATCTGAAATCATTGTAGGTGTGGTGGTGTAATGTTACTCGCAGAAGCCAATGACCAAAGCCGCTTAAGGCTTTTACAAGTTTTCAGTAACCAGGCTATACAATATATTGCTTGGGTTTAGCTAGTAGCAACATTCTAGATACTTCTAGCTGGTAGCAGAGTAGGAGGGCTTCAGAATCAGTGTTTCAAATTGTCTACTGATTAAAAAAACCTAGAAGCTTTCAGAATGGACCTCTCTGGCTTTCTGACTCAAAAGAAACATTGTAAGAAAGTGACTTAAGGAGACTTCACATCGACTCAACTCAGATTATTTAACTTGTTTAGCCTATGTAAGGTTTTCTTGTATAGACCTAGCCTAAGCACCTATTCCAATTACGAAACTCCAATTTTTAATTGAACCAGAACAATATAATATCTGTCCATCCATGACCAGGTTTATATTTTAAATGTGCACAAAGAAATGGATCTCTTTGTCTTTTTTTCTATCCTGGTTATAGCAAAATTCTCACAAAGTTGAAAGTCTCCTTACATTATATGATAGAGGTAGCTCTCTCTCCCTCTCAAACCCCAGTAATATTGACATGACACTCTCTGCATTTCAAAGCATTTCACTTCCCCCCTCCATATTTGAACTGCTTTATTTGATTTTTAGCCCTGCTTCTGTTTGGTAATATCTAAGTAGTATAGAACTAATTAAAGCTTTGATACTCATGTATTTTTTAGTCACAATTTGTGGCTTTTGGCATATGTCAGAATTAACGGAAGATCTCACTACAAACAATCATTCTCTGAATTAATTTCTTGTTTGAAAAAGAACAACTTTGGCAGGGTTGTTAAGCAGAGGAAAAATAAATGAGTTGGATGAAAATATAAACATATGTTGTGGCAAACTCGCAGCCAATGGTATTTAAATCCTATTTAAATTAGGCAAAATTTCCCATAAGAATAAAGAAGGAGAAGGAAGCAAGCGGAATGGGTAAACACGAAAATGTCAGATGAAGTTCTTTATAGTTGCTGTTTACAGTGGCATGTGATTGCCTTCTGCACTGCGTGGCGGTGGCTGTATAATTACGCTGCGTGAACAGTGAGCTCTAATTGCGGCAGATGAAGTTGATTATTTATGTGCCTCGGTGCTGAAGATGTTGGATTTGCCCGTGCCTCCAGCACAGAGGTGTGTACAATACCAATAGCTTTGGAAAGGTGGTGTGGCATGTTCCTGAATTGGTTCAGCAGAGGAGTGTTTCCAATGCATTTAATGCTAGTGGTAATGGAACAGTGCCTCCTCACTATTCCTGTGATTTTATTGTGAGACTTGCTCCCTATTAGACATTTACTTATCTTGGGTTTGGTCCGTGAGTCACATGAGGGATAAAAATAGAGCAGTTCAAGGAAAGTAACTGACATGCAGAGTTCCCTGCTCAAATACTGTTTGGCATGAATGTGCCAAAATCAGGGAAAATAACCTTGGAAGCTGGCTAAAGCTAGGAAACCTGTGCTAATAGAGATCATGAAATTTTCATCCACATGTGACATAAATGTGCAGATTTCAGTCTGTCTACAACTATTTACATATGGGTCACTGTATATTGCAGCTCAGTGGATGAAAAATGCATGGAAGACAGGTAGGACGGGACAAGTATGACAGGATGTTGTCAGGCCATATTCCCCGAGAACAGGAGAAAGGAAAGAAAAAAGCCAGAAGATAGGAAATCTAAGACTTGACAGGCTGAAGGTTTTTGCTTTGAAAGAAATTCTTAGATGACAGATTGCTTCTATCAACAGTTGTGCACAACATTTTTTGTAATTTTCTAATAGTCTTGTTCCTTTAATCATGTTTTTCTAGCACAAACTGTACTTGAGTTAGTCTCTTCAGTAGTGCTTGGCTTAGAATGGAGGAATGATACGCACTTTTATAACCTGCCATATTAAAGGTAGGAAGACTTGTTGAGTATGATTCTTTTAAAAGAAAAAAAGTCTCATTTGGGGCCCTTTCTGTGATAATCCTGGCGTCCTTGGAAGAAGATCGTTGTTTCAGTTGGGCTTCTAGCCTTATACATTTTAAGTTACTTACAAAGAACCATATCCATATGGCTTTTCTCCTTTTGTACATGATCCAGAGAACATAAAAGTATTAGCAAAAAATTGCTGGGAGCAATTACTCCTAACATTCCTTTCTTTTTCAAAAAATTAAAATGTAGGTTATTGTTTGCCTCTGTAGATACATTCTTATGATTTTTCCCAAATTTTAACTTCTGAGAATTTAATAAAAATGGATTCCAGCTCACATGCTCATATACACAGCCATATGTTACAGAGATTAAAATGCATTTGCAACTAAGATATAGGAAGGCTGCAAGCGTATGTAATTTCTCTGGTTGCATATGCCTCACATGAATACCATTAAAGTATGCTTTATAAATGTTAATATCCTTTTTCCTAATTCATTAGGAAGAGGCAGGTCAGAGTTGCTTGTGGCTTGCAATTCCAACACGTGGGTAACAGCTATTAAGTAGCAACCACAGAGTTGTTAAAGCAGGGAGCATTCACCTACCTACTTCTTGGTTTACGTATGATATATTTGAATATACCTCTGCAAAAGGTATTCAAGGGAGTCAAATGCATTTAAACAAGGTGACTCCCTTAGTTAAATAAAACCAGATAAAATAAATATACTGTTTTCTAGCTAGAGTATGCAAGTTGGGGAATTGGCTATTGCTATATCTGCATTTCTGAATAATTGTATATATCGAGTTTGAAAATAATTTGTGTTACAAATAGCGGGATATTTCAAGCTGGCAAAGTCACTGCTGCACCTCCACCTGTCCGCTAAGTGATTACTTAAATAAGATGGGAGCTTGTCTGTGATTGTGGTGTCACATTATCCACTTTTTCTTGTATATTCAGGATAGAATTCTTTTTACCTTCATGTAATTTAAAGAAAGAAAAAGCATATCTGTTTGTACCAAAACAGTTTTGTCATGGACTGTCTGAAGTTAGGGCCTTTAATGTGTCACCAGATGACTTATAAGTACCTAAGTATCTAGAAAACTCTTAATGGTATAGACTTAGCCAGCTGAGATTTGGATTCTTGTTCTTTATTGTGACAAACCAAAATGAGTTTAAATGAGGGAGGCTTGATAGCGTAGGATAGCTGGGGTAAGAAGGGGCCTCAGGAGGTGTCCAGTCCAACCCCTGCTTAAAGGAGGGACTGGTCTGAGATCACACACGGTAGCTCGGGGCTTTAGCCAGCTGCATCTGGAAAACTTCAAAAGATGGAGCCTGCACATACTCTGGGCAAGCTCTTCCTGCTCTTGGCTGTTCCTGTGCTCAAAATAGACTCTTCTTATCCACTCTGAGCCTCTCTTATTGGAACTAATGCTTCCTATGCCCCACCCTGTCCCACTGTGAAGAGCCTGGCTTTATTTCCATGGCCTCCCACTGGAGCTGCCTCCTCCTCAGGCTGAACCAGTCCTGGTCCCTTGGGTTCTCACAGAGCAAGTGCTTCAGCCTCATCGACCCTGTCTTGTTGTAAAGACCCTGTGTTCTAGGGGGGTGCAGCATGGGGTGGAGAAAAGTTGGGATGAGGACCCAGCTACTCCATGTGTTTTCCAGGTGTCATAAAACCAAAAGGTGTAAGTGTTGAGATGGTAGGGAAAGTATTTTGAGTGCTCTTTATTTGATGACGTGTTGGAGAAGAGGATGAAAAGTTTGAATAGCTGAATAGGAATGGGTGTTTGAGATAAATAATATTACTTGTGCCACATTATAACATGCAGCTCTCTGCTTTGGAACAATGATGGCGTTACTGCTTTTCTCCTTTTGTACATGATCCAGAGAACATAAAAGTATTAGCAAAATCAGTGACATGATTGCCTAGACGTGATTGCCTAGATCTAGTGGAGGGTTTGAATACTGTACTGTATTAGGAGAGTGCTTCCAAGGATTTAAGCATATTTTATAACCAGACAATCTTTCTGTATGTCTTTCCTTGTAACTGTAGGCATTGGCTCCAAAATTGATAATTATTTCCATTTGCAAATGCTCCTTCCAAACGAATAAAAACAATCGTCTTCTTCCTCAGCCCCCTAACTGAGCCAAGTGCATGATACTCTGTGAATCAACGGGTAGGATTCTCTTTCTCCCCTTCTAGGTACAAATTTCCTGTTGCTTTTTGCATTGCCTTGTATTTTAATCTCTCTTTATTTTCAAAATGGTGATTAATCGACCTACAGCTTTTAATATTCAAAGCTGCATGACTTTTTCTCATTATGCAATCAGTAAAATTAATGAACGACAGCTCTGCACCACCAGGAGGCCTAGCTGAATAGCAAAGGGACTATAGAAACAGGTTATTTTTGGGTCACTGTCAGGATGGATTTAATTTTATTGCAGGGAATATTTCTTCTAGTATAGAAAAATGTTTAGTGAATATTCTTGTGTTAATGAAAACTGTTAAATTTATGCTACTTCGTATTTGGCATCACTTCAAAACGTCACTGCTGCACTTTGTTAATTTACTTTTGAATTCATTTCAGTGCATAATAGCAAGAAGGGAGAAATTCAAGAAACTTGAAGTCTTGGAAGAGTGAAATGATGGCTCTTAGAAACAGCAGATCAGTTTGGATTAGGCTATGGATCCAGGGTATTTAGTGAAAATACTTCATTTGTCTCCCATGAGATTAGCAGCAAGCCTTAAATCAAGACAAACAGTTCGGTTTCACCCCTCTTTGTTTGAATCAGGGCTGATTCCCAAGTGGATGGAAATGATAATTTCCCTTAGCATGGCTCTGTAGTAGCTTCAGAGTAAGGTCCACAGTTAGTGAGAAATGAATGTGAATGGTGCTTGCATGTCCCCATACACAGTTCACAGTGAGTGACCCTAGGCACATGAAGTAGAAATTCTGTATTGAGCACAGCTGAAATGAACCTTATGTAGTATCATGATTGTTTTGCCTTCTGCCATGTGACAGAGAGTAACACTCTGTTTGCATGTGTTGGAGCCATTACTCAGCACAGATGTACACAGACGAGGGGTGATGTGATACAAGATGACAACTTCAGGTGGAAGTCAAATTGATCATCAGATTTATCAGAGCCTGCATGGTGTTTGATGAGTTTGCTGCTCTGACTAGGGGTTAGATTAACGTAGTTTCTGATGGTAACGGTGGTATAATGGTAACATCAGAAACGTGATCTAAGAGGCAGGGTAGTATTCAGGTTACATTGGGAACATTTTAGTATAAGAAAAGGCACCATATAATGGTGAAGAGGAGATACTTAGGATAGTCTGGGAGGAAAGGTGAAGTCTCAAGGAATTGCTGAGAAATCAGTATGCTTGCAGTGCTCTCTGTAGGAGTTAGCTGATTAAGAACAAGAGAACATGACTATCCTTGGAGCTCTGCCATACCCCAAAGGAAAACTAACAACATAACAAAGTGGACCTTTTTTATGGGATGAGAATCTACTTCCTCTGCACAGAAGCAGATGTCTTCGCTGGTGAAACAAGACTAAAGTAGACACTATGTCAAACTCTAAACAAAATGAAATGCTACTAGGAGATTGAAGATTATTTATGCTGGAAGAGATTACATTAAAAGTTAATTGCATGGGAGGGATATGTGGAGCTGTTGGATGCCATAGCAGTACGGGAATGATTTTAAGGAGTGAGAATGACTAGAAGAGACAGGAAATAAAGAGATGATTGTACAAAAAGTGAAAAGAATAATATTCCTACAGTCATGTACTTTGTGGTCAGTAAGATGAATTTTTAAATTTAGTTATGACTAAGAACCAAACCCAAGCAGATATTTGAAGACTAGTAATACTCATCTGTGAAGAAAACCCTCAACCATTTAGTATCTGAGGGTAAAGCATACCTAACCGCAGAGTCCTTAGAAGTGCTGTCATCCTGCTATGATGCTGACCTTTTCCTTACAAAATAGCGTATCATTAGACAGAAGCAAGGAACCATGAAGGCTTCCAGTTTTTAAGTTCCATTTAAAAGACAATGCTCTCTCTCTAGATATATATATATATTGATATCACATATTCTCTTAAGCCTTGCTTATCTTTTACATAAAGGCCTCAGTCTTAAAATATATATAAAAGAGCCATTTTAAAATATGAATTTTAACATTTTCTTGATGAAAATGTCATAACATAACTTTTGGACAACAGTGACTGACACCTTTCCCTTATCTTGTCTTTAGTGCAAGCTGCTGTAGAATTTGAACATACTGGTTTTGCCCCTGCTGCAAACTGGGGAAAAAAAATGCTTAGATATACAGCTTGATCCAATGTAAAACTGGGTCATTCAAATTCAGTGCTCCTTTTTGGGGAAGGAGAATATCCTGATCTCCTTATGTACCTATTCCATTGCTCGTCAATCTAAAACACGAAAATAGTTTAGAGGATTGCAACACAGAACATTCCCTTCTTGGAAGAGAAGGGATTGTGCATCTTCCTGTTCAACCAGAAAACCTCATATCCTGGTGGCTAAATATGTTGTCTTGATATTCAGGAATCTGGTCAGCTCTTTGAGTGAGTGATCTGGATCTTCTGCTCTTACTTTCAGCATCATTGTAAAGTAAGACTGAGCTGGCCTCTGGGTTTCAAAGGAATAGATCTATTTACCTCCACTTTACAGAAGTAAGAGGGCTTTTCTCCCTGTGACTCAGGGCTGTGGAGGCTGGGTGGTTACAGGCAGGGTCTCTCCGTAGCCTGCTCTGTGGCTGGGCCCAGTGACCAGGCTAAGCAGACTAGTGGCTCTTTCCTCAGGCGAAGGGTGTTTTACATCCACTCCTGGCACATGAATGAGTTTTCGGGACTGCTGTTTGAAGAGTGTTTGTTACTGAACGTTAGATTTTAGATTCTACCCAAAAAGCCAAATAATTAAATACACAGAAGGCTGAATTCAGTCCTGAACTTGTAGGTGCAATCATTTATTGGGTCTGAGTGCTTGTCTTCACTTGTCCACTGTGCAAATTGTCAGTCACTTTTGAGGCAGTAAACATGCAAGTGAAGACAAAATACAGAAACTTGTGTCACTCTAAAGGACAAAACATCCCTTCTCATCTCTCCTGCTGAGAAGTGCTAGTGGTAGCAGATACTGAGGGAGTAGTATTTTCTCCAGCCCTTCTGCTTCCTTAGTAAACTGTGCATAAGATCAGAACCATTTTGCTGTACAGAAAATTGGAACCATTTTTCTAAGTTTCACAAGATCGTTTAAATGGGGGGAAAACCAAATTAATTGTTCTTGGCCTTTCACTTACTTTTGAAATATCTCTAGAAAGAATAAAAGACACAGTTTGTAACTTCAGAAGTTGCTTAATTTTGTCACCCTTCTTATAAAATGAAGAACTCCTTCTATACAGTGTACCCTACAGAGCACAGTCAATAAAAGAAAATTAATTGTTTACAGAAGCAAAGCACACAACCTGAGGTTATAAACTAGTTTAATTTAATTAATCAGTGGGAGAGGAAAATACTGAAATATTAAGCATAAGTTCCTGTCTCTGCCCACCTCAACAGTGAAGTTCTGATTTATTCATAGACCCAACTTGCATAATTCTATGTATTGTGGCTTTTTCTCAGAAAGAATATGTCTTTCTGCAGAGAATATATGTTCTTTAGTAGATAAATCTTAGAAATTAAGTAATATATTTCCATTTAAAGGAAAAAGAAACCAACAAAATAATCTGTTGTGGGTATTGATGAATTCCATATGGTTCCTGTTATTTTTTCATACAAGACAGCAGAGTTAGGAGAAATTACAGGATTTGTCAGTCTGACCTTCAGAGGTCCTTGGAGTGAATGGCTTGTCTGCAATACAGAAGTGCAAAATGGAAAGAAGAGGTTGTGGTATAATGTAGGTGAGGACAAATTATTCCAGACAAATTGTATTCTGTGGAGTAGTGCTAAAAAGGAAGGTGGCTGTTGATGTTATAAAAAATACAGCTATGCAGGACTGTTCCTAATCCAGACCAAACTATTCCAGTAGGGGCGATTTTCCATCTTTCTATAGCCTGTGCTTATGTTACCAGGTATATATTGTCTTACCTGTACAAATGTAGTAAGAATTGCCAATGCAGCGTGGAAATGAGCTACATCGTAGACAGGACTTGTTAGAAAATCGATGTCGGATTAATGGTCTGGAAATGGGTACAATGTATTGGATTGCACAGGAATGGATTTACCATAACTGCAGTGTTTGAGGTCTCATTTGAAAGCTTCTAAAATTCAGAGGAGTTTTGAGCAAACCTCCTTGTTTGGGCATCTGTGCAATAAAGACTCTGCCTTAGGATTTCTTTAGGAACCTGGCTGATGGTGTTGAGGCAATAGTTGAAGTTTTAAACTGCCATCTGTCAACTCAGAGAAGTGAAAAGCAGTCAGGGCTTACTGAAGAGAACAGGAGGCAATAATTATAGGTCTGAGTATACCCAAGGAGGAGATTATTTGGGATCTGTAAGGAGCTTTAACTTTTGGATACTATTTGATCGCTGTGATGCTGCTACATTTTTGTCCACAAAGTTCAGGTTGTGTTTGAGAGAACACAGTTCTGTATGGACCTAATGTATGCATGGCAGTGCTCATAGTTAATGCAAGTCAATTAAAATATTACTTCATTTTAAAAGTATGCAAAACAAACTGTGATTTCCAGTAATTGAGGTAGAAAGGAGGAAAGTGTTCCATTCAGAAAGTAAAAGCTGAAGTTACAGTGCTCATTAGATGTCATGTCCTGCTGGGTTGGTGTAGATAGTGTGCAATATGTGTGTTATAATGGGCAGAGCAGGTTAGGGTTTACTGGTTGCAGCATCTCTGGGCCTCCCAGGGACATGTCCAACGATTGACCATTACAAAATACCATTTGACAGAAGACAGAAACGCTCGTTGTCTGCAGAACCTGACGTGCTTCTCCTACCTGAGACATTCAGAAGTGTTTTAGAAAACTGTGCAAAAACGAAGGGGGAGCAAAGAAGCAGAGGAAGAATAACAGAAATCAAGAGGATGATCTTGTCAAACTACGCAAGGAAGGCAGTGCAGGAGAATTTGCTTATACTCACGTGTGGAAAGGTTCAGCTCTAACTTGTTAAAATCAGGGTATCATCAGGGAACACATCACATAGTACATGACTGGCAGAATGCAAGGAAGCTGTTAATCTGACAGTTGGTCTGCTCACTTAATATTTTTGTATCTTGCTCCTGAATGTTCCAAGTACTCATGGCATGGGAAGTAATGTGCAGACCTGTCTTGAAAGATGTTTTTTGCCAAGATGTTTATTTCCAAAGGGTGTTTGGCTGTTTTGAATTGTGACATATGTGAAGGTAGCAGGTGGTCTCACACCAGTTGGAGTGAAGAGGTCTGTCATAAAATCAATGACTGTAGATTACTGCTAGTAAGAAAAACTTGTTAGAAATTGTGGCCAGAGGTCCACATTTGAAAGGTTTATGGAGGCTGAGCTATTTTCTTAACCCCTTGAGTGTTTGTTTTTGCTAATGCAGTAATCACCGTTAAAAAGCCTGGAATTTACCAGTGGATTACTTGGTGAATACCAGTCGTAAAAGCTCATCTTTACAAACTGACGCAAGTTGTTTGTGCATTGCTTTAAAGCAATAAAGGACTTCAGGGACAGATAGAATTAGGTCAAACTGACTGCACCATGCTGTTGTTTGCTTGCTAGAATGCTTTCCTGATCAGCTTTGAGCAGCGGAGGTGGTAGTTTTTAGAGGAAACCATAAATCCATCCACCTTTCAAGGCTTGCTTCACTACAGATTAGGCCATAGCAGCTTCCAGCTAGCCTATTTGTCTACAGGCAGGTGGCATCACGTAGGTGTAATGGTGTCCTTTAGAGAGGATTTGTAGAAACCGTGGGTTTGGGTTTTGTATGAGTTTCCTGCAAGGAACAAAGCTGAAGGTCAGGTTCAGTGATACGAGCAGCAAGGTCATGAAATGTTTTCAAATATTCCTATTTTCTATATCGGAAAATAAATTCCATGTAGAAATATCTGTGAGCTTTTCTTCAGAATATTTCTGAAGACTCTACTATAGTTTTTAGGAAATGTGTATCTTTGTGAGAAGTCTGCAAAACTTAGCCCTCTGTTGGAGGAGGCAGCAGAGCATTTTGAGCTGGGGCTGTTCAGTCTATCAGTGCAATGAGGAACTCGTAGTGCCGTGAAACTATGCAAGACGCAAGTTTAATAGACTAAGAAAGGTACAATACAAATCCAAATTTATACAGGCTACGATAGATTCTGTTTTGACTTGCAGTAATGATAATGATGGGGTTGCAACCTCAACATGAGGAAATCCTCAAACTACTAAATACAGGAAACTGCACCGAGAAGAGGAAGTAAGGGGGGAGTTTTAGAAGAAAGATCCTCTACCCTCCCTACATTTCATATTCTTTATCCTTCTACTTTGAGATGCTGGATGAAGTAGGCTTGATGTATCTGCTCTTCCTCAGTTAAGCAGTTTAACAGTAAACTGAATTTTCTGGTATGATGTGTATTCAAGTCTATTTTTATTTCAGCATCCTTGTGAGGCTTTGTCTCTCATGATGCAGTGCAACCCCCCCTTCATCCTAAAGCAAGGTATGCGTATAACAGATGTAGGCTCATCAGGAACTTACTGTAAGGCAAAAACGGGCACTTCGGGCTTCTATAAGGCAGCATACATTTAAATAAGCAGCTTTGAGTTGAACTGATTTGAGTGCTTTGTTTTAACAAGTAAAAGATAAGCAGCTGTTAAAAAATACTTTATGTTTACAAATGTGTAAATACAGTGTTTCATTGTTTTGTGTTTTGTTAAAGTAAGTTGGACTGGATTAGTAAACTGGAGCTGGAACTTGATTACTGTGTAGGATCTCATCACATCTTTTATATTGATGGACAGTTTAGAATTTAGAGTTACCTAGACTCTGCTCACCTATTTTGGAACTTTCACAGTAAATCCATTAAATACATCATGGGCTCTTAAATCGACAAGGAGTTTCTTTTCATAGAGGGGCCTCACACCATGGCTTTACACTTCATAGGTTTGATGCCTTATTTTTCGAAAAGTTAATTCCCAGAATTTCTATATTATGCATGGGAATACTGCAGGATCTCAGGATCTCAGTTTGCTGTTTGTAAACTGTGTGTGTGAACTGTGGCAAGAATTTCTCAAGCCAGAGACTGTAAAATCCCAGATACTCTGTTTTCCTGGCTGTATCCGAGCTCTGTTATTCATGATGACAGCTAATAATTCAACGTTCATTATATGCCATTAGTTGATTAGCACAGATATCTCTTCTGTTGGCAGAGACTGAGAATTCCTTGGATAAGTCCACCTAATACAAGATTTTCCCAGACATTTACATCAATAAATGTGATTCTGTTTTCCATAAAAAGTGAATACTAAATTGGGGCTGCAGTTCAGTTTTTTAGCAGCCATGTGACCTTGCTTTCCTACCTCTAGTCCAACTATATAATAACAGGTAAGAGGAGGTTTTGGTTTGTGCTCAATTTTAGCATGCATTATCAAGGCCATTATAGGGAGGCTGTTTTTCCTTCTGCCATCAAGAATCTGAGCAACCATATAACCAATGACTAATGCAAGAGGACAATTACTGGTTTCATCAGCTGTCAATTGAAGCCATATGGTCTAGACACTAGAGAGGTGCTAAGTGATGCACTAGTAATTCAGATGCAGATGAAACCTCTTTTATGGTATAACCTTCATGCAGGGAAATTATACTTGTTTTACAATTAACACATTCATTTGTGTGTGGGTGAATGACTTTTCTGGGGAAAAGATTAATGCATCAAGTTTTTCTCTCTCAGGAATTAACTAAACATAAAATATTACTCTTTATAATACGTGTAGTATTTTTGAATCTGCCTGCTTCTTAGTATCATAGAACGTGAGACTCTTTGTAAGTAAAGAAGAAAACTATAAACAAATGCTAGTTATATTAGACATCTTGAGTTACCTGCAGCTTATGAAGACAGGAAGACACAGTAGCATGGTTTGAATGCTTTCATATTTTTCTTGCCTGATAGTAAAGTACTTGATATTTACTCAGGGTAATAAAGATCCATATGGCCTTGAAATGTATTAATTTGAAAATAGTAACTGCTGGACAGAAAAGAGAACCAGTGGTTAAGGGCAGAGTTCTCATTGGCATAAGCAGCACTGGAGGAAATTTTTCATTTACTCTCTTAGTTCAAAGTGGCACTTAGCAACAAACCCAACTGTGTCTCAACCACTTCTGTATCCTCTAATGGGAAGTTTTCTACGTGAACATGTAAGTTATGCTCATTCCCTGTATAGTGCCTCAATGCAGATTTTTAATGCATAGTAAAGAATTCAGTCCAGGTCAGTGTTGGTTTATTCTGTTTGTGTTTTCCACATGCATTTAACTGTGACAGGGTGTACATGCTCATATAGGTGGTGTGTGGGTTAGGGTAAAACAGGATAAGGAGCTCTTGCTGTAGCAGCCCAAAGCAAAGGGGAGCCTGAGGGGCTCAAAGAAAATCCTTTCCTCTGCATTTAGTAGAGAAATGGAAACCCTTTTTTTCAGCTGGCTGTTGCTGACACCCCCACCCCGCCTTGTTGAAGATTTCCATGCAGCAGATAATTCCTATTTCCAGTAAGGCTTCCTACCATCTCCTTTAAACATGGAAAAAATAAATCCTCTTTACATCATATGGCAGAGTATAGCCTAACCTCTCCCTTGGTGGAGAGCTGACTACTAATCCCGTGTTGTTATGTACTTGTTGATTACTTATCAATCTCCTCCTTACTTTCCAAGTTGAATCTATAAGGCAGCCGCATTACTGATGGTTTGGCAGCTTAGCCTGCTGATGAATGTGCCTTTGGGGAAGATAGCGTGATTGCTGGGCCTGGGAAAGGCTCTGAGTATGTCTGTGGGAGTTATGAGAAGGGAAATTAGTGAACAGGAAAACTAAGCACCTTAATGTAACTTTAATGTATTGCATAGTTTCTCTGTGTAAACGCCTGGCCATCTTTTCTGTGTAGTGAATGCATAATTGTGAGTTTGGCATTTCAATCATTTTCCCCTCAAGGAAGCCCTAAAGGTTAAAAGCTTGAGGGGGATGGAAAATGTTTTTATTCTCTCTGATCTATTACTTAATGGTGTTTAAAGTGATACCACCCCACCAATGCTAAGTATCATGAAAATGAAATTTAGTATGCTCTTGAGTTTGGGATTTTTTACCATGTATTCAGGAGATGTAAATAAGAAGTTCAGTGCTGCCAGCATTAAGTGTATTTTGCTTTGGGGATAAATTTTTGCACCATGAAAGAAAAAAAGTTTAATTAGGTGCCTAAAGTTACCTTCATTTATGTTAAACAAGCAAAATCTCACCAAAAAGTCTGGAAAAAGAAAGGGATTTCATGCGTTTAATGTCTTCCTCATTCATCAAAGTGATTTCTGAAATACAAGATGGCCCAGACTCATCTCTGGTGTAAATCTATTGATTTTAGAAAGGAGAGTGGGTAAAGCAAATGGCAAATTCAGCATATTTTTTCATACTCCAATTTATTGTTGACTCATTTCTCAGTTAATATTAATAAAACTGGAGAGAGAGAGAATTTGCCTGATTGGCTGCAAACTGTTCTGATCGCTGTCTGATTACAGCCATAATAATTACATACCTTGATCATCCGAGGGGGTTCCAGCCTAGGGACAGCAGATCACGTCTCAAGTTTGTGTCAAGTAAAAAGTTGTTCAAGCGTGAAAACTGTTTGTGTGAGTATACTTTCATTTAAAACTATGTATCCGGTTCTGGTTTGGAGGCTGGTAGAAATGAAATTCCCATTTCATAAGCACTTGTGCAAGTGAAAATACAAAACTTGACTTGTGCCAGCATAACCACAAAAATTGCTGAAACCTCTAGTTGAGAGAACAGCTGCTTATAAAGTTGTTACCATCCTGAGAGAAAGGCAGGTTCATCATCCTCTACAGACTTTAACTTTTACCTAATGGCTGATACTTCTTTGAGATTCATCATAGATTCAGGAGCTGAATCAGTTCTTACTGATCACCCTACGTGTTTTTTCGAGTTACTATTCAGAATGAAAGCTTTCACTTCTCTCCTGCTGGCCTCATTACTGGTGAAATAGACCTAATGAGAGGTGTTTAGCTGTGAGGACTGCAAAAGGATTGCCACTGATTGAAAATTCAGTGTGGGTGCAACTATGCAGCTTCAGATGTGGAAACAAGCCGGGTACTCTGGAAAGAGCTTGCCCTACTGTTAAGTCTTGCCCTCATCACTCGTGGTTGAGTTTGAGATGTTCCACTCTCACTCCAATGCTGTTAGCCAGCTCCCTGACTGCAGCCCAAACCCATGTGAGTGAGGTGGTTCTGCACTGTTGAAACAGGGCTGCATGCTGCCAGGCTCACAGCAGCTTCAGGATTAGTTTGAATTTCATTGCCTGTTCAACCTGGAACATGCACTAACCTTAGACTTTGCTTGTACGTTGGTGATGTAAACTTCAAAACAAGAGTGGCATCTGGTAGCGCTTCCACTGGCTGAATTAATCACACTGCCATTAAGAGCTAGGAATTATTTTATCTTACAACATACATAATTCCTTTTATGCTTCTGAAGATTACACTGCTGCTAAAGATGAATGTTTAACTAGACACAGGAACTCCTCCGAGCTATTCGAGATTGGTTTAAGTCTTGCTATAATGTGCTTGCCAGAACATGCAGAAATGTGCTTTTTGGGTTTTTTTTTTTTCTATTTTTCTTTTTTCTTCAAGAGTGTGAAAGCATCAGATTTTTCTCAAGTTAAATCTCCCAGGGTATGAACTGCAGTTGAACCCTCAGCAGGATGGTTACTAAGGCAATCATATTGGGCAGATGCTGACAGGGGAATTGGTGGAAACTCCTGACGGTATTTAACCCAGGTCTGGGCTGCAGCACACTGCTATAAAAAACTGAGCTGTGGCTTATGCTGGTGGTTTGGTTTTCTTTGATCCCCCCCTGCCCATTTATATCTGACTCTCAAGTTTATCTTCTAGTCTTCACTGCTCCTGACCTGGCTGCCTATGGTAGTCCCCACACATAACTTAGTTCATGCTTCTGCTCTAGTATTAATGTTTATTCCACCTTTCTTGCCTCCTGTGCAGGGTCCTGTCCCTGCATTGGTTCCTGCCCTTGCTCTGTCCCAGCTCCTGCCTATTTTTTTCCCTTCTGTTGCCATTCTTTTGGATCTAATCTTCAGACAATGGAGCTGCCTTGCCCCAAGCTTGAACACCGAGGAAATAACCTTCAGGTAGAAACAAGTGCGTACCCATATCTGTTTGATGACTTGCCAGAACAGGGAGTAGTGGATATGTTAGATGATACTGTGTGATGTCCCTGATGATCTGTTTTATTTGAACCCAGTCTTATACTTCCTACATCCTAGGGAGCTTTAAAAATGTCAGCAGTGCTGGAGGGAACATCATACGACGTGAGCTGAGGCAGCTGTAGCTGTAAATGCAGTCAGCTCTGTTCTGCATGTAAATCTCTTCCTGATATTTCTGTCCTATCTGCAGAATGACAACATGCTGGAAGAAGTGAATGGTAATTTACAGATGAACAAATTAAAAAATCCATGTCTTAATAGTCCATTCAGTGGAAGTGAATATGGGTTTTGGCTATAGTAAAGAATCCTGTAAAAAGCTGGATGGTCTGCTTGGACTCCCATTCCACCGGTGCTTATGGCAGTAATTGAGCAGAAGAAGGGCAAGTGTACTGCTGCAGGTAGGCTTGGAGACAACAATATTGCAGCCCTCTTTAGGAGTAGTAAATCTTTGTAATAGCAAGTGCCTGAAGCTGTGTGGGCTATTAAGACCTCACAAGCCACAAATCGTGCTATGTACTGGACACTTTCCAAAAGCATACGGAAAAGATGGAGGCACAAATCAGATACCTTACCTGCTGTGGAGAGTGGTGCAAAGCTCGGAGAGCCAATGTACCCAACTCAGCCTCGGGTGCTGTAGGCTCTCTCAGAGGGTTCCTTGGAGTCCTTTCAGCATGAGTCATTGTCCAGATTCCATCCCATCTAGCTGAGAAGTACAAGGAGCCTGGATAAAGTGCACCTAGAGAATCAAAATAATAAAAGCTATGGGCAGTACAGAACAAACTACACTAATGTTCTCTCATCCATGTTATACATACAAAGAAAATGGCTCAGTGCAGGGAATACGGTGGCACAAGTATAGTCTGTAATGACTGATAAGCAGCTGACCATCTTTATTTTCTCTGAGAGGTCAGGCACTTTCACCTGGCCCACGTATGACTCGTTCTGAGGTAGCAAAAATAGTGCCAGCAATGTTGCTATGGCAGTGTTTTATAGATAAAGCTGCTGTATTCAAACATAGGATATATTGAGGGAGGGAGAAGGCTCAGACAAACACTGGCAGCTCAGAAAGTTCTGAAAAAAATCTTTCACCCCTGCCCCTCCAGGTTCTTTCATGTCCTTACAGAGTAGGAGGTGGTTTTCCTGTGTATCCCAAGTGTAACTGCCTAAAACAAAGTATCAGTGCGACAGGGCAAATGGTGTTCCAGGTTTGAAAATTGGGTTCTATGGTTCATTTTCTGAATAATCTGATTTATTGCAGACACTGACCATTGGCATTCTGAACTTTGAAATCATTTGAATCACACAGTTCATACATTCCGTAATTCAGTTTTTTAAACACCAGGAATTGGGATTGTTGTCTTTGTTAGAACTGCCAAAGTAAAGTTGGGAAAGCCAGACTAATGGGACTCATCTTCAGAACCCTTTCTCTTGCCCCCTTTCTCAAGGGGATCATATGGTCTTGTGGCTTTAATGAGATCATCATAATTGTTCAGATTGCTTTGTTGGGATGATATTCAGCCTAAATGGCCTTTCAATTCCAATTATAGATATTAATATGGCAGTTAAAGGTCAGAAAGTGCTCCAGGCTGGTGCTTTGTCTATCTTACGCAGTAGCAACCAAAAAATTGCTCTGCCAATTGCAGTGAGAGGTGTTAAGACAGTGGCTAAAGGTCAGGAGAAATGCTTCCATAGAACAAATTGAGTTAGAAAGACAAGCAGCTGTAAATAGCGCTTGGTAATGTTTACATCCATTTAGTTTAAGTGATATAGCTGCTAAATCAGGACATTTTGAATCATGTAAGCCCTTTTAAATGAACTCAGATTTAAAAGGAATGGATTGTTTTGCTCTCCTGTGAATTACAGCTTCCGTGTAACTGGAGGTTTCTCCGTCCCCTTCTCCAGTTAGTTCCATCACTAATTCATAAGTGAATCCTTCTGTCGCTGCATACCCAAAAGGACAGTAGGCAGCTGTGCAAACTGACTTGGTTTTTAATCTTTGAAAAGTGAATATAAAGGAGGAAATAGATCACAGTTAGAGCTGTTTTCACTTTCTTTTTCAGCGTACATTGGTATTTTAAGTGTATGACCCTTTTCTGTAAAATTGCACTAAGGTTTGGTTGGTGAGTGCAGCCTGTCCTCACACAGATCTCATTGGCTGAAATCACATTTGCTTTTTTCGGGGGTGTATGTATGTGCTTCTGTTCATAGCTGGTCATACTTGTCATGTGCGAGGTGGTTGGTAGGTAGGGTGATATCTTTACTATGCACATCTGCTTCAACCTGTTTAGAGTTGCTATTCTGTGAAGTCGTGGGACTACAGTCTGTCACTGTCTTCACACCATGAAGAAGTTTGCCTGCCAGAGACAAGTTTTGTTTTACCATGATTTCTCCGTTTCAGGTACACAGGAGAAGTAGAAAGAATGTAATTCTCATTGGTCAGGGGCTGGGTATCCCTTCCTTGGATTCTACTGCTTACGGTGCTTGCAATTAAAGTATGTATTCCCTGTCTCTACTTATTAAACTAATATGCCCTTGTCCTGTGTTAAAGCCTATACCAATTTTAGAAGTTGGAGGACAATGCTAACAGCTCTGAAAGTATTGTGAGATGGTGCCCAGGGGCAGCAGTGCCATCATCCATGGATATCATGCAGTTGAAATAGAAGTGACAGGATCTCCATGTCTGAGTTAGCAAAATGCTGATTAAGCAATTCCAACTCCCTTATCCCTCTTGCAACTTCCCATTTCACAGCCAGTTAACTCTGGCAACTCTCTGGCTGTGGACAGGATCTGTTCTCAAATGCAAAGGATAATTTTGTAATATCCAGCCTTCTCTGCAACTTGTGGCTTTCAGCAGGCGATACAGTACTCCTGCAGTGGGTGACACTAGAAGCAAAGTCTTACTGCTGCAAGGCAGTTAAGCACAGACTGAAAGGCTTCATAAACTTTGGGCACTGATTTAGTAACTTGAGTTTCTACTCGAACTGCCCAATAGATGAGGCAGAAACACCCCCAAAATGCCCTTAAGACTTATTTTATGTCTCTACAAGTCTGTATTTTCTGAACCAGAGCAATTTTAAAAGGTAGGAACAATTCTGACTGGAGTAAAGATATTGACAGACAGTAGATCTATGCCTTTTAGACTGTCTTAAATTATAACCCATTATTCATGATCTGTCTCAGTTCTAGTACGTTCATTCTCAGGAGTTCTTCCCAATCAGCTCAAGGTGAAGGGGAAAAAGCATGCACTTCAAAATCATATATATTTTCTAAATTTGAATTTCTGTTTTATCCTTTTTGCCATGATGATGATCTTAAAACTGTTTTCTGATCACTGATTCTTCTACTTTAAAATACACTTATGTACACGCAGAACTCATTTCATGTAGCCATTTGCAGCATCATCAGGATGTCCAGGAAAGACTTTTCTTTTGGTTTTCCCCTCTTATAGATTTAAAGGTAGGTCTTTAGAAAACCCTAAAAAAAGCACTTTTTATGAGTCAGTAATACAAAAGATGTGGTAGTACTGTCTGAAGGTTTAACTTGACTGAAAACTGATGCATTCATTTAAAACTGCTCAGTTCTGGTAATGAAAAAAATCTATCTGGAGAAAGGAGGGGAGTGCAGGTTGGCAGTTTTGTGTTTTGTGGCCATTACTTTGCCCCCCTTGGAAGGGAAATTTTGAGGAAGATTAATTTCTCATTAAATTTGCATTTTTCATACAACCTTTTTTTTAATGTGTAAATTACCACCCAGTACTGACACATTAACACACATTTGATTGCGATGTGAGCTGTGTTCTGCCATGACTCTCACAATATCTTGATCATAAATCTCCTCCTAATAGGCTTATCAAAGAGCTGCTACTTTTCCATTTATACTATCCTGTTGATGTGTTTATCAGAGGATGCTGGATTATACACTGGAGAGCTACAGCAAAAAGTTCAGCTTGTCATAATCAGGCGTGAGGCTGTAGCTGGGTTGTTTTCACTTTTGCCTTTGATATCCTATTGCCCCGTTTTTCATCTTCTCTTTTTCTGAAAACCAGAAAAATCCTGAAGAAACAACCCATTTGAGGAGGTAGGATTTGTTCTTATGGACTGTTCTGTACTGTTCCCATTTCTGAACACTTAAATTGTGAGGGACCACTTGTATCAGCTGAATGTTCACAGCCTGTGGGGCCTCATGGGATTTATCCCAGAGTGCTGAAGGAGCCAGCGGACGTTATGGCAGGACATCTTTCACTCATCTACCAAAGATCCTCGAGTCTGGAAAGGCCAATGTTATTCCAATTTACATGAAAGGGTGTCAGTGAAGCCCTAGGAAACTACAGACCTGTTAGTCTAACCTCAGTGCCTGCAAGAATTACCGAGAAGATCCTGCTGGGTGCTATTGGAAGGCATTTAAAGGACAGTGCACTCATCAGTCGGTGTCAGCATGAGTTCACAAAGAGAAGTCCTGTCTAACTAATTTGATATCCTTCTACAATAAGGTCAGGAGCCCTGTGGGTGAAAGGAAGGCGGTGAATGTATTTTTTCTGGATTATAGCTGTGAGATGAGTGGGTTTACAGTGCACTGGGTGAAGAACTGGCTGCAGGGCAGGGCTCAAAGAGTTGTAGTGAAGGGGGCTACATGTGGCTGGTGACCAGTCACCAGAGCTGTTCCTCAGGGCTCAATTCTAGGGCCAGTTCTGTTCAATGTTTGTATCAGTGATCTGGAGGAAGGAGTTGAACGCACCGTTAGTAAGTCTGCTGATGATACTAAACTGGGAGGTGCTGTTGACTCTCTTGCGGGACAAGAGGCCTTGCAGAGGGATCTGCATAGATTGGAGCACTGGACAATCACCAATGACATGAAGTTGATCAAGAACAAATGCCAGGTTCTGCACCTGGGGTGGAGTAATGCTGGACACAAGCCTAAACTGGGAGAGGAGTGGCTGGAGAGCAGCCCTGCAGAAAGGGGTCTGAGGTGTGTCATGCATGACTGGAATGCATCTTGCTCAGCAGAGAGAAGCAGCAATATGCTTTGTTGAGGTAAAATAACAATTTGACAGAGTTCATTAAATTCAGTGGAATTCAACAAAGTCTAACAGGGGTTTACCAAGGTTCCATAAGTTTGATGGCAGGATCTACCTTATTAATTACTGCATGGAAGAAACATAGAAAGGAAAACTGAAGTGAAAGTGATTCACAGTGAGATCGGAGATGCAGAAGGGTAAGGAAGGGCCTCCCACTGAGTCATGAGGTTCAGAGTGAACCCCCTTGCTTTCTAAGCTCCTGTTATAGTTTAGGTGTGGCTGGGTCCAATCTTAGTCTCAGACAATGGTTTACATCTAATAGAATTACATCTACAGAGCTGTAATAATTAATAGTGAGTAACTACATGGATTAGTAATATTTCATTAGTATTAATTCAGCATGCTATCAGTCACTTATTGTGGATCTGTTGTGAGGAAGGGGTCTCTCTGCCTTGGTCAAGGAAGGATCTAAAGCCACAGGTAAGGAATCTCAACCCTTGAGAGGTGTCTTTGCTCAAGGGGAGAGTCACCTGGTGTGCAATCCAGCTGCAATTCAGGGACAGCTCAAATTGGACTCATCCTGAGGGTAATATTTATACAGTGATGTAGTTGGCTGCTAGTCAATAGTATAGACAAGATAGATGTCTTCATTTTAGTTCTGGTGTCCTGTTGCTCCTTAGTCAGCCTGAACCAAAGTATGGCTAGGGGTCAAGTGTATCTATCACAGGGTGCTCATTGGCAGATTGACAGGTGGCTCAGCAGAAGTCAGCAGTCCCCAGGGCATATTGAATCCTGGGACACATCAAACACAGTATAACCAGCCTGTCGCCAACCAGGGTGATTATCCCTCTGTATTTACCCCAGTGCAGCCTCACCTTGAGTATTCTGTGCAGTTCTGGACCCACACCTTAAGAAGGGTGTTAAGATACTGGTGGGCTCAGCTTGGGCCAGTAACAGATCCCTCTTGGAGCTGGTTGGCATTGGCTCTTTTGGACACAGGGGAAGCTTCTAGCAGCTTCTGACAGAAACCACCCCTGTAGCCCCCCTGCTACCAAAACCTTACCACGCAAACCCAATACAGTAGTATTTCTAAATCACTACAATGCTCTACATCTATTCCATCTACTAATGGAATATTTCTTAGTCTCTTTGTACATTTAGTCATTAAATGGAGCTACAAAATGACAGGCTCATTCTTGGAACCTATTATGCTATTGTACTTACCTGTGTACGCGGAGGTGGGTGAGTACTGAGATAATATTTCTTGGTACATCAGAAGTATTTATCCTGTGTGGTTTTCTTCTAGTGTTCTTACTAGCTTTATATGCTGAGCATGACATACTATGGTATGGAATGTCTCTTTGGTCAGTTGGGGTCAGCTATCCCCACTGTGTCCCCTCCCAACTCTTTGTTCACCCCCAGCCTACTCACTGGTGGGGTGAGAAGCAGAAAAGGCCTTGGCTCTGTAAGTACTGCTCAGCAGTAAGGAAAATGTCCCTGTGTTATCAACACTGTTTCTAGCAGAAATCCAAAACACAGCACCATGCTAGCTACTATGAAGAAAATTAACTCTGTCCCAGCCAAAACCAGCACACAAGCTCATGTGATGTCTGTTAGAGTAAGACTCTTGTAACACATCCAATGTGTAGATAGATTTATTTGAGATGGCATGTGCCACTGTGGTGTTAATGATTGTCCAGAAGAAGTAACATGTATATCTGAGCACCTGTGATGTGCTCACTGCAAGCGTGCAGGTTTCTTTGGCCCTTCTGCACACACTATACACCAGAATATAGTAAGATCCTTTAAATGGTACATATGCAGATGCCCTTTCACTCAGAAGTTCAGCCTTTCATTGGATATAAGGAAGAAGCTCTTTATTGTGAGGGTGGTGAGTCCCTGGAATAGATTGCCCAGACAAGTGGTAAATGCTCCATCCCTGACAGTGTTCAAGGCCAGGTTGGTCAGAGCCTTTGGTGACATGGTCTAGTTTGAGGCTCATGGCAGGGGGTTGGAACTAGATGATCTTAAGGTTCTTTCTAACCCAAACCATTCTCTGATTCTATGATTCTGTATTTTTCTGCATTTCACCTAGAATTGACTATTATATAAAGGATCCATGCAATAGAAACTATATTGTTTTGATTTTATTCTGTCATGGATACTATAATTAAAAAAAAAAAAAAAAAGTATTTGTGGCAGTAAAAAAGGAAAATATAAAAATACAATTTGGATTTGGAAATAGCGTTCTGAATCAGTTATTGTGCCGCTGCCTTTCTTGTGTAGAATCAAGCAAATCCTTACTACTTAAGCCCATAGGTAAAAAAATCAATAAAGGCAACACCACAGTGCAAGTACTCTTAACAAAAACAAATAAAAAAAAGAAAGAAGAAGAAATTACTGTGCAAAAAATTGCCCTGTAATCCTGGAAAGTAAATAAAGTTTGCCTTCACCATTTGTTGAGATGCCGGTTTGAGAGACGGGGTGCTTTATGTTGCAATTTTCCCCTTGTAATTCCCACTTACAATAAGATATAAACCATGTCAGACTTTAAAAGCAAAACCGAGGAAAGCCCTTTAAAGTCTAATGATTATACTCCATTTTAAGTTACTTTTAGTCAGTGATGCCTTCCATTTCCAGATAGAAGACAAAAAAATTATGTGGTGAATATGAACTAATTGATGGCGCCACAAATGAAAATGTCCTTCATTTGAAAGTTGTATGTGGCAGTCGCTCTGGTTTTAAAGCTGCCCTGGCATATAAGCAAGAAGGGACAATCAGTCAAATAAGCTGAGTGCAACGGCTCCTCATTAAATAGGACATTTTTCTTCTTGACATCCAAAGTTTGCTGTGCTCCAGAGTGGAAGTGTACAGTACAGTACATAACACAATGTTAAAAGGTAAAGTTCTAACACTTCTAAGTCACAGAAGTTTACTTACCATCTCCAGGTATACTCCCCAGCTGGGTTCTTAGTTTGATTGAAGCTAGTGCATATTCAGAGGATCAAGGCCAGGTTGGACAGAGCCTCTGTCCTGTGTGTGGCACAGTGTGAGGTGTCCCTGCCCATGGCAGGGGGTTGGAACTAGATGATCTTAAGGTCCTTTCCAACCCAAACCATTCTATGATTTCATGATTCTATACAGTGATCTTTGGTTTTAAGATATGTTTCTTTTGTATAACTTCTCTTTTCAGCAGCCTAAATGCTGACATGACTTGCTCAGAGAATATTGGAAAGAGAGCCATGTACAGTCTTACTGCCTTTCACAGAAGTGTGCCATGTAAATGGGATTTATGGTTGTGCTTTTCCAGAGTTAACCTCAGAACCCACTTTTTGACAGACCTTTAGGGCGGATGCAGATGGACGCTGTCATGGAAATGAGACAAGAAATTAATTTAGCATCTAGGGCAATCTAAGTAAATTGGTCAGGGAGAAAGTTAACATTCTATATCATAGTCCAGAAGTTTTGTAAGTGATTTGGGAATGTGCCAGATTGATAATTTCCTGTATAAAACCAGAAGACATACATGCCTCTGAAGATTCACAAACCTGCACATATGCTGTCACTATGTACGGGTTTGCAGCATCAACTCTCTAAAAAGCGGGTAGGAGTTTGTCTTCTGCATATAGGTTAATTGTTTTTTTCCGCAGTGAGAAATATTTGTGGTTTCAAGTACCTGAGACATTACAGTGACATAAAACTGTTGATTTTTTACCTTGTTTTTAATGAGTTTGGTGATAGTTTTAGTTCAATAAACTGTTCAGTTCCTCTTTAGGAAAGACAAAGATTGTTGTTAAATTGGAAAATACATCTGAAAAAACCCAGCATTATTGTCTTTCGGAAATCCCATTCCTCCACACAACTGGATGATGCTCTGAAGTTCTCTGTGTACAGATGGATATAAATACATCTACCAGGAAAAAAATGTAAATCCTAAAATGTGTCTTGAACTATTCATGTGGAGATTTCATACAGGTGTCCTAACATAATAAAGATGTCAAATAGAGGCTCCATGATCTAATGCTAAAGCAGTGGATGGCAGTCAGGAGAGATGGGTTCTAGCTTTGGCTCTTCCACTAACTTGTCCTTGAGGAACTGAACTCAGTCCATCTTCTGCCTCTTTTCCCATTCTGTCTGTCCAGCTTATTCTCTTTCACTAGGTAGTAGTAGTATGTACCTGCAAAGCATTCAGCCTGATGCGTCCCCAGCCTGGGCTGGAGCCTGTAGGTGCTGCTGTACGCAGATAATTGCCACTGATATAATGGAGAATTTTTCAGAGAAGTGAGTGCTTTGTAGGTACAGTTCTGTGGATGCAGTAGTCAGTCTTGGAAAGCATGAATCATTCTTTCTTCCCTTGGAGTGCCTTGTAAATCATCATACATTTCACTCTACAGTTCCAATCCCCTGATTGCTCTGCCTCTGAAGCACTGTATTCAGCACGTTAATTTAAAAAATCAAAGCCAAACTGTGCAACAGAAGACTAACACATGAGCCAGCTTCTCTAAAACCCTGCTGCACCCCGCTGCTTGGCTCACAGGAGACCCAAGTTCTGGATTAACCACACTGTTGACAGCCAAATGGCCTTTCCGTAGGCCTACATGAATGTCAGTGGGCTTTAGTGTTGTTCAGCACAGTAAGAACAGGTTAGACAAGAAAAAGGCAGTCTAAATATCAGTACCAAAAATGCCAACTTTTCATGTTTAAAGAAAGGAGAGACGTGATGTTTATCTGGTTTGTTTCAGTACCTTGCTCCCAGAAGAACTATTTGTGTCATGTACATTAAGATCTACAGAATGTCACAAGAAAACATGCGAAAATGGAACTTAGATATGGCTTAAATATGAAAGACAGTGTTTACTATTACATCAAACACTCTTAGACAAGTGAAATTAAAATCATGTATTGAAATGAGCATGGGTTCTTCTCATGAGAGAAAAACTACATAGAATGATTTCGATCACAGAAAACACCCCTTTTGCTTGTTTTAGTAGAGTTTTCTTGCTTTTATGAAGAAATATACTTAAGTGCAGTAATCATGCTTCATTCAAATTTAAATGACAGTAGATGGGCATCAACTTTAGGTAATCGGAAGTCAGAAACTTCTGCAGCTGTAGTCGTCTGTTCAGCCTTAACTTGGCCCTCTTCTACATAGGATTTTTCCTCCATGTGAATTAGAACTTCACTTGTTTTTTCAGTGACCACTGCTAAAATCTGTATGTAGGCAGCTGGCGTCTGATCAAATTCACAACTCTAATTTTTGTAGTGTGCTTGAAAAGTTTGCAATAAAAAGACTTTGTAGAAAGGAAAGGATAGGCCAGCAGAGCTGAACCTGGTCTATAGTAGAAAGGAATTGTTTTGTCATGTGCAGCTCATGTACTAAAAATGCAACTTTCAGAGATGAGTTTTACATAGCATAAAGCAAGTTATATGTTTATTCGATTTTTGTCTTTGTAATTTCATTCATGATTAAATCTGACTCTATTCATAGAATAGTAAAAGCTCTACAAATCTAAGCAAGTCTTTAACTTGAAAATATTTCTGTGGTCTGGGGTGTTTGTGTGTGGTTCATTCAGACGATGAAATGAAAAATCAGTCTTTTGTACAGGTTTGGTTATAACTTGTGCTTGACAGGAAAGAAAAAGGACCTGACATGCTGCTTTTTTTGTACAGGGGCTCCCCCCTGCCCTCAAATAGAAAAATACTTTTCCCATAATAAAGTGTTAGAAACACAGTGCCAGTGTGTGACAAGAACTGAGGAACTGGTTTGTTTTCAGGAAAAATCAAGAGGAAAGAATCAGATTCCAGAATGAGGTAAATAAATTCTCCCCATGTTTGAATAATTACAGAAAATTCATTCTGACATAAAGTGCACAGCTTTAATATCACAGCACCTTCTAGTCCTGAGCTTTCCCACATTCAAGAGGAAAACAAGCTGGTTTAATTCCATTGAAGAAAAAGATATTAAGGCCACCAGATGCACTCACTTTAGTTACGGAAGCTTAAGCAATCCTGAATGCACTGTCAAAACTGGGTGATTCCATTCCACCACTCTCACTTCTGTTAGAGAAATTTTCTTGGCTAAGAACAGAGCACAGAAGAAAATGAAAGAGCTTTGAACTCAAAAGGGAAAGAGAGAGCAAAAGAAATCACAGCTGTAAATAAAACATGCCCAGCAATAAAAATGCATGTGCCATGTGCGCTGCTGAATACAATGCCCTGCTGCAAGTCCTTACTCTGTGTAAGGATCTTTTCCACCCCTTTGCTATTTCTGCTAGAGGAAAAAGGCTCAATGGCAGGGTTCAGCAGGAGCAATCTCAGGTGTCCATTTATAAGTACAAATGAATTGGCTGGGCTTGAAGTCTTATGCTTAAACTTCTGGCTTCAGAAAGTATAGCAAGTTTTTGGTAAGTTTTTTGTTAGTTTGCTCTTAACACTGAGCTGAAGAAGAAATGCTGGTCTTTCAGGGATGACTGAGTCAAGTTTTGGATACCTTATTTAAAGAGCAGTTAGAGCTGGCAGCATAAGTGTGGTATTTATTTACATGCTGATCTTACTTGGCTGTGTTCTGTGCATCAAATAGACCTCCAGTGTCTGAACAGTGGTCTGTTCACAGTCTTAATTTATGTTCACAGCAACTTGCTTTGTAAAGGAGGAAGTAAATTGCTAATATTACCCATGTTTCATAAAGGGGCACTTAGACACAGGGATTAAAGGTTTAAGGAGGTATTAAGGCTCCAAACCAGAGATGAATGGTGGAATTTTCAAAGCTTCTTGTAGATATCTACAGATTCCTTAAAATTCATTCCTAAATTTTTTTGCTTGAGGCAGAATAGCAAATTTCATCAGATTCAACTTCAAGTAAATAATAAAAGTGCAAATGCAAAGCCTGTTGTTATTCTAGGTAACAAACATTGGCTTAAAAACTTGTTAGACTGCTGACCTTGTCAAAACATTGCTCTTAATGAAAGAGCAGGTGCGATAGTACTGGAGGAAGACTTCTGAAGGTGTTCAGAGAAGTTCTCAACAGAACACAGATGTATCTGTAAGAAACTTATTACTCTGCCGTTCCTCCTCATGGATTAAGTCTTTTTGCCTTAAGCCAGGGGCTGCAAGGAGGCTCTGACAGGCTTTCTGATCTGGAAATCACATAGAAATAGGAGAAAAAAAGCAGTACTGATAGAGTTGCTGGTCACTGCAGGGAGAAATAGCTAAATGGCTCTACCTTATGTATATAGACTAAAAAAAGGTAAGTAACTATGAAAGAAGGGTATTCTTCCTTTACCTACAAGGAGAAGCATTCTGGGAAAGAGAGTTGATGCTAACATTTTCCTTTTAATTTTCTTTTCCTTGATGTATTAAGGCATTCCTGGCACTTTTTTCACTTTATTTCAGCATTAGTCCCTTTGGAGATTGTTGCTATGTGTCTATGCAGAGCAACAATCTTTGTTTGCAAGCATAAAATAATGAAGTTTATTTAGGTGTGATCATTTTGAATGGCAGTTTCTATTTGGTTTTGAAATTGCTGAAAGGAAGTCAGTAAATGTTCTCTTTGTGCTACAGAGACTTCTTTTTTTCAGCGGGAGAGGTATAATTTACAGAGTGAATATAACCCTGGGTTAAGGCTGTTGCTTCCTGATGCACTCTTTAGAGCATGACAAAAGCTTGGTGGTGTACACTTGACATCCTGATTGTATATATGAACCTGACTTTAAGAAAGAAAAGAAAACAAAAATCTTTCTGGTCTGTGACATAATGTGAGCAGTGATTGCTAGAAATATTCCAGGTATAAGACTGTGCACAGAATAAAAAGGCTTTTAGCTCAAAATGGATGGGACAGCAACACCTATTACTGATTGTTGCTCTAAAGCTGAATTCTCAATAGAATTTGGGGACTTGCTTAAAGAACCCAAATGGTTATTCTTACAGTATCAGAGGAAAATATATGGTAAGCATGATCAGGTGCACTCTTTACTAAAAGGGTTATGAGTTTTAGATACGCTGCACAAGAGTGAAAGTTGCTTGTCACTGAGGTTATGATTGTCTGGGGAAGGAAAATAATGGGAACCTATTGGAAGGTTTTTCTTGCACCAGTGCAGGCTGATTGCTAATGTTTGGCAGAGCCTCATGTTAAATGATGCTGGTCAGCAGGAACTTACTCACTGAATGGAACAGGGCTCTGTCAGCTCTGCTGTTCTGATTAATTTCTAACTAACATGCACATCAATTTTCAACAAAAATGAAATCACACAACATTTATTCAAGGAACATTGCAATCTGGAAGACTGTGTGTTTCAAATGATCTTTTGTAGCCTGGAGTTAGTATTTGGTAAGTTACAAAGATGCTGGTAAGGAAGAACATTAATGAGTTTTAGATTTTTATTCTGTATTCTTGGTGCCAATTTCTTAGGTGCATCACTCAATACCCAGATTAGGATAATTGCTGTCAGTAGTGGAGCTTCTCTAACATGGATGTGATCCAAACTTCATTCCTGGAAAGGCAGCTCCTTACCTGACCCATAAAGTTAAAGCAGCAAATGGAAATAGTCTCTTTAGCTCTTCTCCCTTCAACTTTTTAAACACAAACCCCTTGATTTTCCTCCCATTTGTATCTTCTTTCTCCTTTTTTATTCATTAGCAGGTGATATACTCTTGGTAACAATATAAAATTGATGAAGTATGGCCCACCCTTACTGGCTAGAATAGCAATTATAGAGCAGAAAAGTCCAAATGTCTATTAAGTATAAGACTGCCCAGCTAATGACTACAATTTCCTAGTGTAATTCTTCTTCTAGAAGGCTTGGAAAAAAAGGCAAATTAAATGCTGGCTGTCAAACCTTATTTTATGATCTTGTGCCTCAGGACATATTACTTCTTTGAATCTTTTCACAACAGTTCGAGGCAAGTGTGTGCCACGCAAAATGTGAAAGACTGGTTGACCCGCTGCAGTGTTATTGCTACTTCAGAGTCCTGGTTCTGCTGCTGCTCTCTCCATTCACCAGCAGCAATATTATGTGCATTAGGCTGTGGCTTCAGGTGGTTAGTTATGAATTCTCCCTGACTCAGCCAACAAGGGCTGCTGCGTGCTGCATCTTCCATGGAGGACAGCTTGGCGTTGGGTAAAGGGTGCACTCTACCACATTACCACCCACCTCTGGGCAACTCTGCCTGTTTTTCCGTCGAGGTTCTTAAGCAGTGATCAAATTCTTTATGCATGTAAAGCTCTCCCTTTGGTTAGTGAGATGCCTATTGGACTCCAGAACTTTTGCCTGCAATTTAAAACTAAAGATTGTGAAGAAATCCTGCCAGAGTAAGAGACGGTACAGAATGCAGTGCTTTGCTGATCACAGTGCTTGTTTATGTGCAGAATAAAGAAATCACCCCTTTGTCTGTAATAAAAGCATCCTGATTCAACGGGTTCTGAATAGGTGATACATAATACTAAATCTTACAGAGCGGAAGAGTAGATTTTTATGGAAGATAAACACTGGAACAGAGGGCAGGAGTATAACACAATTTATAGAAGTTGCAGCTCTTTCAGGGTTTGCTATATTGCTCTGTATTTCTTGAGGTCCCCCAAAATACAATGCCTATTAATCACAAATATGGGCTCCAAGCCAACATGCTTTCTTCCATGACCACAAACTTGAAGTCACTACCGAGTGCTAATATTTCATTGTGTGAATACAGTAAACGTAACCAAACAGGGAGATGAGTCATGCAAGGTACGTCTCATCTTAAACTTGCACAGCATGGTGGTGCTCTACCTAAATCCTTTGATTGAAGTACCTGTCTGTTCCGCATCCCCTCCAAATTCTGCTGTGCTGGAATGCTCAGCGTGGTCTTTACATTGCATGATCCAGAAACAGTGATCTTGTTATTAAAATAGCTGAGGCAGAGTTTTAAGACAATATATGTGTCATTTTTAATAGAGTGTGTGTATTTGCTAATCCCATGTTTGGAGGTTTGCTATCCCCCTTGTTTGGTAGAACCAGAAGGAAGATAGGAAAATAAAGAAGGAAATAATGGGTACTTATCTGTATCTTTTCTCTTAAGGTTTTACTCCTTATAAAAGCCTAAGACTCCTCAAATAAAATGCTTGCTTTAGTGTTTGTACCACTTTCACAGAATCATAGAATCAACTAGGTTGGAAAAGACCTTTAAGATCATCAAGTCCAACTGTTACCCCAGGACTGCCAAGCCCACCACTAACCCATGTCACTTGGTGGCCTTTTTGTACAGTGCTGATCAATTTCAAATCAGAACTACCAACAATGGAATCTGTGGAAGAAGCCAATAGCTTTTTTTAAATGTCCAAAGAAATTCTTCCCTTAAATAGTTTTTCGAGTCATGTCGGAATGCTCCCCAGTTTGGAGGTTGGGGTATATGAGAATCAAAATCATGGTGACAGAAGTTTTTGGCACAATTCTTAGCACTAGTCCTGGTAGCATGCAACTTTGTTCTTGTTGTTAAAGCCTTGTATTGACAAGCTCCTTCAGACAATCAAATGAAGATCAGTAGTAGCACTGTTCACTGTACAGTATAAAATGATGATGAGTCTGAAGTGTCAATACATGTATTCAATATTAAATCTCGCTGCTGGCTTTATGCCTAAACATGATCTGATTAAAGTAAGTGGCAGACTCGTTTGCCTCATTGGGAGCGTGTTCAGGTACTACTTATGCAATAATAGAATGATGAAAACAATCAACAATTGGTTGTAAGTGCGTATAATTGTGAGGAAGAAATAAATCAAACAGGCACTTAAAGAATTTCCCTTCTATTAAAGGGGAAAGCCATTGGGATCCTGTCAGGTATGAGTCTCTCATTCATTTGATGCTCATTAAGAGTTATGCCTGCAGCCTCATGGAGGAAACTTCCACATCATGGAAACAAAATATAAGTATGTAAAATATAAGGTTATTCTGTCATGAAATAGCAGGTTATTCTCAGCCAGGGTCATTTTGTGTAAATAAAAATCTGGTGGAAGGATCATATCCGGATTATATTGTAATATTATGGATCCAGAGTAAAACCACTATCAGAGTTGAAAGTATGATGTGTGAGGTTTTTCAAAGCTCATTGGGACATCTAGACATACAGTGTCACTCAGAACTGAGGAGAATAGATAGTTGAACTGCTTATTTAGCTTTGGAAAACTTAAACATTTATGCTTAAATGGACACAAGAATAAAAACAAGAGCACAATGTGACAAGGGTTGTTACTTCCTCTTGCATCCCCTGCTCTGTCTTGTAATTAAGTAGCACATGCCCCTGCTCCTCTGCTGTTGGTGGAATATTTTAGACGTTGGTTTTCAAATTAAAGAATCAATCTGGAAGGTGCTGCAGTTACTTAATGCCAGACTTGGGAAGTTACTTAGACTGGCCTCTCCTCACCACCTCACTACCATTCAGCTAGACTTCAGAAGTGAAGTCTAACTCAGGTGAAACTCCTTGCGAGGTACCATTGCATCTAAATTACTTTTGAAAAGATGACTGAAAGCCTGATCTAGAGTTTTCAGTGTGAAGATGGAAAGTATGCTCTCCCTTTCCCGCTTATGGTAAGGGGAATGTATTTCTTTTGCTGATTGCTGTAGGATAGTTCAAAGTAGTTACCAACTCAAACACTGTTCTGCTGGACAGGCAAGTCCCCATACTTACTGTCCATGAAATTTAGATACTATGTTTTTCTTCTCCTCAGTTCACTACATTATGAGATTTTGATGCTGTACCTTAATAAGAAAGTGGAAACCTACTTTTCACTGCTTTAGAATTAGCAGATGGAAAATATATCTACTGTGTGCTCTATTTTAGGTATGACTTGATAAATATGTTTTACTTATTCTTTGTTGTAGAAAGTATTAAAACTTGCTGGTGCAATACATTAAAGACATCATAATACAGTCCTTGCTTTAGGAAATTAGTCTGGGATTCATAATATTTCTAGGAAGCTGTAAGTATGGTTATTTTATGACATGAGGAAAGAAAATGAGCTCTCAGGCTCCCTTGAATCCAGTGTTTTGTCAGTAAATTCATACTGATTTGGATGTGCTTCATGTATTAGGATTTACTTGCTGAACTTAGTTGTGATGCATTTTGCAAAGTAGAAGGTTTTGTGTTATGGGTGCAGAATACTGAATTTGATTAGTTATGTTATTTTATGTAGCTATGATTTTTTCCGTACAACAACTACTGTGAAGAAGCACTTCGAGAAGCAGGAAGCTCCGTATCAATACTCATAACTAAACAGCAAAATGATTTTGTGAAGTGTGCAGAACTTGGCCAAACTTAGACAGTGTGTTTGGTGGGTTGCAGAGGTTTCTCACATGGGCAAATACATGTAATTATGTGTTGGGAGGGAATGGGGGGAGTTGCATGCAGGTGAACAAGCAGTCTGTATCTCCTGTGTAACCATGAAGTGGTCTGAGGGGAAGAGAAAGATTGTCTCTCGGGATCCATCCTTTAATGAATGCTTCTGTCTCCCCTAACCATGTAGGAAGGTGCCATGTAAAAAGCCATGATGGCAATGCCAGGGACACTGCCTGTGGTAACACTTTATTGTAGCCTGAAAGCTCAATCATGGCTGTATTTTGGCAGTGCTGATTTGCTAGGGTCTGGCTGTCCAAGGTATTGGTCTACCATCTAGTGAGGTTATTGAGGTAGCTCCCATAACTCATCTATTATTTGCAGTTTCAGTCATACTGGTTTTGGAGTTTTCATCACTGTCACAACAGAAGAAAGTGCTCAGAATGAATGACACTGAAGTTCCGAAGAAGAAAATAGCTTCAAAGAAGTACCAGTGGAGCATGTATATGGCTTTTGGCAGTGTTCCCAGCACTAATTTTTAATATGTAGTATAACATTAGGTTTCATACAGTTCAGTTTAAAACCTAAGTGGACCAATTTAACAAGCATGCACAGTGGTGGAAGGTACCTGAGTTTAAGATTCATCCTTTCTCTTCACAGAGCTGAACCTTCTAAAATTCTCAGCCTTTTAAATATGTAGGTTGAGAAGGAGAGGAGAGGGCAAGTTTGGTACCATATAATTCTTCGTGAGACTTCTTATAGTCGACCTAACATATAAGTATTTTCTCTACCTTCTTGCTTAGTATCAAGTAACTTTATCTTACTTTAAAGCATGTACTCTTAAGTTGTTAGCAGTGGTTTAGACTAACATTCTGTTTCATTTTGGTGAAAGCCTGTTAAGTGCCAACTAATCATAGCCATTCAGATGACTAATCAAAACCTTCTATGTTGAAGGAAATTCTACGTATCCCAAACGTAGGTAGATCTACCTTTAAAGAGTCAGATTCATGAGTATTTCTTTCAAGGGGGAATTGAGAGGAGTATTTCTAGTTTTCAAACTGTGGATATCAAGTTCTAGTTTAGAGAATTGTTTTATTGCTGGTAAAATCAGTATTTTATACAATATACAATGATACTTAAGGGATATCTGTCTACCTGCACATTCAGTGATAATGTGCATGTGTGTATATGCATGTGTATATATGATCTGTGCATGCATGTGCACACACAACACACAAACTAAGCGCTTGTTAATAAATGGAAGTTATCCATAAGATGGGATAAACACACATCAGTTGTGGATAACAGGGATTATTCTTTTTCCTATTCTTAGGCATGTTGGACCTAATAACAAACTGGAATACTAATAGCTAGACTTGGAAAAGAGCTAGTTCCTCAGGGTACATCTGAAGTGCCTTTTCTTTGCACCTCAGTGCAGAAAACTCTGTTCTGAAGTATTTTCTGCAATGACAAAGTAATCATTAGTTACATCGTTACAGTTACAATACGTAATCATTACAGTTACAATAATACAATTGAAAAGGCAACTTTTGGCTGAAAGGAATGTAAATATTTTGTGACTTCTTGTAGCTATATATTTGTACAACACTTCTGTATTGCAGATAATTTGACTTTACTATCTATTAAGGTCCCTTCCAACCCCAACCATTTTATGATTCTATGATCTGCACAATGCAGGAACAGATGTTTCATTAGAATTTGTATATATTTCTAAAGAAAGCACCTATGAAGCGATAATACCCATGGTAAGAAAAAGCTTCACTTGTTTTTATAACACTAGAAGGAGTGTTTGTCAAATCGAGAAATCATTTGAAAAGCTTTAGGTAAAAACCTTTTTGGCAAATGAAAGGAGGGATGGGAAATAGTGTGTTCAAAGTGGGTGAAGATTATTAGTAATTTGAAATTGAAAGAAGTTTGTCTACTCAGTGCTCTGTTCTCTCCCTTCTGTTTCATCTTGAGCTTTTTGCAATTTTTTCAGTTTGCTTTCAGCATTCAATGTTAGCTGTTGGGGTAGCTATAGAAATAGAGAAGAAGGATGTTTTCTGCCCCTGGTTAGCCATAAGAACTCATAATGCTATATCATTCCAATAGCTGCTTGTACGTAGGCAATAAGTGTACAGTAGAAGCCATTTTGTTATTAATCATTTGCTGGAACCAACACACTGCTACAGCATGAGCTATTCAGAGGCATAAACTGCATAATATTTACTATAATAAATCAATCTGTACCAGATACCCTAAGGGATCCCAGACCTTTGGAGGAGATCCAAAAGATTCTAAGTAAGACATCTTACAAATCTACTGGCAGCTGAAAAATAAGGGAAGAAAAGTTACTTGTGACAAATATGTGAGGCATATAAAGAGAGATGATTTATTATGTTGGTGCTATGTATGTTCATGAAAGGAATCTTTTTTTCATTTAAGATGTTTTTAAGTCTGTGATGGACTACGGCAAGGAAAAGCATATTTGAGGTTCAGCTTGTAGCAAAAGAAGCCCATTCAGTCGTTTGGTTTACCATATACAGAAATGTTGCATAGCATATCTGTTGGAATAAACAATTATGACTAAAAATGGCACATAAAAAAGAGCAGCATAAGATTAAAATTTTAATGTGCTTACATAGCTTAAGCTTTAGTCTTTCTCTTAGGTGGAAGGGGCTGAACCACAAATGGATTAATCTTTTTAGGATTTTTTTAACGTAGTACTCGTACACTCACAAGCACACCTGGAAATGGTGTTAAAAGATGACATTTAAATCTATGAAGTCACTTACTCTTCAGGGAATGCCAGAATTAATTAAAGTTTCGTATGGATCTTAATCTTTCCACCTTGTTTAGGTCATTTATGAAATAGGCTTTTATAATACGGTGCCGTACTCCCCTCTATCTCTTCAGTCAGATTCTTATCTATCTCACTACCCTTTGCCTTTCTGGACTGTGGCATTCCTGTCAAAGTCTCCTCCCTAAATTCTCATCTCACCCATCTCAGCCAGTGTGTCTCCTTTGTTCTCATATTACTATTTTGCTCTTCTGTCCTCAGCCCTTCCATCATTCTTCTTGTGCAGTTTTCTTTGTCCAAGCACTTCCTTCACACTGTCACAATTTTTGGAAGTATTTCTCTCTCCCCCTCTCACAGCAGTCCTGTGGCCAGTCTTTGCCATTCTGATCTCATTACCACCCCCACTGACTTGTTCTACTTTATTTTCTCCTCTGCCAACTAAATTCTAGGATCCCCTTTCTACTCTTTGATCCACAGTCTTAACCTCCCTTCCCCATGAATCTTAGTCTCTGTGTAATCTTATCACTTACCATTACAAAATAATACCTAGTTTTGTGATACAGATGTGTGGCAATACCACTTTAACATGTTCCAGCCTCTTCAGCAGCCATTGCTCTTCGTTCCCACTCTTCTGCTGCTGACTCTTGAGGGAGCTGATGAGGATCTAAAATCATAGAATCATAGAATAGTTGGGGTCGAAAGGACCTTAAGATCATCTAGTTCCAATGCCGTGCCATGAGCAGGGATGCCCCATCTCTTTGAGCATGGGTGAGTTCAAAAGAGAAGGCTCAGGAGAGACCTTATAGCAGCCTTCCAATAACTGAAGAGGGCCTACAAGAAATCTGGAGAGGGACTTTTCACAAGGGCCTGTAGTGACAGGACAAGGGGCAATGGCTTTAAACTGACAGAGGCGAGAATCAGATTAGGCTTTATGAAGAAGTTCTTCCCTGTGAGGGTGCTGAGGTGCTGGCACAGGGTGCCCAGAGAAGCTGTGGCTGCCCCATCCCTGGCAGTGTTCAAGGCCAGGTTGGACACAGGGGCTTGTGGAGCAACCTGCTCTAGTGGAAGGTGTCCCTGCCCATGGCAATTGGTTGGAACTGGATGAGCTTTAAGGTCCCTTCCAACCCAAACCACTCTGTGATTCTGTGGTTTCTATGATTTCAGATATGCCATTCACAGTGTGATGCCACAACATGGTATTTGTTAACAGAAGTGGGGAGGCATTATGCTCCCTCCCACCAGCCAGAGGCACAAGGACAGGAATTCTTCAGCGACTTCTGCCACAGCAGCTCCTGTATCATAAAAATCATGTACTCAGATTAGGGAGTCTGTGGCCTGGACTGTCAGTGCTTTTCCAGCTGGTACCCAGGCAGCAAGGAGGAAATCGCTTGTGTCAAAGGCAGACAGGTGAAGAATGAGCTACTTAAAAAAGTACAGGTTCTGTGGAAAAATTAGCTGAGAAAAAATATTTCCCCTGGACTTCTCCGAATTGTTCAGGAAGAACAGAATGTCATCCAGTGAGATATCACCATCAGTGCAGAGACCTCAGGCTGGAGCCATAATTTTAGTTTTTCTACTCATGAGTGCTTGAGTTTAGAGTCTTTTTTTTAAATATAATACATCTTTTTGGTTCAATTCTTTCTGTAGATATTCTGAGTTATTAATATTTTTGAGAAACTCCTGAGAAAAATTCAGCAAAAATTAAAGCCCATTCATGCCAGAGGAACACCTCAGTGGTGTTGGAGGAGTCACTAGACAAACACTAGACATAGAGTTTACTGCATGAAACTTGTATTCAGTTATCATGTATCGAAATAGGTAGCTGCAGGTTCATGTCTGAGCAGATACTTTTGAAGTGAGAGATGCATTTACCGTAGTGAAAATGTGAGCAGCATGTTTGCCATTCTTATTCAGATTCTCATGTCTCCCTGATGCATCTTCTATGTATTCCTACCATTGTTTTTTAATCCATCACAAAAATCTGCTTTTTGCAGCTATTTGTAATACAAATGCTATTCCCAATATTGTCAGTTAGCTGTAGGGCATGTCCTCTTTAAAAGAGATTCTAAAATCCCACCAGTCTCACCTCTGTGCCTGACAGGATCATGGAGCAGATTCTCCTTGAAAGCATGCTAAGGCGCATGAAAAACAATGAGGTGGTTGGTGGCAGCCAGCATGGTTTCACTAAGGGGAAATCCTGTCTGACCAATTTGGTGGCCTTCTACAATGAGGCTACAGAACTGTTGGACAGGGGCAGAGCAGTTGACTTCACCTACCTGGACTTGTGCAAAGCGTTCGACACTGTCCCGCACGACATCGTTATCTCTAAACTGGAGAGACATAAACCTCCATGTGATGGATGGACCACTCAGTGGATAAAGAATTGGCTGGATGGCTTCATGTGGAGAGTTGTGGTCAATGGCTCAATATCCAGTTGGAAATCAGTAACGAGTGGTGTTCCCCTCAGGGATCGGTGTTGGGACTGATCTTGTTCAACATCTTTGTCAGCAACATGGACAGTGGGATTGAGTGTGCCCTCAGCGAGCTTGCCAATGACACTAAGTTATGTGGTTCGGTTGATCTGCTGGAGGGAAGGGATGCCATCCAGAGGGACCTTGACACACTTGAGAGGTGGGCTGATGCCAACCTTATGAAGTTCAACCAAGCCAAGTGCAAGGTCCTACACCTGGGTCGGGGCAATCCCAGGCACTGCTACAGGCTGGGCAGAGAAGAGATTCAGAGCAGCCCTGCGGAGGAGGACTTGGGGGTGTTGGCTGATGAGAAACTGAACATGAGCTGGCTTCAGTGTGCGCTCGCAGCCCAGAAACCAATCGTATCCTGGGCTGCATCAAAAGCAGTGTGACCAGCAGGTCAAAGGAGGTGTTCCTGCCCCTCTGCTCTGCTCTCATGAGACCTCACTTGGAGTCCACTTGGTTAGATATAAGGAAGAAATTCTTTACTGTGAGAGTGGTGAGGTGCTGGCACAGGTTACCCAAAGAAGTGGTGCATGCTCCATCCCTGGCAGTGTTCAAGGCCAGGTTGGACAGAGCCTTGGGCAACATGGTCTAGTGTGAGGCATCCCTGGCCATAACAGGGGGTTGGAACTGGATGATCTTAAGGTCGTTTCCAACCCAAACCATTCTGTGATTCTGTATTAGAACTTAAATCCTTCAACAATAGCATCATGTTTGTTGGGAGTCCTGTTTATGGTGCATCCTCTTTTTTTATGTGGCTCATTATACATAATTTGAACATCACTTTTAAGAATGGCCATATGGTGTCAATAAATAAGTCTTTAGAGGCTTTCACTTATCTTCTAAATATGGTTCGATGGTGCCTAATTAAATCAATATATTAAAAGAACCCATAATCTATACACATCAAGCATCTTGAATGGGTTGTTTTAGTATTTAGATCCTGCCTAATTAAGGACTCCTTGACGACATAGCCTTCAAGAGAGGAGCTGGGGTATTTCCTCACCCCTTAGTTTTTTATTTTCTATTGCACCACACAGCTTTTATTGCATAAAAACCTGTATAGCATATTGGTATTTTATTTTTTGTACTGCTCCATGTTGTCAGTCTCAGTTGGGGTCCCAGCAAAAGCTTGAAGTCGCTTGCCCCCGCAGCAAAAGCTGAATTGAAAATTATACAAGGGCTGTGCTTGTCATTCCCCTGCCTCTACGGCTTCCCTGGGAGGAAACTTAGTGAGTACTGCATTGTGATATTAAATTGCAGATCAACTCATTGTGTAAGGGAATGATGGCAGTGGCTGATTCAACTCTGTGCTCATCTCAGACGTAATCGGTATCCTGATGTCTGGCACAGAAGGTATTCAGTGTAGCTCTGAAACTCGGCTTTGACTTACTCTCTAGATGTTTAAAGAGCGCTTTGATCTTTTGTAGGAGAGGTTAAGCAAATGTCACCTGTGTCTATCTTAACAAGGAATAGGATTTTAAACGTGTAGTCAGCAGGAGATGAATTCTGTAGATCCCGGAGCCCTGCCTAGCGTTGTACAGTATCCATCCTCAGTTCCCAGGAACACAATTTGCTCCTTTGACTGCTGGGAGAATACAAGCTCCTCACGCCTTTTACCTCCCAAAATATCCTGGTTTCACTGCCCTGCATTTTGCCTTTAATATTTGTTAGGCACTGTTGCCTGTCTAGATAGAAAATAAAAATCCCATAGCATTAGATTAAAAGCTGCTGTTTCTCTCTTTAAGACATAACTGCACTCTCCCTGTTTTATTCTCATGCATCTGAGCTTTTCTTTTTCTCTCTGATGTCTCTCAAAGGACTGACTTACAATGTTGTGTATTAGTGGTGTGCTACAACCAAATCATCCTTCACCTTCCTGACAAGATAGGCTTGATCATACTAGAACTGATTCTTTGTGTGCACTCTGATATCCAATCTAAACCCTGCATATACTGCATTGCATATGTACTGACACTTGCTCCACACACATTGTCTTTTCTCCCCATAGGCAGCCATCAGCATTCTAGTGAGCCCTTTTGAAAACTGTTTGGGTGCCAAGGTAGGAAAAGAAAGCCTAAATAACAAGTTGATTGGGCAACTTGCATAGCCCTGCTTACATCTGCTCCAGTGCTGATATTCCAGCACAGATTGGAATGGCTGCTTAGAGTAGTGACCTCCAAAGTGAGGCACATGCGTCTCAGGGGCTGTGCAAGACAATCCATTGGGATGTGGGAAGAAAATATTTTTTAAACCTATTTTATTATATTTTAAAAACCAACTATGTACTGTTTATTTTGTCTTTGTATCATCCTTTTTGATTTCTATTTATGATTCATAATGTGCATAATATTTTAGCACAACAGTACTTGTATATGGTTTATAAATAAATCTATATAAATAGATATAGGGCGTGCATGCTTGAAGATTTTTTACTGCTAGGATTGCATGAGCAAAAAAGCTTGGAGGAGCTTTTCGACACTGACGTATCAGTAAACAGGTAAATGACTACAAAAGTTGTATTAAAAGATAGACTTGGTTCGGTACTTGTTTTCTACAACAAAAGGAAATATTGCTCTAATACTTTTTGCAAAGTCGTAGTGTTTATCAGATTCTTTAAAAATTCGTGTTACTGAAATAGTGAGGTGACCTGAAGAACAAGAAGTAAAGTAGCTGTAATACGAGGCTTTAAAGACCTTTGTACCTTACATTATCAGGTACATTATCCTACATTGCTCTATCCATAGGAGCCACAGGTCCTGCCAGAAGCCTGCTCCAGCATGGGCTTCCCACAGGATCACAGCCTCCTTCAGGCATCCCCCTGCTCTGGCATGAGGTCCTCCATGGGCTGCAGGGGCACAGGTGGAAATCTGCATGGACCTCCATGGACTGCAGGGGCACAGGTGGAAATCTGCATGGACCTCCATGGACTGCAGGGGCACAGCCTGTCTCACCATGGTCTGCAGCATGGGCTGCAGGGGAATCTGCTCCAGTGCCTGGAGTACCTCCTATGTCCTTCTGCGCTGACCTTGGTGTCTGCAGAGCTGTTGCTCTCGCATAATCTCACTCCTCTCTCTGGCTGCTGTTCTGCAGGGCTTTTCCCCCGTCTTAACTACATTATTCCATAACTGCTATCACTGTCACTGATGGGCTCGGCCTCGGCCAGCGGCAGCTCTATCTGGAGCTGGTTGGCACTGGCTCTGTTGGACATGGGGGAAGCTTCTAGCAGCTTTTCACAGAAGCCACCTGTAGAGCCCCCTGCTACAAAACTGTTGCCACACAACCCCAATACAATAGTAAATTAACTTCATCTTTACATTTCTATCTGTAAAGTCTGCATAAAAGAGTAAATGTGAGAAGAGGAAACTGCATTACCAATTAATAAACAGAGCACTAAAAGAATTCTCATTTTTACATTGTTCAACAGATAAGAAATAATTATGATAAGCTTTCTGTACAATCTTTAAAGAAACATAATTACAGCTTTGGTAAGGAAGCAGAATCTAGTGCATTCTCTAGGAAGGTTTAGAATCAGTATTTTGGTCATTGCCATATTGACTGCTGCGCAGAGTTAGTTTTCAAAGTTGTGTTTGATTGCTGTGGAACCCTTTGCATTGCAAAATGGTTCTAGATAGCTCCTGCCATCCCAGTGCATGGGATGCTTGCCTTTGGAAAACATAGCTGGGAAGGATGAAGCTTCCTCTAAGATCAGCATCTTTATCCGCTCTGCGGTGCCTTGCATTGGCCTAAAAAGCTGGCCGTGAAGATTTCACAGCCTTAAGTTCTTCAGTGATCCTTTGTGCATGATAGCCTTGCCAACCTTATGGTTTAAAATCACACTTTTAAAGCACTTTTTCGCTCGATTTGAAAAGCTGGAGCTCTGCTTTTTCTTTTCTTAAAAGAGAAATAAGGGAAAATGTGCCACAAGTAAATGCATTTGGAGTAAAGAGGGACTTAAAATGGTGAGAACCTTATATTTAAGAACATTTTCTTCAATTAAGAAGTGCAGAAAAGCTGTTCAGTTTCAGCCATTTGTAGGAAAGAGAGATGCAAGAGACAATTTGACAGAACGAAAGCAACATCAGGTCATGGTAATTCCCTGGGAAAATGGCGTGAATAGGAAGGGAAGTCCAAGACAAATGAATTTGCAGATGTATTTTGTAAATTCATTGCAAGATTGAAAATATTCCTGAGAAAGCAATACACTGTTTCTGAAAAAAAGGGAACAAACTGGCATAAAGGAGCTCCCTTACTAAAGCTCCCTTATTAAGCTCTTTGTTATAGTATTCATGTAAGCTCCAAAAATATGAACTCACTCTGAATACAGTGGTTTTAGTTTGTTAGTTGCCTAGAAGAAGATAAAACCATGACCTGAAAACACATATTGTTTGTGGAGATTTCAAGGAGACTTAGGACAGCCTCTGTGCTGCAGTCCAATAATCTTAAATTCCTGGTAACAGTTTTAAATAGGAAATGGCATGTTTGTGATTCAGAAGTGCTTGAGCAAGGAGCAAAATCTCTGCCTATATAATGGGTAGAGCTAAAGCCAAATACATGATCCAAATGCCCAATGATGTATGTTAGTGATGAGGCAAGTGAGAGAGAATGGGATGCAGAATTGATCGGATAATGCATGCTGTGGAATTTGCAAAAGACCAAGCAAGGTAAATGAGGGGGGAGTTCATTGTTCCAGGGTAGGGCAGGTGAGCAGAGTGATGAAAACCAAACCAATTACAGACATAGTCCTCTATGCTCTTGCAGGTTGAGTTCAAAGAGTTTAAAAAGCTGTTACCTCCTTCAGTGGACTGTATCACTCCCCCTGGAATGATTTAAGCTGATCTGCAGTTTGTAGCTTCAAAGCAGAGCGGATTACTCTTATTTCAGCAATTGTTCCCTACCATGGGTAGGCTGAGCTGAGGTGGCACAAGGCTGGAGCACTGTGAATGAAATTGTTCAAGCTGTCCATAGCAGTATGCCTCATACACCCAAGGTTTCTCATCATATTGAACCTTGTGGTTGACCAAGTTGAATATAAAGGGTTAACACCCAGCAAGACTTCAGAGTCTTTAGGTTGAACAATCCTGAGTGGGGAAAACAGATAGAGATAATGGAAAAGTATGAGAACAGCAAGGACCTCCAAAATGAAAGGAACCAGGTAAGAAATTTATCGTTTTCAGGTAGTATCTATTTTGTTTTATGAGACTATATCACTTGCACTCAAAAAAACTTCAGTGTGGCTGCAGGCAAACTGGTTTAAAGGTGCCTTATTCTGATGCGGCTTCTTTTCCATCCTTTATCTGGGTTACTTGCTTACAGATGCTTATAGGAGTACATAGCAGCATCCATGCTTGCAAAGTTGCACTGCTTTATGTAAACTGGTAAAGTAAGGCAGAGGAACTTTTGAGTGTAGATACACTCTTAGGTAAGTTTAAAATGTTCAACAAGGAGACAGCAAGCCTGATCTAGTTTAACAGGAAAGAGTTTGGTATATTAGCAAAAGGCTCTTGGAGAACATTTGCTGTTTAGAGAGTACAAAAGATGTTTACATGTACTCCAGCTGATGGAAGGTGTAGCTTGGTGGGCTTCAATTAGAACAAACCACTTTTAGGGCCTAGCCACAAAATGATGTGTGAGTTACAGAGGTGACATAGGCAGTCAGTCGCTTTCCGGAGAGATGGAGGTAAGGAAGGAAAGGAACAATCTAGTCTTCAAATGTGAAAGCATTTCCTGCTTTCTCAACAAAGAAATGAAATGACCTGTTGCCTTCTCAGCTATAAGAAAGGTAGCAATTAAAAATTAAATGAGGCATAAGTAGCAGAGTGAGTTCAGAGGATATATGAAATAACAAGCATAAAAAGAAAAACAGTAATTTAAATGAATATAATTTAAAGTAATTCTAAAGACCAAAACACCCTCTATAGTTTACAAATCTTTTTGACTGAGCACTATCTAATTGTTTTAAAATGATGCCTAGAAATGCCAAAGACACTAGTGGCTTTAGAATCATTGTTACTGCAAAAATACGTGGGTAATTCCTGTCTGAAAGGACCTACAATATAGAGAGGCGCAACAGACAAAGTTTGGAAGAGAAGTAGCACTGTACAGGAATCTTCTAATACTTTGACCAGGGTCACAGAATGACTGTCAAAACAAAGTTATCTTTTGTCTCAGGCGACACTTTGGTGATAAAATCCATCCTAATATATAAAAGGATGTGATAGAAATAAGATTAATTTATAAAAGCTGGAAAAAAAAAATCAGACTGCATCATAGGAGGGATGTTTTTTTGCCACTGGTTACACTTGTGAGGTCTGCCCTTAACCCTCCCAGTTCCTCCAACCTTCTTACAGTCTGTGCAAGTGCACCTCAGCCTCTTCCATGTGCTTTGTCTCTTGCCCTGTTGAGCAGCAGACCCACGCTCTCCACAGCCTTTCTTCTGTTCTAGGGTGCCTATAGAAACCCTTCTTGTTGCTTTTCATAACCTTTGCTAGTTATGAGCACCATCTGAGCTTTGGGCATTTGCACCACAATCCCTGCAAGCACTCAATATTCTTCCCACATCATTTGTCCCAACTGCTTACTCGGTATACTTCACATTTGAACTCAGTCAGGTGTTCCCTGTTGCTTCATGCTGGCTTTCTATGACATTTGCTTTACTTAATAGCACATCATGTTGGGCCATTCTCGTGCTCTGAGATGGTTGTCCTTGAAAATCAGCTGGTCCTCCTGGTCCCCTTTGCCCTCCAGGGAAATGTCCCATGGGATCCTACCAAGTAGTGTCCTGGAATTGTAGGTAATCTGCTCTCCTGAAGTCCAAACTTGTCCAAATTCTGCTATTTGTCTTACTTCTCTCAGGATTTTGAACCGCACAGTCTCATGGTCTTTGCAGCCAAGGCTGTCCTTGACTTTCACATTTCTGACCATTTCTTTACCGATTGTAAGCATTACTTCCAACACAGTATATCACGGAATGAAATTTATTTCATCAATAAATTGTCTTCAACACACATAGAAATCTCCAGGATTGCTTGTGCCCATCTCTGTTGGCTGCCCAGCAGACATTTGGATGAAGATCCCCATGAGAGCCGCGCTGGGATGGCAGCTTCTGCCAGCTGTCTATAGGCTTCATTCACTTCTTAATCTTGTCTTCTGCAGCAAAAGCCTGTGCCACCCATGACGGTGTGTTCTCTAACATCATGTGTCAGCTCTCAGCTGGCTTGTCACCAGTTCCTTTATAGTGATAGCTCTGTGCACTCCAGCCATTCCTTTGTGTACAGTAAAACCCTTCCTCCTCACCTTCCCAGCCTGTCTTTCCTGAAAAGACATGCAACCATCCATTGGGGCACTCCAGTGGGACCAACCACACCACATGTCTATAAACTCAATGAGGTCCCAGCTCTGCAGATCCTAGATGTTTCCCAGCGTTTGGCCTTTTGCATCCCAAGGGAAGCATGAGAGTTCCCTTGTCCTGTGGTGCCCTAACGCTGCTTTACTCCCCTGTATCTTGCCTTCTCTTTGGATTATGACAACACCTCCCCGATATTCCTAATTTACAGTTCTCCTCACCAGGTTTGCAAACACATTCTTGCCCCATTTTGTCCAAGTCCTCATTACTCAAAGCCCTGCCTGTGCCACTACTTATGCAGCCAGATCTTGATCCAACAAGTATGTCCATTCCTACCCCAGCCTTTTCTTTCACTGCAAAGATTGGAATGAAGATATTTCTTTGAATATTTAAGATTTACAGAGGCTGCTATTTTCAACCTTAAATATATGTATTAATATATACGTTAAACTGCCAAAGACTCAAAGGTTTCCGAGAGCCTTAGTCAGTCAGGCACAACATAACATAGTCTATTACTCAAGCCTTTTCTGTGTAAATGAACACAAGAAAATACTTGATTCTGAAGGGTACCTACACACAGTAATAACGTATCAGGGTGTTTCATACTTTCTGTAATAATGGAAAATGGAATTTGTAGTACTTCTGCATGAATTACTTTTAATTTTTCTATATTAAGTTAGATACTTTGTTTTTCTTCTAGAGTTCCTCTTTGTCATACCCAGTAGGTGATGATTTATTTAAAACCACAAACCCTCATTCAGTTTTTAATTAAAAAATGTTAAGTTCCTTTCCTGTCAGTAAAACAAATATTTGTTATTACTAATACATTATAAAGGCAAGCATAGCACTACATAGTGTTTATAGGAATAGTGGATGTACTGCACTGCTTCATCGTGAATTAATGTCAGTCATTCTACCACCGCACTAGAACTTCTCTGTAAGCAAATACGTTTCCTAGCCACAAGAGAAGTGCAATTCTTCCCTAAGAGAATTTAGGGGACACAGCCATTGAACCATCAGATTCACACGCTGAAGTAACGCAGCACCTTTTCTTGCTGCAACTGATACCAGTCACTCCTGAAATAACACCAGAGTATTTAAAAATCTACCAAAAATGCAATTAAAATGGAGGCTTTCCCTCAGTGTAACAGAAAGTGCCATAAGTCGAGGCAATTTTGTCCAATTTTTGCATATTTTCTAGTTGTTTCTGCATCTTTTTAACGTGTGACTGCTTCTTCCTCACAAGTGATATTCAGTAAGAAATCTATGCCTTTAAAATGAAGAACAGTCTGGCTTGTTTCAGTTCATACATTACTATTTAATAATATGGTCTGGGTCTGATGGATAATATAACTGTTCATTTGTTTGGTTTTCAATCTGCAAAGAGGACTAAAACATGATGTTTCCAATATATGTACAGACTGGTGATGATTGTATCTGTGTTATTAGATCAAGATGTTTTCTTTCTTTGGCTTTATTTTAGAAAGGCTGAATGCAAACATTATGAGAGTCCTGTATAATTTATACTGCTTTGGGCATTTGAAGTGGGCAAGTTAATGGAGAAACAAAATTCCACAATCACTTATGTGAAGCCTGGAAGAGCTGAAGTGTGATTGTGGTTTTGGGAGCTGTGTCTGGCTTTTATTGACACTGCAAATTAATGTGGTGAGCTATCACAGAGAGAACTGTTGTTTTAAAAGTTCCCTCTTAAGACTGTAACCAAGAATTGGTTGTCAGTGGTAAATCTGAGCATAAAACCTGTGCCCAGACAGGTCTTGGACTTCCAAAAGCGCTCTCTGTTGATGTTAGTAGTGGATTTTATAGTTCAGGTGCCCAAAGTATGAAGTGATTGTGGGAGATGTGTAGTGACATAAGAATTAATCCCTTGCCTAAGAATGGGCTATAAAGTCATTAAAACATCTCTATAGTAAGGGTCCCTAAAGCTATTAGAAGTTCTCAGCTGTAGCCATCTGGATTTTAGAATGTGCATGTATATTACATGTATAATTCCTGGGGAAAGCACCTTAAGGTCTTCTGATCGAGAGATTTTGTCTACAGCTAGATGCATTTCCATATAAGATGGTTCTACCATGCTTTCTCTGTCTGGACTGGGGTGAACAAAGCATGCAGAAAGCAATCTGAAGTAAGCAGGACATACTCATTCCCTCTGCAACTTCCAAATAGATGCCTGGGGTATGGAGAAGTTAACATGGAAAGTGAAATAATTTATTCCAAATATGCTACAGTACAGTCTATATATTGTAAAATTTTCCAGAGAACACTGACTTAGGATCAGTCCACCTAAAAGCTTATGTGATCTTTTGTTAAAATGCTTGTACTAAACCAGGGCAGGTGGGAGACCATTTACACCCAAAGTTTCTTTTTGTGTATTTCTTCCTAAATAATAATAAAGAAAGGAGCAAATATCATTACTCAAGGTAGTCTGGACAGGTCTGCAGGCACTGTTTACTCCATGTGCATACCACTATCATTTTTCCTGGTCTTTGACACTACTGGTTGCTTGTTGTATTAACTCCTTGAATGTCACTTCCAAGGGTACTCTGATTTTTAAATGAGTGAGCTCTCTGATTTGTAACCTTGTTAATATGCACTCTTATTTCCTTAAAAATAACGTGATTTGTGACAAGAGGATCATAGAAAAGACAGGATCAATATGCCTGGTAAGAAAATGAAAGAAAACCATGCCTTGTCTCAGCTGATAGATTTGTGTCAAAATACAAAGCAAATTTTTAAGGTCTAAAGAAATAGATTTTCTCTCTTCATAGTTTTTTTTCCCCCTAGTATCTACCTCTACATCTTTCCCCTCATTTTCCTCGCAGTCCTTCATCATCCAGTTCTGAGGCTTATTCAGCACCTGTGGAAGCAAGAACCAGAAACAAAACCCATGCCAGAATCCATGTATATTTCTGTTTCTCATATGAACGTTCTAGAGGGCAAACTCCACTGCTTGAGGTTTCTGATGCAAAATCTGTTCATATACCCTCTATAGAAGTCATCACTAGCCTATTGATCAGGATCAGGTACATTTTGTTTCCCTCTAATGTGAAGTAGAAAATCAACCTCTAGGGGAAAGAAACCACACATCATCTGTGAATGGTTGGCTTCATTGTGTGTATCTCCACTAGACAAGGCCTCGAGCAACCTCACCTGACTTTGAGGTTAACTGTGCTTTGAGCAGTGTTTGAAGGGCCCTTCCACCTAAATTATCCCGTTACTTTATATATGCAAAATGTATATATCTGTAGTCAGTGTACATGCATGCATCACAGATACATTTACACACAGCTAATTGCTTGCTTTTCTTCTTCAATATAAAAAAAACCTGGTCAAATTACATGTCTTTGATATTAAGACATGTATGCACAGATTGGTGTCTCTGTTCTGTGGTTTAGCCTGTGAACATATTGCTGTGTAACTCACTCTTACCTCACTGTATCCTTCTTGTTGTTTGACTATTTGTTAGCTTGGTTTTGGTGCTTTTTTGTGACATACATAAGCCTTATACACTTGTATCTATAACCAGATTTTATGGAATTACGTACAAAACTGTGATCTATTCCAGGCTCTTTGCTGCCATACAAAACTAAGCTCTTACGGAAGTCTCTGTTTGCTTACAGGGGAACAAATTGTCCATACTCAGTGAACATCAAAGCAGAATTAATGGCTGGATCCCAGAACTGTCTTCTTTCCGGGGCCAGAACATGGCACCTCACCAAGGTGCAGCTGCCCAGCAGAATGAAGCAGCGAGAAAAAGGGAGGATGGTGGAGAGCTCTGCTTCCTAAAGGCAGGAATTCCCTCCACATCGTATTTGTCTTGTGAGAAAGAAGCAACAGAGCACTTACAGCGTGTGTACAAAGGAAGTGACTGTGCTGACTAGGCTGAAAAGTGTTTGGAATTAACAGCCATTCCTAAATGACCATCCATCAAGAAGGGAAAAGTCAATGATGAGCTAAACTGCGTCAGTGTCCCATCTCTGGAGAGCCCAGTGGGAACATGGATGTTGAAAGCACAGTTGTAGCTGTGTTTTCCACTCTCCATAGATCTGCTTTAGAAACATGAAGAGAACACAGAAGGCTTTTGGTGAGTACAAACAGAATTGATATAAAACTGCTAAAAGTGTTTTGCCTGTTGCTAAACCAAGTGCTAGTATTTCCAATTTTATCAGCTTCTCATTTGGGTGCTTTCTTGCACATCCATTTCCTCCCCGTGTGGAGTTTAGAGAAGTATCAGTACTTTCTTTTTCCCTCTAAAATGATTCTGAATGGTTGGACCATACTGTACTGAAAGTGTCAGAGTCTGCTTGGGATGCTTCCTGCCTCTCTGAAGTGCATTGACATTTCTTATTTCTAATTTTTCTGACTTGTAAGTTGAACCAGTGTACTGCGTCCCTCCTGTTTAGCATATTCCAATAGGTTCTGTGCGGAAACGTTTGTACTATTTACTTCTCTCTACAAAAAAGAATGACCAAAGATACTCTTGATGCCATTGCTGCTGTACAGGCTTAGACAAATCCTGTAGACCCCTGTGTGAATGAGGAAGAATTAAGTGACACCTTGAGGCAGCAAAGAGCAAAAGATGGAGAGTTCGAATACAGTAAGTTGAATACAACCACCAGAATATTTGAAAGGATAGATAGCTCAGCTGGGTGTGAGAGTGCAGCTGTGCTGGAGGAGATCTAGATTAGGCACCCAAAGTCTCCACCAAGGGCTTAGCCTGGTGGTGCAGAAGCTGTAGAAGAACAGGGGACAGTGGCAGCTGTGACAATTTGTCTTGAAACACATGCTGAATCAAAGCTGTGCAATGTTGAATCCCAACCCTGGTTTAAGGCTGCTGTAAGCATGAGCAGGTGTATGTCTCTGAGTGTTTCCCTCTGAGTCCTGCATGTGTCTCCCCTGATGCTCCTGGTCATACTAAATTGCACATAGTTTATATCCGACTACTACTTAGAGCAACACGGTGTTTTGAGAGGTAGCTTTTGCTTAGTATTGCAAAAGAAGAATGGGAAGACTGATATTTAAGCTGTCATTTGTTGTTTGTCTCATAACTATCTACAGATAATAGAGGAGTTAAATACAGAGTTTCATCATCCTTTTTAAACCAAAATCGTGCTGCGTACAAAAAATGAACCGAGGTTTTAACAAGCAGTTTTTGTAAAGCATCTTCCATTTTCAGAGTTTTCAAGTGTTGCGTCCTGCAGTCCCGTTATGGCTTATTTATTGGGTGAGCTTGGTGAAAGTTTTAATCAAGCCAAGCACACAGCAGTTCAAGAGTGGTGACATTTCATACCTCTTTTTGGATGGTGCAGTATTAATCACGGAATCACAGAAGGGTTGAGGTTGGAAGGGACCACCGGAGGTCATCTAGTCTAACCTGCCTGCTCAGGCAGGGTCACGTAGAGCACATATACCTCTGGTTTCCTCAGAAGACTCTTTTTTTTCTTCTTCTGGTACTTGACAATGAGCTAATGTTCAAAATGCAAACAGAGAGACTTTATACATTGCCTGCAGTAAAAAAGCATTTTCTTCCTATTTACAATATATGCCGTAATGGGGAAAAAGTGATCCCAGCACCATACTAAAATGAATTTAAGCAATATCATATTGCAGGAAAACTGGCAATTTAAAAGAAAAATCTATAGCAAACTCAGGAGAACTGAAATAGCTTAAGCTATTAAATAAATAAAAAACCCAGGAAACAGAAATACAAAAAATTCTAATAAATTGACCAAATGGAGAAGGGCAAATTGAAAAAGAATGGTTTGCATATGACAAATTTGCATAGGCAAAGTTCAGAGCAACTCTTGGGAAGTTTCAGGTGGAATTTCAAATTAAAATCATTGTACCCTAGTCCCTTGTTTGTCTAATCTGACACCCAGGGGAACGGGGCTGTTAGTGGGTTTGTTAGTCTATCAGCTCTTCAGTGTACGTTGAGAAACTCTGGCCAACTGATGTTGGGTTTTTGCACTGTTAAAATAGCAAACACTGAAGTAGGGACATGAGTGGAGAGCTGAAGCAGCTTCTGCAAAGCCTGAGCAGGCTGGGGATGGTTCTTCTCAGGACAGAACACTGGAGTCACCATGAAGATGTCATGAGAAACCAGATTGCAGGTTAACAACAGCTATCACCTGATCATGGTGTCCTTCTTTATAAGTGAATTAAATTATTTTTCTAAGTTGCTATCCCAAAGCACATGGATTGTCCATAGTCATGGATTATGGTGAATATTGGGAATTCAGTGTCCTTTTGCCATCGGTTTTAGTTTGAGTGTTGCATAGGTGTGTCTTTTTGTCAGTAACAGGGGCAAAAAGCCTAGGTTTTAAAGGAGTTTGAGAAGAAGCATTTTGTTGTGTTTTCACCATGTATGTGTTTCAGGAAAATTAGACTATTTTATTAGAGCTTATGTGTCTCCAAATTCAGGGGGGAATGAAGTGTAAAACATTCGGCTTCACTTTCTTTGTGCTAGTTTCTGTTTTCCTCTGTTACGGTATATTTTGTCTTCAGAAATAACCCTTCTGATTATTCGCAAAGTAAAGTCCTTTTCAGGTTGAACACAGGCTTACTCAGCCTTCCATAGTTCGTTTTATTGAGACTAATGGGATGAGATGGTGAAAACGGTTCAGATCTTGCCAAATGTGAGGCTTGTTCTTAACTGCACTAACTATGCCATGTGAAATGCATAGCAGTCTTTTCAGTTTTGTATTGAATTTTGTGTTGCTAAGGGATGTGGCACACTTTGAACTTAGGAGGGACTCCTAGGGAAACTGAAAAGTAAACTAAATGAAAAATGCAATATACACACCAAAGTGTATGAAAAGTATGTAAGCAAAGGAGGCAGGGTCTGGAATAGTCTTTGATATGAAGCAGCAGTGGGAAATTCTACACTCCAGGCTTGAAGTGTTGGAAGCATGTAAAGGAATAATGCATCTAGCCAAAAAAACAAGGATTGTAGACAGGAATGGTAGCTGAAATTTGCAAGAGCAGTGAAACATAAAGGAGAAGATAGTCCTTACTGATGGGATTTGAGGAAGGGAAGATATTGATGGAAAATGTGTCAATTGCCATAGTGGTAAATAAATCATTTTTGTTAAAAGGTGATAGGTATGACCTTATACCTGTGTCACTGGTATTCTCAGAGACAGGGTGTCAAAGAAAGTGCTAAAACCAGTAGTGTTTTGTCAAAGAAATCTAAGTTTTAATACCAGAATAAATCACTGTGGTGGTTTAAATGTCAGACTGTTAAATAAGCTCTGGGAAGATATGGCAGAGTGTTAGCATACATAGTCCAAAAGTCTGGAAGTAGCCCTTGTGCAGTAACCTGGATACCATTCTGCAGTACATTTCAAAATCTATTACAGTCTTCATCATTCAGTAATGGTGCCTAATGCTGAAAGGTGAATTACTAGGTTGCTGAGATGAAAGGCTCTGAACTCCAAAAAGGTTTAGATTTCACACATTTGATAGCACGCTGATACCGCAAAATGATTTTTCTTATTTCACAACACTGGTTTCTTGGTGATAATTCAATTACAGCAGTTTATAAACATTCCTAGTCCTCCTCTGGCATTAGTTAGGTTTCGGTTATAATTAGATTTTTAAATATATAATAAAACATGGAATACAATTTGGAATCCCAGTCAACCTTTAAATCATTGTGCTGTGCTCTTTAACTGCTAATCTAGTGCTTTCAATGCATGGCTTCAGAAAAGTGTAGATGCCTTTTTATCCTTGTCAAGTAGAAGTTATGTTTAAACCCGAGATAGAAAATACTGACCCTATTGTTTCCTCTGTTAAGAGGGTCCAAAACAACCAAAAGAAGGTTTCTTTTACCAAATCTTATTTGCATATTGTCCCTTGTAGTGGAACCATAACCATCAGTTGTGAGTCAGCTCTGTTAAAAGCAGTGGCATGGAGTGGAACAATGTGAATCCAATCTTTTGGTCTGTTAATCTTCCATTCATATTAAGGCTCAGTATAACTCAGAACTGACCTCTGTTAAATCCTTGGCCAATTTACATTAGCCTAGCCTTTTTTATTTGTACCAAACTTGAATTTACACTTCGGGCTGTACCCGTTCTGCCTGCTGAGATGCCCGAGTCTGGCACTAGAGGTGGCAGTGTCTGCTTTGCATTTACAAATACTTGTGCCACCAGGTCTGCCTCTGCCCCTTCCTCACCTCTCATCTCCCCAAAAGGGCTTCATGCCACCTCCTTGTGACTGTGTGAAGCTGTCAGTGACAAACCTTTTTGACCATCTTAGAACTCTGTGATGTGTTGAAGCAGTCTATGTCCAGCATCACAGCTAAGGCTGCACAGCAGCACATCAGGAGCTCTGTCAGTGGTGCTTTAGCCCAGCACAATGGCACTGCTAAACAGTCACAGGAGAAAGGAACAGCAACATGGCACTCTTCTAATAAAAATACTTCAAGCTAAGATAAATGGCAGAAGCAGCTTCAATTAAGGGTAATTATGTGGTTGAAATACTTTCAACACTACATGATGCAATTAAACCGTTGTTGCGAGTGGTGCCCAGCCTCCTTTAAAGAAGGAATAAGTATTCTTTATGGAAAGAGAAAATTATATGTAATGTGGAGAGACAAAATATAAAACAATGAAAATCTAAACCAAATGTGTTACAGAAACATAATGAACTAGTCAGTGGAGATGGATGGCTGGCTACCATTCAGGAGGGTCTAGGATTGGATTTATTTGTACAAGGATTGATTTGTGGACAGAGCTTCTCTTCTCTCTCTTAATCATAGAATAGGTAGGGTTGGAAAGGACCTTAAAATCATCTAGTTCCAACCCCCCTGCCATATGAGGGTAAATGTCTTTCAAACTCTTAAAACATAACCTTAGATTTTGGCAAAAGCCTTAGAGCACCTCTGTAAATACTTGCAGTAATGTGGAATGGAGATGTGTACAATAGCTCAGAAGGGGCAGAGATTTCTGTTCATGCTAAAACTGGTTCCTGCTATCACGACAGCGCTACCTGTGACAGTGCTAAACCCATCTTAGGACATGCTATTTTGGTAACACCGAAAGAGAAAAGTGTCCTGGACTCCTTGCTGCGAGAGACAGAAGAATTAATGTCTGAAATCCTGTAGGATTTCCTACAAACCAGATGCACTTAATCAAAATACAAAAATCATTAACTTCATGAAGTAATTACCCGATTTGATGACCCTTTTCCATCTTAATTTTATTGATAACGCTTATTATTCTTTGCTGGCACATACATTTAGTCTTCTATTTTGAATTCATGATATGGTTTTTAATTTTTTATGATTCTGTACCATCGAAAATTACCCTTTTTGTGAAACAGCTGTTAATGACCATGAGCCACAGAATTAGGGAAGCTAGGGATGACGTGTTCTTTGAAGTTGAGAGCTTTCAATCTGTTTTCCCATGGCATGAGTATTTTCAATACTTTATTTTGTAGTGGGTTGGTTGAACTGTCTTGAGCAGAAGGGATAATACCAGTAATATTTCAGTTGGCTTCTTCTGTGGAATTCTGTATTTTTGACTTGCTTTTAATTCTGTGAATCATACATCAGTAATGAGGCAAATCTCCCTACTTCCTAAAGTAGGTAATCACCCCGTTGACTATACAGAGGCATGTGCTGAAGCACAAAGATACTTGTGCAACTTGCTTGCAATCATGCAGCAAGCTAAAATAAGAGAGGGGAAAAAAGAGGAAAGCTGTTGATGGTTAAGTAAGGAAATCTTCAGGAAGGAAGCAAAACTTATGAAGAAGACTTTTTGATCTTGGGAGAACAGGAGAATTAGTATGTTTTACGAGTCAAACATCATCCTAATGGGAGCTAATAGATTTTAATACTCCATTGGACTTATGAACATGAACAAGTATGTCTCAAGGAACATTTTGAATGGAAGTTCGAAATGCAAATTCTACCATCATTTCAGTTATTTAAACAGCATTTTATCAACAAAGACTTTTAGGAGTAAAATCTGTAATCTTGAAAGCTGTCAAAGATGTTGCTTTAGAGATATTACAGTAAAATAATGTTATTGTAACATTAATAGCAGGTGTGGCAGTACTGTTTAATTCCAGTCACTATTGCACGAGTATTCATCTTCTCAAATGGTTTCAACTAAGCCTTACGTAAACCAGAATTCCAATATAAATGCTGTTATTTCTCACATAATACCTATTAAATTATCCTTGCCTAATCAGACTGAAAAAAAAATGCTAACCTTGCAACATTTTGATTAAGGGCCCATATAGCCAGGCTCTGCGTATATGTCTTCAACTAAATTCCGAATTCTCTTATCTGTAACCCTCCTTGATGCTGAGAGAAGACGTTGCAGCCGGAAAGGCTGATCACATACTTTCCACTGTGTGCAGGACTGGCAGTTCAGCATATGTATCGTTTGCTTGGGGCCACAACTTTGCATTTACTTCTCTTATGACTCCAAAGACAGAAACTCTGTTAGTATTTAAAATAATAACGCTCTGCAGCTGTAAGGTTAAAGGAAATAGCAGCTTGGTTTTTGTTTATCTAAGGGTTTGCGTATTGGCATTAGGCTCAGGTTCTATTAGAATAGGGCAAGAATGATGAACATGGTCCCATGGTGTAGAATATGCTCAGAACTCTTCTCACTGTCAGTATACTAATGTGCCATGAGGAGATGATGGCTGGGAGGAACAGAGAGACAAACACTTTTTATTTTACACTGTATAGGCTGAAATATTGGGAAGAGTGCTTGTACTAAACCAGGGCGAGTGGGAGACCATTTACACCCAAAGTTTCTTTTTGTATATTTCTTCCTAAATAATAATAAAGGAGCAAATATCATTACTCAGTGTAGTCTGGACAGGTCTGCAGACACTGTTTGCTCCATGTGCATACCACTGTCATTTTTCCTGGTTTTTGACACTACTGGTTGCTTGTTGTATTAACTCCTTGAATGTCACTTTCCATAAAGAGTTCTATTGGTGGGAGCATGATACACTTCTAAGAGTCTGAGAAAACAGCCCAGGATTGGCTTTGTCTTTGTTTTAGACTTTGCTCCTTTCAGCATGGCTCAGGGGCAGACATCGTGGGTCAGCAGAAGAAAGAATAGCTTTGTGGCCTGTGAAGTTTTGGGCTGTTCCTTCAGCTTTTTCAGCTTAGGAAATTAATAGCAGTGTGAGATGAAGCTGCCTCAGTGGTAACATATATGACTGGTTCAGGACCTAGATTTCAGCTGTCTTGTCCAGAATCTGGAGGAAGAAGGTAATTCCTGAACATAGTACTTCAAAGAAACCTGGATGCCCTTTTCTGATACAAGAAGAAACCTGAAAAGAGCCCATTTGTGCTATTAAATGTCATTTCTTTCAAACTTTGGGCAAATAGCCTACTTTCTTTTGTTATAATTTGGAATGCCTTTGAAGCAGAAACCTCCAAGGAGGTTCTGAAACAATTTCCAAGAAAAAGACTGTAATTACTTTGTACTGCTTTGTTCAGTGAACTGAAACAAAGCCATAGGCAAGGAAGAAGTTTGTATTTGTTTGCCTATAAACTCCATGTATGTGGTGCCATTACCCCACTACAGTACTGTGAGGTGTGTGTAAGATGGGCCACATCTCACCCTGCCTGCTGCTGCACCTTTGGTAATGCTGTGTAATTTAGCAAGAGGAGCTGCTTTATTTCTGTCACACTGCCATTTGTCAGTAGGTTCCACAAGCAATAGCAAGTCACCACGCAAGCATATTTCTTGGAAATAAATAATAGTAATTCAAGGTTGAATCATCCTACATACAGAACCATAGCCCGAGTGTGTTCAGCATCTCCTAGAATGAGTTGAATTCTTAGCTCTGCTGAGGACAAACGTAAGACGTCAAACTATGAAAGAACACTTCGTTCAGAATGCTTGTGAAATGAAGTGCTTTAAACTGTCGTTGTAGTCTATATAAAGAGAACAATCTTTTTGACAGCCAGTTAAAGGTTCTCCAGAAAAGAGCTTCTCCCCTCTGCCATGTTTGAAATGCAAAGCTCTTGTATACCAGGAGTAAAGCCTACATTAAGGAAAGTTGTCTTTTAGCACACACGATTTATAGTTTGGCTAAAAATAAGTAAAGTTTTAAGAGAAGGTTCCATATTAAAGTGTATTATTTTCCATAGGCTTAGCAGCTATCCATTATCCAAAACAAACAAAAAAAAAAAATCACAGAATCCCAGACTGGTTTGGGTTGGAAGGGACCTTAAAGCTCACCCAGTTCCAACCCCCTGCCACGGGCAGGGACACCTTCCACTAGAGCAGGTTGCTCCAAGCCCCTGTGTCCAACCTGGCCTTGAACACTGCCAGGGATGGGGCAGCCACAGCTTCTCTGGGCACCCTGTGCCAGCGCCTCAGCACCCTCACAGGGAAGAACTTCTTCCTAATGTCTGATCTCAATCTCCCCTCTGTCAGTTTAAAGCCATTCCTGTCCTGTCGCTACCTGCCCATGTAAAAAGTCCCTCTCCAGATTTCTTGTAGGCCCCGTTTAGGTATTGGAAGGCTATCCCTCCTGCCCAAAAGCAGAAAGCTTAACAGATTCATCATGGAGTTTGTGCAGCAACTTAAAGTTACAGATGTGCTGTAGTTTCAGAGGAAATGTGGTAGCTCTTCAGCAAGCTCCGTGGCTGCCTTCCTCTTGCACAAGTGTCTGTTCCGTTGAAAGGGGAGGTCTAGCAGGAACAAAAAGGGACATTTTAGATGAGATTACTGCAGAAAAAATAATTGAACTGGCTGGTTGCAAGCCTGCGATTACATTAGAAGCATAACTAAAATTGATTTGTATCTGTGCTATAGCACTGTGATAATGAAGTCTGTGGCCATACCAAAAGATTATAAACATGACTTTTAAACTCCCTTTGATATTCTTATTACAATTGCCCTTAAAGTCATTATGAGTTGCTAGAAGGTCATCTAGTTACTAAACATGCAGACTTGGCACAACTCAGTATGCTCTGGTAAGTTTGAAGAAACAGCTGCGTAAAGAAAAATAATAGAAATAAATATACTGGGTGTTGGATCTTATTGTTCTGTGAACTTAGTGAGTGAGCTCAGCCTTGATCCCCCAAACCTCATCAAGACCATCATAAATTGTATTTGTAAACTGTAGTGTTGTTCTGCTGACAGGCAAGATAGGGTACGCAACAAAATGACCTCACACTAGCTGTGTAATATGCACAGTTTATTAAACAAGCACACTAAAGTGAATAAGCACACCAAAGCAAACAAGCACACTGATGTGAATTGGGTATATATCTCTCTATATACAGTAAATAAGTACAATACAGCAAATCAGAGAGATAGATATGTATAAGTAAAGTACAGAGGAAAATTAGCAATGCATCAAATCATTACTGCTTAGAGAGAACAAAGATTGAGAAGAAATACATCACCAATTACCACTGAAGCATCATCCAGGCCCACACTTCCAACTGGGAAGCCCCATTGCAGCCGATGCCAGGAGTCTCAGGTAATTTGGAAAGTTCCTACGTGATGCATGCACCCATAGGTGAGGCTTCTCTCATGGCCACAAGAGGGTCCTGCTTTTATACCCTTAGAAACACAAGTGGCTTTGTGCCAGATCTCTGATCGTTTACTCGTGGGGCCGTGCAGTTTCTCATGATCTCACCGTTGTCCCCTCTGATTGTCCAGGCGCCCCAGTGCGGCCAAGTATGAAGGTCATAGACCAGCTGCACACCTCTGTTTTCCTGCCTCTTTCCAACAGTCACGATGAACATAAACATATGTACTCTGCCGAATATACTGTGACAAAAACATACTTTGTTATGTGTGTCAGTCATGAGAGGGAATCAACTCTCAGCTAGGTTCCCATCCATTACAATTGTTCCTTCTATTATAAGAATGTTTGTTGCTTTCTACAGGACTTGGATCTTTTGCCCTTAAATGTAGCTCATCTGTTAAAGTTACTCTTATCAGCAATTGCTTCACATTTAAAAACTTTGGGGACTCTTTTGGTGGATTATTTTAGTAACAGAATGCTTGGACATAGCAGAAGTGTTAACCAATACCTGTGTGTGAGTTTTTGATTTTTGTTGAAGTCTGAAGGAATGTAGAAAGTCTCAAAGATGACATACATTTCAATCAAATTATTATATTGTTGTATTTCTGAAGTGCTAAACTAATTCAGTGGAATGAAAGCATGAGATACCATTCTGGAACAGGGTAAGATTATTTAATCTCAATAGCACTTCACTTAATAGCCTGGCTACTTTGTGAGGCCATTGAAGAGAATGCACTTTTTTCCAATATTATGATCTTAAAGAGTATTATCATAGAATCATGGAATGGTTTGGGCTGGAAGGGACCTTAAAGTTCATCCAGTTCCAACCCCCTGCCACGGGCAGGGACACCTTCCACTAGAGCAGGTTGCTCCAAGCCCCTGTGTCCAACCTGGCCTTGAACACTGCCAGGGATGGGACAAGTTAGCTCATGGTATTTTGAGCTAATTTGTTAAGTAAGAGAATTACTTAACATATTACTTGGAATATGCATACATATAGAAACTTTTATTGTGCTTCCTAGTACTTGGAGAACTGTGTCTAGTACATAAATAGTAGGAAAATCTCATACATATTTCATATGGCAAAAATGTACCCAAGTATTAAGAAAATCTGGTATATATAATCAGTATGGCACATGTCTTTGACTCTTACGAAGTTTTATCTATATCCTTTGCAGACTACTGAAGCAGTAAGGATTCTTTATGTTCCTATGAGCAAGCCTGCCCTGCTATCTGTCAGAAGTGCCATAGCTCCGAGCGGTGTCAGCCAGGCTTTCTAAGGCTCACTAAATCTGCAGAAATTTCTGCAGGTTCAGAGAAACTGGAAGCCTTCAGTAGTAAGCTCACTAGCGCTAGCTTCATCCTTCCTCGCTTTCCCTTTTAAACTGCTGAACAACCTAAAGACAGCTGACAACTTTTTGGCAATAGTCAAGTGTAAACATCTGATTTAAGGTACCAGAAAGACATCTTTAGAATAGATATGGATTAAGATGGCCTAATTCAGAAAATCCTGAGAAACTAACAGCTTCAACTGATTTCCAAAAATTAATTTCTTAACTATATAAATACATCCATAGGAAAATGATCATCATCTAATTTTGAAACAATTTGCCAGATAAATTCTATAGATGATACTGTCCTGTATTAAAGCTCAGTTTTCTCAAAAAAGGAGAAAGTAATTGAGATTGTGATATTTTGTATCTGTCTAATTAATTAATTCTAAGAGATGAGTGATTAAGGTGAGGTAGAACCTCCTGGAAGGAAATGTCACGTTTCTGCTGCAGAGGACTAAATGAGCTTTCCCTTGCAGGCGTGGGGACAAGGTAGGTTGCAGCTTAGGGCGGGCAGATGCAGAGACAAAGCATTGCATTGGCAGCTTGAGGAGAGGGGAGGACCTCGGAGGTGGCAGAGATGGATAGTCAAGTCAAAGCTTGCTGCGTCTCAGAAACCTTCTGTAGGGCTACAAACAAACCTGGAAGCAAGGAAACTGTAAGAAGGAAGAGATTTTTGTATCCATTCTGTCTGTCTTAAATGGCTATCATGATTCAAGAAGTAAAGTAGGCTAGTTTATAGTCTTATAAAGCCAGATTGATCTAAAAGGCGTCTTATATGTATATATATCTCAGGAGATATATGTAGGTATCTCTCAGGATTTTCATTAGTTCTGGGTGACTCTAGCTCTTGCCGCAAAGGTCTATAAGTAAAAATCACTTAACATACGATCAGGTAAAGATAGAATAATATTGATAAAGTAAGTATGCTTCATTATTATTTTAATGGGATTTTATGGCTATGAAATACACATGAAATAGTATAGCTTGCAAAGACCATCTACTTCTTTACATCATATCATCTTGTGTTAGTACAGCACCAAATGCAATTTGGACCACAGCAAAAGTGGTTCTGGGACATTCGTCTTAAAGTGTGAGGTTTAGAAAAAATTGAGGTAGTTGTATGACATATCCTCTGGTCTTCAAATCTGTGGGGTCACCTCTTGGTCAATCGTGAATTATCATTCAAAATCCACAGAAATCACAAAGAATAATTAAGTGAATTTCAGATGGGATTAAGATATTATAACCTGGATAATATTATATTACCCAGATGCAGAAAATCGTTATCTCTGAAGGGAGCGCTCAAAGGAACTGAACTGCCTGTACCCCAGGGTTTCAGGAAAATAATGGAAATCTGGGAGTGTGCTAACAATTAAAAAAGTGATAGTCCCCCAAAACTGTGTTTTACAATGAGAATGTTTTTCTCTATGAGCAATATAATGAGAGGCAGTTTGGCTTGCTCTTTATTCTATTCCCAGACCTTCACACAGTTTGCATACATGCTAATTCGCTTCTGAACTCTCTTCTAAAGCAACTAAATTACTTCCTTCAAAGACAAGACCTGACCACAGATGGTGGGATAGAGCGCTTCAGGGCCTCTTCCAAACATGCCCATCAGGGATATGGATTATGCCAAGGTTGGCTCCCCCGACTATGACAAAGACTGTAATTGGAGACCTTTCCCTTCAAACACCTCATGCCTTGTTCCAGAAGATGTCCCGTGCAGCTGTGGCATCTTGCTGCATGAACGCTATGTGGTGGGCTGCAAGAACAGTTATTTTTGTACTGTGAAATGGGAAACCACAAACACAGACTCATGACTACGAGGAGTAAAGTGTGGTTTGGAGAAGATACAGGCCAAGTGCTATGGAAAGTGAAGAAATTCAGTTTGTTCTGGAGCGTGGCAGCCTGAGAAGACTGGACGTGAGCCAGTGCCCAGCAATTCAATGGGGACTTGGGTTCTGAGTGCCATTCACAACACAGTGTAGACAAATCTGTAGTAATTTTTAAAAGAGATTTTTTCTTGGAAATATACTAGAAGTTTTGAAATGTTCTAACCTTCAGAACTTCTTGCAGGGTCAAGTGTTCACATGAATTCCTAATGGACCAAAACTTTCAAAAGAACAAGTTTCATATTTAGAGAAATCAGTCTAATATGACAGTGCTGTAACAGCTAAGACATGGAAACAGCTTGCTGGGCCCCTCAAATGGTTTTTAAAACATTGTGTATAGCAAAATGCACTACAAGTGCAAAAGCTTACCCATATGTCTTCATTTAGAAACACCCTCAACAATAATCACCCTAATTTAGTAGCTTCACCTTTACTATGTATATTTTAATAGCAGCTGGCCTTGTTTAGTAGCTGCACTTATTTAATAGCTGCACCTTTACCAGGGACCTTTCCCGTTGCAAGCCGTAGGGGAAAGTAATTAAATTTAATGAAAACTGTGCTTTCCAAACAAGGATATATGGCTACTCCTATGAAATGGTCAGTAGGCTAAATCATTTGTGGAGAAATTATCCACAGTCCAGAGGTTAAAGTACTGTAGCTCAAAGTATAAATTAAGACTAAAGTGTAAAGAACATGAATTGCAGAGTTTGCTTGATGATGGCAACAGAGTGACTGTGCCCTTACAAGGCTTGTATGTCACTGCAAGCTCAGGAACTCATGAGAGTCTCGTTCAGGGAATGAAGATGGAGGCTCCTTTCTGGAGCACTGTGGAAATGCACAGTCCTTCAAAATAAGCTTCAAAACAAGAATCAGATTCTCACACTGAATCCTGCTTCTCCTGCCTGTTGGGTTGTATTCAGCACCAGTCTTTGCACTTCTGCTCCCTGGGTTATGTTAGACAAGGGCAGAGTTCACAGTTTTAAGTGATTTAAGGAGCAGTAAAGAAACAATGAACTATTGATATGCTAGCAGGGACATGATAACAGCACAAGCAATGAACAAAAGAAAATACAGGTCTTAAGATTCTCTTGGGGTTTTTAAGGATGATTGAAAGCTCTTTGGAAAAAAATAGAAGGTTCCTTTTTTTTTTAGTGTTATTTTAAGCCAGAGGTAGTTAAAGACATGGGTCCTTTTTGGTACAGAGGTGGTCTTGTTTCATCTTTCTGATCAAAGTTGGCGAGAAGAACACAACAGTCACTTGATGGTGGTGGGTCACTAGGAAGTCGTATTTCCTTCTTTTGTAAGGGAATTTAAAAAAATCTTTTTTTTTTTCTATATAAAACATTTTTTTATGTTGAAATAACTTCACTTTCCACTAATGACAACATTAGTACTACCTCTGGAAAGACTGTCTGACCTCAGAACAGTGTGTTCTACCATAAAATGTGTTGGGATTTTACTTACTGAAAGGTTCCCTACCATTGCCATCGTGCTAGCATAGAAATTTTATTACTGGTATTGTTGCTGCTTAATATACAAAACATTAATGGAGCAATAGTACTATGAGATATGTTTTGTATTTCAGTTCTCATATTGCTGTGCAACATGTGCAAGTTTTTCCAGCAGATAAAGTGATGTACAGCAGCGGTGAGATAAAAGCTGCAAACAGCAGTTATGAGATGCTTTTGATCAAAAAAATCACTTCATTTGAAAGATAAGCCTCAGAAATTCCCCTCACCTTGTAAATGGGCACAAATTTATTCTTTGTTGCACAGCAGTAACGATTAACTGAAAATACGTTGATTTGAGTTACTAGAGCTCTGAGAACTGAGAATCCTAATGAAGCTATCCCTGCACGAATACTTTCATTGCTGTGGTATTTCTGCTTGAACAGAATAAAAACAAAATGGGGAATTTTAACTTAGGTATATCCTTGGAAAACCAGATATTACTGTATTTCTGGTTGGTAATGTGTAGAGAATAATACATTTGGTTTGATTATTTTAGAGGGATGTATTGCAGCTGCTAGCCTTTACAGTGTCGCTGGAATAATAGGAATATTTCAAAGTTTTACTCAGTTTTGCAGCAGTCCTGCTTGTGTTTCTGTCTTCTTGTATATGCAGTGTCTAGCCCAGCAGTTTAATGTAATGTAATACCCACCACTAGCAATGAAAGATACTCTTTCTTGCTGTTGTTCTAGGTTCCAAGTTTGCTTTGCTAAAAGCAACGGTGACTTTTTAAATTGCTACCTTTTATTATGTTTGTGATCCATGAACCTGTGCTAACCAGCCTAGAGAGTCCAAGAGGTTATTTCTCCTGACATATATCCATTCATAAAAAGAGAGAAATTCCGAGGTAGGTGCAACAAATGCAAGACATTGTGTCTCAGTTGTGTGTTTGCTCAGCATCGCCTAACCTGTGCCTTCTGTTTTGCCACAGTCATTTTATGGTAAGAACAGCAGTTAGTGGCACCTTTACCCTTCAAGCTGTTGCCCTGTGTAACCGCTCCACATGCAGTGAGAGAAAAGAAGAATTACAGACATAAGAAAGATGGTGTATGATACATGTGCTCTATCCCTTGTACCCAGGTACAAGGATTATCATAAGAACCTGTGTCTTGTCCCCTAACCTGCCTTTCTCCATGTCCATTGCATGTCTGGTGCTCATGCCTTCCAATGTGTGAAATTTCCAGTTAGCTCATGACCCAAGGGCTTTCTCACCTTCCTATGGGTTGCAGTCCATGGAGAACACAGCTGAGGTAATAATCAGGCCCATAAACTGCAATATTACCTTAGGAGTACGAATATGTTGCAGATTTCTGAGACAAACTAATGAAAAGGAGGAAAGAAATTTCTCCTGCTATGAGAAGTACTGATTTCTCTGGTCTTTTTGAAGAAACATTACACAAGAGGAGCTGTAATTACACTGTAGAGTCATTCTTAATGTTTCTTATCTGGAACATCATTTTTTGCAACTGATTTTTATAGCGAACACATGGCAGAATGCCTTGCTTGTGAGCAGACATCTTTCCTCTGGAATGTGAAACTGCTGACAGGCTTACCAGCAGTACCTGAAATGCAATTTGTGAGTCTTGGAGGGGGGAAGAAGAGAGAGAAACACAACATGGTCTGGATTTGATTAACATGTATTATTCCATTGCCCTCACTTGCGGCAGAACCGGGCTTCCTGCATGACATGCAGTTGCTACACGTGTGGATTGTATAAGGGCCTCAGCAGAAGTTTTAGCTTTTAAGGACCATGGGATGATTTTTTTCCAGCTTTAAACCAATTTTAGATACAAAGAGGATTAGAGATTTCAGCCGCTGTGAACAGGAATGAGCACTAATAGAGGTGCCTCGCTAAAACTTACAAGGCAAGGGTAATGTTTAGGTGAACAGGGACATGTACTGACTTCATTGTTTTTAATCTTTTTGCTTCTAACGATATACCCTTGCATGAGTGAGCAATACAATTCATAGAATCACAGACCGGTTTGTGTTGGAAGGGACCTTAAAGCTCACCCAGTTCCAATCCCCTGCCACGGGCAGGGACACCTTCCACTACAGCAGGTTGCTCCAAGCCCCTGTGTCCAACCTGGCCTTGAACACTGCCAGGGATGGGGCAGCCACAGCTTCTCTGGGCACCCTCTGCCAGTGTCTTACCACCCTCATAGTGAATTGTTTTGCAGAAGCTGATTTTGGAGAATTTAATCTGTCACCTTCCAAGGGGAAGGCTATCTAGGGGTTCTGATTGCAAGCAGGCATGCCATGTTATCGCAGTTGTAAGGAAGGAGGGCTTGCAAATACAAAATCTGAGTGTAGGACCATGCATTTCCATCAAAAGGCGGTTAGATTAATGAAATGAGCTACCTAAACAGGTGTGCTCATCAGGGTTCAACAAAAATCTCTACTACCACTTTCTCTCTATCATTACAGTTCAGTTACCCCCTCAAAATCTGAAGTCAAGTCACTTACAAGACTTCAATTGTATTTTTCAGTGTTTAAGTAGAGTATATTGTGTATCTAAACATGACGTATGGTTAGAGTCAATAGTTCACAATCCTCCTTGGAGATGTATGCAGGTTGTTTGGCAAGTTCAAAGGAAGCTCATACCACTACAACCTTACTGTTTAGTGGTTATTGGAGCACACAGATGTGTTTTGGCAGTTCAACTTTTCTCATGTCCTTTTTAATTATTAGCATATTTTTCAGACAAACAAGATGTGTTGGTTTTATTTGTAGTACTGTTAAAATATAATATATAAAATCTAATTTTGCAACTATTTTGTGAACATTTGTAATTATCAGTAATAGCAGTGTGGCTCAGAATTTCATAAAACTTAATCATTGTAATTTATGAAAATGCCTGTTTTGGTAATGCACGTATCGTACAGACTGCATCTCAACATAGTGTGGAGGCTGTTTACTAAATCTATTAGTGTGAAATGGTTACAGTAAAAATAGGCAAAATAGCAAAAAGAGAAAAAAAGACTTTTATGAATTCATGTCTGTTACAGTGAAGGAGAAGGTTTCTGTTGACTTCTGGTGGCTTTGGATTCAGGCCCTGGAAAAAGGAGCCCTTGAGCTATGCAGAATCTGTGAGGTGAATATTTGCCATACTGTTTCAGGTAGCTGCTGTAAAACTACCACAGAATTGCTGGTCAGTAGAACATGGAGGGAGTTATGATCTTGTGTTATCTTGATCTTTATTAAGGTCAGATTGCTCTGGATTAAAATACCACAGAATCTGCTACTTATTAGTATCTGCAAAGATGAGAGCATCTCTTCATATTTAAAAAATACAAATCACATACCTTGATTTTTAGGTACTGAACTTATTTGCCAACTCTGTTGAAATGAAATATCAGTATTAAAAATATTATCTGTCTGTCAGCCCAAGTATGTTTAGGCATCTATTTGAAAACTCTGATGTGTTTTTCAAAATACTTCTTGCTCTGAGGGTGTCAGAGCCCTGAACAGGCTGCCCAGGGGGTTGTGGAGTCTCCCTCTCTGGAGACATTCAAAACCTGCCTGGACAAGTTCCTGTGTGACTTGCTCTGGGTGGCCCTGCCTTGGCAGGGGGTTGGACTGGATGATCTCCAGAGGTCCCTTCCAACCCAAACAATGCTGTGATTCTGTGACTGGGCTTTGAGCAACCTGCTGGAAGGTGTCCCTGCCCATGGCAGAGAGTTGGAACTGGATGAGCTTTAAGGTCCTTTCCAACCCAAACCATTCTATGATATTATGGCATAAAAATGATTGCCATGAGGCCATGTCAGGAGTATTATCTGTCATGAAATCTCATACATTCTGGATGGTAGAATTCATTTTTTCTTGCTTTCTTAGTGTCATTCCTCAATCCCACCTTCAGCTGTAGAACTGTTTGCCGAAGATCTTACTGGTATAGGAGGTGCAAATAAGTAATTTACTCCTGGTGATTACACTGAAACTAATTCTTCGTGCAGGACCTAAACCTTTCTGCAGGGCTGTTCTCCAGCCACTCCTCTCCCAGTTTAGACTTGTGTCCTGCATTGCTCTTCAGGTGCAGAACCTGGCATTTGTTCTTGTTCGACTTCATGCCATTGGTGATTGTTCAATGCTCCAATCTATGCAGATCCCTCTGCAAGGTCTCTTGTCCCTGGAGAGAGTCAACAGCACCTCCCAGTTTAGTATCATCAGCAGACTTACTAACCATGCATTCAACTCCTTCCTCCAGATCACTGATACAAACATTGAACAGAACTGGCCCTAGAATTGCGCCCTGAGGAACAGCTCTGGTGACTGGTCACCAGCCAGATGTAGCCCCCTTCACTACAACTCTTTGAGCCCTGCCCTGCAGCCAGTTCTTCACGCAGTGCACTGTGGCTACTCATGCCACAGTTGCACACTTTGTCCAGAAGGATGCTGTGAGGGACAGTATCAAAATCCTGATTTCAATAATCATTTCTTTCCTTGAAAGGACACATTTAAGCAATCATTAACATCAACCTTCAATTACATATCTAAGGCTCCTCTATATATAGTACCTCATGACAGAGGACTGACATGGCCCAGATGAACTAGCCATAGCAACACAGAACAGACTTGCTAGTGCTGGTACCTATAGCCACAAAGGAATGCAGAGCTCATTTCACAGCTTCCTACTAGCACAATGTCTATTACAAAGAAAGCTGGACAGGTTCACAGTGACAAACTAATGTCTCAAAATTGGACAAAGTGTCAGCACCTTACACCTACCTGTAAAGCCTCTTACTACCTCTGAGTAGTTTACATTGCCTGTCCTCTGTAAGCTTGACAATTACAGGTGTCTTGGGCTGCTTGTACACACACAGGTCTATCACAACAGGTCTACTAGAGCACAAGACAACAAATGGATGCTACTGGCAAGGCATTCTTGCTTTCCTTGAGTCAGGGATTTTGGCCTCGTTATGGAGGTTTGGCTACTGGATGATAACTGCTTACTCAGAGGACTTTTCTTATTTGCTTGCTGTTTCCGTGAACCTGTTGCAGGGACAGCTAGCTAATACAGAGTCAGTCTGTGAAACTGGTCACTGCTGCATTGACTTGGCCCTTTTGGGAAGCTTTCTTCTCCAAGAGAAGCATGCCAGGAGGGACCTGCTCGCTTTCTTCTGCTCCAAGCAGATACTTCTTAGTTAGACCCCACTTTGAAGCTCTCTGTCTTTTCAGGTGCAATAAGAATGGTAAGCTCTCCCCATAGACAGGTTATTTAGATCTTCAACTATGAAACTTCTCCTTCTGTTCCATGTCCAACTGTGTTTATGCCTGGATTTTAGGACATAAATGCCTAGATTTAAGGCTCCTTGTTTCCGGAGCAGCTTCTCTTCTACTTACAAAAAGACAAGAGAACTACCTGCTCAGAATAAAAGCAACAAGAGATTGATTATTAAAAGGGAATATATCTCACCAGCAGACATTACTTGAAGGGCAGACAGAAAGCAACAACTGTTAATGAGGGAATGCATTCAAGATTAGAATTGAGGCCATGTCAATAATTGATTTTGCAGCTTAGTAGCCAAACCCAAACTCTTTCCCAAGTTCATGTCCACTCTCTCACTGATTCACAAAGAGAATTTTAATGAAAGTCTCTCATCTTCCAGAAGAATTCCTTAGTCATCTCCTGTGCTATACAGTATTCATAAGTATTATTTCCTCACATTTCTGCTCTTCTGCTCTGCAGAAAACTGATAAATATTCACTCTACCAGAGAACATGTAGTTGTTCATGAGAAATCTGCTCAGAAGCAAGAAATACAAGTCCAAATTCCTGCTCTAAAATAGAGCTCAACCTCAGTCCCCAACTTCCTGAGAGAATTGTTTTTCTGAGAAAGCTGCAGGGCAGTAGCTTTCAGCATTTGGTTTGAGGAACACTAGACTCCTGTAACTTACTGGTAAGAGTCCCTCAGAAGATAACAGAAAGCAAACCTATTTCAAGTAGACTTCGGTTTAGTTCACTATACAGAGTTTGCTTCTCGTCTGGCAGATTTTGAAAAGTAAAAGTGATTTCTATAGGGTAATTTTAAACAAGTGTTTCTGGATGTCCTCTTTACACCCTGACTCTGGCATGGGGATTTTGAACAAGAAAGCATAGAGGCATACCAAGGACAGTGAAAAGTGAACTTCTGTTTGGCCATGTAGAATGAGACCTTTGAAAGTTCAAATGCCTTTCAAGTCACTTAATATATAACACTTCTTCATTCCCATTGGAAGAAGCTATAGGAACAGCTGCTGAATGGAAAATTCAGTGGAAAGCAGATCAAAAGAAAGTAGTAGTGGGATTCAAATCCACATTAAATATTTGCTGCTGAACCTGCAGATTGGATGTGTTCAGGCAAGACTTTTTCATTTGTGTAGACTGAAAAAACAATCTGGGAAAGCAGATGATCTATGTCTGTGATCTGTAATTCCTGAAGTTTGTGGAAGATGGCTTCTTGTCACAAGTACTCAGTGAGCCCATTAGGAAAGATTCCCTCCTAGTTTTGTTGTTCATGAGTAGAGAAGGACTCCTGGGACATGTGATGGTCTTGGCCACAGTGATCACGAGATGGTCAAATTTAGGGGTTTTGGTGTAATGAGAAAAATGTTCAGCAGAGTTTCTACCCTGGATTTCAAGAGAGAGAGGGTGTATTGCCAAGTTCCACAAAGCAGAGCATGACTAGAGAGCACTGTTCAATAGGTGCATGAACTGTGGAAATGAAAACCATATTAAATGAAAAGTGTGTTTCCCAATTATATTGATGTACATGAGAAGGTACCCTAGTGATTTATTTGCTGGAGGTCTCTCTTCCACAGCCAATAGCACAGTATCAACAAGCAACCACTGAGCAGAAGTCAGGATTTGAGCAGATTGCAATTTGATGATTACTGAAAACAATCTTCATATGAAACACAGCATTTAGATGGCTTTAAAATGAACATTTGGTGTGGACTAACGGTATTGCATTGTAATAGGATTTTTCTTTGTAATAATCACATCTTAGTGAATGTGACCGAAACTTAGCTGTGATGTAATTCTCAATGAACCTTCTGTTCAGAAGCTTTCAGGTTAGTGCAGGTCTGCTTATGAGGGAAAATTTGTGTATCATTGAGCACCTCCCGTATGAAGATAGGCTGAGAACATTGGGGCTGTTCAGCCTGAAGAAGAGAAGCTGCGTGGAGACTTCAGAACAGCCTTCCAGTACCTGAAGATGGTCTACAAGGATGGTGGAGAGGGACTCTTCTTCATCAGGGACTGTAGCGATAGGACAAGGGGTGGTGGGTTTAAACTTAAACAAGTGAAGTTCAGATTAGATATAAGGAAGTTCTTTACTGTGAGGGTGCTGAGGCGCTGGCACAGAGTGCCCAGAGAAGCTGTGGCTGCCCCATCCCTGGCAGTGTTCAAGGCCAGGTTGGACACAGCGGCTTGGAGCAACTTGCTCTAGTGTGAGGTGTCCCTACCCATTGTAGGGGGTTGGAACTGAATGATCTTTAAGGTCCCTTCCAACCCAAATCAGTCTGTGATTCTCTGACTCTTATCATTTGTCTTCAGGTGGACATGCCCCACAGAGATAATTGCAAAGTAATTTTTATTTCATTAATATCCCGGGTGTCTGGTGTGAAAGTAGATTTATAAAAATAAATAGTGGTGGGAGAGAATTCCTGTCCCAGTAAATAAAGGGAAGAACTTTGATTCTCATTACCTGGGAAACATGGGAAAGGGTGTAGGGTTCTAAAGATCTTGAGAAGAAACGTGGCAGAAATTTCAGTATCATTTTGTAAACTAAATGCCTGTTCCAGTACTTTTAGGTAAGACATCTGAAATGGCACTGGGTTGTCAGACATGAAGTGTGACCAGTGCAAAGTCTTTTAAAATGCCTGAATTCTGTTAATGTCCCTAAAAGCAGCAGTCAGCATCATGGCTCGGCTGAGCTATTTTCACTGATTACAGTGACCTGGAAGGCAGAGCAGTTTAGCCGTGGCCCAGACACTGTTTCTGAGCCTACTTGCACTATTCCTGAACACTAAAGATGTGTTGCATTTTCTATTACATTTTCCAGGTTTTGATGTTTATAGGTTTCAAAAACCCCTCCCTTGTAACAGTTTTCTTACTGAATGTAAACTTTCTCAAAAGCATATTTTACTGGAAACCCCAACATGAACTTATTTAAAGTTTTGTGCCAGAAAGGATTATGCGGGACTTGAAAAGCAGACTGGAGGAAAGCCAAAGTGTAACCAGAGCCATAGGTTGAGATGGGTGGTGCCAACAGACCGCACTGTAGCGATAGGACAAGCGGTGGTGGGTTTAATCTTAAACAGGGGAAGTTTAGGTTAGACATAAGGAAGAAGTTCTTTACTGTGAGGGTGCTGAGGCGCTGGCACGGGTTGCCCAGAGAAGTGGTAAATGCTCCATCCCTGCCAGTGTTCAAGACCAGGTTGGACAGAGCCTTGGGTGACATGGTCTAGTGTGAGGTGACCCTGCCCACACTTAAGCCCTGGGGTAAAACTTTCACAGCTCATTTGGGACTTTAACCTTTCTGAGAGCTGTTTGCCTGCCACACTTTGTGGGAAGGTGTTCAGATCTTATCTAAACCCCTGGGAAGTCTCTTTTCCTTTAGGATTTAGTACTTTTTAGTCCTGAAAGAGTAAGTAAGGTACTACTGTTGTTGATGCCAAAATTCACCTGTACATTCATACTATGTAAATAAAGGCATTTATACCATATACATTAATTTGGTTGTGGGGATGCCGGAGGTGAAAGGAAGGCTTTTGGTTCCCTCTGCATGAACTTTGCAGAGATGTAGAGAGCATGCAGGATTTCCTCCCCATTTCTTACCACTGACCACCAAGAGACATTTGCTACTACACTTTAGCAAATAGTTTATGGTGAGATCATCTTCTTGGAAAGAATGGTTTTGTGTTCTTGATCATCTTTTTTCCTTGCACTTTCATAGCTCTTCTGCTTCTTCGGTCTTCATCCTTCTTATCTTTCTTTAAGACCTTTCAAGGATTCTATTCCATTCCATCCCATTCCATTCTGTAGTATAACATTTAGAATTACAATACTTCAAAAGAATATATAGTATTTAAAATGCAATTATTTTCATTTAATCTGCTGTGCAATTCAGCAGTGTATATTGCAAACAATGTATTATCACTCTTAAAACAGGAATTACTATGCATCGCTAATTAAGTTGGTTTAGCTGTGAGTGACACTAGAAATGTGCCATTTCCTCCTCCAGCTCTCTCTGTATTGCCTCTGCAATGCTTTGTGTTAAGAAACCATTTCCTTTCACAATCTGTCACTTTAACCATGTGCCTCTGTGTGGTGGTTAACTTTCTTCTCTAAATTTCGGTATCAAAGCGTATCTCTTTATGTGTCCAGAATATATGATAACTGATTTACATTTTCATTGTCATTGCCAAGTTTTGTTCATTGTACTTACTTAAACACTGCATATGAAAATTCTGCACATGAATCTTTGTCAGGATTTTTTTTTAATTAAATCTGTGTAAATTACTCTCCAGCCCTGTGTATGTTGTAGTAAACAATTGCTTGCTATATTTTCTTACTGAGATTTAGGAAGCTACAGTCCTCATTCTGCAAAAGCTGAACATATAGTCTGAACTTAATGCTTCAATATGCATTGAATTTACTGGATGTGTTCATTAAAGAAAGAGCATATACTTGATTTTTACATAAGTATGGAATTTAGAGTCATTAAAAGATCTTGGTGGGCCCTCTGTTATGTTTAAATTGATTGTATAAGAACAGTTGCAAATATATGATACTTGGCTAAGGCATACAACCATCCATGTTTGGCTGTTCCATTCCAAGTTCCAAAACAGTTTTGGTGTTTGGCCATAGAAGGCTTTGCAGGAACTGTTTGCTGCACATGTACATCCAGAGGAGAGCTGGGCTTGTTCCAGGTGCCTTTGGTCTACCCATGGAAAAGAAAAGAACCAAGCTTTCTAGGCTTTCTAGTCTAGCTTTCAGTGGATTAAATCCTGCTACAGGGTTAGCGTGTAGGCCCCAGCTGTGAACCTTTCCCATTTGAAGGAAAGAAGAACTTGCAGCGTAGAGCACAACTCGGCTAAAAGGTGAGTCATCTAAGTGTTCACTTCCACAAGGCCGATGCCAAAGCCAGAGTAGAGTTCCATCACTAATTTGTAATGACTTTGGAGCACGTGGGAGGAAATTGCAGCCAGTTTCCCCTCACTTTTCAGAATTTGACCAATGTGTCACCTGCTTGCATCTTTTTCTGTTTTAATGGCATGCTTTTCCTTCTCTGTTTCATGTTAATAGCTAATAGACTTTTTCATAATAAGATGAAGAGATTGCTACTGTTGAATGGCATTTCTTTTGAATGCATTGTATCAGTGCAGCATCTTCTAATTAATATTTTGTTCCTTGCTCCTCATGATAACTTTTTGTTGTGCTTACCAGAAAATACAATAATAAATTTTCCATCAAAAGAAACCCTTTTGTAAAGTGCCAAAGGCATTTGTTTGCTCACAGCTGGGATATGTTATAGTTTAGCCTTCAGAGGCACCAGGCCAGCAGTTTCCTGTGGAGACCTGGAAGACTTAATGTATATCACGTACACAGTATGCCACATACACATGGAAATTAATTGCTCACCCAAATTAAAAAGTCTTGATTGCTCCTTTTCCAGATGAATTCAAAAAGCAGAAAAGCCAAATACTGAGCATAGTTATGCTTCTGCATTTCCAGTGTGTACTAGCCCCTGAAACCATCATGCAATTGGGACTGTGGAACAATAAGAAGGTGTTGGCAAGCCCAGACATTTTATGGACTCAAAAAAAGCAAGGTTTGTGTGTGGGTGGTGTTCCCAGTATGACCAGCACATTTGTGTTCAGAACCCCCAAGGCTGCAAGTTTGTTTTCATTCTGCTGGGGAGATTGTTCTCATCTTAACATAAAAGTGCCTTTGTTTCTTTTCTGGCTTCCTTTTATTCCATTTGGAATCAAAGTAATAACTTCGGGGTTTATACTAATTATTAGGGTGTTTTGTGATTGCATCCAAATGTAAAATTTGGTGCTTTGGCTTCAACATCTTTTCAACAGATAGCTATTTTCTACCTTACTACATATGCAATTCATTAGAAAAGCCATCTGGTCTACCCTAGGCGTGATGTGCCCAACTTGGAGTGTGACAGAGTTGTGTTTGGAAGATAAATGACAAAGTGTGTGTTGCCCTCTTGGAATCCATCAGCTGTAACTCCTGCTTGAGATCATGCTCTTCTCCCATTATTTTGTTCCTTCTGTAGTTAAAAAAAATCTATATGATTTATGGTTGTGCTTTAAAAAAACGTGAAAGCCTCTCATGCGTTTGATAATCAGTAGCACTGGGACTCTTGACGGCCTTGTGTGCTTTTGTAAACCTCTAACTTAAGTAAGAGACATCTCTTTCCTTTAAGTATCTCTAACGCAGAATAAACTCCAAGATTTTCCTTTTACCTGCCTTTGAGAATTCAGGAACAGGGAGCGAACTGTAGCCCCAACCATCATTTTCTTTGGAGCTTCCTCCAACAGTGCGTTATTCTGCTTACAAGCCATTGTATGTGAACGGAAAAACTGCCTTAAGGTTAAGGCAAAGCATGGCTCTATGAAAGTCTCATCCACTGAGTGGACTTGCCTGCATATAATTTATCCAAAACCAAAAATTGATTGCAGTAGTGTGTATATATATATATTTTTAATGAAGATTTTTCTTTGGAATCCACAACATCTGAATATCCGTGCTCCTGGTGGGTAGCATTAGGATGAGGATGGTGCAGAAGTGGAGGGAAGAAATGCAGAAGAAAACTGAGGTCAAAACTAAGAGTTCTGCTTGTGATCTGCTGCTTTTCTCTTTTCCCTGTTTTTTAGAGTAGCACCTGAGAAGCAGATGATTTTTTGTGTTATTTGTTTTATTCTTTTTAAATAATGTGGTAAGCTTTAGTCTTCTCAGGAAGATTGATACTCAGTACTTGATATTGCCGAAAGAGCCCATAATCCTCGTTGCTGAGGGGCAGCCAGTGTAGCCAATTTACAAATGATGGAAACAACAGAAGGAGCAGGGTCACTATTTTCCAGGTATGATTTTCACTCATACAGCTGGGAGAGGGACATGTCTAGTAACTTGTAAAATCAATACTTCTTGTAACTATTCTATGATTCTATGATTGATTGCATATATTTTTTTTAACCAGCTGACAGTAGGACGAGTTGATCTGAATGATTTTCTCTTGTAAAAACTCAGTGAAGGACAGCTGAGAATAGCTAAGAGTCAGCTTTGAAGTATTCATAATATAGTTATGGTACTTCCCAATCACCCAAGTAAATCAGTAAGTTTATCTGTTTTTTGAATTTGTTCTCATCTTATGCTAAAACTGGAGGCAAAAGAAGTGCCTAAGAAGAAATTCAAACTCAACAAGAGATGGGGAAGTGCTCATAGTTTCTTCCACAAGAAAATTTACTGTCTTCATTTAACTTCAAAGAGACAAGAGCAAGTTTGTGAAGGGTTCAGTGGCTGTAGGAAACTGGGGATCTTTGTTTTTCCTCACTCATTCTGGTAACTGAAGATTGGGTTTCATTATATTATTCGAGCTAAAAGAAATAGAGAAGGGAAAACTGATTTTCAAGCAGACTCTTAAGTTTTTAAATGTGTTTTTAATACCTTTGTGTAGGGAGGATGTAATTGTCAATTACTCGGTGTTTTACACAGCAGAGTGAGGCTCTGGTCATCTTTCCCATCTAAACAAATGTTCCTACAGTGGTAGTGCAAACCTACTGTTTCTCTTTTTCTGTGGTTTTCGTGGCCATTTTCTGTTACCTAATTCAATTGACCATATAATTTTAGAAAATCCACTCATTCAAAAGCAGATTGGTTTTCCTTGGAAAGAAACCAGAAACTTTGCATGCATGTGATTGCAGATATCTCAGGTCATGATCTCTGTTAAGTTTTTGTTACAAGGAATGGCTTGAAACTGGTAGAAAACTGATGAAGAACAATGAGATTTCTTAGTTGGGTGAACATCAATATCAATGAGAAGATGCCTTTGGCAGAGATTCTTTCATATATACATTAAAGAATACAATGAGAGTGCAGATTTCTCAGATGGAAGTGTAGAGAAGTAACTTGGAAGCAGACAGAAAAATACCAAAACCAGCAGAAATCATGAAAATGATAATGTGAGGCACTGAGACGACAGGGGAGAAAACTTTGTCAGCAATACTGTCATTTGTAAAATGTTATCTACTATGAGACATTTCTCATGTTTATTAGGTATACCTAGAATAAAGTGAAATATTTAATGATAAATAGTAATGATGTTAGTCCATCTTCAGCTGTAGAATTGACCTCATTACTGTGCTTGGACTGTTGGGATTCCAGTATGAGAGACACCAGACCTGTGTAAACGTTCAAGGCAGAACTTTCTAAAAGGTAATATCCAGTATTTAACTCATAAAAAAGATTCCTCTATTTGGACTAATTATAATACTACATACAAGATTTTATTGATGAAGAAGCTCAGGTGTGGCAAGTGAAACAACTTGCCGTCATCTCAGAGCCAAAGCCAGTAAACCACTAACTTGCTCATTGAAAGTTTGCAAAATACATACAGAAATTCTCCAGCAATGCTGGGGAGTGTTGAAGATTTGCTGTTGTGGCAATGAACTTCTTGGAATACCTTTGAAATACTTCTGGCAGCCTATAGACAAGTGGCTAGAGGCACAGTTCTGTCACTTCTCTTCCGATAGCTACACTGTACTAGTAAGCAAGAATTACCCCGAGATTTTCTTCTTCTGCTGTTTTTAATGGCTACAGTGCTCCAAAGAACAGCGTGTACGACTACATATCTGTGTAATCATGACTGTGAGAACACATTACTCCTTTCCTACTCATCTTGATTGGATCTTTCCTACCTACTCTTGATTGAAGTAGGTAACGCCGGGGTTATCTTTTCTTAATTTGTGATTCCCAATTTATGATCTTTGCTTTCTGTACTTAGAGTCTCTGTTTCTGTGTATGTCAAACCTCTCTGTCCTTACAACTCTATTTATTCAACTGAAAAAGCTCTGATGGAGCGTACTGCCAAGAATGGAAGTTATCACAAAGGAGAAAGCATTTAAGTGAGATTTAATGCTCAAACCATAACGTCAAATAGTTTGGTAAGGAGCTTGACTTATCCTTGAACAGTTTTAGGGAGCTTAACGAATGAAATTAGTTATTACCAGAAAATGAATACTGCTTGGGAATTATCTGGATAATTACAGGTGTTGCTCTGGTCCCAGACCAATCAGACACGTTTGCTGTCTTGCGCAGGACAGAACTGTGTGCATTTACAGTAGTGCTCTCGGAACACTGCATGGCTCACATGCCACCTGGTGGGCAACCTTTGCAATGTTGTATTTCCCTGTACTGCTTCTGGTAATTCATTCATATACCAGCTATGTTCTGGGAGAAATTTCTCTCATCTTCCTTTTTTTTGGATTATGTGCGTGAGTTCTTTGGTGCTTTAATAATCTTAGAGGAAAAGATGCTACAATGGGTAGAGAGCACAGCAAACATTTGGATTCCATAGTGCCGCAATGTTATGTACCTCCTTTGATGTAGCAATGAATTTCCTACATAAATGAAGCGCCTCTCTATGCATTCTCACTAAGTGCCGGTGCTTATCCTGACAGAACAACTCTCGCTGCTACTGTGTGTTGAAAAACTGACAAGGAGTTGGAGAATTACATTTGAAGATCTAAAAGTTTCATTAGCAGCCTATTTTCATAGTCTTTCTTTCTCAGCAAACTTGTTAAGAATGCAAGCTGGATTATCATTTTCCCCACTGAAATCGATTAATTTTGAATGATTTTTTGTAAGAGGAAAATGAGCCATCTCTAATGAAGAGTTACATTCTCTACATGTTGAGATCAGATGCCAATACTCTTATCCGCAGTCAGGACCATCTTCATGGACAGTCAGCAGTGCTGCATGAAAGTATATAATGGCTCATAGGACTGAATGACAAAATCTGTTGCTACCTGAGTACTCTTAACGTAAAAAGAGCGAAATACTTGCCTGCAGCCTTGCATCCAGATTACTCTGGACTGCAGAGTTGTTGTTCACTGTTATTGCTTCATTGACACTACACTCATTGTTCTCAGTGCCTTTCTGTGCAAGTTTTCTGCCTCAGTAAGTTTGCTTTGGAAATAAGAAAAAAATAACAAGGATATCTTGTATGTGACAGTGTTTGGGATGCAAAAAAAGAGGAGAAGTGGACAAAAGGAAAATTCACAAGAGTCTTTCAAACTGTGGACATAGGGATGTCTTAAAGGAGATAGATACATACAATTTTATTATTTCATTGTGGCAGAGTTTGGCAATATATCTGTCCACTGGAAAGCAAGCAGGCAAAAAGTATGCATGTGTTTTATAAACCATGCACAATAAAATAACAGTAACAATTGAGTCTTCTGATAATTGGATAATTTGAGAGGAACTTCGCTGAGAGCAGTCAAATTGCAGTGAGAATCAGGACAACCAACATATCACACAAATTTAGCAATACGTGGTCATGGGACTATTTCATTCATATTTTTCCTTCATGTCAAGAAGCACTTGTGTAAGTAAGGATGGTGGAACACAAGTAGGTGTGTTGTGGAAGCTGTACTTTTTAAACTGTTAGTGATCCACTAAGCTAAATTTTGCTTTTGTCATGTAAAACAGAACACTTTGAACATTTTTTCAGGCAAGCACGTTTCGAGATAATGGCTTTAGTTAATTTTAGTACTGTAATGTACCTCTGGCCAGAGTAGGAAGCTATTTAGTTCTCTCAGTCATTTGTACAGTCGGAGGCTTGCTCATTTACAGCACGTCATTGTTGTCTGATAAGACTTTTCAGGCTGTGACAACAGATTTGCACTGGAAATGTCCACTGGTGTCTGAGGGATGCACAGTGTCTTCTGAGCAGATTTTTTTGCTTTTAATTTATTACTCATTAGGTTTTGGTGACCAATAAATTAGGGGGAAATAGGTATTTTTTAAACATTGGACAGAAGGAAAATTGTTGATATTCTTCACATTCCATGTGTAGAGCATAGACAAGCTTTTGGGATTAATCCAGTCCAACTTCTTAATGACTGATGTTCTGTTTCTGTCTGGTGAAATCTTTAGTCAGAGACAGCTGATGGAATAGAGCACCTCATCTATTCAAATGATTTTAGTTATGGGCTTTACTTGGTTTGGTTTGCATTTATTTTGTACTCTGGTGAGCCATGGCCAAAGAAATATCCTTTGGGGGACACAGAATTGTCGGATATCCTTTTGAGCAGGCGTGGGATGGTTTTCAGAGAAGTGGGCAAACTGGCGCATCTAACAGACATACAAAATACTACAGTGTGTGGATAGTATACCCTTCTTTACTATTACCATTTTTCTACTGAGGGGAGATCGTGGCTTTTTTTTTTTGTTCAAGACTGAAGACATGACAAAGTTGTGTGGTTATTTATATCACTGTCATGACAGGAGTCAAACTCCATTGGACACAGTTGTGATACAGTTGACAGGCTGAGAGAGCTGGGCTTGTTCAGCCTGGAGGAGGCTCCGGGGAGACCTTAGAGCAGCTCCGGTGCCTAAAGGGGCTACAAGAAACCTGGAGAGGGGCTTTGGACAAGGGCCTGTGACAGGACAAGGGGGAATGGCTTTAAACCGACAGAGGGGAGATTGAGATTAGGCATGAGGCAGAAGTTGTTCCCTGTGAGGGTGCTGAGGTGCTGGCACAGGGTGCCCAGAGAAGCTGTGGCTGCCCCGTCCCTGGCAGTGTTCAAGGCCAGATTGGACACAGGGGCTTGGAGCAACCTGCTCTAGTGGAAGGTGTCCCTGCCCGTGGCAGGGGGTTGGACCTGGATGATCTTTAAGGTCCCTTCCAACCCAAACCATTGTGTGATTCTCTGATACGGAGTGAATTGAGTAACCAAGGCAAGTCAGCCTCTCACTTTCTAACCTGTGGTTGCACAAAACATACCCAATTAATATAGGTATATTAATATATTAATAAAATACACATAATATAATGGAAGGAGAGAAGAAGAGGCATATGAGCAGATTGTGCTCCACATGTGCTAAGTTCTGCATGTAGTGGCAACACAATAATCATTCTGCAAGTAAAATAAAAGTTGTTGTTCAGTGCATAAACGGTTTATAGATATTTTCCCCAGTGACATTTGTAGAATGGGGCTGCAGTCCCTCATCCATCATAACTCTGTGACAGAACTGGATGAAAGAATTTTTGCCAAGAATATGTCATAAAAATTTTGTTTCTAGTGTTCATGAAAACCGTAGGTGCTCAGAGTAATTCAAGCAGCTTTTACTTGGGAGGTTCATGCTCTTCTACAGTTAGATGAGCTGGAGAAAAAAACTAACTACTGAACAGAATACCAAGAGCTATCAGAGTTTCTGTAAACTTCTACATTCATGTCTGTTTTTCCAATTATAAATTGAATTTCTCTTGTCCATAGGTTTAGCTGAGATGTGTATAAGGTTAATGTCACCAGTGACCAGTTGAGTCAAAGGAGTTGTTTTTGCTTTGCTCCAAACATTATGTCACCTACGTGAACTAATAAATCCCTTAGGAGCAGGAAAGCTAAATCCTACGTGAACAGTTTTTAACTCTGACACTTGAAAACATACAAACCTTTTGGCTTCCAAATAAATGAAAGTCTGATTCTGTGGTTTTCTTTATGCCTGAACTGATACAAGACGTCCTTTGAAATGAGTAATAGTCACAGAAATGTAGATTGGATGACCTGGCAAAGTAGGCTGAAATGTTTAAGAAAGCACCTATGTAAGAACTTTGCTGAATTGGAAGCTTGCATAGTTCTCATGTGAAATATGCAGCTGAAGCATCATCCTCTAAGCATGATCCACAAAAGCAAATGATGGAGAAAGTGGCAGTTTCTGCTGAAGATGATAAAGATGTATGACTAGTTAAACCAGCTTGCCTTCATTTCCAGAAAGATGAGTTTTCTGCTCAAGTGTATTTCCACATTTCTGCAAGTGAACATGCTGTAGTGTTTCTTGAGTTGTAACTCATACTGAGTGTTTGACATTGTAAGAGTTAAATACAGTTAAAAAACCTTCAGTTTTTTTCCCTGATGTGTTTGAAAGGAGGCCTATGGCTGTATTATTATAAATGAGTTTATTTAAGCCCCCCCTTTTTTTTTCCATCTTGTCTCGTTTTTAATCTCACTGGGACTTGAGAAGTATTTCTGGATTAGGGGCGATATTGGCACGTGAGCAAATGCATATAGCCAACCATAAATATATTTTGGCTGGAAACTAAAAGGTTCTTGACCATTAAAATGTTCTGATTCAATTTTCCAGAAGGAAAAAAAAAAAAAGAAAAAAGAATAACTTCATATTTTTTAAAGTGGAATTCTCAAACTCCTAAGGGGTTGAAATTGATAGATCAGGAAATCTCTTCTGGTCTTTGATTCCAATCAAGAAATCTTTCTCCTCCATGTGCTCTTGTGGGATTTTTGTCACCATCAACCTGATTAGCTTCTGGATAACTAAAGTTATGATGGATCTGGACATGTGTAAGCTTTTCTCAGTGCAGGTAAGGGACATGGAGCACATTTCTTACCAATCAGGCTTCATCTTAAGATATAACTGACCAAGTAAGAAATGTGTGTGTTTGCAGATAAACTAGAAACCAGAGTTAGACCATCAGTTATCATTGAGTGTTTACCCCACTGCTATCATAAAACATGACAGTTGGGTATAGGCAAGACAATATAAGCTCTACAAGAGCATAGACTCTGTTCAGCTGACCATGAAGCCATTGAAGCCTGTGTGGAGACCTCAGAGCAGGTTCTGAAGGGGGCCTACCGGGGTGCTGGAGAGGGGCTCTTCATCAGGTACTGTAGCGATAGGACAAGGGGTGATGGGTTCAAAGTGAAACGGGAAGTTCAGGTTAGATCTAAGGAAGAAGTTCTTTCCTGTGAAGGTGGTGAGGCCCTGGCACAGGTTGCCCAAAGAAGTGATAAATGCTCCATCCCTGGCATTGTTCAAGGCCAGCTTGGACAGAGCCTTGGGCAACATGGTCTAGTGTGAGGTGTCCCTGCCCATGGCAGGGGGTTGGAATCTTAAGGTCCTTTCCAACCCTAACCATGCTATGATTCTATAATTCTATGATTTGGCCATTGCCAATAAAAGAAGGGCAGTGTAGGCTGTGAAGACAAACTGATCCAAATGCTCTCTTTATAGAGCAAGCACTGACTCAGCGTAAGTAAGGAGCTATGATTTTTCTTTTTTGTATAACAAGAGAATATGAATCAAACACCTTTCCCAGCTTTCAGACTAATTTGGAAATACCATGAGTTTTAAGTACTTACATGCATATGTAAGATTTTAATTATTATTCTCTTGCACAGGCTGGGGAGGAAGGAGTTTGTGAGTGTATGTATCCTGTCACTAGAAAGTGAAGGAAAGAATTACTGTGCCTCCATGTAGGGGAAAAAAAGTAAATTGTTCTGATCTGTAACTGTCAGTACAGCAGGGATAGGTTGACTTTAGGGTCTTGTTAGGAAATCAAAATGCTGTATTTCTTGTTGTTCAGCAATCACTCAGAGCCAAAGATTCAGTATCTCTGGTTCTTTTATGTTCTGCTTTGAGAATTGCTGATAAAATAAATAGAAATGTTGGAAGACCCCTTGAGGAGAGAGAGATGAGTAGCCTGGCACATCAGTTGGTGTATCACATTATTTGGGTTTCTGAAAGAGGAGGCAGGGACAGAGGAATTTTTCTTTTGTTCCCATTTTGGAAGCAAAATAGAGACTACAGTTGAACTTTCTTCACAAACTTGGAGCAGAGCACACAGAATCCCTTGAAAAGATGGTTTTCTGGAGGGGAGGAAGGACTTTTTGTTTGCCTTTTTTATTTAGATCATTTGCAAGGTGTTATTCCAATGAAGAATCCGCTGGTATGGATGGGACCATATCAATGTAACCATAGGAACGCTTTTATACATCCAGTATTTGCATTAATTTCAAGGGAATCACAGTACTTTGATGGTTCTTAAATCATTGTGATTAGAGTCAATAGGAACTTCCATACCTTCTATGATAAAAAGAAGAGAAACAGCTGGACAGAAAAAAAACAAAGGGAAAATACCAGCACAACTGCCTCCTTCCTTTAGCATCTTGTATGAGCTGCAAAACTGTAGAGTGTCTACTAGTCTTACTTCTAAATGTAGTATTTTCTTTGATTTCTCTGATAATCATATTATTTTTTGCTGATGTTTATTTTTGAAGTTTTCTTTGTGGTGTGTGCTTTCTATTAATGTAGAGATATATTTAATTGTTACTATTGCTGTTGTTGTCGTCACTTCTGGCTAACTACAAAAATTTAGGCTTGGTGTTAAGTAGCAAATTTCAAATCTGGAGCATGCTTGCAAGGAAAAGGTACTTGAAGCGTCTTGTATAGCAAAATGCTATACACGGTGCTTCACAGTTCCTGATGTGATTCCACAATTCTCAGTGTGGTTATTCTTACGTGTTCAGTACGAGTGAACCAGCACAGTGTATGTGAGTAGACATGGGGCTGAAGCAGACTGTGGAGGGACAGCAGAATCTCTCATCTAAGGCAGGCTTCATCTTGCCTATGTATTGCTGTCTGCAGCGGTGCCAGGTACTCAAGGATCAACTTGCAGTTAAAGAAGAGGAAATAGGCATTTCAGTGCTGCTTGACTCATCTGATCATTGTGCAAACTTGTAGCTTAGGGCAACATGAGTCTTACCCTAGATGACACTGACAATCCTGACTAGCTCTCTGTCAACTGTAAAGGGAGACTAAAGCGACAAGTTCAGAGTTAGATGTCTATACTCAGATGAATCCTTCCTTGATTTGTGAGGGAAAAAGATGCTAACCTTTTTTTTTCTTCCAACCATTTACTTGCTGGAATCCATAGACTGCTGGCTGAGCAGCAGAGTGAATGTTGCAGCAATCAAGGTTTGAAATAAAATCAAGGTCAGCTGAGCTGAACAGAAGACTAATGAGCAAAAGATGCACTTTTTCTGGGAAGAACAGATTTTTCAATCTGAGTTGTCAAAATATCCCCGTGAGGGTGTCTATAAATGCTGCAGGTGCTTCTGAAGCCTCCTGCATCATCAGGCCTGACAGCTTTGCAGGTAGCTGCTTTACAAGAAGTGTGACTGAGACGTGCCCTGGAGCCGATGGTATCCTCTGTGCCTGTACATGCCCAGTGGGTTAATATTTTACCAGACAACCTCTAAGCAGGCAGTCCACAAGCTGATGGAGAAGCAGCCATGTTGATGGAGAACACCTAGAAGACAGGTTATGCTGTATTCACAGTTTTTCCAAGTGACATATCCTGCAACTCTTACGTAGGTCTTCACTAGAGGTAGAAGTGACAGGCACCTGAATCACTAGCTGCTGTAAGAGGAGTGAGTAGAGAATAGTCTTTCAGCCTTTCATTTGCATCTAAAATTCTCCCACATTTGCAGGCATGTTTGTGGGTAGAACAATGAGACCTTACTTCATCATGAAGCTGGAAACACAGTAGGACTCAGTGCTTTTATCACAGCAGCGCTTATACTGACATTGCATTCCTTTTGGTTCTTCAAGAGACTGCATTCTTTCCGGTTCTCAACATTTACTAGAGAGAGTCTAGGTCTTTTTAAAGTGAAGTAGCCTGCTCTTCGTCTTTCTTTCACACACAGTACAGCCCAGGTTTTTAACTGGGATCCTGAAGATCCTTCACTGTTCGAAAGTGACAAGTGGTTCTGTTAAAAATCTTTTGCACTCAAAATGGTTTCTATGAAATGCAGAAATTTCTACAAAGTGGCACTGTACCTCTTTTGAACAATGCATGACAAAAATGTGTGTACTCTGTAAATTATGAACGTTTCTACTACTAGCTTCATCTAGTTCACCTATAGCTCTATCACATTTTCTTTATGGGTAGCAAAGGGCATTAGCTTGTTAGCTACAGTCATCATGTTCCTTTGACTCCTTTTAAAGTACTCTTCACTTAGGTTCTTCTGCCTTTTCCTTTTAGAGTGTGTTTCTGGTGATTAAATCTTTTATACTCTCTCATACACTCTGCCATCTCCATTGAAGTACTAATGTAGCACTTTCCATTTCCTTGCCCTCATAGGGAAACTTGCACTTTAGTGCATGAGGCACAGCTTTTGCTGATTTGTCCATGTGGTTTTAAAAACTTCATTTTGGTCTCAGATCTTATTTACAACAGTTGGAATATGGGTGATTTTGGACACTGTGCGTAGATTTCTGTGCTCATTCTATATGTGGATTGACTTACCTCGTTGAGAAGATTAATTCAGTATTTGTATTATGCCTTGAAATCCTTAGATGCTGTGGAGCATAAATTATTGTTCATTGCTTACATGCCACATTGCAGTGAGTAACACAGGGTAGTCTAAACATCTTTTATTATCAACGCACTTAGAGCTATAAATTCATGCTCTACTGTAGTAGCAGGACTTTGGTGTAACTAATGAGACTTTTGAAATAATTTTTAATTAAAAAATGAGGTAAGATCAAGAAGTGTCTTTTGTCAAACACACGTATTTTTTCATGTCTGACACTTTAGCAAAAGCTGAAAGGGTCCTGAAAGCTGAATGATTTTTATGTGGCCAGACCTCACAGAAAGTAGCTTCAAGTCACTCTGTGTTTCATAAATATGGTGAAAAGGATTTGTGCTTGGGAGCAAAAGGGACTTGATCTTGGAAGACAAATCTGATATGACTTGGGTAGCCTCTTCCAGTGTTGTTTTCTTATGGGTGAAGATCAGCCACAATGTATTTTAATAATGTGCTTCCTATAATAGATATTTTTATTTTACTTTATACGTACATAGCATTATGTATTTGTGTGAGTGGGTGATACATACACATGTATATTCTGCTCTCGAAGAGGATGGTGGGCTGGTACTGAATCCCCTGACATGTAAATAAGGCTCCTTCACAGTTCCATGGTCTCTCATTTCAGATCACTTTTGGGGTTTTTATAGAACCCTCCTTCCTCTGTTAGGAAGCTTTCTATTCTCCAAACTACAAGAATAACACACAAAAAGTTTTTACATGACACCAGACTGGATGGAACACTCAGAGTTCATTGTGGTGGTTGGTGCAAGAGTCATCAAATAGAGGGTTGTTACGGTCACTCTCAGTCTGTACCAGCAGTCTGGCTGCACCTCTCCTACTGTTATGTAGCAGGGCATGTGACAGTTCATTGTGTTGAACTACTGATCGCAGAAAAGACTTTAAAAACACACCTTTGATTAGAAGTTTCTTAGCTCAGGGAAGTTAAATAAACCCAGGATGGTTTGCAATGTACAGATTAAAATCTAGAGACGTTAAAACCAGAACGTGGCTCCTTATAAATTAAGCTGAAGTGGTCTTTATGAAAGGCTTCTGCGCTGTCATAAAGATGCTGCCTGTTATTAAGGGTGGTCGCAGATGCGACATTCATACATCAGAGAGCTCTTCACATTATGTGCCTCCTATCAAGGCTTCCCGTTTGCTTTTGTTATGTCACTGCAGAAGGAAGAATTGCAAAAAACCAGTGGTGCAGCCAGCAATTTCTGCTTTGATTTCATTCCCTCCTCATTTTTTTCCCCGATTCTATGGACAGAATTAATTTCATCCTCAGTTTCATCCTTTCGGAACGACTGCCTAGACATCAAGAGCAGTCATTTGTGCTCACAATATTTGCGTGTGCACTTACGATGTACACGCATGTATGGTTTTAATGTATGCTACTGCAGCCGGCTGACCGCTTCTTCTGAAAGAACATCAGTCTAACCACAGTGGGACTACTCTGGACAAGAAATGAATAAGCCACCTCTTTTTCAGGATATAACTACTGCAACATAGAGTTTATATCAATGTCACAATAAAATCAATAGTGATTTTCAGACCACCATACCAGTTAGCACCCAGTCTCCTTAGTTCACCAGAAACTTGTACTGTCTACTTTTCTGTTTGAAGTAGTAGGAGGGTTAGTGGCTTTAATGAAAACCTCCAACTGGTGAATGGAAACATTCTTCAAGGCATGTGACACAGTCCATTATGAACTGCGGGCTGCTCTGATCTGGTCAGGCCTGGCTGGAGCTCTTGTGCAGCTCAGAAACTCCACTGAAGCCCAAGCAGTTACTCTGCCTGCATAGCCATGGCAAGTGACTGCCTGAAGTTAGCATAAAGCTCATCTAACTCTTTCTGGTTTAAAAAAAGTTGCCAGGTTGCCAGTCTTTGTGCTGTTGGTGTTAATGCCAGGTTGTCTTTGTCTGAAATTAGAAGCCTAGCAGAAAGGGGGAAAAATACCAAGAGAAACACAGAAGATGCATAGGAAATTATCTGACAGGCAAAACAATGCATATTTATCTTTGAAGTGTAATCATATTCAGGTAGCATGCAGAAGCTCCAGTCATGATTGACACACTGCTCTGTACTAGCTGTGCTGTAGACACTTAATAAAAGACAGTCCTGGACTCATAATGGAGGATTATTGGAGCTTCACATTTAACTGTAACACCAAGTGCCTTACCACAGTCAGTCGTAAGAAAGAGTTTATAACATGGTTCAAGAGGACTCTGGATACTCCTAATATTATAAGATAAATGGTAGTATTTTAAAGTACTTTTATTGTCATGTATCCATATGCTATCTGTAGTACGAGATGAAGATAACTATGGTTTATTAGTGTGGTAATTGAGGCTGAATGATGCGGACAGTATAACAGGGAGGCAAATATATATTTACTCAGAATGCTTAAATGCTTCAGTAACTTTAGTGCATTACTCTGCTAACCTCTTCCAATCTGTTAAGTATGTATTGAGTAGATAATGAGGCTATATCCTCAGTAGCACAAATTGTTTAACGTAAAGCAGTGGTTTAAAGCTGCAAGTTGTGAATTATTCCAAAACGTTTACCAAAGAAGTTCCCAAGATGAGTGCTTTAGATCACTGTCAGTTTAAAGAAAGAAATCTTGTCAGATTACGCTGGCTCTTTCGTGTGTTTCCAGCTGCTAATTTGCATTAAAATATGACTAAAAATACATCAATTCTTCCCTAGTATTACTTTCCCATGGAATTATTTACTGTATTCACCAAAATGTTGCTATATACTTGTCTTGCAAAAGCCTTGAAGCCTCCTCATCCAGGCATAAATGATAGTATAAGAAGAGGTGACAGTCTGTGTCCTCTACCCATCATGCAACTGATGCAACATGAAGTAAATGGGTCACACTGATCACACAAGGAGCTCAAATAGGAAATCCCAGTTGTCCAGTAATCTTGGAAGTGACCATGCACTGGCCAGAGGGCAAAGATTTTGGAATGCCACCAGAGGAGGAGGTGATGCATGCCACCATATAATGAACTGTCAGAGAGTGAAAAGCAATATGCCTTGTTTCCTGATGGGTCCTGCCATATTGTGGGAAAGCATCGGAGATGGAAGGCAGCTGCGTGGAGTCCCCTGCGACAAGTTGCAGAAACTGCTGAGGGAGAGGGTGAATCAAGTCAGTTTGCAGAGGTGAAAGCCATCCAGCTGGCCTTGGACATTGCTGAACGAGAAAAATGGCCAGTACTTTATCTCTACTGACTCATGGATGGTGGCAAATGCCCTGTGGGGGTGGTTGCAGCAATGGAAGCAGAGCAACTGGCAACGCAGAAGTAAACCCATCTGGGCTGCTGCATTGTGGCAAGATATCGCTGCTTGGGTGCAGAACCTGGTGGTGAAGGTACACCACGTAGATGCTCATGTACCCAAGAGTCGGGCCACTGAGGAACACCAGAACAACCAGCAAGTGGATAAAGCTGCTAAGATTGAAGTGGCTCAGATGGATTTAGATTGGCAACAGAATGGTCAATTGTTTTTAGCCCGGTGGGCCCATGACACCTCAGGCCATCAAGGCAGAGATGCAACATATAGACGGGCTCATGATCGAGGGGTGGCCTTAACAATGGACTCTCTTGCCCAGGTTATTCATGGATGTGAAACATTCCATAGACTAAGGGAATTAATTATATCTGTGTGTATATATCAAAAGATGGGAAAGGCGATGGTGGTTAGCTGGGATGTATTGGAAAGTGTGGGACCTGGGCATGATGTAGGTGGCATAGCATTATGGGGTTTGGCTGGGATGGAGTTAGTTTTCTTCCTGCTAGCTGGTGCAGTGCTGTGTTTGGGCTTCAGTTCGAGAACAGTTCTAATAACACACCAATGTTTTAATTGTTGCTCAGTAGCACTTATCTTCATCAAGGACTTTTCAGTCTCATGCTCTGCTAGTGAGGAGGGGCACGGGAAGCTGGGAGGCAGCAGAGACAGGACACCTGACCCAAACTAGCCAAAGGGGTATTCCATACCACAGCACATCATGTCCAGTATAGAAACTGGGGGAGTACCCCGAAGGGACCAATTGCTGCTTGTGTTGGGCTGGGTATGGGTCAGCAGGTGGTGAGCAGTGGTATTGTTCATTGCTTGTCCATTTTGGGTTTTATTTCTCTCTCTTGTTGTTACATCCCTCATAAATATTATTATAACATTTGAATTATTGGACTGTTCGTGCCACAACCCATGTCTCTTACCTTTTTTCTGATTCTCCTGCCCATCCCACCAGGGGTGGGGGATGAGCAGTACTGCGTGGTACTTAGTTGCTGGCTGGGGTTAAACCATGGTATAGTGGAAGGATGCTTTTTTCCCTCCACGAATAGTAGAGGAAACGTTCCAGATTGATTTCAATGTCTTCTTTAAAGGTGACTAGAAACATTTCCAACATAATTGCAGTAGCTTTTGATAATATTACTATAATTCACTTTGTGTGCATTTTTTTTAACATAGACCTTCTCCTGTGCATCCATGAATTGCCTCTGAAATACTCTGAACTGAATTAAGAAAACACTATTTCAGTGCAGTATTTTAAATGCACAGTTAAATGTATTTATAAAATACCTTCTCAGTAAAACCTGTTCTGCAGGTTGATACCTCAATACAATGCAAGTTTAGTGTAGATGCTTGGAAAACAATTAACATCTTCAGTGTTATTTTATACTCTCAGGAGATGCAGAGTGTCTGTCTCTGTACAGATGGGACCTTCCTCAGATGTCAGAGGTATTAAAGGAATAAAATCCTATTCCCATTTGATTCAGTAGCAAAACTCCCTCTGGTTTCAGTAGCGCTAAGATTCCACCTTACTGACAAGTCTTGCAAGACAAGACTCAGATCTAGAAAGTACCATTGAATATATTTGCTATTTAGCAAAAATCTAAATAATACATAAAAATATAAAGTCAATATAAAATATTACTGCTATTGATAATAGCAATATATAACATTACCAAGAGAGAAGGCACCTCTGTGATCTAAAATAATAATAAATAAACAGAAAGAAAACTTCTAAGGTTACTGAGTCAAAAACTCTGGCCTTTATTCCAGAATGAAATAGAAACAGATACATCAGGGGATCAGTCTTTCAAGAGCTTCATCCATGTTTTAAAAGCTGTCTGGATGTTTTTCAGTGGAATCTTCTCTGGTGAATTTTGGTGAAATCTTATAAGACCCCAGGATTCAAATGGGTATCACTGACCTCATCTTCTGCTTCTTGTGCAAAGAAAATCTCATTCTGCATGTTTTATGCACATGACATAGAAGAACCAGATGAGCTTCCAGGTGGGCTGGTTGCATTAGTAGCAGCCACAGGTTCTCCATATAGCTCCCTAAAGCAGTCACTTTCTCAAAGTAGGTATGTTCATGGGTAGAACATTTCCAATTTGGAAGAAAAGAATAATAAAACAGGCACCATATTAAAATCATTTGTCTCAGTGATTCTCAAGTGTTGTTTCATTTTTCCATTAATAGACTTTCAGGGATAGTAAGAATGCAAGATTACTTTGCAATAGAAACCCCATCCAAATAAATTAACAGGTGGTGCTTAAAAGAGAGGAGGAGAGAAACACAGGTGGGGTTTGAAGGCAAACTCAGAAGAAAAAGACAAACATGAGTGTGTAGAGGAATACTGTGTTTTGGAGGAGAAAATTATTGTGGACTGTTCAAGTGGATGAGCAGTAATCAAATTAGTATTTGTAAATAAAAGAGATTCTTCCATTTCTTCAAGAAGCATTAAACTGGAAAGGAGCTCAAAATACGACTAGTGATTAGTGTCGAACAGTTGCATTTCTGACAGGTAACCACCATTTCTGTTTGATTGTGTTTCAGTGATGATGCAGAATAAGAATGGAATTCAGTTCTATTTGCACGTCTATAAAATGCAGATTCAAATCTAGCATGTGTCAGAGACATATGGCATGATTTTTTATTTGTTTTCATTGTCAAAATTCCCCATTATGCAGAGAAAGACCAAGATATCCCAAAAGAAACATCTAAAGATAGATGCTGTCTTGAGCACATGTTTAGACAACAGAAGATGTAGGGGCACAAAGCAGAAAACTTCCGAGCATCTTTAGTTTCTTTTGACGTCTGTATGAATGACAGCGTGTGGTCATAATTTTCAATAGTGACCTACTGAGCATTTTGAGTTGAACATTCCTTTTTTAAACCCACCTTTGTTATGAAGCATGTAAAGAAAGAACTAGAACCGTATTTTGCAATGATTACCTGTATACACATTTCCAGCTTTTTATTTGCTTGTTTGTTTTAGTACAACTACGATGATAAAATGGTCAAGCCAAAATCCATTCACTTCAAACTATAATGCTGTATTTTTAGCTGCATGAAGCAAGAAGAAAGTAATGGCTCTTTTCTGCCAGTCACCCTCATCTTCCTTTTTAGCTACATTAGGAAGGTTAGAAAGCACTTTCCTTCTTTACATTTCTAGAAAATAAGTATTTTCCTCAGGTCTTGATCACAATTTTCAAGTGCCCTCTTTCTCCCTCAAGGCAAGACCCATGTCTATAGCCAGTCACAGTAGAAAACACCGTGTTGATCTTGCTAAATCCAAGACTTGCCTCAGTAATAGAGCTGTCCATTATATGCCATTTAATTCTATGCATATAATCATTAAGTCTTGTTTAGTCATAATTTGAAATACATTGTGTCTGTGTTCCCTGTGTGAAGTCCTCATAGCTACCATCCTAGACACTTGGATGGAAATTCTGCTACAGTTTGTTTTTAGAGCCTTGGCATGCAAAGGGTCCTTGGTAACAAAACTATAAAAGGCAAAAACTATGTTAAAATGGTAGTTTGTTAGGAATGAAGAAGCATGGCTTTTACTTCTCAGTATTAATTCAGAAGTATTAGTTCAGAAGCTCAGAAGATGTTTTGTGACTCTTCATTCGCTGGCTGAATGAAGTGATTTCCAGATCAAATCAAACGTTACCTCAGTACAAGTTGCAGCTACGTCCCAAATTGCTGTGTGTTGGAGGATCCCAGGTGAAATTTTCAGCCATTTGGAGCGGTTTTCTCAAAACAGTCAGTTTGAAAATCGTCTTTCAGCTTCAAACTTCATTCATGCTATAAAAATGTCATCATTCAAGGCCAGGCTGGATGTGATGCTGGGCAACCTGGCCTAGTTGAAAATGTCCCAGCCCATGGCAGGGGGTTGAACTAGATGACCTTTGAAGGACCCTTCTAACTCAAACTATTCTATGAATCTAAGTTTCACGTTCTTTTTCAGCTTGGCTCATTTTGTTCTGTGGCCCCAGCTGATCACTTCATTGGATGCCATTTGGTCCCATCAAGTGTTTGAAATTCTTAATTATCCTTTCTAGCTTTGTGACATTGTGATTTTCTTCTTGACATTCACATACTGTAAATATAGCTCTGTCCAGGATGAATTCCATTTAAGAGACAATGCTTGACAGCCTTAGTAAATTCAGAATGATCTATTTATTCATCAATATGTGTGTATAATTTCCATTAAGCTGCATAAAATGTGTGTACAGCTGTGATAACTAGAGTCTTTTAACACTTTAGTGTCTTTCTAATTCTCAGGGAGATTTCACCACTAGACTGAGATACCTCCCCACCTTTTAAGGCTGTGGGAGTGTTGATTTGGAAACTAAGGAAAGAGTAATTTTCCTATGGGAGTAGATTTGCTGGAAGATCTTCCTGCACATCTTGGCTGGTGTGTCTGTCCCAATCTGCTAGGACACTTTCCTAACCTCTTGTGTGTGGACTACAGATTCCTGATGACCCATGCTGCAGGCTCTTGTTGGCTGCACTGTAGTGGTGCTAAAGCTTCCAGTTGCCCTGCTCAGACTGCAGGAGTGTCTCAGTGCTTGCTTGGAAACATCCTCACATTTACACTCTGGCAAGGAAAGGCTAGGAGGAAGAGTTGAAGAGAAAGGTATCTAATAACTTCATATTGTGCCCTACAACAATTTGACCATGTTTTCATTTCAAAGGTTAATATATTCAACTGGATTTGTTGAATCGTGTAAAGTAATATTTCAAAACATCCTCCAGGAAAAAACCAAAAAAAAAAAAGAGTGTGTGTGTATATATATATAATGGTTAAAATATTTTATAGGACTAAAAAATGCCTGAAGATCTTTGTAATGATTTTTGTGTGACAGAATCAAAGTTAATGATTTTGCAGGCCCCAGTTGTGGTTATATTAAAAATAATTGCATTACCCTTGCACCACTCATTGCTGTTGCTACATAGTGTAAATATTTTATGTAGTTTTTAAGGACTGATCCTATTCCAAGGTGGGGGAGAAACACAATAATCTGTGCCTTTTCTTCCGTCTCCAACCACAAAGAAATTTTCTACTATTACCATTATTGAGATATTCATCAACCAACCTGCTGAATCTTCCTGGTTTGAATTACTTGTCTTATTCTTTACAAATACTTTTTAAACACATGCCTACTTGTGAGTGATTTGAGTAGGCTTCGGAAACCCCAATTAGCATATGCTAAGGAAGTGTGAAGTTTGAACAACTCAAGTCAGGTTTTTGTCCAGTGGAGGACTGAAATGGGTGATCTGCAAGTATGTATGTTTGAAAGTATCAATGGGTGATGTGCACATATATTGCTTTTGTTGTGCTTGGTGGCAGGACCTGAAAAAACAGAATTTTGGGTTGCAAAATGGTCTGCTGAGCTTTTACTGACACAGAGAAGCTGTTTATTACTTACTTGAATAATAAAGGCCTGTGAATACTGGAAGGGTTGCAAGATCTCAGTATGGAAGCAGTGGGATTTTTTGCATGTCATAGTCAGAAGTTTTTCCGTGTATATATGCAGTCAGTTTCTGATAGTGCATCAGCAGCATTGCTTCTGCTGCAGCTAAGGAACACAAAATGTAGGTTTACCAGTTTGAAAATCTGTGGGACATAGAGTAGGAGGAGAATAGATGTTAACAAGAAAGAAGTTATGGAAAGAGGCAATTTTGAACTAGTTTCATGGCACTAATTAATATTTGGCTTTTAGTTAATTCCCCAAATTAACTCACATATCCTAATGATTACTGAACATCAGAAAGTGTCTGTGGGTATAAGGAATGGAGGGCACGCTGTGATGCAGAGAAGAAGTAATGTTCCTTCAAAACCAGGGATAAGTGTAACACTGCATTCATAGCACAGCATTTTCATTCCACATTTGCTATAGACATTGGCATTACTTCTATGAAAGCATTTAAAACGTGAAGGTATTAATAGCTGGTATGGATAAGACAAGGAAAGGTTCAAGGACAAAGGAATTATGGCAGTTGGACAAGATTACAGAAACACTTTTTTCCAGGACTGGCACTTAAGCTTTGTCCTGTGCTGTCTCAAACCTCTAGGCCACAGCTCTCCTGGGATATCACATATTACGTATGGATGAGTTTTCAAAGTGACCTGAAAGATAGGCGCTGTGCTCCCTCGGAAAGGCAATAGGATTGAGGATCCTAATATCCCTTCTGAAAAGTTTCATTTTACATACAGTCTTAACCACTTCATCACACTCTCTAAATAACAGCAGGTACTTGTTAACAGCATGTGTATTAATCACTGAAAATTATGTATCCCTGCTTTGGGGCTCCTCTAAAGAAATTATACCTCTCCGTTTCTCAGCCTCCTTTCTCTGTGTAACACCTGAGAAATAATTGTTTTCATTTTTCTTTGCCTCATTGATTGTAGAATAAATAATCCATGAATAACTCCCCTCCCTCATTATTCTACTGTATCTGGTGAGCAATAACTTCTGGTTCAGTCTGTTTAAGGGCAATGGCAGGAGAGATGCAGAGGGATGGAAAAGAGCAGTCAGATTCTTGAAATCCCTAAACCATAAGGCTAGGAGATGGCCAGGTTGTCTCAGTCACATCTTGTAGGTGAAAACCATAATGATACTTTAATGCAGCTCGCTTGCTGGCTCGCTCTCGGACTGAGAATTAATTACCGAATGGAAACATCTGCATTAGCGGCTCCTGCAGCCCCAGCTCTCTGCAGGCGGGATGGCGCTCACCCCCCCAGAACTAGGACCGCTCGGAGGACTTGCCTGCTGGCCGCCTCGCTCGGATCCGGCGGGCTGGAGCTCGGGGAGCCGCTACCACCGCGCTGTGCGGGGAGGGAGCCCCGGGAAAACCTCCGCTCCCAGCGCCAGCACCGCGACCAGCGCCAGCGGCCCGGCCTCCCCGCGGCTGCACCCGGCCCCGAGCCCCAGCCCCGGCCGCAGCCCCGGCCCCGGCTCGGCCCAGCACCGTCCCCGGTCCCCGCCGCGGTTCCCGGCTCTGTTTCTGATCCACGCAAGGGAGGACGAGCAGGGTCCTGGAGGCCCGAGGGGCGCAGAGGAAGAGGGAGGAGCTGGAGGAAGCGAAGAGAAGGGGAGGATTTTCCCTTCTGCTGCCTTTTTTTTTTCTGGCCGGGGGGGGGAGGTTTCTGCTGCTGGTGGCAGCGTTTCCTCCTGCTGGAAGATGATGAATACATGAGGAGAGAGGCTCTGAACCTGCTTCTCTGCTGCGGGAGTGTCTCTCCCTCCCTCTCTCCCCCTCTCTCCGCTCCTGTGTGTGTGTTTGGCTCCCCGGCTGTGTGTGCGCGTACACTGTGTATATATATCTGAGCTGGGAGGTTATTGCAAGCTTCTCTCAGCAGCGCTGCTCTGTACAGGAAGAAGGGCTCAGCTGCAGTGGTAGCATCAACAGCAGCATTAGCAGCACCAGCAGCTTTTTCCGCCTTTCTCCCTTCCCTTCCCTTCATCTCCATCTCCCTTTCCCTCCCTCCCCCCCCGTCTTTTTGGGGATTGCTTTTTAATTTTTTCTTGTTCCTCTTGTGCAATCCTCTTGTTTGATACTTCGTGGCTTTTTTTTTTTTTTTTTCTTTTTTTTACCATTTCCTCTGAAAAGGAGACACAGACACACACACACGCAAACACAGAGAAATAAAGGAAAGAAAAGTACCAGGACTTATCCTGCTGCTGCAAACCCAGAGATAGCAGACGAAGAGGGGGGTTGGCTTCTACCCCAAGGTAAAGCCCTGCCCCCTTTACCTCTTCACCACCTCCTCCGAGAAAGAGAAGGAGAGAGAGAGAGAGAAGGGGGCAAAGTGGAGAACAGCAGGTCTTCTGCGGCTGGCATTGGGAGTACAGGGAGCCAGGAAGTGAAGGATGGTTGTGGTTACCCGAGCTGGCTGCAGGGCAGCTCTCTTCCTCTGGATTTTCAGCAGCATTAGCTGCAGAGCCAGGACTGCTCTGCCTGCATCTCGTAAGTACCCTTTGCTAAGAGGCATTACAATTTCAGCGCTGCAATAAGCCAGAGGGAAATTCCCACAACTCTGGGAGGTCGATCTTCTCTGCTGGTGGATTTCGTGTTTGATTTTGTTGTGTATTTGTATGTGTATGTGTGCACCGAGGTTTGATGCTGTTCGCAGTACTCCCCATCAGATCTTCCTTAGTGTAGATTATTTCAGTGCTAGCTGATGTGGAAAGTTGAAAGACCTGCTCTATGATATAGTCTTGGTTCTGCAATGGAGTCAGAAGGGGAAAGGAATCAGATAAAAGCTGTTCAAAGTTTGAGGGTGGGTTTTGGTTGGTTGGTTGGTTGGTTTGGTTTGTTTTCTCCCACCTTCCTCAGAGGGTATGCAGTTTACATTTGGAAGTACTTCCACAGTTGTGTGGAGGAAAAGAGGAGATGTGAGCTATTTCTGTAACTAGTGTGTTATCAAGGAGCAGCAAGAGCAAATTTTGTCTCACTTGATGAGGAAAGAATGATGGTGAGTTAATGAGAGGGAATGGAGCCAGGACAGCTTTCCTTGAGAGTGAAGTTTTGCTTCCCATAATAAAATGAGCAAAGGTATTTTAGAGGAGACCAGCAATTTTCCCCCTAGGGAGGCAGAGATCATCGAGAAATGATCAAGCATCTGCTGAAATGCTGAACTTCAGTCAGGAGGAGCACCTATGCAGGACCCAGTTCTGCCGTCAGAGTCGAAATGACAGTGTACTCATTGATTTCAATGGGTGTTAGATCAGATCTTTAACATTGCACTGAGCTGTAGTTTCCAGCAAAACATTTGCAGGTAGATGTCAGTGTGAAGTATTTAGTTGTTTCTCTTCAGACGGTGTAAAGCATTTGCTATTTGCAAAGTGTTTTTGACATGCATACTGAGATGAAGCAGTGCATTTTTATAGAATCATCAAAAATAGACACTACTGTTGACTTCCTCTGCTATTTATAAAGAAATGTCCTGAGATGTTACAGATAGATGTGTTGGGGTCGTGTGTATGTGAATGGGGGCTGATTCTACTGACCAAGCAGGGGATTCTCTTAGAATGTAATGTATATACTGCATAGAGATCTATATGGATCATTCTATTTATTTATTTATTTGAATCCTTGGGGCCAGGAATGAACAATGCAACGATTGGGGAACTGGAGCCCTGCTATACTTCCTCAGTGGGTTTCTGTCTGTTATCATCTGATACCTATTGAAAAATAAAACAGTGTTATTGTCCCAGGATTTGCTTACACTTAGACATTTATTTGTGTGTCAACAGAAAATGTACAGCAGTGTCTGCATTGTATCTAGGTCTCAGGATGGCTCTCAGGAGGCTACAGGATATTCAGTTATTTTTCTACCTTTGATTTAGGAGAAATACTGATCCTGAGGTTTACTGCTTAGTTTTGACCAGCTATCTAATTTTTCTTCTGAATTTTATTTCTTCATGGTCATGTCTCAGGCTCTGCATAAAAGGAATATACAGGGGGGGGGAAAAGATTTATGATTTAGGTTGTCGGAAATCTGTTCTTGGAAAACAAAGTTCCCTGCACTGATTTTTTTTTGTAATAGGATTTATGAGGTTTTGTTTGTTTGTTTTGTCATTCCATAACTAATGGCTGTAGTTTAACTTGAAGATGAGCTGCAGTGGGCTATCTGCAACTACCCAGCTAAAAAATCTTTAACTTCTGAAAGAAGTTAGTTAAGAAGTCAATGATTGTAGTAACATCACCATAACCAGAAATTCCAGGAATAAAGGAGATACATATATAATCTTAATTGCAGTTTACTCATATACATTCCCATCTTGACAGTGATTTTTTTCAGATATCCAAAGATTTCTTTCTATTAATTCATCTTCCAAGAGCTTATGCACTACAATGCTTCTGTAGTGTATAGCATTTCATTTCTGACTCACTTCTGAAAGACAAATGGAGCAAGATTTGTTTACTGGAAACAGAAATATAACTGGAAGTACACATCAGCCTTAAAATGACAAAAGGACTATTCACATTGCAGTACATACTTGAAATTCTTGTAAAGACGTATCTGTGCTTGGGAAGTGGTACCACAGTAGGAACTCAAGTGCTGTGTCACAGGGTTTTGGTGCACCACTGAACTGGTTATCCCGTTGCACGCTTTGGCATACAAACTGGTCTCTGTTCGGGATTTTCTGGAACTGTTTCTCACTTTGCAACTGATTGTGAATGGCATTGGGGAATTTTGCTCTCCTTTGACAAGAGAATGCACTTAGTGTTTTATCTCTTTTTCCTCGTTGTTGATTTTGAACGTCATATTCGGAACACTTCTGAAAGAATTAAAAATGGAGTGAAATGCAACTTTGATGTAAAACTGATTTCCAGCCACCTTTTTTTTTTCTCCTCCATTGCTGCTTTATCTTTTGACTTTGAAGTAATTAAACCAGCAAATTTATCCTTCACAGGGTTTTTAGGAAGCGTGCAAGATTCATGGTGTACAGGGAATTACGAATCCCTGCATATGAGCTCACTATTCAGTGCTTGCTTATAGTCTGCTTGTGCTGACTTAGAAAAAGATACAGGTTTTGGAAAGAATAGAATTGTCTGTCACTTAGGTGAATATATTGCATCTCGACTGTTTGCTTAGTTTGTGAAGTCAGTAAATCTATCTCTGTCATTAAAATGATGTCTCTCAGCAATGCTGATTCAGAAGTGATCATGTTGCAAGCTTTGAATCTCATTCAGTTTTATCTCAAGATGAAGTGGGTGTTGAAAGCCCATCTTGTAGTACAATAAACATACAGCGTGATACAGTATCACACACACTAACACTCAGATCTTACTTTGTATTTTATTCACTATCATTTTTTTCATGCCTTGGCAATAAATTCTTCATATTCTGCAATTATTTTGAAATAAGCATAGAGAGATCACAACAGTCTTAACTTCTGGAATCAAGGCTAATGAACAGCTCAACCAGGAGAGGTCATCACAAGATAAAAAGTAACATGGAAAATACAAATTTAGTGCTTTGTAGTCTTTTACATGGCTTAAAGATGGAATGATCAGAATATGACTATAAGTAGAGTTTCACTTGTATTCTTATAAAAAACACAGAAAGCAGCAACCTTGTCTTCTTAATGAGAATAATCAAGGGATACATCATAGGATCATCTGCTTCTCTATGAAAGCAACTCACTTAAAAAGTAATTATCTCTCACAGCTAGGACTAATTTTGGGTTGTGTCTGTTTATGTGCAGTGCAAACCTGATCAGTACAGAACTATTAAAACTTCTAGTGCGGATACTTTCCATGCTTTTGCAGTAGGTCCCATAGCACTGCTGCAGTTCAAGTTTAACCCTATTTGACAATAATCAATGCAGAAATCAATGATGGGGGCAGGTATAGTAAATCATTAAGATTTGTGTATAAGCAAAACTGTGCATCTTTTAGCTTTGTCTGCCTGGCACCCAGACTTTCCTCAATAGCTTGGGTAAGCGAGAAAACGATTAAGAAGTGTAATGTCCCTTTTCAAAGAGCAAGACATTGAACAAGAATCTTCTTTTCAGGAGTTCTGGAATATATAGGACTAGAGAATCTATTCTTCCAGTTCCTGGTGCTTGAACGTTGAGTGTGTGGGGATGCCATATATTCTCTTAGACTCACGTTAAGGAATAGGTCTCTTCCAGATAATTTTTAGGCATAACAGTATTTTGTGTATTTTGAGCAATTCTGGTGGTTTTTGTGTTACATCTGGTTAACATTTCTCAGGTTAGGTCCTGTTTGGATGTAAACTCAGAGATCCCACAGAATATCAAAACATTTTCATGTAAGTTTGATGTTTAATCATATTACTTAGCCCTGGATGTCAAAGCATTTACAAATATGCTAAAGTTTTAAACCAAAGGCCTAAGTTTCCATTAGGACCATAGGATTTTGGAACATTGAACATATGCTTTCTTTTTTGTTCTTTAAAAACACTTGAGCTATAAATTAGACCAAAATTCACATCCAGCATTATATAATAGTACTGTTATTTAAGATGCTGTACATCACTGTAAAATAAAACCAACATTTAGCAAACAAACAACAATTTGTCAATTGACTGTTATTTAACAACACTCAACTGAGTTACTCAGGGTGACTTTTTGAATTAATATGCTTTTCCTAGAACAGTACGTTACCTTACATGGGAATAAAATGGTAATAAATAGTCTGCTGTCATGTCCAAATTGGTGACAGCAGCTAGAGCCTGCCTCAGTGCTGAAAAGCCAGAGTTTCAGAGTCCTTCACTTCCGTGCATGCAACATTACCCACAGCCTGATTGCAGACATTTGTCTATATGCAGAAAGCTTGATTCCAAGTTTGATGTGGTCAATGGGCATTGAATCAGTTGCAGATGTCCTTGAATGAATGTGTTTTGCTTGGTTTGCTTTCACTTTGCTTGTGTGTTTAGTTCATTTGGTTTTTTAAACTCTGGTGCAATAACATGGACAAAGACACAAGAAATGCTTCAGGCATTGGTCCAGACTGCAAGAACGTTTGAAAGTGAAGTTAAAGACTGTGAGTTGAAAACTTGTCTCTGTGAATATTGGCTGTTTCCTTCGCAAGGAGATGAGAAATATCTTCTGATTATCTCTCATTTTTTAACTCAGGTCCTTTAAACACATTTGAAAGTTTATTTCTGTGGTTGCAGTTATGACAGGAAATTCTTTTTATATAATATAGTAATCAGACATTAGAAACTGTAGATCTACTTGGGTAATTCACATCACTATAGATTTGTGACAGACAGCAGGTTTTCCTATAGAAGTTCTTTAGGAATTTCAGCTTGGATCTCTAAATCTTACAAAGCATCAGATCTCATGGTCAGTGGTTAGTAATTATAGCAGTATTTATGACTTCATAATACTCTCAGTGCTTGGGGTAATAAACTATGCACAGGCTGTGGGTGGTTGCTACAGTTACTTTTTCTACACATACAGAAGCTGATCTGCCTCTGAGCAATTTGACTCACTGGTCAAACATAAGATAACAGGTTAAATCCTGAGGTGTGTCACTGCCCATGTCTGCGTTTCCTAAATACGGATGATGCTCTGTCTTGCAAGAGGATTTGGACTTTCAAATGTGTTTCAGTCACTTGAGACAGAAAATGTTAAAGAAGCAACATTGGTCTTCTTCATCAGATGAAATTCTGAGTGACTTTTTCATTTCGTTAATCTTCAGAAATGTAAAAAATAAATTTGAACCTACAGCAGTGTTTAGAAAGAGGTTATTTGATCAGGGCATAATTTCCAAAATCCCCATGAACATGAGATGCTTCTTTGAAAGTTCTGGAAGATCCATGGGACAAAGAGCACAGCCTGGTAGCTAGTGCCTTCTCTCACTGAAGGAGGTAGAAGTTGTGCCAGTGGTTTTAGGAACTGTGTAGTTACTTTTTTGGCCAGTGAGAAGTTCATGGCTCAGTCCATACCCATTGGTATGAGATGCTAGAAATGATTAAAAGGTTCTTCAGGCATCAGCCTTTGAACTAACATTGATTTTATCTGTATTACACTTCATTTATTCAGCTACATTATTGGCATTGCATAGGTAGCTAATCTGAGACGACCAGCTAATTGCTGAACATGTTAAATCTCTAGATTTGGTGGTGTAGGAAATTGCAGTAATAAGAAATCGATTCTTTTGAGACATTTTCAGTTCTGGCTTTGGAAATATCAGAGATACAGTAAAAGCATTCCCAAGACTAATGTGTAACATTTACAAAGAACACAGGCACATCTACGCTTTGATAGTGATATAGGAATTATCTGCATATGTGCATTTTTTGCATCAGATGGAGAGGTGTACCACTGTCCACTTTTTTATTACTTAAATGATGGTAAAGCCTTGGCTGTGTCTCTGATTGATTCATAGAATCACAGAATGGTTTGGGTTGGAAGGGACCTTAAAGCTCATCCAGTTCCAAACCCCCGCCATGGGCAGGGACACCTCCCACTAGAGCAGGTTGCTCGAAGCCCCTGTGTCCAACCTGGCCTTGAACACTGCCAGGGATGGGGCAGCCACAACTTGCTCAATCATCTTGTATACTTACACCAATAAGTATTATTTATTGCGAAGCCAGTGAAAACCCAGAATTTAGAGGGAAAGAATACAGAAGATCAGCAGATGAGCTGAGGAGACTGAAAGGGTGCATTTCTGTAAGGGGCAGCACAAAGTCTGTGATTGAAGTTTGCCAGAGAGGAAAAGGAAGAATTACTGCTATAACAAATGGAAGATAACAAGTATATGGGCCGAATGCAGTGGGATGCAACACAGCAGGCAAGGGAGTTGCGCTATATTTTAGGTTTTCATGTCTTATATACTGGGTTTCAATGTCATTGGTGTAAAGTTCTTGAAATGCAGTTAAACTGGGATGTGATTTTACCCCCATTTATGGGAGTAGTAGCAAGACTGTGGTTGGGGAAAAGCCCTATGTAGTAAAACCAAACCAACAAACAAGAAAACAGAAATCTTTAATGTGCACCCTGTTGACCCAGTTTTCAAACTCAGATGCCTTACTAAGATCTCTAGACCCTGCCTAGATTGTCAGTAGCACACAGAAGGGGCTTGTACATGTTCTTTTCATTTCCCTGGATTCAGGTAAAGATTCAAGTAACTTTAAAAATATGAGGAAAAATGAAAAAGAAGGAAGTAAATTAATTTAGAAACATAAAGATGAAAACTAATGGCCTCCACCACTGTTCTGGACCATGAAAAAAAACGGTGAAGAGGGAAGGACAGAAGAGAGGTTGTCTTTCATACGATGACAGTATCATATTTTCTTTCTGCTCAGGAATGGAGTCAGAGGGAGTAACATGCCCCGTTCACAGCATTAGCATTGCATTAGGAGAAGAGTTAGCTTCTGTAAGAAATGGAGTCAGAAGCATGTCATGCACAGGGCAGGCTATGCTGGCTCTGTGCTCCCAAGCTGCAGCATGGTGTACTCTGTTGATGTGCTCTCCTTCAGTTTTATATCCAAAAAAACTTATGCTACTGGGCATACTCTCAGTTATATGATGAATATCCTACCTGCTTCTTCCCTGGTACCATCAAGCTGTTAGAAATGATAGTGAAATTCCCGATAAATAAGAGATGGTATCCATTACAGTTCCAACCACAAACACACACCACCAGATCACACACTCGTTTGCTTCTGCTCTTAAATTATTTGCCATTTCTCACATACCTGCTTTCTCTTTCTATTAATTATCTTGCTCCCTGCTCTCTGCCCTCTCCCCACCCTTTCCTCCAACAATAAACTGACTCCACTGCCTTCTCTTGGATTTTCATTGATTCATCACCATATCGAGTAATTTGCTGAGGCTGAAACTCTGGGAGATTGTCTTCATTGACTCCTGGTTAATTGATCCAAATGTGAAAGCTAGGTACACAGGTAATAACTCAATTGAAATTCCTTCACTGCTTAATTGCTGTGCCATAATCCTGGCATGTGAAATCAGATAATCAGATATTATGAATGAAGTTAGGATTCTTTTTTTCCAAAACAAATATTAGAGTATCATTATAGGAATGCTTTTATTAACTGTGTTTATAATTATGCAGAAAATGCACTTTCAGACTTTAGGTCAGTACAGTCCATATATGTTGTACGTATGGAAAAAATGGCATCAAAGGAATGCTGTGAGCACATCGTGGTCCCAATGTGCACCTGCCTTGAGATTTAGGGGCTTGAGAGATGTGGGAAATGCAATCGCCGGTGGAAACTTGAGGATGAAAGTTGTTGAGTACTTCACCCTTCTCTGCGTCAGTTGTCACCAGATGCCCTGTCTCATTTGTCAGAGGGGTACAATTTCTTTTGTCTTCTTTTTCTGACTAACGTACGTGTCAAGCTTTTGACACATTTACTCCCAGCATTGCATGTCTTGAGTCTGGAGCTTTGTTCTTTATCCTACATAGATGACTTCACACATGGTCATATTAAAATGCCCAACCTAGATGTTGTCCCAAGCTTGTGACGTGTAAGCTTCATGCATCTTCAGCTTCAAAGGGTGTGCATTTTTCTGCAGTTCAAACAATAAAGATGTAAAATAATGAAGGGTTGAAAATCAGATTTCCACTGGTTCTCTCTAGAAACCACTGATTTCCTCTGTTACGGTTACTTTTCTATATGTTTAGTATGTCACATTTATAATAATTCTGTATCTTGGTTCAAATAGTGTACACTGCCAGTCAAATGCCTTCAGAATTCAAACTGCATACTATTACACTGGGTGCAGAAACAGATAGAAATGCATATATATATATATATGCAAATTTGATGTGATCCAAATTTGTCATCTCAGGAAAAAAAACCCACACCAGAATACTTTGACAAGATCTATTTTTACAAACCCATGTGGATCTGCACTAATTTTATTTACCTCCTTTATATTTTTATTCATCAAGTTCTATTGTTTTGTCTAGTTACTTGGAGCAGCTTGTAATTACACAGGTCATTCCTTTCAGTATCCGTATGCCATGCTTTCTTTCAGGCTTTTGGAATTTCCTTGGTGTTCCAAGGGTTACTGGAAATCAGCAATAACAATGTTCAGAGACCTTCTCAGACAGAGGTTGCCCTGCTGGTTTGAAGCTGCCTAGCCTTGTTAGCTTCTATTTAACATCTTCCTCAGTTTTTATTAGAATGTAAATGGTTTTGTTGCCGCTCTGGGATCTGACTATGCAGTCTGGTTTGTTTTCCTAACACTATGTTTTTGTCTTTTCTACATGATTGTTAATTTCACCACTTGTATATAGCAGCCTTTTGGTTTGGATCCTTTTGCTCCTCATCTCCTCTCTCACCTCTTTCTTACAAAAAACCAAAACCCAGAAATCAAACCTGGGGTTTATTTCTTTATTTTCCTTAGGTTTTCTGTGCATAAATAAATCAACCTTTTTGCTTATAATTTTTCTATATCTATTAGATTCTGATTTACGTGGAATGGTTGAGGTTGTAAGGGACTGCTGGAGGTCATCTTGCCTTGCTCAAGCTGTTGTCACCTAGAGCAGGCTGCCCAGGACCATGTCCGGAAGGTGCCACATATTCAACAAACTCTCTGGTTTTATCCCCTCTCCAAGGAGATACTCCATAACCTTCCTGGGCAACCTGTGCCAGTACTTGGTCAGTCTCTCGATAAAAAAAGTTTTCCCTGGTGTTCAGATGGAAGTTCCTGTGTTTCAGTGTGTGCTCATTGCTTGACAGATTCCCGTCTGCCTATTTCTCCAGCCTATTGAGGTTGGGAGACAATGTCAAAAGCCTTATTGAATTCCAGGTAGACAGTTGTCAGCTGGTCCATTCTCACCTACCAGGCCAGTCATTTCATCACAGGATTTTATCAAGTGGGACTTCCCCTTGGTGAAGCCATGCTGGCTACTCCTGATTATTTTCTTGTCCTTAATGCGCCTGGAAATGGTTTCCAGGGTTAATTGCTTCATCACCTTTCCAGGGACTGAGGTGAGGCTGACAAGCCTGTAGTTCCATGGGTCCTCCTTCTTGCCCTTCCTGAAGATAGGAGTGACATCTGCTTTCCTCCAGTCCTCAGGCACCTCTCTCGATCACCATATGTGTTGACAAGTATTTGCTAAAGCATTCTTAAACAATTCTCATTCATGGTCAAGCTTTTCTGTTTGAACTCTTAAACCTTGAAGAGACCTAGCTACTACTGCTACTAAATATACTTATTAATGGACTTATGTCTCCACCAAGAAGCAATCAAAATACATCATTAATAATAGAAACACATATACAGAAAATGGTTTTTTAGAAGAAGATCTAGAAACTGAACAAGAAGCCCATCCAAGGCCAAACTCGGAAGCTCAATGTAGTTTTCATCATGTTGTGATGCCATGTGTGTATATCTTGACAGTTTTTTTGTAAAGAGCAAAAATGTTTCTGTTCTCTTAAGTGCAAGACAGTGATGATCATCTCATAAAGCAAAATCTGCTATAATATCAAGGAATCTTTCTGATGGAAACTCAGAATAGACTGACCTTACATATTAATATTGACCATTTATTGAGCTGACAGAAGAGAAATTATCTTGCAGAAAGAAAATTAATTTCCTAATTCTAACTATTTTCCCCTGAACAGAAGCAGTTGATAGTAAGAGCCTTTTTTGTATGAAAAGTCAGTACTTTTGTTTCTTTTGAAGAATATTGCGAAAAGTGACAGACTGGAATCCATGTGTTTGAAAGTGCCTAGAGAGGGAGCTCCTCTGTTATATTCTTGAGGAGTTTAGATCTTGGGTATTAACTTGGAAATATAGCAGACAGTTCACTATATTATATGTCTCATTGTAAGTAACCCCATCTAGTGACCTTTTCTAGTGAGTCAAGACCTTAGCCACTCTTGGTGAAGAAGACTTGGATATGACAGCTTACCTGAGTACTTCACTTGGGAGAGTGTGCCTGATTTATACATTTTTGGGTCCTGCAAAATACAGTTGAAAATAGTGGGGGCTATGTAAGCCGATTTTGACATTCCGAAACAGGCACAACCAGCATTACAGGCGTACCACAAAACCAGATGTATCAAGAAAAAAAGTGTAATGAGTGAGGATTCTGTCCACAAAGTTATGCATAAAAGTTCCTTTTAATTCTTCTGACCAAGTCTAGAAAAGGAAGATGGAACCAAACTAGAAAGACCTAGAGATTGAGGTAAGTACTGAAATTTCTGAAATGTTTAATGAAACATGACTCAGATTTAAAGTTCAGTGGAGTGAGGTCAGTCTTTCTAGGCTAGACATGTCCCTGCATATATTCCTCAAATGTGGATCTGTTTGGCCATATTCTTCTGATGTGGGTGCACAAGCAGTGTCCCTTTGAATTGCTCGAGATTCATATAGATATCATATACACTGTATAGTGTTGGGGTAGGAATGCATCCCTCAAAATATTACCAGATCATAGAGTCACAGACCGATTTGGGTTGGAAGGGACCTTAAAGCTCATCCAGTTCCAACCCCCTGCCACAGGCAGGGACACCTTCCACTAGAGCAGGTTGCTCCAAGCCCCTGTGCCCAACCTGGCCTTGAACACTGCCAGGGATGGGGCAGCCACAGCTTCTCTGGGCAACTGGTTCCAATGTCTCTAAACCCTCACAATAAATAACTTCTTCCCAATATCTAACCTAAATCTACTGTTCCGCCTTGTCCTATCACTAACTGCCCTTGTAAAAAGCCCGTAGATTGCGTGGTTGCAAGTAGCAGCTACATGAAAAGTGCACAAGTAACTGAATAAAAGGAGATAAATGTAAAACCAGAGAAAATAAGACTGAATTGTCAACTCAACTGTAAACAAAATCGTCTCATAATTATGAGAAACTGCAACAATTGTTCCAAGTCTGCTTGTAGGAGTGAAAAGAATCTATTGGCAAATGTCTCATTTACACAGAGCCACAAGGATAAGCGCAGTGCTGAGAATTTTTCAGAGCCTTTTCAGTGGAATTTCAGTGGCATGATTGGCATTTTATCACAATTCATACATTTAAGACAGTACTCTGCTTCCCAAGAAGAAAAATATTATTTACAAGTATAGTCTGTAATTTGTACTTATAAATCAGTGTATGCCATGCTTGGCTTTAATAACTCTGATTGCAGAAAGAAATGAACAGACAGTTATGAAGGATCTCATTGTAATTCAGAATATAAAGATGTAAATGCTTCTAATAACACAGAAACTGTATATATCAAAGGAAAATTGCTCTGGTGTCAGTTTTAACGAGGACTATAGTTACTTTCAGGCACTGGTGTTTAATGGTTACAAAGTTTTGTTTTCTTTCTTTCCATCTTCCTTCTGCCCCAGGCAAACATTTCAACTGATTTAAATGAAAATACTTACATCATATTCCACAAGATTCTTATCCTTTGATTCTGGCAGAGGAGCAAGAGGAGAAAACCAGACACCTCCCCATATATTCCCGAGGGCAAATCCATCCTAATTTCTGAGATGGGCTCGTAAACAGTTGAAAAGATGTGAATACGTTTTGCCTGATGTTTTATGATAGAAGGGATGTGGAGACCATAAGGGCAAGGGGCAGAACTTCCTTCTGTATAATGATCCTCATATTTTTCACAACTCCCCCCCTCCTTTGTACCAAAAACTTGCCATGCAGACCCAATATATCAAGTTTATTTCTAGATAGGGTGAACCCTTCAGAAGTTAGTTCTTAAGGATTTTGAGTTACAAAGGTTACATTCTGTTCAAATCAGACATAGAGATACCAATTTATCTAATTGGTACTGAGTGATGAATTTTAGAATATACAAAATCTGTCCATCTTAATCACTTGGTTAGAGTTAAAATGACAGGAAATCAAGCCATGAAATGCATGTGATGTGAATGGCACATAGAAGGTAGAGGTGTCAATTCATTTTTAGTTTTCTTTGACTGTTGAGTATAACTTTCTGGCTGGCATCAGGTGATTTTAAAAAGCTTTGGAGCTTACAAAACTATTCAATGAAATTGATTGACTAGAAATTTAATCTGTAAAGAATGGGTAATTCAGAGTATGATAATCTTGTATCAGAATGTCTGCAGGTCTTTGAAACCTATTGTATGTATTTAGATAATTTCAAATACTAGTCAATATCTTTCTCCAGGCAAACTATAAATTATTTACCCTCTAGTGTTCATTAAAGCATCCGCACTTCCAGTCCATAAAATCAGCAGAGTAATATGCATCTAACATTGTTTTTAATAGTTATTAATACATGTTCAGTTAAAGCCATTTCAGTCATTGATCTGAAAGTCAGAACTACTCATGTTACATATATTTGTAATTTAATGTTATACTTGATGGAATCATAAGAGATGGTCTGATGATAGCCAATAATAGATAGTCTGAGCACTATTTCCAGAAGACCGGCTTCCCTGACGCGTTGGAACTTGTGACAGGGGTCAGGGGACAGTTTAGCCGCACTTTGGTCACACTGAAAGTTTACATTTTTTAATATCTGATGTGGTTTTTATATTATTCCTAAATACATTGTCAGAGTTTGTTAATAGCAGAGGATGTACTGCTACATCACAAAAATGTTGCACATCCGTACGTCAAGTATCACTCACTGTACCTTGTGCTAAGTTTTATGTTTCAGACACTAAACAAGTAACTTGCTATGAGCATCTTTGACAGGTATCAGTTCTGAAAATCCCTTATGCTCAAAAAATTTGCCAACTTTTAAAAACCAAAACGTTGGAGACCATCTTGGCAAGTAGATATATCAGCACAGAATGGCCCATACTGTGAAGCAGCTAACTGCCCCATAGCTTCACTGCTGTGCGGTGGCGAGGAGGCAGCTCTGACTTGGTGTATATGGAGTAACATCCTGCAGGTAAATGAAATGTGCACTTAAAGTCTCCACTGGGCAGCAAACGCCCATGTTCACAGTGGAAAAGTAATCTAGAAGTCAGTTGAAGGATAGGATGAAATATATTTGGGCCAGTTTTGCTTTAAAGGGAACACAGTGCCTGCATGGAGAGGCAGGATCACAAGATGAATAACTCAGATTTTGCTGAACTATGTGACTGCTCGTAAGATCAGTAAGGACTTAAGAGATATACCTCATTTGCTGCTGACATTCAGATGCGCTTAGAATATACATGAACCTTCCACTCCTCCACTACAGATCCAGGTCCACTGGGTGACTTTACTAATTTTGCTGTTAATTCAATTTCTGGGAGCAAGGGAACAGTTCATGAGAACTGCAGTTTGAATCATCAGGCATTAGTATGCTTCATTCCAGCCACAAGAGGCTGCCCATTTCTCCTTGAGGTTCCCCCCCACAGGAGGAATTTTTAGCTTCCCTCCGTAAAGGTCAGAGCTGATATCAAGACTAATCAGAACTCTTAGGATGTGCTCATTTGATCAGGGACTATGTATGCACTGACTGATACTAAGGAGGGGATTGTTAACTGTAAGGGAAGTCAACTGGGGATGTAGGAAAGCAGGTCAGCAAAGCTCCGCTGCCTCTTTTTGGCAAGTATCCATTGCACAGATTGGTTCCAGAGACTGTCCTAGCAAACCAGAATTAAATAAACTAGAATTAGAAGTAAATCTGGATGCCTAACTGAAAGATGTCTTCTCAGCTATGGTCTTACTTTCATGTGCAGTAAGTAAATACGCCTGTCCCCATGTTTTTAATATTCATATGGGGGTTACACTGTCCTGTTCTAACCCCAGACCAAGTCAACTGAGAGGGTCAGGGGTTTATGCCATGACTGTTCCTGCCATGGAACTAAGGAAGGTGTAGCCAAATTAAAACCTGTGTTTTGTATCTTGGCTTTTTTACTGCATGTGTGGGCTATGAAGTCCTCAAGCTATTTTTGAGTACCAATATGTCATAGTTTAAAAAGAAACAAAACACAAAACTGAGTAAAAAGTTCTTTTTGCAAGTGGCTTTCTAGCAATTTATAGAACAAACAGCATTTTGCCCCAGGCAGCTAGTAGTTAATTTTCATCTGGATACTTGTTTTTTTACAACAAATATATGAAAGCAAGCTTCTCTTTCAAATAATAGCAAAGAACATTATGCTTCAGATCAGTTTTTGTACAAGATATAAGGCAGAAATGAATCAAACTACTATTTTGTATTCAACAGATCATTTAGTAAACAAGCATAGAAAATTAGAACCCTATTGATACGATAATACATAACTACAACTGTACTATTTTCTGGATCACAAATTTTAATTAAAAATAGTAGAATACGAAGCCAACCTCACTCTTACTCCCCACTCCTCTTAATTGCTGAACATCATGGAATTTTGTTCTTTTTGTCAAACTTCTACTGAATTAAACCGGATCATCACAACCCTGAAGTGTATAAAATTAATCACCTGTGGATGAAACAATGAGGAAATAAAAATACTCCTTTCCAGAACACCAGCTTTCAATACTGAATTATCAGATAAACTTTAAAACTAATTTCATTTAAAATTCATCTGTAATCAAACTAGGAAGTTGGTCTTACCTGAATCATTCTTTTTTTCATCAGTTTTCTCATCCCCATCCCCTTCTTATATAAATTGATTCTTCAGATAAATGATTTGTCAAAAATCAAATAAATTCTATTAATCCCCTCACAAAATGTTTTCAGAGGAAATGAATGAAAAAGCATATCCTAGACTGCACTTTGGCACCATGTTTTTTTTCTTGTTAGCAGCCAAAGAGGTTCTAACTCTGGGAAGGCACAGGTTCATTTTCTCCTGTGCTAGTATTTCCCTTTTATCTCAGCATCATGACATCAATACCATATTTTGGTGTCTGACTTTATGATGACGATGATCTGGGATCTTTTTCTTCTTTTTAAATTATAAAAAACATTTCTTTATTCCTTATACATACCACCATAAAAGGACAATCTTCATAGATTTACTGTTGATAGATGATGACATTTGATTTAAAAGATGGTCACAATCTCATCCAACTATTCTGCAGTTTGGATGCATGGTCAATGAGTGTTGAATGTTACAGCAACTGCTTGATTGACGTCAGAGTGCCCACTATGTAAGGTAGCTAGCACAATCAATGTTTTGATGCTGATTTAACAAGTAAATATACTCTTCTGCAGCATGTCTGTATGCACTGGGTCTGTCTGGGATGGAGTTAATTTTCTTCACAGCAGCCTGAATGATTCTGTGGTTTGGATTTGTGCCTAAACCAGTGTCGGTAACACACCAGTGGACTGGTAATCATTGAGCAGTGCTTACATGGGGTCAAGGCTTTTCCTTTTTCCTGCTCTGCTCCCCCATCCCCAGTGGATAGACTGAGGGTGGGTAAGAGCCTGGGAAGAGACACAAGTGGGGGCATTCATGGTTATGGTGTTTGTCATCCCAAGTAACTGTTAGCATGCTGAGCACACAGCTTTTGCTTCAACTGTTAAATTGTTGTTATCTTGATCTTTGTGTCTTCCTACCTTCCATTGTTTCTCCCTGTCAATCCCAGTTTCTCCTTGGGAATCAGTGAGTGGCTGTGTGGGTGCTCGGCTGCTGCCCAGGGTCAACTCGTAACACTGGCTTTTGTTAGGTTGTCATCTCAGAAAAAAACAACTTAATGTATTCCCTACTTCATTCTGATATTTAACCAAAGTGAATGTTCCTTCATGCATTAAGATTATTTGGTTCTAGTAAATAAGTAACTTGATGAAAGCTATACGAGGCTCATTTAGATACTTTAGACCATAGACATTTATTATCAGCTTCCAGCAATGCCTCAGTTCTATTTGGCTTAGAATGGTTTTGCAGTGCAGAGAAATGGTTTTGACCATATGATGAATCTCTTGTCAGAAGGAAAGAATAGTTTATTTAAGGCTGTGTTCTAAACAATACTTTGCTTTGGAGGGATTGGGTTTTTTTTTCCCCATATGGAATACTAACTGCCATGTTGTTGAGACAAAACAATTTTTATAGATTAAGTATGTTGTACCTGATTTGGAGAATGGTGACTTACTATAGCAATGAAATTCAGGACCTTATGTTTTAAAATGGACAAAAAATCACCCAGTCTGTTAAATTATATAAATCTCTGGAAGCCAGTTTGAACAGTAGCTCTGAGTAAGATGAGGTCCATGAGTTGAGTGGAATCACCATGAAGATGAAACGTGCTCTTGAGCATGGGCGATTGCAAAGCATGTCTGGTTGTGCTAAAGATACTGAGATTGTCAGTGCTGGTTCAGTGAATGTAGGAGACTAAGTTTGTGCATGCAATTAGGAAAACAGGCACTCGTCATCCTTGGGAGACCGCATGCACTCCTCAGAGGCTGGTTCTGCCCTCGTGTCATAGGGACTGTACTTTGTAGTCAAGTGGCTTGGTGGGGTGCCTGATGCTAAACTGGTAAAGTGTCTTTGATGACAAATCTAGGTCCACTTAAAGAAAGGAGAAGAGCAACAATAAAGACAAGGAAAAAGAAGCATCCACTTGTCTCTTAACTGCCAGTGCCACTTGTCATGGAATTGGGCTGGAAAAGAGGCAAATATGCTTGAGGCCTGTTTGCTGTTGCTGTGCTGGCAGATGGGGAGACAGGTTCCAGTGGTGTGGAGTGGATGGACCTGCTCAGCTGGTAAACAAATAGACCTGGAGGAAAGAGTGAGGTGAGGAGAGCAGTGGGTGTACGTGTTTGCCAGGAGGATCAAGACATCAGCCTGTTAGATTTCAAGTAAGTCGAATCCATCATCTCTAAGTATGATCCAAAGCACTTCTGAGTTAGTCTTGTAACTCTCTTCGTGGCTAAAAACAAACAAACCAACCCGCTATGTGAAGAAGTTATAATGTGGAATCTGTATTTTGGTGAAACCAAGCATTTTTTTTTTTTTTTTATATTCCAGCATATGATTAAAACAGTGTCCAACATATTTTTTGGCATGGAACTTGATCTACTTGCACACTTCTGAGGTTTAACAGAAAATATTCCTTGTATTGTATTTCTTCTTTATAAAAATCTATGGTATCAATTTTTCAGAAAACTGCCATAAACTATACCTAGTATGTGTTCAATTTAAGTTATAATAATAATTTCTAGCTGAGCAATAGCATTCCATGATTAGGAATCTAATAGTAGTGTATAGACATTGTGCTCAAAGCAATAATCATTACTCAGGTAAGCAGTACCTGCAGAGTCATCTATACTTGTGTAAATAAGAAATTACCTGCATTCCTACAGATTGAAGGATCAAATCCATGTATTACTTAATCATAATACCTTCTTATACAATTTAAGGCTTTTCATGAGCATGCTGCAGAGGAATAAATGGAGATTAAAGAGGTAGTAGATTTGCAAAAGACATGTGAGGGAGTAAGTCAAGTGGAGTCGTTCCCACTTTCCTTTTAGAATCAAATTGCTAGGCAATATCATTTTTACTCCCAAAACTCTTCTCTTACTGTCATGCTGCTTTCTTCTGCTTTCTAAAGTGTCTGGAAGAAGAAGCTGAAGTGTTTGTCTTGAGCAACCACTTCAGATGCTGAACCTTAAGGTGTAAAACTAAAAGAGTAATTTTAACGAATGGTTTAAAATTGAACTGTTGATCTTTAATTGTGGGCTCTCTTTCAGACTTCAGTAAAAGTGTATGTATCCATAGACTTGTCTGGTTTTTTCCAGTAATATATAGTATATAGGATTGCAAAGATACTCTCTTTCTGTACAAACCTTCTTTCCTCCCTGTTAATGTTATTATTCACTATTACTCTCTTTGCCTGACAGCAAATTCCTGTGACACTTGAGATTGAATAGTAAATGCTGAGACACAAAGGTACTTTCCAACTATATTTATGGCAAGTGAACAAAGATTGGAATGCATTCCACACAAACTGGGGTAAGATAATGCCAGCCCTGAAGATCCTCTGTATTAGCTAACGTTGTATAGGTAAAGGAGTGGTAGTGTTCTCAACAGCGTTGTAAGCACATCCCCGGATCTGTTTCATCCTCTTTTAGGTGTTGAAGTGTGATTAGTCCTATTTTTATTTCTTTTTTACACCCACCACCCCCCACCCCCCCCCCCATTCTGTGCAAATTAACTGATTTCTTTATACTACAGCTGAAAAGGATTTATATATTTCAAGCCACTGTATTGGCATAAGTGATGAAGTAACATTCTTGCTGAGCACACTGATGAGAAAAAGAAGGATGCTGTATAGTAAGAACAGGAGGATAGAGTAGGGACAAAACAGATTACGATTTCATACTTAGGTGTTTACTGAGGTTTTGTGACACTCGGGTTTAATATCTTCCCCTTCTTAAATCGTATTGGCAATATTGATTTACTTTGAGGGTTATCAGTGATTAAAAAGTTCATCAGCCCTTAACAGAAGTAGGATTTCTTGTGGATTATTCTGGTATGGAGAAAATATACTCATGCTCTTCTCCCCTTCTTTCCCTTTCCCTCCTCTCCTCTCCTCTTGTCCTCAGCAGTTTACTGCTCTACCTCAGTGTGTTTGAGAGTGTGTCATGAATGTCTCAAGATCCACTCCCATTCTGAATTCCAACTCTTCATCTTTTCATCTACGCAGATCTCATGTTTAGTACAAAACGTCTGGAGCAAATCTTATTGAGGTGTGGTCTGAAGTATGCAGTGATATTGGCACCAGAACACTAGAAACTGTTAAAACCTTTAGAAACAGTGAATCTGCAGTACAGCTGTTTCTGCCTCTCCCTGCCGCAGCCTGCCAAAAGCATGTAGTGGGGAAGTTAAATAGTTCTTGTTAAAGAACAAGAAGTGAAGTGATTTGTAGCAGCTTGAATCTGTTTGTGCAAGCATAATTGTTTACTGACATTCTTTACAGTACATTCCCAGGGGCTGTGGAAATTGGTCCAAGAACAAGCTCTTCTATGCTGCAACCCCACTTTACTGTCAATATCAGTTCTTCTCAGGCAGAGAGAGGAGGCCTCCATGTTCCTGTATCTGACAACAATTCGTAGCTTTCAGGAGGAGAAAGGCATTTTTTTTCTGCTGAAATGTTAATGTGGGGAATACAGTGATATAATTCAAAGAAAAATAAAACCATCGTAGCCTTCATAAGTCAGTGTTTGGACACTAAGTCTGATAATTGGACAAAAAAGTGGTAGCACCAAACCTTATTATTCATTCCTCAGTCATTTTAATCTGTCTTAGATTTCGATTCAGATGCTTTGAACATGTGTCTCTGCCCCAAAATCCTTCAGCAGTAAGAAGCTTTATCCTTAACTGTCCTTTTCCATGATCCTTATGATTCTTCATCACTTTGAACCTGCCACTTTAGGATGTAGGATAACAAAAATGTCAAAAACATTGGCCATGCAAATTAGCATCATTTTTCAGGAAGCTGATAACTGATGATAATGTAAGTATTTTCCCAACTGACTTTTGATGTTGATCTTGGTATTAAAAGTAATTTAAGTAGAAAACAAATTGGTTTTAAACCTATTAAATGTGTCATAAACCCCCCAAACTGTATTTAGCAAGAGTCTACCATTTGTGTGTTTGTGGGGGATCATTTTCATAAATAGCTGGATATCCATGTGATTTTCTATTTCCAACTTGCTTCATAGAAAGAGGTGAAAACACATGGGAGGAGATATGTTTGATATTCTTATACGTGATATTCACCAAGTCAGACTTGATTCACACATTTCCTAGGCATCCACTGCTGTTCTCTTTAATGATCATCACTGCTGCAATCACAGTCTAATTACTTATTTTCAGTTCTTATCTTCCCTGTCTTTAAAATTGTGTCTACTTCTGGTGAGTAAACTGACTGACTGGTGGTTTTTATGGAGCACTTGCTCTCTTAAAACCTGTTTCGTACATCTCTGTAGGTGAAGTGCATATAATGTGCTTTGGCTTGTAAAATACAAGCTCTGATTTTGGAGGAAAGAAAAATACCCAGAGGGTACCGAGTGCAGCTTTGGGCTTCCTAGTCCAGGGAAGACATTGACATAGCAAAGCTAGTCCAGCAGAAAACCACCAAGATGTCTTATGTCTGGATGCACATGATGTAGGAAGAATGGCTCAGAGAAATGGCTTTTAGTATCGAAAGTAACTGTTACACTTGGTGGAGCCCTGCTTTCCTGGAGATGGATGAACACATGCCTAAGCTAAGCTACCGTGAACCGCCTGAAGGTTTGCAAGAAAGGGAGCAAAAGCTTTGTCTAGCCAAAATGCAAACTGGCAGGAGAAAGGGTGAGGAAGGGCTTGCCCAGCAGCAGCTATGGCAAAACCTTAAAATGCCCCGAAACCTACTGCTTACCTGTCCTTTTAGCAACTAATACACAGGATTGTTCAAATTCACAAGTAGAATGCGTACCATACTAGACCCGTGAAGTAGGAAGTGGATTGGTTTTGTGCTAGAAGTATTCCTTCTAGACATCTACAGATTTTCCTGTCATCTCGCAGAGGAGACTTGGAGGATGTTCCTTTTAATAATGTAGCTGGGAGTATGTGTACATGAGGACTTTGATTCTATATTAAAATGGCATAGAGAAGCATTAAGAGTGCTTACTTCTGCACAACCCTCTGATTTTTGCTTTGCTGGAGGACTGTACATCTCCTACTTGGAAACAAGGTGGGAGACACAAATGTGCAGTTGCACAATTCGTAATACACATATAAATCAGGTTTCCGTGCTGATTCCTTCCAGTTTATGTTCTGAGTTTATGCCAGTGTCTCCAGTGCTGTTGATGTGTACTTGATTCCTGAACACAAAGTAAGAGTGGACAAAGATATACAAGACGACCCTGCCCTACTTCTGCTTGTTAGGGCTCCAAAGACGGCTTAGGGTAGTTGATTTATTTTGCTTCAGGTGCTCCCTGAAGGAAATTACTGCTAGAATAATACAGTTCTTCAAAATACTCAGCAGCCAGCAGCTGTGTGCCTAAATAGAACAGTTTCAGCCTAATATTTAAGGAACTGTGAATATATGAATCAACAGTGATGCTTCTAGTAAAAACAATATGTATATTCCATGGGAGAACAGCAGCTAAATTATTTCAATTATAATTTCTATTTATATTAATAATTTATATTTACATATATTATATATAATATATATTTATATAGTATATAAATATAATGTATTTATATAATACATGCTTTTTATATAAAATACATGTAGTATTTGATTAAAATGTTTGAAAGATCTAGTATGTTGCTATATTAGTTGGACTTCTTTACTATCCTACTTAGGAATTACCACCTTTCCATGAGTGCCATTCAAAGAGGGATTAATAAGTGTGATCCATGTCTGTGTTGGTATCCTACTTTGTATTCCACTGATGGCCAAGGCAGTATCCAGCAGTAATTAATGTCATATCTGCAATTGTAATTTCCCATTCACATATTACAAAATAAAAAGGTGAGAATTATTGACTTAAACAACAAAATTAGATTTGCCATAAAAATACATAACTAGATGCATCCAGACACATCCCACATATAAATACCTTATTCGACTTGTGACACACAGGTTGAAATAGTAATTTACCTAGATGTAATCACCAGCATCACTACTTAGTTGAAGTGGTGGCTTGCAATCAAAATCTGGCGTAAGAGGCCCTTTATCTCAGTGTGTCAAATTGGATTTCCAGAAACATCTGAAATTCAATGTTTTTTCAGTTTCTGATTTAAATGCTTCCTGTACTTTTATAAACTCCGCCCCTTTCCAGCTAGATCCAATGAAATAATAACAGCAACATCTGATTTACTAGTCGAGTCTATAAAAATTCTAATCAATATAGAGCAAAACAATGTTCTTTCCATGTTCTCTTCTACATTGTCTAACAGTGCAAATTAATTTACTGATTATTAATTTATAAATACATTCATTAAATGTAACTGCTCAAGACCAAACTTAAGACACTCAGATGTCCAGGTTAAGGAATGGTAGAGTCACTTCATAATAAATGTGGAAATTCTTCCAGGGCATCTTCCCACATGAAGTCTAAGTTGGTGTCCTGAATTACTTACCTTTCTTTCACTGACTGTATCAGAAACTAAAGTAGTTGGAGTACTGATTTAGGCATCTTAGTTAAGCATTTAGAGCTGATGATGTTAATATAGGGTTAATATTTCTGATCAACAGAGACAAGCAAGAAAAAACTTTTACTTCTTTCAGATGGCTGAAATACTTTTCTTTCTGGTTCATTGCAGGTCAGCATTAAAGTTTTGGGTGTGTTATTTTTCTATCCTATTAGCTTTATCTTGTTTAGCTTTATCCATGTATACTGAGAATAGTTAAGTTTTACATGGTAGCAGTGACCACACTATATCTCAAAGGAGAAGACTGTAAATAAAACAGTGTGCGTCACATAAACGTAAACTCATCGCACAAATAAGGTGTTTCTTTACAGAAAGTGTAAACATTCCACATTTGGACATAGCATTTTTTTTGAGGGGGGAGCATCTCATTGCAATACTATTTCATGTTGAAAAGTGATCTTCCTTTGCTTTTCCTTCTCTGCCACAACTGCATCATGGCTTTTCATAGCTCTGGTAGTCCTGTCCAGATGTAAAACCAATGTGAATTTTGCCACTCTTGAGCACACAGTTTTGTCTCATCGAAGGTGATATCCTGTGTTCATGCACAGCTATTTTATACAATTTCAATTCTAAACAGATGATGTTTGAGAAGTTAACTTTTTTTAATTTGTTTGGTTTTATGTCAGTGAGATAAGGAATTATCTAGTGCAGCAAGTGCCCAGGACATGCAACATAGGCCCGTAGTTTGCAAACTGACACGCGACACAAGGATCAGCCAGTAAAGAGCAGTTTGAAAGACTGGAGGCTTGCAAACCAGCAGTGGCATTAACCTGCGCTTCCTGGAAGCTGTTTTTGGCCTATCTGTTTGCTGGCATGACCAGTTACCCTCTTGGGGGTCCTCTCTGTTGTCAGGCCCATTCATCTTACTGTGCTAATGGTTAAAAATGCACACGGTTTTGGGTTTGTCTCTTTTTCTCCATGGAGAATTTGCCTTAAACTGAGAAGAAATACATAGTTCACATGGAAGGTCAGGACAGAAGGTCCCAAATAGTTGTCAAATGGTGAATTTGTTATTACCACAGTTCTGCAATGAACTTGATCTGGAAACAGGAGCAGGGCATAAGAGGATAATAATTGGTTGCTTAGCGGACCTTGAAGGCAGCAGGGCCCAACACGTAATAATAGTTCCTAAACTGACAACCCATTCAAAGCAACTTTTTAAGAGAGTTTTACCTATAATTGCTGACAACAGTGGCTCATCATTGGTCACAGCAGTCACCAATCTGAACGAATCCACTAAGAGTTAATTTTTTTACATTCTGTAGCAAAGCATAGCAAATGTCTTCCAACTCCTAATGAGATGCATCTCATTTTAGGATTTCTAAATGATCTCCAAATGAGATAATCTCTTCATCATTTCTCATACCCATCTCCCACATGGCAGTGTATGGGCCTGATCCAAAGCCTGGTGGAGTCAATGAGATTTTAACCATAAACTTCCACAGGTTTTGCATCAAAACATCACTAGGTCATTATAAATAAAGCCATAAACTCCAGTCTGTAATGATGCAGCTTACCACCTCCACGTATAGCACGAATGTAAAAAATTTATTTACAATGTAATGAGATTGATTTAAATGAAATCAGATGTGGCTTCCCCTCCCCAAGTTAAAAGGGGTTCAGGCCCACAGTTTGTATTTTTTACCATATTCTCCTGGCTTAGCTGAACATCTGCATTCTCTCCTCTCTTGGTTGATGCTGTGCCCTGTGTAGAATAGAATGTAAGATTCAGCAGTGATAAAACCAGCAAGAATCTGATTTTGTGCTCTAGTGCTGAAGTGATCCTTCAGGGCAGAGGTCCTGAGTTTCAATCCCTCTTCTAAAATGGATGGTACGTTTTATCAGATCACACAGTAATGTGAAATACAGAAAGCTGTTTTTATTTTAGTGTTTTTGGAGTGAATCATCTGCTTAGTTCCAAACTTCTGTATTTTGCTCAAGTGAAGCACTTAAGACTTTTTCTGGATCTAATTCCAAACGCCCTGAAAGCCTAATCACAGATTCTTGCATAATAGCAAGACATTATATTAAGCACTGTTTCTACATTAGAGGTTGTAGGCTATTTAACTGTATTAAGAAAATACAAATATATGTGCTACAAATTTTACTTCAGCAGAGATCACCTTAATGAGTATTACTATAATATTCTTTCCGTGTTTAAAATGATGCATTATAATCCCATAAGTACTGTGCTTCTACCAACCTGTGAATTATTAATATGGTGATAATCATGCTAATGAAGCTGCCTTATTAGGTCTTGATGGATCTTGTTAATGTGCCAGTTAACTGTCTGTTGATGTGGAGGGGAAAAGTGCCTTTTGTGCTAGAGAAGTTAGTATTTCCTTAACAGAGTTTATTGTGACTCTTTGTAGATTGTTTTTTAAACTGGTCTTTAAGCTAAATATTGTGATTGCCCAAAGTCCTGCTTGTCAGTTTTCCCTATCTTTATGACACATGAAGGAATAATGGCATAATACAACTAATGGGTTACTGTAAAATAAACCCTATTGAAAGTTAACCATGAATTAGCAACTCAGTGTGTTAGTCACTAATATGACCCCCTGAGGCAAATCTCACCTAAAGCAACAACAACCCAGTAAAAAACGCACAGAATGCAACTGCTTGTTTGTTGTGTTAGATATTTCTCCAAGCATACTAATGTTCTGGGATGTCAAAGTACACAGGGAAAGAAACATGTCCCTGCAACTCAGGAGTAACAAATAGCATAAATACTGAGTCAGCTCAGTTTGATAGATCAAAAATCTGGCATCCCTCTCTCTCAAATCCTAATGCAAAAACCCCAAACCACATTAGCATATTTTTATATAAGAAAATAAGGCTGTTTGTTTGCGTTTTCCATCTTTAATACTGAGTTCTCCCCAGCAGCTTAAAATAAGCAGAATAGAAATCTGTTTCCATAACATTTTCAGTCCAATTTGCAAACCTTGGAGATCTATGCAGTTTGAATTTCAGCTTCTAATATGCCTCTGTCTGAAGTTTGAGGAACTTATCTCAAAGAAACTGAACTTCAAGAAATCCATTACAAAACTTGTAAGAGCTAAGTAGCTTTCATCAGCTTGAGCTTTCCATATGTTGAGATTGACTTTATTTCATTATTTTTACAGCTTTATCCCAGGCCTCTTGGAACTGTAATAATCAGAATGTGTTTGAGGTTGCAGACAGGACATGCTGAGAAACCAGCATTATTCTGAGTGTGGCAAATTTTAATAGGTTTTGCTGCTAGTTGCTGGCACACAGTGGCTTTTGTACATTGGTGGATAAAGTATGAGATGCACATTTTGTGGCCTAGTTACACTAATGCCAACATTGCTATAATCTGGAGAAGCAAGACATGTTCTTGAAGCAAAAGGACCAGGATATCATGGTAGGCTGAAATATTGTGTGATACTGACATTCTGCATCGGAGGCGTGATCTGATTTTGGAGGTAGTGCCAGAAATTCCAATTTCATAGAAATAAAAAATCTAAATAGTAACCAGAAATTGCAGTAAAATTTTATTGGTAATGCAGAATTTCTGATATTTTGTTTTGAAAAGATCAAGCTGGCGTAATATTGCCACTGTCTTAACTATTATTACGTTACAGTCAATGGTCAAAATAGGGCACTATCTGCTAACATATCAAAACAACCTTTAACATGAAGGAGAAGCAGAGTGGAATAGTGGTGTACAGAGTTTCTTTCTTCTTTCTTCCTTCTCCTTCCCACATTAGCAAAATAAACCTTCCTAGAAGGATTTCTTAAAATCTATTTTGACCACTGTGATTAATAACATTGATAAAATGACAATATAAAAGCCATCTGAATAAAGTTGATAGGAAATCTTCAGCTTTTTTCCCCTTTCATTAGATTTTTGATGATGTAAATGTGCAGAATGTTCTGCTTTTCGCAAATCGGCATTTTCTGATACAAAACTGTTCCAATTTTAATCACTTTTTTGCTAGGTGGTTACAGATAATCCTCTTACCCAGTGAGGAGAATTTGCTGTGTGCTGATTAATTCTCTGTCAGAAAGAACTGGTTTTTCTTCACCAAATAATGTATTGAGCTCTTTATGCAACGTCTTTGAAGACTTTGCCATAGGATAAAAAAGTAAAATCATCTGCAGCCCAGGAATCTGTAACTAATGAATAATACTAGTCTGATTAATGTCAAACTAATTCAAGTCCTGCAACTAGCTAGCTGAAATAATTTTTACTTCTTCAGGTACAAATTATATTTAAAATCCACAGGGAGTTTCTAATAATACCAAAAGCCAGTGTCTTACCTGTACAAGGCGAATCTCTAATAAAACCCTGAAGTGAGCAATTGAAAGATGATTTGGACTTACAGTAATTGCAATTAAATTGTATGTTTGTTTCCTATGTGCACTCTCATATGTAGTAACAGTGTTAATTTTCGTATAGAATCTTCCCTCAAAAATATAATTCAAGAAGTGGATTTAGTGTACAGTAGGAGGCCAGCCTGTTGTAGGTCTGGATGTTTCATGGGAGAGCTCATTCTTCCACACCATAGCCACAACAAGTCTAAGAGAACCGACTGGTAGGAGCTGCCTGTGCTGTGCCTGCCCCTGCATCAGTCCCTGAAGAGTCACCACCTGGAGCAGAGAACATCATAAAGTGCTTAACACAATTTCAAGCTGTATGAGCTATTTAGTGACAGCTGACAAAGCTCCATGTAAAACATCTGTTGACATCCTGGTTTGGGAACTGCTTAAGCTAGCAGGCTTCTAAACATTATTGGTATGTTGTAAATACGCTATTTAATGTTTGGGTTTTTTCCTTGTGTTTATTATTGGGTTGTTGTTTCTTTTTTGCCTGCAGCCATGGCCACGTCTCAAGAGTAAATGAAAGTGCATCCCATATATTTAACGTTTTGAGCTTAAGTCCATAATGCCTGTTACACACCCTCCCACCATACATTCTGGAACTGCAAACAGTAATTTCCATAGCATCCCATTGCAGATTAGTACTAAATCTACCTAAGAGATACATCATCTCATCCTGTAAAACTGCTACAAAATCTTATTTCATGTAATAAGTGATGTGTGCCTTGTCAAAAGTCATTCAAAGTCAGTCAGAGAGACTGTTGGAAGCCAGTGACCTCAACTGGTAGCTCTTGTGTGACCATGAGATAGTAAAGCCTTCCTCCAGGGCCAGTTCTGAGTGCTCTGTTTGGTTTTTTAAGGGAGGTCCCCTGGCAAGGCAGAAAGAAAAGATGTGTTTATAAAGAAAGGTGGATGGCTGAGGGGTATTATGCGTGTCTTTCTGTTCTTTCCTCATTAATCAAATACTGAGGGGTACATTTATCTTTGCAAGCAAAGATCTGCATTGCTTTTTTGGCTGGTTCACAATACAGTTATAATCAAAAAGACATTTAATCTGTGAAATATGCAATTTAAAAGCTAGAAAGAAATTAAGGGTTGACTACTCTGCAAAGAATCCCTTCTAAAATTGTAGACAGGTAATTTTGTACTTAACAAAAGAAGGTGTTTGGGCCTTAACTTCAGAAACAAATGGTTGGAGTCTATGAAATATCTGAAAAATAAAAGGAAAAGAATATTTTAAAGCAGCCAGGGATAATTTTATTTTCATATGTCACTTGTTCAACTCAGTTATGTTTAAATACCATTCTGCATTGCACATTATGTAATTTATAGTCTCTTCTTTTTTTCTCTACAGAATGTCTGCATTTCTTTGTTGCAATCGTTTCAAAATGTTGAAGCACATATTGTTTTATTTAAGTATTATGGATGTAACTGAATTTTGGTGGGAAATCTAGCAAGGAGTTTCATGTCATGTGGGGAGGGGACTCAAAGAGTGAAAATTTAATGTAAAAAGAGTAGGAGAAAAATGGCCCACCTTTTCCCCCTGGAAGATTCCCCCCCGGAATTCTGTGTACTGAAGGATTGAAAGGCCGAGCCATCATTACTTGCAATTTATTATACTCTTTCACATAACTTAATGTGAAGTCTTGTCCTGGAAGGAGAAACAATACGTTTTTCATTCCAAACTAACTAGCTGGCCATGATTTCCGGTTCAGAATTAGCACATCATGCTGCAGTTGATCATCCTTTTTAAGACACTTCATTGTATCTTTAGATGCTTTTTATATCTTGAAGATGTCAAGATATGATGATGATATGATAAGATGATCTTTTATGTCTTGAAGATGCTCACTCCTGGGGGTGGTGGTGGTGGGGTGGTGGTGTTGGGCTAGATGACTTTTAAAAGTCCCTTCTAACCCAAACTGTTAAAAGAAGTAATCTGAGCTGGCTCTGTAGATTTCAGCATAGCATAGGGACATCTGACCTTGCTTTAGCTGAGATAGTGTGGATATTGGAAGTTTTCAAAACACAGCTATTGAGTATTCAACTATTTACCTTTCTGATAATTAATTGAACTCTGCTTTTGTCCAAGAAAGGGGAGAAGATTTTGTCTGTTAATTTTGGGGCCCCAGTGTGTTGGTGTCCAGCCTAAGATATCTTTAAGAGACGGATATAAAGACAGTACTGCCTTTTACATTTGGGTTGCCCTTAGAGTACTTCAAGTTGGGCTTCCGATGCCAACGACCACTCTAGAGAAAGTTGGCTCTGTTGTCTGCCAAAGCTGTCCTTTGCCTCTTTCATTTTCACTAATACTGGGTTCACTTTGAGAATACAAATGCAAGGGTACCAATAATTTCTCCTGTCTTGGCCATACAATGTAATGTATTGTATAGGGAGTTCTCTGATAACTTTGAGTAGTGTTATGTGATCAAAGTTTCATGGTGTCAGAGAACAAACTTCTTGTTACTGAGAGGAAAAAGTTAACGACCTGAAATCATAGAAATTCACATTAAAAAGAGAAGCAAGAACAATGGCAGTTTACCTTTTTTCTTTGGAAAATGGGTGCTAGGTTCTGAAAAATAGCTGTAAAGGCTGAATTCATTTGATTTGAGTGATCATTAAGTCAACAATAACTTGCTAACTGTTCTATTATGAAAAGTAGGAGTCTATTTTTGTTCCTGTAATTCCTTACTTGCCTACATTTATGTTTGAATTTTTGACAGTGCCTGGAGTCAGAAAATGCTGTCCATATTAGAGCTTATATAATTATTATTTACAAAGAGTGAGATTCTAGGCTTTTCTTCGGGTGTATTTCAGTCTACAGGGTAAGAAAGACAACAAAAATTAAACTGGTTTATGTACGACAATTTGGATTCCCACAACTAAGATCGCTAGAGATTATGCTGAGCTGCATCTTCTTGTGATGTTTGTAGTCTATCATTTTCTGCTTTATGCTGGGTTTCTTTAGATTTGTTTTGGAGCTGCTTGGCAGAAACATCTCCATTCAGAGATAATCCGCAAACTATCATTCATATTCTTGGTTTAGATCCAAACTGCAGTTAATCTGTGTGGATGAAAGCAAAATACCCTGTGTATGACTGTAATTACTGTTACCTATTACTTCCTGTTAGTCCTATTGTTGGGTTGGTGTTTTTTCCAGTAAAGAAACTGATGACAAATTAGGTTGCTTTTATGATACTCTATTTCTTTACAATTCTGTAAAAGTGCCACGTTTCCTGAGCGCTAGCTAAACAACGAGGATGTGTTTTCCTTTCAACATTCCTTGTCCTTTTTACATGGACATTTTCCTCCAAGTTAGTCCTACACTCTAATTAATATGAAGATACTTTCAGCTTTTCAACTGTCTTTTGGACAGAAAAAAATATGCTTTGCTTCCTTTTCCTGAAATCTAAATGGAATGGAAATGGTTAAACTTTTACATTTCAGCAAAGATTATCTTACTTTCTATCCTAGTAACAAAAGGAGTGGTAGCAAACCATCTCAGCACTGGCTTATTAACCTTCATTTTATATTAGGTGCATAACAAAGTGAAAGGAGATGTGGAAGCTCACTTTAGCCTGCAAGGGGGCATGAGGAGGAATAAATCCATTCCACATCGTGGCACATATTGCACCATGGAATGGCAGAAAAAAGTTCAATTCTTCTCACCCCGTGTGTGCCTAATTTTCATTCATGCGAATGAGAGCTGTATCAGCTCAGGGAGAAGAGAGTAGAGCCCTTAGGCTGTAGGAGATACAATTACCTTTCAGACAGCAGTGAAATGGAATTTTTCATGCAAAAAAGATGTAACTGAGAGCAGAAATTTAAGAAAATGTGTACTTACTAAAAGCAGATTGTCCTGTAAAATGTGGAATTTGCCAGAAGAATATGTTGAAATTAGTGCATGCATATGACCACAGATTTTAGCGTTCATTTGTGTAACTGTACACAGTTTAGACATACATAACCTCACTAAGTTTAGTGTTTCTTTAATACTGCCTAAGAGGCACACTAGCTGCTTTCTAAAGTTCTACTAAATTGACTCTAAAATAGAGAGCAATGGAATCATCTTCAACAGTAAAATAGTAAAAAATGGTTATATTATCCAAAATAAAACCAAATATTCTTTTATACTATCACTTAACCATAAATCCATTGTAAGCAATATTTTTTATTGAAATCAGGTAAAGATTTCACATTTCCTGACTTTTTTTCTTCCATTCAATTTTTCTGAACCATAAAATTTCCACCCAAAAGGATTTTTTTTTCTAGGAATGTGAATACTTTTATAAGCTATTTTAGAAATGTAAAAATATGAAAGTTTGGCTGCTCTTAGAAAAGTACTGAAATAGTTATGCCAAAGTAATCCTGAATGCTTAATTCAGTCAAGTAGCGATTTGATTATATCACACAGTAAAGAGAAGCCTTCAGCCCAGAACAGTAGAGAGAACCTTACTTTCACTTTAACTGAGAAAGTGTTCAAGATTGATTGAGACGTTTTCATAGTTGAGATATTTTCATAGGAATATAGCTTGAGATCTTCTGATAGACCAATATCTTTTCTGTTGTATCATCTATTTCCTTCAGCACAGCCATGCTTGGGCCAGCTGGAACACAATCCTGTGTAAGAGACAGGAAAAAAATAAAACTGGGCAAATTGGAGCAATGACTGTTACATGGGGGAAGAGATGCTCTTGCTTTTTGGTATGAGCAGTGTAGTTCCATAATGGCATCTGCTGGTGAATTCAGATAAGGTTATAGGCATCTTTGTATCACTTCAGTGTGTTTATTTCTGTTCGAAGACAAATAAAGGATGCTTTTTAATTTAATAAATGAATATGAGATACAGTGCTTCCGGCCTATGTTGGCCTAAATCAGCACTACAGTTGAGACCTTCCTGACTTTTGCAGGTGTTTGAAACTAGAGGCAGGACTCTACTTCTTGGCTTTTTTTAATCAGTACATTGATAGGAGTGTCAAAATAGACTTGGAAAACAGGTACAGCTAAAGATGCTGTGGGTGAAACTGTCTACTGTGTACTGCCACTTCAGATGCATGCAGAAGCTGCTGCTGGATGCAGAAGAGCATATTGCCACTAGGTCTTGTATGGGTTCAAGGTGGTTGCCTCTGAACAATGGCATTAGATAACTGTGGTTAGATGTGTGAATAGCATTCTACAGCATACTGTATCATTGTATTTCAAGACTAGTGCATTCAATTTTTCTCCAAATATTGATGGAAAAATGAAAGTTAAATCCTATGATTCAGATTTTTCATAATGCTTATAGACATGCTCCTTCTTAAACTATTGTTCAAGATCGTTTCCATTTAATTAAGGTTGAGTGTTTGCTTATATTGACTGAACTCAAGGACATTTAAGTGCCTATTGAAAACTAAGTATGTGCTCAGCTGTGTTGCAGAATGCTCAAGGAAACTGCAGTACTTAGACCAAGAAAGAAAGAAGACAATTTCTATCTAGGTGGACATATACAAAGAAAGAAGAACCAGCATGAAAATATTCTAGAAAAAATGAGGCATGTGAGCCTGGAAGTCAGAAAAAAGAGTATAAAAAGAATTCACATCTGCTAATGTTTAAGTGATGATAATAGTTAATTTCACAGAGAAAGGACAAACTAAACAACAACAAAAAAGCAGTAAAAGACAATAAAGTAGTGTCAAAGTAGGAAAAAAGGTTTAGTTGATTTGGCCGAAGCAAATGAATGGAACAAAGTGCACAAAAGGGAGATTTGAGTCCTTGAAGGCACTTATTTCAGCTGATGGGACATACAGGGGGTAAGGGATGTATGACAACCATGTTGTGCATATATGGATTCAGATCTTGCTGAAAGAAGGTAGTTTAAAAATAGGACTGACAGGTATAGCTGTTCTATCCACCTGCACCAGGACTACTTCACCCCTGATAAATTTTTGCAACCTTTTTCTTAAAACCTTCAGTAATAGGGGCTCAGGGGTGTCTTCAGGAGATGTACTGCAAAGCTTGGTTAGCTTTGTGTTCAGAGATTTTCTCCTCATTCTTAGCAAAAAACTAACTTCCGTAGAAGGAAGATGACTGGAGAAGACATGCAAAGCATGTACTTCATCGCTGGAGATGCTCTAAGAAGAGATCCAATTCTCACCAGAAATAATACAGCAATGCTTAGAAAAACAAGAGCTAAAACAATAGAGGAGAGTGCAAATGCTCGGTTTCCATTTATGTTCAGGAATTGCCCTGAAATTAGAGGGGAAGAAAGCCTGTGAAGAATACTTCTGCAGTCATTATCATCTGAATAATTAATACTTGCTTAAAATACCTCCTCAATTCTGAGTTGTCCCTTCTTGGCTGTGAAATGCAATTCCAGTTGTACCTAATGCAAGGAAGTTGCTGACACTCTGAAATCTTCACTTCTTAAGGCCTTATACACATTGGCTTTTTGAGGTAGGGCCTTTTCTGGAGAAAAAGAATTCTGCTTGGATGGCTGAAAACAGAACTGGGACAAAAAAGTTAAATATACATTTTAAAACCTGTATTTTTACTCTCAACTTCTAAGTTGAACTTAGCCTCTTTTATCCTACCACCAGAAAGCAGCACATCATTAGCTGAGTAGGAAAGATCAGTCTGTGTGTACTATGGAAAGGTTACAAAACAGTCTGCAAAATAGTCAAAAATTGGAAAAGTGAGAGAAGATATTTTTTTTCTCATAGAATGTTTCAAGAAAACAGTGTGTATTTTATGTATTGTATATACATTGTAATGTATAGAAAACATCCATAAAAAACTTCAAGCCTTGAAATGCTTCTGGTTTGCACTTTTAATCCATCTCAGATGGGTAGCAGAGTAACTTTTTGAACTGGAGAGGTGAGGCAATGTCCAGCATGGAAAGGACTGACTGCAGTAGTTTCCCATGACAAGAGAAAAGTCCTGTTGAGACAAAGAAATGATGGTGATACTTAAAGTGGCAAGTAGGGACACTTGAGAGGTGCTTTGGCACTCTGTGAGGTCTCGTATGGTTTCAATGTCTCGTATGGTTTCAATGGAAAGGCAGTGCTACTTAGGAGTCAGTTCTACCCACCAGAAAAATAGAAATAAGAGCCCTGTGCCCTTTTGAAGACCTTTCCTCAAAGTATATGCTCTTAATTCACCCCTCAGTATAGGTTTGACTTCAACAAAGCATCATTTCCCAACAAAACCCTGTTTAGTTGCAAAGTTCTCAACAATTTTCAGTTCACATACATTTCCCGTTTGAGGGAAGAGGGGATATGACTTTTCCCTATGCTGCCCTTAGGCACAGTTCTTCCTTCCATGGGCAGATCATGTGAAAGGCCGTGAGGCATCACAGCTGGCATCATCTTTCATTTGTCATGGGGAGCTGAGCAACACCAAAGCTCCAGCACTTGAGGGCAGAAGAGCTGCCGAGCTGGCTGTGTGTAGTGTAATACACCACAACTTACCTAACCCTTCAGCCAGGGAAACCAGGGCAAGCAGCTTTGCGCAGCACCCGCTTAGGGCACACTCCACTATAGGAGTGCTCCACTATATGTACAATGTTAGTATAACATGTATAATATATGTAGATAAAGAACAGTGCCTCCAAAATTAGATAAGTAGTAGATTTGTACGTATTGTGCTTGCTTTAAAATAGAGCATAAAAAATGCGTATCTATGGGAAAACAGTTGTATTGAGGGAAAAATATAGAAATGTAATAAGGAATCTGGGTAATTTCTAGAAGTAACACAAAATTTTCCCTCAATCTTACTATTGTTTTTTAAGGGATAGAGGTTTAAAAACCCCAGCTTTTCATCTCTGATCCCAGGAAAAATAAATGGAAAAGAGAAAAAAGAAGATGAAGGTGTGATGATTACTAATACATGACAATGTTACCTGGGACAGTCAAGAAATGTAATGATTTCTTAGCAAACTTGTACTTCTAAAAGAAAAAACAATGAAACAAACCAACAAAACCCCCCTAGCAGCAAGTCATGAAGACAAAGCTATGAAAGTTCTTGTGATTATGAAATGAGAATAGCTGGGATGGACAATGGGGGGGGGGGAAGGAATAAATATTAAGGAAAAAAAAAAAAGAAAAATGGAAAACTCATCAACAGTTGGGTTTTAACCACTAAACAAGTTGCTTACATTGCTAACTACTATGCTTAGTAAAGTAATTGAATTCTAATAACTTATTCAATGTATTTTGTCTCTTCATCAATCTGGTCTCCGAAAGGAATGTGAGAATAGTACTGTGAAGTCTAAATTATTGAAGAAAAAGCATTTGCTGAACACTATTAGAAACACTGGTAGCTATTAATAGGCATTTTTTCATCATTACTTCATATTGGAAATTTGAGAATTTACATCATATCTTTCTCTTCAAGATTTATTCATTTCTCAGAAGCTTTCCTATGCACAGATTTATAAATCTGAATTTAAAATTTCCTTTCCATGAATAATTTGTAATGCTCACTTGAAGTTCATTGTTTCAGCAAAAATTCCCTTCTGAAATTTATGAGCTTTTTGTCACTCCAGCTCAACACGATAGTTAATCAGGTATATGAATTCAGTGGGATCATAGAGATGCTTCAATTTTTATATACTTCCAGACTTTACTGATTTGGAATCTTAAGCTGAGACATGCATTTTTATTATTGTTACCATCATCATTACTGTGTATTTGATACATGTCTTACTGTGGCACGTATTCAGTAACTAGAGTGCCCTGGTTCCCCATGCTGTAAAAGTTAAGGGGAAGAAAAATACACTTCCTTCACTAGCGTGCCTTGGGTTTTCTGGTTTACCTGTGCGTTGCTTGTCTCATAGCAAAGTTCAAGGTCCTCTCCAAGCTTCTTAGGGGTAACAAAATTAGCAAAATGAAATCTTGATACCTCAAGAGAAGGATAACATAACTTGTTCTAGAGTTAGCCAGCTCAGTATTGGTGGCAGTGGTACAGCACTTCCCTCTGATGCAATCTACCCACAAAGTTCATGGTGCTGATGATAACTCCCTCATCCAAGGAGAGCTGCAGTTACAGGACATCACGTATACCTTGCTTTGTTCTGCATCTGCTTCTGCTTTCTCTGGCTGTCTATGAATGTGGCAATGTGTGCATGTGCTTGTCCCAGTGAGACAGGCCTGCAGGTGAAGAGATGTAAGTAGGAGCTGAGCTCATCTCTAGCCCACCCTACTCCGCTCTGTACACCACTGAGCTTTTAAAGGACACGCTTTAAGCAAAAGGTTGTGGGAGAAACTCTCACAGGTGTGACCTGACTTACACAACCTGCAGAGCAGATCGGGGCAAAGATGAGAAGGCAGTCCCATTGATTTCTATACCAGTGTCTGTCCCCTATATGCACCATATTACAGAAAGCTCTTCTAAGACTGTAACGGTAGGTACTAAGGCGTGTTTCTGAAGGGAAAATGACTTTTCACACATGGAAGTAAAAGCATTGCATTTGAATGCTGAAGTTCCTCATGAAAATGCTCACTAGCAATGAGTAAAAGAGCAGACTGCTCAAATACAGACCTGTTAGATGGATTTTTACTGTTTGAAAATATGGCAAGTTAATTCATTAGTAACATTTGGTTTCAGTGTTTCTGTTTGCTAAACACTCATACTATGATAGGCTACCTTATGAAAGCGCAAGATTTTGTAGATATTTTATTGCTAATTATTACTTTAGTGTATTACTACACATGAAGTTATTCCTTACTTGGGTTCAGTGAGCTAAAAAATGTCAAATAACTTCATAATCCTTAAAGTTCACTTGAGATGACGTATTAGAAAACTGTTCAGCAATGGCCAATTAACAATAATCTAGCCATATACAATGCAGCTTGATTACATTTACATATAGAAGAAAGTCTAATGCAAATGGCATCATCAGATATTTCTACTGATGTACTGAACACAGCCTGTAGAAAACATGATTTTCTCTCCAAAACTAACTTTAAAACATCTTGGTACCGAATATCTCTTTGCAAACAGACTGTTTGCCCTTCAGTGCAGATTTCTGCATTTACCTGATTATATTCACTTTGGAGACCTTCAAGGTGACTGGGTTTCTAGAGCAAATGGAGAAGATGAGTGGTAGGATTTGAGACGTGTCTTTTGTGAGGTACTTGAGTCTTATTTGGGTTTACATGTCTCTCTTAATGCCCACAAGCCTCCATGCTTCTAGCTGACAAATCATATCTGTGCATTTTCAAGAGCAGTTTCTCAGTTAAGAAATTCTGCATTTATTCTACAGCAGCATTCCTGTTCATTTCATGATAAACACTACAGGGCATTTTCCTGTGTCTGCCAGTCCAGAGGCATATGAGAATATCAGTAGTTGTGAATCTATCAGCAGCACAGGGAAACCAAGGATCTCATCCAAAGCTTGCGGAGATCAAGAAGTGTCTTCTCCTGTGCTCAGAAGGCTGCAGAACGGATCCTCTGTATGTCTCCTTCACGCAGCCTCAGAAATAACCCATAAGCTCCATAATAATTTTCCCAGGTCTAAAGCAGATGAAAGTGACTCCTGTATGCTTTATTCCCTGCTCTGGACTTTGATTGCCTCAACCTTCGTGTATTTCCTGAATGAGTCCTTCGGTACTGTAATACCCGACAGCCACAGCATCTCTGGGCAACCTGTGCCAGTGTCTCACCACCCTCATAGTGAGGAATTTCTTCCTAATGTCTAATCTGAATCTCTCCAATGTCAGGTTAAAACTCTTCCTCCTTGCCCTGTCACTACATAAAGAAGTTAATAGGGAAATTTTTTCTCTGTATGTCTTAACCTTTCTCATCATCTGATTCATCTGACTGGCTAGGCCTTGTCAGCTGTTTTGGCTTGTTTTCAGTTAATAACATTTAAGTTGCATGTAGCAGTTGCCATCTAAATGTCTTGTGTGAGATACGCTTGTGGTGAAAAAGAGGAGAATCACACAGTAGGTCAGAGAAGAATGACAATTCTGTAATAATCAATCACAATTCCTCAACAGAAGTGGCATTTTATGCATTCTGAGCTCTACCTGGCTGTGTCACAAAGGTTAGATGCTCACCCAGCCCCATTTCTCTGCTCATTGGCACTGTAAGCAACAGCAGTGGTTTGTATGCCTCTTTTTAAATCTGTTGTTGAAGGCTTCTGCCAAGAGACCTAAGGAGAAAATGTTCATCAGGCTCTTTCGTACTCTTGCAGAATTCCCTAGAAGCTGCATGAGGATCTCCTGCTTTCTCACCTTCCTTCTGTATTTTGAATGAAACAGCTCACATGCATGTCAGAATAGTTACAGCGAATGCAAATAGCCCTTGTAGTGTAAGTAACTGGTTTTTGAAAAACAAAATCAAAACCAAAATAGGTTTCCATTAGAAAAAAAAAAAAGTAATAGCTTTGGCAATTATTTAAAATTACTGTAAAAGCTGGAAGGTCAGGATCAAAGTGAAGATTCTTTTTTAAGTAGTAGGAATTTGGTAGTAGGAATGCTCATTATAACCTAATCATATTTGTCATAGTGACTGCACAATATTTTCCTCTTTAGGGTAAATTAGGCAAGATACTGCTTTTACTTTTAGAGAAGAAATGCTTTAGGAAGATGCCAACAATCTAAATTTCACTGAAAAATGTGTTGTAAATACAAGCAAAATAGTTTTCTTCTTTCAGTGAGCTAGCTTCCCTAGAAAAAATGCCAATATTTTTTTAAAGTATGAGTATTTACAGTTCTTGTGAAATACAATCTTTTATTGCTTTTTAAAATAAGATTTATATTCATGTGAGATACTATCAGTGAGCCAAGGATCAAAAATATCCGAAATCCATCTGATAATCCTATATGCACATATGATAACGTTTACATTTTCTCCGTGCTTTTCAGGATTTAGAGGAAGCTGAGCCTGCCAAAGTGCATTACAGTCACATTCTGCTTATATAAATTAACTGCAAATTAAGTTTTACCTGATCTGTGCCCAGTTTACGGCTTTCTACCAGAAGGGGATGCTGTGAGCAAACTGCTGCTCAAGAGTCCTGAAGAGAAAACAGAGCCCTTTTATCTCACCATCGCGCTTGATCTTCCATGTCCCCTTTCAAACATTTCAAATAAATATGTATATACATACCAGCCTATTTTCAGTTATCAAAGTCTGCTCAGTCTTTGAGGATATAGAAAGCATTAAATAAAACAAATGAGTTAGTTTTGGAACTAGCTAAGTCTTTAAAAAGAACACATGTAAAGTAAAGGGAGTATCATGGAATGATTTACTTATTTCCATTGTACTTGGTAAGACCTGTAGCTGAGATTTTTTTTCCCAAGGTTTTCTGGCACAACTTCACCATTTCCCTCCTCCCCCCCTCCTCCCCCCTTTTTATCTTTGATAGAGTTTGTAGGAGTTTAATTTGATGTGGAGTATGATGCTCTTGCACATTTGCCATTTTAGTACAGGAACCAGAGTACTTATTTAAGAGAGAGAAAAAAAGAAAAAGTAGTGTTTCAAATGCAACAAAAAAAGCCATTAAGCACAAGTTGCCTCCATACTACCACTGAGTTTTTCATGCCAGTGCTGAATATTAAGCAGTCGATGTTGAAGCAGTGTCAAAGACTAGTTTCTGAGGTTTGAATTATAAGGAACATACTGTCAGAGATGATAAAGGATATAAAAATGATCAGCCAGTCACTTTGCCAGAGAGACAAGAGTATTTTGAACTCTGTCCAGGAAAGCCAAACACAGCCAAATGTATTATGGGTGTTATTTCTTTGCACTTTTTAATGTATTCTGCTATAAATATGCACTTTCATTGTATTAATAAAATATAATCCTTCTTCCAATGTACTTTTAGATCAGTTCTGTTAATGGTGGGGCTTTAAATATGCTGAAGTGTAGCTAAAGCGTATTTGAAAAATGAAAATAACTAATGTTTATCTTGAAGCTGTAATTAAGGTTCATGTAAAGTTAATGGTCGGTTCTCTACACGAGATATATATCTCCACAAAGTCATATAGATACAAAATGAATAATTAACAGCGCAGATAAATTCACTTTTTATCACAAGTAGACTAAAATAGTAATAAATGTCCCAATCAATCTGCACATGAATATTTTTTATTACTTTTAGAAAAGTAAATTAGAATTGCAAATATTGTTAAGTAGTAGTAGAATCAAACATTATGTGTCTATAAAGGAGAACATAGGGAAAAATCTGAGGCAGGTTTTTAACAACTGTGCTATTTGCTATAACGATAAGTGGGGTAGGTGAGTCCTTTTTGGAATGAGATTTGTTTGGGGTTTTTTTAATACTCTGGGGGAAATGCCAAAAGCTGCTGAATTGGAAGTGTCCTGTCAAGTAAGAAGCAGATAATCAGAGCTTGAAAGAGAAACCGACCCTGTCCTGGGCTGCATCAAAGCTTAAAAGAGAAACCAACCTTGTCCTGGGCTGCATCAAAAGGAGCGTGACCAGCAGGTCAAGGGAGGGGATTCTCCCCCTCTGCTCTGCTCTGGTCAAGACCCCCCCTGCAGTCCTGTGTCCAGCTCTGGGGGCAACAACACAAGAGGGATGTGGAGCTGTCGGAGCGAGGCCAGAGGAGGCCACGGAGATGCTGTGAGGGCTGGAGCAGCTCTGCTCTGGAGCCAGGCTGAGAGAGCTGGGCTGGTTCAGCCTGGAGAAGAGAAGGCTCCTTAAGGGGGGAGACCTTAGAGCAGCTCCAGTGCCTAAAGGGGCTACAAGAAACCTGGAGAGGGGCTTTGAACAAGGGCTTGTAGTGACAGGACAAGGGGGAACAGCTTTAAACTGGCAGAGGGGAGATTGAGATTAGATATTAGGCAGAAGTTCTTCCCTGTGAGGGTGCTGAGGCGCTGGCACAGGGTGCCCAGAGAAGCTGTGGCTGCCCCATCCCTGGCAGTGTCCAAGGCAGGTTGGACACAGGGGCTTGGAGCAACCTGCTCTAGTGGAAGGTGTCCCTGCCCATGGCAGGGGGTTGGGACCGGATGAGCTTTAAGGTCCCTTCCAACCTCAGTCATTCTGTGATTCTGTGAGTTGAGGAAGGTGTGTCTGAACCCTGGAAGATCAGAGTAATCCTAATCCCCCTGCATTGCAGAGAATAATGAACTAAGAGTACGGGAGTGGGGATGATCTCACTTTACAGCAGTAATTTTAATTATCACTCATTCTTAAGCCGCAGCTCAGCATACCATCAAGAATGAGAAATAGTAGTCTGCTGAGGTTGTACATAATAACAGGAAAAGGAATAAGTAAGCTCCCTGTGCTATCCAGAAAATGCTTGGAAGCAAGTGAAGGTTAGACTGAACCCAGCTAGCTAGGGAGGTCTTAGGTTCATGTTCACCGAGAGCTGCTACTTCACAGCCTGCTCTTGGTCAAGTCACTTGCGCTCCTTGTGCCTTAATTTAAAGTAGCTGTCAAAACTGATTGAAAAGGAGAATCTCTCTGAAAACCAGGTGCTATGATTGAGCTGAGCCTTTCTGGGCAGCTGCCTTAGAAAAATTAACTAAAATTAGCAACCTACCATTTAGGTTGACATGCAGCTGATGAATGATGCAAGGATGATAGATGATTCCTCATTTCCATTCTAAATTCAGTTCTTTTAACAAATTAATAATGTCATTTGTACCAGCTAGACCATCGTGTTCACCTTTGCATCTGCTGTGCTTTATCACACCTTCCCTTTTTGCTTGACTGTGTCCCTTTTCACCTTCATTACCAGACCTGTGGTGGTGACATTAAGAAATTAAGGGGGGCAAATGGAGAATAGTAGTGGCAGAATAACTTCCCAATGTATAAATCACTGGTATTTCTGTGGTGTGGGCAGAGTGCCTCATACTTTCAGTAAATTAAACCAAACCAAACCAAAAAGGTAGGAGAATAATGTTATTTCTGTTTTCTCATTAAGTGGTTTACTGTAAGTCAAATTGAAATCCATGGCAGATGATGGGAAAAGGTGTTTTGGATTTCTGCCTTGTGCTCTCACCTTTTCTGTGCATTTTCTGAATCACAGACAGTGAAGGGTAGAAAGAGAAAAGTAACTATGTTGTTTTCATGCCCATCTTATATTTGTGTGTTCACTGGAATTGCCAAATATTTCTATAGAGAGTTCTGCTGCTCATATTGAACTACAGGCTTTAGAGTGGTCACACAGCTTGATAATCTATAAATGTGGAATTAACTGTCAAGAACTGTAAATATTTTTCTAAGAGGGAAAAATAAATATGGGTTGAGATGACAGATTTTAATAAGGACATGGTTTTGATTCTGAGTAGCTCATTATACTTACATATATTCAGTGGTGGGGTTTTTTTAAGCTATCGTTCTTGTTCATCCTAAGTAAATATATTGGCATAAATATGGGCAGTCAGTGTCCTGTGTCATCGTTCATCATTTACATAGCACTGGAACTGTTGATGGGCCTTTACAATGTACAGAAGTACGCTAACCAGAGACCATAACTCTGCTGTTAGGAGCTATGAACTCTGAACCAAACATTTAGACTGATGTGATGTTCAGATAAGTCCTTTTTTGTATGTTGCTTGTACACTGAACTGTCTCATGAAATGGTCAGTAATCTAACCTTGCACTAGCAGAGCATTTAAACCTAGTTCCAAGCAGGTTTAAATTAAGTAGCCCTAATAACACTCACAGAACCTCACGTTCAGGGGCTATATATGTGCATGTGTGGGCATGGATTTACCTGGTATAGGGCAAAACAATTCTGAACTGCCCCAGAATGAGATTTGGATAGTTGTTCCCAGAGATGACGTGATTTTGATACTGAATAGAGTTGGAGGCGTGCAACAAAAAGGATGAATCTTTCTTCTTAATCCTGTCAGGAAGCTTCCTGTGAGCCCTAGCTCCTTTCTCCCCTTGCTAAAACTTTGGAGGCAGTGAACTTTTGAATCTGCATCCCCTGTGCAGTTTCAGTGACTATGGAGAATGGGGTGGGATCAGCATCACCGCCCTGTGCTTCTGTGTAAGTGACGTACTTATTTTGTTAGGAGCTCGGTATTCCTGAGCTTTGGGGGGGACCTTTGCCTTTTTCCTTCCTTTTCCACCATTGCTTTCTCAACACATTTTCCACAAAGATGTCATGTGCATTAATTTTATGGACTCTAGCCCAACTTTATTGGTAGCAGCATGGGAGAAGAAGGAAAGAAAAAACAGTAGAAGAACTAAAGGAAAAAAGGCAGGCTACAAAACTTGCCAGGTGATGCTTAGGCAAGCATCCCAAATACTTTTGTTCCCCCCCATATGCTACTCTAGAAACCATCTGAATTCTTAGTTTTTCAATCTTTAAATCTTTGTGGTGCTGTTATATCATGCAAAACACAGTCTAACGCAGGGAGGTTATGGATGTGTGAGGCTGAACTAGATGAGTTCAAAACTCCTTTCAAACTACATAGTTCTGGGACTGGCACCTACGATCTAAGTGCATTCAGGATGACATCAATATTCAGTATTGTAAAAGACTGCAGTTCTTCATAAGCTTCTTCAGAGTTTATTAACACAAATAAATGCTGTAGCATATGCAAAGTTTGCCATATACGATGTGGTGAAGAGACCCATTAGGAAAGCGCCATTGGTAACATCCTTCTGTCGCAGATGCAATGCCAATGCTTTGTTCCTTCGCATGACCTCTGATGCTGTTGTTGTAACATGACTTTATTTTGTTTATTATTTTTATGCATTACAATGTGATCTTTTTTTGTATCACTCTGCAGGTCTTTGTACTTTATTCTGCCCAAAGTATCTATTTGAGCTGTTTACATGCAATACAGGGTTTAGGTGCATCATTTAAGTGCACATAAAGAAGGAAAAGCCTTGCTAAAGAAAAATCTGTTTTTGCTAAATAAAAATGCTAGTAAGATAACAGTGTTATAGTTGATACCTTGCCTTCCCATATCTAGCCTCAATCTTTCTTCTTCCTCTTTATCTGTGCCTCTCTTTGGAGGCACAAGGAATCCAAATTTAAGAGCCAAATCAGGTATTTTAATTGTTCTGCCTTAGCATTGCTCACTTTACTTTCTTTGATTGACAATTGTTTGTTTATTCTTTTCCCTTAAAAGAAGTCCTCTTAATGTAAAGTAGGCATTGCTTATTTACTGTAGCAATAAAAAAATGAAGAGAATTGGCAGTAATAAATTTGGCTGCCAAGCTACAGGACACCCTGAGATGTGTTACTGGAAATCTCTCTAGCTGTGCTCTTCTATTTTGTGGAAATAGTTCAGCCCAAGTATCTCACTTCCCACATTAATGTTAAATCATCAACTAAAAAGGTTATTCTGTCCCTCTTCTTTTTTCTTGTCATTTTTTTTATTTTTATTTTTTTAAATATATTTTATTCCATGATGGAGGTCCTCTAAAAGGAGAAAAAAATACGAAGCATTGCCCTCAAACTCATTATTCAATAAGGCGATACTGTGGGGAGCACCAGGACTCACCAGTGAGGCCAAAAGCCTGAGTTCAGATTCATTTTCTGCCTCCTGAAGAATATGGCACAATCCTGCACCTCCCTCTGGAGAAGTTCTACATCTTTGGAAGTGGGTCACACTTCCTGGGGTATTCTCCTCTCCCAGTTTTGTGACTTTACTTTTGGAAATTCTCTCACAAATCAGCCAATGTACAAATGTCATCTGGTTTCACATTGGTTTTAAGGAAAACCATAAAATTTTTCTCACCCCATCCCACTTCTCTACCCTGAATAACCATACTGCCAAAGATTTCTGCAGCCTGAAACTTAAAGCAGCAATTTGTTTCTTCCCATCTGAGTTTGGTGCCACCTCATTCATGCACTTTCTATATGCCAGACAACTGGGTTGTGATTTTTTGTTGTTTTGTTTTTAAATAACCTCTTGGCTACGTCTTGCTTGTGTAAAATGGAGACCCTAATGCTGTCTTTTCCCCTTACTTTGTCTTGTTTGCCCACTACATAATCATTTCCAAGTAGGGACTGTCCTTGAAGCCTAGTTGAAATGGGCTGGATGCCACGTGTAGCCAGCTGATGTGAACTGAGGCATGTAGGTGTTACTGTGAATAACAATAGTCCATTTAAAAGAATACTAGGGTTTTTTTCCTAATTTTTCAGCCCTGTGAACTGTAAGCATTCTGGCATCAGAGGGTATGTGCAAATGTTTGTATTTCTCTTGAAATGAGAGCTTTTCATTGCTGTGCTGTGGCTTCAGATTATGCCAGAGGTCAGTAAGGGTTGAGCTTCCAGCTTGCAGGTGTGATTCTGATATTTCCTGCTTAAGGTTGAAAGCAAGCAGGGTCCTTTCTTCTTGCTTCTGTTTCCTTTAAGGCCCTATTGGCCCTTTTACATTGCCCTTAATATTACATATGGGAAACAGCAGATTCTTGACTGTGCACAAGACAACAAGTTTCATAGCACTTCACTTTGTTTTAACAGTTTCTCAGTGTTTTGCAGAATGTTAATTGGCATCTTTCACAGGAACTGATTTATAACTTGAGCTCTCCAAATCCACATTCTGACCTGTTTATTGACAATGAACTGTACTGCCCTCTCTTTGAAAAATGTATGTACTTGATTTAGGAATTACGCATACAGATTGCCACCAGCAGTAGTTTTTGACTATTTGAATTGAGAAAACTGGCATCATTGGCTTTTAGCATGGTGCAGTTGGAAACCTAAATTGGTGGATGGTTGGTTTTAAGTAAAAACTTTTGTTTCTGAATAGTGGAAGGTTACACACAGGCACATCGCCAGGCCCCATGGCTTTAGTGATGATCACTAACTTGTTGAGTGCTGTTAACTTGGATTCTAGTGACCGTCTATTTGTGTCAGCAGGTAGGGCAGCGCCTAGATCAAGGAGGGCTCGAACTTCAGTGTAGATTAGTCTAAAAAATGCAGCTTGTAAATAATGAGAAGGAACTCAAAGCAATTAACAAGGTTTTAATTCTTAATTGCAATGAGCAAAGGACATCAGTACTGGCTGTTGTGAATGTAATTTTTCTACACTATCTGAGTCACTTGCCAACTCTTAATGCTACACAACTGGAAGTCTGTGTTGCTTGTAAGAGCCAGAGCAGCTTTCAGCATGAGATTGTGATTAATTTGATTTACAAGTTCTTATTCCCCAAGTTACATGGCAAAAATTATTCACAACTTAGTATGGTTCTCTGATAACTGTTAGTGTGCTGTTTAATATATATTATTACTTATTTAGGAGGAGATTGTTTGAGATACTGTTCTAATACCTCTGAGTTTACATGTTGACATGCTGAACTTTAAGGGAACTGGCATTGGAGGACACTTGGCTTTTTGTTCTTTATTGCATCTGTCCATTTTTCGAAGTCATAAAACCTTAAACTAAGGTAGTATTTAGAATTGTGAAAGAATGAAGATTTAACAGCTTCAGGAGGACAAAAAGCTATGGTAGCATTTACCCTTTCTCCCTTTTCCTCCTCCTCCTCCAGTGTTTTCAGGCCTGTTCTTACACTGAGGCACTGTAAAGGAGCCTTCCTGTCTTCTGGCCTCTCCCCTGCCGTGACATTCCCCTTCGAGCTCCTTGGCCTGTGAGCCAAACTGACTCAGTGTTAATACAACCAACAAGCCATTTGTATTGCTTCTGATTTAAACTGCTTAACACTAAGTGCCCTATTTCATTGTTGAATAATATGAGGGGTCTACATCTTAGATTAAGCTTCTCTTCTGGACAAGCCCGATGGAATTGGGCTAGCACAGAAACAGAGTACCAGGCTGCCAGCTGCAGCAATGGTTAATGCTGGCCTGCAAACCTGCTTTTGGTTTGCCTGAGGAAGCTGCTGTTTGTTGTCTGTCAGAGCAGATAAATCCAGGATTCTTGCAGTTACAGCTTTCCAAGAAAAGCATAAGGGTTAACTGGGTGAAAGTGAATTGTGATGTGTTAAAACGATTTCTGTCTCTCTTGTTATATCTCTGTAACATATTAGGAATAAGGATTAGGTTGAAAACTTGGAACCTCCAGAACTCTGAAACTATTAAAATTAATAACAGCTTTGAACACGGAGCTGTAGGAAGATGCTGTCAGCTGGGTACTGTTTTATTCAAGAAGTGCCAGCTCTCTGATTAGGCTACTTCCTCAGCTGGACTGAGGTTGACTGAGGCACCAGTTTCCCTCACACAGGGTGAAGATCAGTCTGCCTTCCTGGTGGTGTGCACCTCACAGGTTTGTAAGGGGAGCACAGTTTAAAGTTTTATTTTTCACATCACCATTTGAAACAGTGCGTGAGGTTACTGCAAACAAGACAGGAGCCGACCTGAAAAAGAACAATAGACGATTCATAATGAATCCCCAAGACCCTGTGCACAGACCTGATGTAGAAAGAACTAATAACCAAAATGAGAATATTTACCTGAGGGTGGCTGTTTAATTGGTTAAAAATAATGTGATTTAAGAATTATACAAATTTAGCCTAAATACCTAAAACCTGTTTAAGAAGCTGTTATCACTTTTTCCCCCTGAAATTTAGGAAAATCCTCTGAGAGGTGAGCTAGATGCCACAAAGGCAGGAAAGTTTAGAAATGGGAAAATAGTTGTTACACAGCAGTCTCTCTATAGGTATGTATTTAAGAGGAAGCAGATTATAACAGCATCCTCCTCATAGAAGGAAAACACCAGACTCAAATAAATTTGTATCAGTGAGTATGTGAACATGTTCTTGGATAGCTTCTGGCTCTGAGGAGCAACAATACCACATTTTTGTTCCCATATCCGGGTATGTCTTCTCCTGGGCGGTCTTGGAGCATTGGCATTTAACTTGAACAAAGCCATGGCTAGTCTCACAGTGAGAGTAGCAAAGGCAAGCTGACTATAAGTAAACAGTAGAAGAAAACAAAACAATAAAGGATAAAACCAATTTCTGGAGTTTTCTATTTAGTAGTACTTTGATTGGGGTTTTTTTAATATCGTGCAGTGACATTAAATTTAATATTTAATATTGTGCAGTGACATTAAATCTTCCTAACAGCATGTTCAACCAAATACATCTGAGTTTATCCTGTGAAAGGCCTCAGAAAGACTGTTTTCTTCTACCTGATGAGAGTTTGCAGTGTCATTTCCCAATTGACTCTCAGTACTCATCAAGAGTAAACTGAGTGGGTTGAATATTTTACAGAAGTACAAAACGCTACTGAAATCTGCTCTAGTGATGCTTCATTCTTTGCAGGAGGAAGATGCTCTTAAGTTTCTCACAGTGAAACACCCTTGGTTAATTTTTAAGCTCTTCAGATAAGATGGGCATGCTTCATGAGTATCTTGGGTTTGGCAGAAAGCATGGATTCAGGAATCATAATTCATGTGAGCTTTTATGTAGTTTTAATATAATCCTATGTATCTGAAATGATGGCTATAGAGGAATGCAGCGAGATGGAAAGTAAACTTCAGATGTTTTGGTGAACTCGTAGGTCTGTAAGTATTTTACAGTGACCTTCAACATGCAGAGCAAATATATTTGTTTCCCTGCATGATGGCTAAATCACCTATTGTGGTTCTGCTGCATGGCAGAAGGGGAGGGCTCAAAGGACACATAGCAATGCGTCTCCACTGGCTTTTTCTCTCAGAATAGGTCTTCCCTGAAAGCTGCAGGTGTGGGATGAGATCGTGGCCATGGTCAGTTTATATCCAAGCAGAAATATTGGTGTTTCATAGTGATTTCAAAACTGTCTACTTGCCATTTTCTCTTGCGATCCAGCTCATCAGTCACTGCATGGGGGGACTGTGGTAGCTGCAGAGACTGATTTCAGCACAGTCTGGAACACCCTGAGCAGTCTTCTGCTCACAACTTGGTGCGGAGTCCTCTGACAGGAGTTTCAGTGAGCTGATTTGCTCATGTAATCTACCAAGAAGGTATTAAGTTTTCATTAGAAGTGCTGCAAAGTCCTTTCGAAATAAAGCCAAGCAAACTGCTAGTAAAACTTTGTTATCTGTGGATCTATGCACGAGGTCACTCGGTCCATAACATCTTACATCAATTTCCCTTCCTTTTTTAGAATGTAGTAAATGGTCAGATGCATTATGTAAATTAATAAATTATCCACCCTGTATGACCATAAAAGCTGTTCAAGTGGAGCCCTCTGAAAAATTAAAGCACATCAATACTGCGTGTTTTAGGCCTCCAATGTAGAAATACCACATGATAGTTATGTATCAATGGCCCTCCACTACTAGTTACACAGAGTGATTTTCAGCAAGAGAGCTCTAACTGTTCAAGAGATGCAGTCATCTAAAAATAAATCAGCCTTTTCCAAAGTGCCCACAGCAGCACATCATAATCAAAGTTGATTACATTTGCACCCTGCATCAAATGGATCTATCAAAGTGCACCAAATCACAGAGACCTAATGGTTCACACCTGGCAGATAGCTATTTGACATTTCACACTATTAATGTAAGTGTTCCTGAGGCATGAGATTCATAATACCGGGCTCTACTGCAGTGTATTAAAGAGCTATCTCAGCCAGGGCACATCACCCTGTCCATTGACTTCTGTTAATGTAACAGGATCTTCTTCAGTCATAGATCATAATAGAGGTTCTGTTCTGTCTGTAGAGTGTTTGCCTCCTATCAAGACAGCAGTGTAACTTTTTATCTTGTACCAGCCTGACCAGAAAGACTTACGCTCCAGTTGCCCATGTGTATAGACTTAAGTAACAGCTTAAAAGCCATTCTTTCTATCTAGTCATATACACAGAACATGGTCAAAACTTTCTGGTTGGGTTTGTCCCCCTTGAATTTTTCGGAAAGGGTGTGTATGTATGACTGTATCTTACTTTTTCTGCATGCAAGTGCAGATGCTTTTGTGCTGCTTATCTGTGTTTGGGTTTATCATGAGCATAGTCCCAACAGGTGTGAAAATCTTATGTCACCTTTACTACTGGCTGGCAGATAATGCAACAAAAATAATAGATGTGGCTAATTATTACCTCAAGATCTCATCTTGATCTTTCCACAGACAAACTTGCCATTGTCGTAAAAGAGGATTTTTCCTGAGGAATGGAAGGGTTGTGCCCCGAATGACAGAGTTATGGTGCAATTTAGGAGCTCAAGTTCAACTGATGCATAGGTAGTTGATATGTAATTGGAGGATGCTGCACACATTCCTTGCAAAGGATTAGTCTCTTCATTAGTATTCGGGACAGTGATTTCCTGGCACATATTTGATTGACAAAGCGCATACAAAGGCTTTCGAAAGCTTTTATAGGAAATAAACAATGTCCTGAGGCCAAATTCCTTGTCAATAGTCTTGAGTTTTAGCAAGCAAGTAATTTATCATGTTCAGCCCACACAGGTGACAAATCAGCGTTGCATATACTATTGTACAAAAGCATCAGGCACTTGCAGAACTGTAGGTTTAATTTAACTCCTTCAAGGAAAGGAATGAGCAGCAGCTCCATTTCTGGTATGGGATTGCTCTTCATTTTTTGAAGTATCTGCATGACCAGGAATTTTACATATTCACATCTTGACCATCACTAAGTTCCTGCTGCTTACCTCCAAAGTCTGATCAGAACAAGTGGGAATTCACTGCGATGATGTGAATAGCTACTAAGACAATAATGGCTATGTGTGAAAACCAAAATTGAAGGTAACAAGAAGCTTAAGGAGATGAAAATCCAAATCTCCCATTTAATTTACGCAGCACTGCTGAGCAGCTACTTTCTTTTTCTGCTTTTCTGCTTTTAAAAATCTGTTTCTAAAATACTGATGGTGTGGGAGGTAATGTATTTTTATGGGACAACTTTGGTATTGTCTCTCTTTCCTTGCGAGTAGGGAAAGGGCTATACCATAGCTGGTAGGAGATGACTATGCATTTCTAATTTGAATTTACACTCCGAACACTGAGGGTTTGAAACTTTATGCTTACTCTGTGAGGAAAAGAGAAACTGATTCCCTTGAAGAGCTTCCATAAACCTGGAGCTTCAGTTGTTTAGCTTTTAGTATTGGGCATCCCTGGGTGTGCTTTCTTCAAAACGAAGAGTGGATTACTATTGTCCTCTAGATGTCATAGTTTAAAGGCTGTCACACTGAGAGTAAAGAAACAGCAGGAATGTAAGATGATGATGATGATGATGATTTATTATTTATCTGAATCTAGGGATATGGTGGAAGTTAATCTGAATAACTACTTTGCATGAAGAGGGTAGGGTGCCTGTAAAGACCTTGGGGGGAGCACGATGCACAGACCAGAGCTTGCAGAATTAAGTCTTGGGGACAGCTCTTAGCACAATTTCTGCAAAAACAGTGACTTCCCCCCATATTGAAAGTAGCTATTAACAGAAAACAGGTAACCTTTAACCAAGAACGCTATTTCTGCTTCTGACTTTATCCAAGTAATGACTTGGATATGGAGTGATCCATCCCTGTATTCTTCTCTTCTATAAAATGTGATTCTCTAGTAAAAAAAAAAAAACCTCTTCAGTACAACCTCACATCATATCATATATGACAAAAGCTCTTTCAAACCCCACTTGGGACACTGGTAAAAGTACTATGCATAGCAAGTAGCTTGGCTTTTAGAATTATTTAAAATCTTTAGCGTGTTCAAAACTCTAGTTTATGATACGCATAGATATAGCTATACAATGTGTTTGTATTTTTATTTATGTTAGCATTTGAAGGTAAAAGGAGGTTACACTTGAATTGGAACTGCACATGCTGGCACAGAAAAGGCTTGCCAAATCCTGAATTGGTATTGGGTAGGATTCTTATTAGCTGCCATTGGAAGTGGAAATAAAAGATATTTATTTAGAATGACCGAATTCTGATGGAATAATTGGTCCCTATATGAAATACGTATGAATTAATTAAGGTTTGTTTTGTTTTGCTGTCCTTGAGGAAGAAGCTTCTGCTATTGGTATTGATGGAAAGGCTGATTACTTGGAAAGTAAGCAGGTTTTTTTTTAGAAAGGAAACAATGTTAATCTCCTTAATCTATAAGGAAGGAAACAATAAACTCCTAAATAAGCAGTAAACTGCTGGAAAGTCACTCTTAATTCTTCTGCTCAAAGCATTTCTAATTCTAAGCATTCTTTGTAGCTCTAGGAGAATAATGTGCCTTCCTTTATTTACTCCAGGTATCCATAGTTCAGTCTCTCAAACTGTTAATGCTCCTGGATTCTTTAAGTAGTTCTTGATTACAACAATTCTTGGAATTTTTTAATCCTCAGTGTATGGGTAGCTGAGATGGCAGAAATCTGTTTTTCAAGACATTCAGTTTGATTTGTGTGGTTTTGAAAAAGCAGATGGGATCTGTAGTCATTTTAGTTTAGGCTAATTGAGACGTTCAGCTTGTGACATTTCATGTGCAACATATGCAGAGCTTTCTGTGACCAGCACTGTTCCTTGAGCAGTTATGTTCTCCAAAATCCAGGGTCTCTTGGGGCTTTTCCCTTTTTAGGAGACAGTGATGAACTTGGAACATATTGCTCATTTTAAGAAGTCTTTAAAGAATGACAGTAACATGTTGGAGTTACGACCTGGGAACGTCATAAATATCTGTTCAGAAACATGTTTAGTCATCCAGATATATTAGAAAGCCTTAGTAAGTTGAGTTTAAATTGAAGTTCCTGATCCCAAGAGTAATATTTTGGCATGTGGCAGGCTCACAGGGGGATTGTATGGATGGGGGGAAACAGGAAACAGGAAAATAATGTTTTAAAATCATTCAATTCAGCTGTTTTTTAAGAGTTGTTGTGATAAGTTGTTTTGCTATTTAGAGAATGTTCCATTGGAAAAGTTCACAAACCCACTGAATTTTGGCAAAGGGAACCTTTTGTAAGGAACACGTACTGGTGCATTAATGGTATGTAGCTAAGAGCAGGATGAACTCTTCTGCAACAGTTGTATAGCTTCAAAGGACATGTAAGCTTGACAAAGAGCTTCACTCAGCTCATACAACTGTGATGATGATCTCTTTCAGAAACTTTTTCTCTGAAGGGAAGCAAAAGATCAGGTGTCTTTCATGGATAATAATTCTTGTAAAACATTTCCTGTTTTCTTGATAAGAAAACTTGTTTACATCGAGTCTTGATTGTGCAAGGCAGTGGGAGGCTGAGAGGAAAAGTAATGTGTTTAGCTACAAGGTCATTACTGCATATTACATTTATTTTTGAAAAGGAATATTTAGACAAAGGTGACAATTGTTATGCCCTTGGCATGGAACAGGCGGTGCATAGCCACATAGTATCAGAGTAATACACCTCTGTTATCTTAGCAGATAATATTTTATTTTCTAAACCCCAAATATTTGCAATTTTCAAGGAACAAAAGCACAACAGGATGTATTTTTTCAAACCAGAAATCTTGATAAACTTAGTTAAAAGAACCTGGATATTAACCTGCTGAAAATCCTGTTTCCGTAGTTTTTCTTCACATTTCCATATCTGAAAATCTTTAGAGACTAAAGAGGCTTTTATGGTCTCTGGGGTTAATATATGGTTTTATTTTTATTGCAGTTGACTTAAATAGCTTATTTCTGCTCATAGTGTCTCTCAAGTCACTTTGTTATTCTTCCCATACTGTTTTTCCAAGTGGTATTCTTGTTCTTAGCAGCCCTACATACAGCACAGTGGAAAAGTTTATTAACTTTTCTGTTTGATGCTAACACTATTCTGATGAAGAAATATACTCAATATACTTTCTTGTATTCTTTGACATAATAATACATATATTTTCCTCTTTTGGTTAGTTATATGCTTGCTGGTTTAGATATCAATCCATGATTAGACACAATTGTAAAGAGTATTGTACACTTTTAATTACAAGTCAGGCTCTCTCTTATAAAGAAAACAAATCAAGTAGTCTGAATGCTGGATCATTTGCCTGGATAAGATAAAGACAGGAAGATCTGAGGGAACTGGACTTATTATTGATGTTAAATGCCAGAATTCGTGGTTTGTTTGTTTGTTTGTTTGAAATATATTTCTTCAATCCTAACAGTTGAACTTGGAACTTAAGAAATAAAGTATGTAACTGTTCATTTCAAAACAAACAACAACTTAAGTGATAACTGTTACAACTTAACAGTTCTTAAATGTTGCTGAACTTAAGCTGAAAGCTTAAAACTTCAGAAATGCCACTGGTTTTGGTGGGGTTTAGGGATTTTCTTAAATATTCTGTATTAGATTTTACTCAAGCCTTCAAAGTTTAATTACTTCATGACTGATTTGTTTCCAGAGGTGTTTCACATACGCTTTCAGTGTTATATTAATGTTGTTTCTTTCTTGCACTTCTGATTTGCTTTAACTGTGCATCATTCTTTGAAACATATTGAAATAAGAGAGTGAGCAAACAGAGCTAAAACCTAGACTGTCTTCAGCCCTTCTCCCCACTTCCTGGCCTTCTTGTGCTGCCCAGACTTCTGCTCAAGGGTCTTCTATTCTGATCACATGTAAAGGACTGATAATATTTGCTCTATTACTTTTTCTAGTGCCTAGTATTTCTTTTATCTAAGAAGAGGTGGAACTGAAAGTGCAATAGTATCAAAATGCATCCTGTTAGACTTGCAATTCTGTGAGAGGAGAGCAATTTAAGATTACCAGCTAGCTTCCCTTGAAGCATGAGTTTAAAGGTAGGATGTGGTGAGTTCATATAATTTACCTCATGCATCCAGTTTGGGTATAAATGGAAGCACATGGTGTTTAGGTCTATTTGTGGTGTTAAAGCCATATAAGCCCTCTAGGAGTCTTACTGTCCTTCAGTTGTTTGAAGTAGCACTAGTCTCAATCAAGGAATAGCAGGGAAAGCATCACGGCTGTGGGCATTCCCTCTCCCTTCGAGGGGAGGCAAAGGGGGATGCTGAATTCCGTTACTCAGCCTTTGTCTCCTGAATGAGTGATGGAGCCCTTTACATTTTTAAAATGAAAGGTGTATTTGTGCATTTGGAAACTTCTGCCCTGTTTCTTCTCTTATTTCCCCTTTCCCTGTTCCATCACCGAAAACAAGTTTGGTCCTTGAATTACAGTCCAGTATTTTTTTAATAGAGAAACTCATTCTGCTCTGTTTTTCTGTATTGTTTCAGACTTTTTGCAGTTCATTCTCTGTGTTGCCTATAGTTACAGTGGGTTTTCAAAAACTCTATTCCTCTAAGATAAAAAAGACATATAAAAGACCAAGAGACATGCAGTTTTAGGGTCTAGAATCTAGGTCTGCCTGGACCATGCCTAAATTCAGCTCTTCTCCAAGCTAAACTATTGCATCTTCAAATGAGCTTTTATGCTGCCACTGCAAACAATTTGAATGGAGAGTGGCTAACCAACATCAGAATTTGATCACACCTCTGTCATTCAATCCATACAACCAAAGGCTGTCTCTGAAGTTGAAATTACTTTCCTCATCAGCTAATTTGGCTGTGGCAGCATGGACATGTTGTTAAGATGCTATAACTAGCATTGATCTTCATTTCTAATCATGTCAGCTAATGGCTAACAGGAATAGTAGGGAGTTGTGCATGTTTCTCAATGGAAACGCAAGTCAAGGGCAAGTTTTCTTTGAAAAGTTAAGGAACAGAAGATACAAAAGATCATTACATTCAAGAAGTAACCGTCTGGATACAGAAATGTAACTCCATGTATGAAATAACTTCAAGTGGTAGAAGGCTTGCTGATTACAGCCTGCCATATGATAGCAACTTGACTTAATGTAATTGATAGTAAGACAGTATTATAGATTTGGCAGTTGCTGTTAAGATTGGCCACAGAAAGGCTGGGTTCTAATAACTTCTGCAGTCAACAGTCCACAAACTCACCCATTGCTGAGGTCCTAGCCAGTATATATAGAATAAATATTGTTGAATGAAGGACTGTAGGTCAGCCAAGAAATTAGAATTGCATAATCATGTACTTAACTATGGCTTTATAGTCAAGTACCAATGGTAAAACTGTTTTAACCAAGTGACTTTACTTACTACTTTTTTGCAGGCTGTATTACGGAAGATTTTTCTTCTTTTAAAAAGAATACAAATATTTGAAGAACACACTGACAGTTTCATATATTGAGGAAGAGATTTTTTTGTGTGTGTGTAGATAAAAGGAAAAGAAAAATCTAAGGCAGTGCTGAAGTTAGATAAAAATGAAATAAAAGGTTTCTGTGGTCAGAATAAAAAGGTACACACTATGGTATAATTTTTATTTTGTTCTTCTCTTTAACATCCCTCTTTAACTACTCAACTGCATTAGGCGTTCATATTTCTACAGTGATTTCCCTAATCGCTGGCCTGTTTTAAGTGTTTTCTTTGTGCCCATGTTGCTAGGGCTTTGAGAGGGGGTGTTCTTTGCGTTCTGGGTTTTTTTTGGTGGGGGGGAGGAAGTCCCCCTCCACAACTTGCACTTGCTCTTGTCGGCTAGGCATGTTTTGCCATCTTGATGCTCTAGAGTTCTTTCAGATCACTCTATACATAAAGATGAACAAAAGCATTCTCAACTGTGAGACTTGGGTTACTCTACCATCTGCTTTCCTCCTTGGGAGTAAGTCGCTCAGCTGTTCACATGCTTTCACTCTTTCTAATGTTTGCCTTATACATGCTTCTTGTTTGATCATTGTCTCTACAGCTTATGCTTTAACATGGCTCTTTTAAACATAAACAGGAATGAAATATGTATAAGAAGTCATATATATTACATTAGTCAGCTCTAAAACACATTGAAAAGACTTGTTTCCCTTGTCTGAAAATGAAGCTAATATGGAGGATGAGGAGGGTTTGTCCCATTCTTTATTTTATCTGTATATAAAGGTCAAAGAAAATACATGATCACATTTTCAACTTACTCAGAACAGTGAGAACATCCTAACAGTTGTGACCTTTTAGAGTTAACAGCACTTAGAATTGACAACTAGTGCTATGCATGAGTAATTTACAACTAAGCGCAGCAAAGGATGTTTAGTGCCAATCACTTCTGAGGATCATTATTTTTATTATGATTATTTGATGTAACAATTATCATCTCAGTTATTCCAGGTAAACTAGATTGAATTTGTTTTAGAGTCTCTGCTAGACATTAGATGTTTATTCAGCTTGGCACTGTACTCTCTGTTAGTGAGGAAACACTCCCCTTGAAAAATCTATTATCTAGAGGAATATTGCTTTGGTGTAAACAAATGCTGTGCATGCAAATAAATGCAGAAGAAAATAACCAGTGGCTCTCAGCATACCAATCTTGTTCATAATAGTATATCTTCCTCACACTTCCACTCATTCCCTGCTTAGGTCTTGCTGCTGCAAGTTCTTGGTCTTAAAGCATTTCACAGACATTCCACATGAGTAGCAACCCTAAATACCACTTAACCTGTGGAATAGATTCACACTGGAGAATACCAAAGGTGATTCTTCTGCCTCAGATGGTGTAGTCTTTGCTGAGCAACTCCTATGCTCCTGGGTGCTGGGCAGTGCAGTGGCCAAGATCCTTTGTTACCTGCCAGGTTTTATGGGGAGGGGAGAAGTAAAAAAAAAAAGAGGGTCTTATTTTTCACACTATAGTATATAGCTATATAAAGCTTTATATCCTATAGCTATATAAAGGCAAACATCCCAATGTATTGGCCAAGGTAGAAGCTCCTCTCACAGGCCCTGCACACAGAGTGGTCTGGCAGTGCTGTGTAGTGAGAGATTTAGAAATAGATAGCTTGTGTAACCATTTCAGAACGTAGAAAGGGTCTTCAAAATTTCTACAGAAAAGGTCAGAGCTCTCACCACCTCAGTTTTCCGCCCAAAATGACTTGGTGATGAGTTTGATCCAAATGTCAAATAATCTTTTGATGCCACATTTATTCTTGTGAGTAACATTTACAAACAATTTTTAGACTCTGAGAAATGTGTGTTTAACTATGTAAGCTACCCAGTAGAGTTGCTGCTCAGGTATTTGTGCCCCAGGAAGTTGAATGTTGCTCTTCTGGATTCCTTTTTGTGTTGCAGAAGAAGGGTCACTTAAATGGGGGGAAGCCAACCCCAAGGAAAACCGAACCAAGCAAACCCAGCAACCAAACTGGCATGTTTGAGACTCCACTAGTGCATGGCTATGGCCTCTCTGATGCAGATGTTCATTCAAATGAACACAGCACAGGGGGACAATGTTTCTTTTCTCCTAATTTGTTTACAGGATGTTTTATTTGCTAAAAGTATGAATGGAACAAGACTGATCATTCTGTTCAATCTGATCTTCAGACAGTGATGTTAAGTATTCCTTAATTATACATATGCTGTTGCAAACAGACTAGCATCCCCTTCTGAGAAGTTCATAGAGTAGTTTAGTATTCCGTGTGAGAGTTTCTGCAGTAATATTGCAGAAGTTCAGAAAAAGAGGTGTTGAGAAACAAGAAGAGAGAAAAAGAAATTAATTGTATAAAACTTATTAAGAATAGTATACTGTGGTAGCCTCTTGGGTTTGCAGTGTGTTTTTGAAACTGATTGTAATTGTGATTGTATCCATAGCGAGAAGTGGGGAGATGGCATCATGACATAGCTGACTGATGTGGATTATGTGAAATATTTAAGTTCCTTAAGAATATGACACTATAAATTGTTCCCATTCCTACACTTCAGATTCAAAGCGTACAGTAAGAGAGATCCTAAGTCTTGTTATACTCACCATATATGTTTACAGAAGTCACTAACAGTAATGACACTGAAAAACAAAGTCTACAACCTGCCTCTGCTCTACAGAGGCTAAACATGTTTGGTGTCTTTATTTACTTTGGCACTAAGAGATACTAAATTAAAAGAGAACTGAGAGGGAAAAAACAGTAGTATAATTCTAACCCCAGTATAAATACATTCTGTAATAATAATAGGAAAGAATTGCATTTATGCTAAGAAGTCATTACTATAATTTTTTCATTTAAATTATTGAAATATTTTCATTCTAGGCTTAAGAAACCAGGATTGTAATTTCTGTGGTGTCATTCAGTAGAGTATGTTAATTATTTTGAGGACTCTTTGGTCTGTCTGTAATTTCCTAAATGTGTCTAATTCCTCTTGACCCACAGGTCATCCTTAACCCTATTCTTTGGTATGACTCTGGGAGGTTACTCACACTCCACAAGGGAGACATTTGATTTGAAAGGCTGATAGTTGGTATATCTGAAAACTAACAGTTCAGTTTCATACTTGGATCTCAGATACAGTGAGTCCTTGATCTTGTCATGTTCATTTCACAAAATCTTAGAGTCACAGAATGGTTTGGGCTAGAAGGAACCTTAAAGCTCATTCAATTCCAACCTCCTGCCACAGGCAGGGACACCTTCCACTAGAGCAGGTTGCTCCAAGCCCCTGTGTCCAACCTGGCCTTGAACACTGCCAGGATGGGGCAGCCACAACTTGCTCAATCATCTTGTATACTTTCTTCCTAATGTCCAGTCTAAATCTCCCCTCTGTCAGTTTAACCATTCCCCTTTGTCCTGTCGCCACCTGCCCTTGTCAAAAGTCCCTGTCCGGATTTTCTGTAGGCCTCTTTAGGCACCAGAAGCTGCTCTAAGGTCTCCCCGGAGCCTTCTCTTCTCCAGGCTGAACTAATGAACTTCATAATGTGAAATAGAACCATTTGTGTTTCTCCAACGTTTTTATTCTGTATGCCATTATCCTGCCTCCTTGAGGGCTGTTCATAGAAATAGTGAGGTGGCACTTTGAAATACACAAATAACAAATATCTGTTTACACTTGATATGTTTTATCTAGAAAAAAAGTTATTGCAAAAATCTTCCTATCAAAGTGTGGGGAATACATGTTGTAGAAGAAAGAGGACTCTTATCTTGACTGCTGTGCAAATGAATACAGTGGTATATGAGAAGGTGATGAAATACATTCAAGAATTGCTTGCACAGAGGTCATAAAAACTTCTTGTCTCATTCTCTGTATCTGGATTACCTTTGAGATTTCATCTGGTCTGACACAAACAGCTGAATTCTCAACGTGAAGAAATAACCCCAAATTTCTTAGGTTTGCTTTTGTGCAGGTTAAAGAGGGGGAAAACAAACAAAAAAGTCCCCAACACCATAACTAGCTCCCACATCTCGGGACGCTGTAAATCTAGATGCTAGAGCTGTTCATAATTATTGGAGGGAGAAAGCCACAATGCTGGATCTTGAGATTCTATCACTCCTCTGGCTGGTGAAACAAATATGGAGAAAGAAAAAATCCCTTTTTTGGAAGCCTCTGAACAACTTCTGCATCCTGTTTCTTTACCCTCTTTATTGATATTACATAGGGGTTTATATGTATATTTATATTTTCAATATAGAAATAATCAGATTCTCTGCTACCTTGAGGGAAAAACCTCACCTTGACCTAATCCTGCTGTGTCTGCACCAAGTCACAGTAAGATTAGGTCAAGGTGATGTGTTCAAATGCCTTGAACACATCTGATCCAGCAAGTTGCATGAATTGTCTTTTTATTTTCAGAGCAACATGCACAAAGCTGAGATGTATTGAGGAGCGAGACACTTTGTTCTGCTAAGAAAAGTATTCCACAGAATAAATCAGTAATAAACAGTAATTTTGGAGAAATAATTTGTAATAAAATCCTGTTCCTTGAAGAAAGCAAACATATCATCTTTTTGTTTTTATCAGGACACAGTTTAAATAAACAATAGTTTACCATAGCTTATGAATGGTAGTCAGGAGCTGTATTTTTAAATAAAGATGTAATCAAATTTTCCCCTGAATCTCACAAAATAAGAAGAGATACTCCTAAATGTTGTCAGAATGCTTTTAGAACATGCAATTCATCATGTACATGAAAATTGGTTTTATGAAATAGCGTAGTCTAAAATAAAGGGCATACATTAACCTGTCTTCTGAAATATTGGCTATATTATTATACTATGCATCTTTAGTACTTGACCTTACATGTCACTAATATAATACGCACTTTATGATACAGTATAACTGAATGCTCCTTGTGACTACTGCACTACATCCCAAGGTTAAGGATGAAGGCGAGATGCATTAAAACAACATCTCTGTCACTATTAATAAAGAAAAACAATTATTCCGCTTATTTCTTTGCCCTGGCTTGCAATTTCAAAATCAGCAGCTTCCAGTAGTTGTTTCACCAACTCTATTGGTGTGGTTGCTGCACAGAAACTGTTCTGGGCTATTTCCCGTGAAAGGCTCTGACAACATTAGTGATGAAATGCTAATGCTCTTACATGTTTAATCAAACATGTTCTATAGTGAATACATGAAAGGATTGGGATTTGGGGTTTGGTTTTGTGGTGTGGTGTATACACATATGCTCTGTTTCTGTTTACATTGCTGGACTCAGTTGCTCAACTTCCATTTCTGATACAGTTCCTTTGAAGTGATTGCTGCTGGGTGTATGTCATCTGAGATGCATAGTAAATGTTGGGGTGTTTAATTGCAACAGTGAAGCACAAGGCAATAGAAATAACCACCCAAAATAGGAAAAAATAATAACTTATTAAAAAAAAACCCAAAACCCTAGTATAAAATTCAGAGAGTACATGCTATGAACTAAAGCTAGCAGCTGCTCAAACAGCATACCAATGGCTGTTGATGAAGAAACACTGTATTTCAAAGGAGGATACTTTTGCTACTGTTCAGTGAGAACGGGGCGGGGGGGGGAAATACTAGCAAACATATTTTGTTCATTTTGCTGAGGTTATGCACAGCAAGATACTTGAGAAATTAAGTTTTGGAAGTTTATTCTTGAATTATTCCCCACATGTAGCAGAATGGTGCTATGCAATGGTAGGTTGTCTTTCTATGTACAGCACAAACAGCAGAGTATTAGAAAGCCATCATATATGGCAAGGGCTTTCATAGCAAATAGGTTAAATCTAGAGATCACAGTGTCCTTGCCTGGGGTAGGGGGCTGGAACTGGTGATCTTTTAAGTCCCTTCCAACCCAAACCACTCTATGATGATACACAGGCCCTGGGCATGCTGGAGTTTCTAGGCACTACAGTTTAAATAATGTGTTTAAAAAATCATGCAAGGACACAGCACAAAGTCCAGTGGGCATGAATGACCTCAAACTGATCTGATTTATCAAACTGATGAGTGTAATTCATGCATCTCTTCAGTGATCTTTAGACATGTAATAGTGCAAAAATCAAAGTTACTACCAACCATTGTTTGCAGCTGGCTTCCCTGAGAAATGTATTGTGCTGCAAGGACAAAATGGCACTACAAATCTACTTCTAGAGGTATCACTGGAATGAACAAACTGGAGTTTCACCTGTTTGCTGGTAATAACACAAAAGGAACTGCCAGAAATATATAGTCTGGGTGAAACAGGCGAGAATTTTCTCTGGAAATATCTCAACATTCTCCAGTATTAATAAGAAACATCTGCAGAAGGGTGTAGGGTGAGTGTCTATGTTGAGCTTTACCATGTCTGCGTGTAATAAACTTACAACATGTTTTTAAATATATACATTAACATGTATGCATGCACATACATTGCACACATTTATAATTAAAAAATCATTTAGTTCTGTATACTTTTTGGTTAATCCAAACCATTTCTTCCATCACCACGTCTCTGTGAGATGGAGATCATCCATCACCCACCAATCCTGTTTTCAAACCTTTACCTCTTATTTTTCTGTTGGGGTTTTTTAGGTTTTCTTGTTGTTGTCATTCTACCTGATGGTTTCTAACATCGACGCTTTGGTCACTATTCTGCTGCAGGAGTTCTTTGGCAATGGATCTCTTTTGCTATCCAGCTGTTAAAACATAGCTGATTTAGTAAGCGTGTTAGCAAACACTTTTCAGAACAGAGCCAAAGGGAAGTTATCTCTTCGTTCAGTTGTTTTGTATCTTCCGGCCCTGTCTAAAATCTCCACGTGCCTTTTTTCTGTCTGATTGCTTAACTGTGAATTCCAGCCTCAGGCATTTGCACTGGATGCTGATAACAGCAGAGGGTTTTTTTATGAATCACTGAACTCCAGCCATTGCTGTGTTAATGCTAAATGGTTGGTTTTCCTCTAGTAACATCATACAATGAATGTTCAGCAAACTGTAAGCTCACACAAAATAATCTGAACCCTAAACCTGAAGTCGCCAAAATGTGCTTTGATATCTTAACTGGGCAACTTGATCTAGTTGAAGATGTATCTGCCCATTGCAGGGGGGTTGGACTGCATGACCTTTGAAGGTCCCTTCCGACCCAAACTATTCTATGATTCAAAAGGAAGCTTGAAATGTCTCGTTTTGATGTTTTTACTGAAATACTCCGAAGAGGATGAAACATTGTCACCAATACAGATTTTACAAATATTGCGGTAGAATAGCAATGGCAAGGCAACTTTTATTACTGTGAAAATCATCGAAGAATTTGGATTTCTTTATGTATCATAAAATGTCATGAATTAGGAAGATAATATGTATTTCTGTACTGCGCTGGTTTTTTCTCCTTAGTACCACACACAAAAAGTCAAATGGAGGAGAAAGAATTAAGCCTTTTTTTTCTTTTAAGGATTGATGAGGAAGTAGAATTTTCTCAGTTTCTGATTTACACTTCATTAACAAACTAAGAAATTACAGGAAGATGAAAACTCCAGTGAAGCCCTCGTGCTCTGTTTATCATTATTTTTGGTCTCAGGTGCTCTTGTGAGATCAGGCTCACCTAGAAACACTCATACAGTGCTAATTTAGGATTTCCATTCAACATCTTGACACTTTCAAAATAGAATTGATACACTGAATATGCTGTACGTGGAGAAAACGAATAATCATCTTAGTTTTTCAATATATTAAAGTAGAAGCCCATTAAGGGGGCACTGGAAGGAAAGTCTGTGTTATTCCAGCCTATTTTGTGGATAAATAAAGTGCATCAGTCCTTGGTGCTATTCCAGCCTATTTTGTGGATAAATAAAGTGCATCAGTCCTTGGTGCAGACAGCAAGTCAATTTTGCAAGTGCTAAATACCTCCAGAGAGGAGAAGTAAGTCTGACAATAGAAATATTTTGGAGCAAGCACATTTGCTTATTGGAATCACATTGTACTCAATGTTAAAAATCTGTAAAGGAAACAAAACCTGCCCAGATTTGCCAGAAGGAAGATGAACTCCTGCAGATGTAATTGTCCAAGTGAGTCCTGTTTGTTCACTTACAAAGCTGCAAATAAAACATCTCTTCAACTAACGAGTAGCTTTCTGCTTTTTCATATCCCAGCACATTTTATACCTGCGAGTGCCGAGGGGATGTTACAGTGTTTGTTCATCCTGATGAAAGCAAATACTGCATTTTGCTATTTTTCTGCATGGCTTAAGTTTGTAATCCAGTAAAAGATTTCACTGGATACAGATTCCCACCAGCTTGAGTTCCAAATAGTTATGAAAATGTTCTGTATGTTGTACTGCATCAAACCTTTGCGCTGGACAAGTTTCACTGGAATTGAGTGAAACTTGTTCTGCACAAAGAACTAAAGAAGATGAAGAAAGGAGCACAAAGAACCAAGTAAAGACTTTTTCCCTAAAGTAACATTGCTTAGCTTGAAATCAAGAGAGGGAGAAGCAGTTTTGGGGGTGGTTTCTGTTGTTTTGTTTTAACTTGGCTATATTAGTACAAGGCCATACTGACATGCAGCTTTCATTTCAGAAGAGTTGCTTATGTGCACATAAAAGTATGTTTTTAAAAATACTGCCTTTGAAAATTTTTATATGTTTCTGCACTCTCTCACAAACTCTTAAAACTGCAGAAAAACTTTCCTTAAAAGCATTTAAAATTACTCCTCTCAGCACTGATAAATCCCTGTGCATGTCTCTGGTCTTGTGCCTTGGGCATTGATTCAGCTTTGCTCTCTGTAACTGAATTAAACTAGATAGGAACAGTCCTCTTCAAAAACTAGTAATAAATAAATAAGTATGGATGTCTTTTAAGGGAAGGTATGGCCAATAAACAGGTGTATGTAACACACGCTACAACTTTTCTTTTAGTTGCAGTGCGCCACCAGAAATCTATTGACTGTCATATTAACTTTTAATGAGTGTTCACTTTTAAGTGATGTGACAATGACACACACAGACCCTCATGAGAGCTGCATCTTGCTTGCTGCCAGTGAAGCCAAGGTAGGAGAAAATATCATTGCCTTCAAGCATGCAAGGTCAGGCTTTTGTAGCCAAAGTGAAGTTGCCAGAAGTACAGAACAGGAAGGTCTCCAATACAATAACATCTTTGTTTTATAGCATTTTTATGTTCTGACTCATAGACTGCACTGAAACATGCTGTGCGAGCAACTGCTGAGTCAGGGCAAGAGGTTACAGTATGTAACCTCTTTAGATACACAAAAATCATTCTGATTAGAAAGATTTTCCTACTAGTTGTTTATGCCTGGTGTGTGAGGTTACACTGGCATGTCCTGAGTACTGTGGCAGGGCAGGGAGAAGAGATAAAGAGCTTTGAAGTAGGTGGGCCTCTGGCATTGTAACCTTCCTCCACTCCTGAATGAGCAACGTGTCTTCCTGCCATGCCAGGGTGTACCCAGGTGCTCCAGTGTCCTACAGACATAAGTGCTCACCACAGAAATGCTGGTTAAAGTGCAGACTTCCAGGCCCCATAGTGTGTCTGCAAAATACTGTACAAGAAAAAAGAGTAATGAGAGGAGCGTGGGGATTAGTGCAATCTTGGGAACAATGAACAACATGAAAAATATAAACCAACCTAGGTTGGAGGAAGGTAAAACAGAGCCTTTTGAAGCTACTTTTTTCCCAAAATGCCATATTTACCAAGAAGATGAACGATCAGCTGCTTTTCTCTTGCTTGTTGGTACCTAGTACCTAAAAGGATATGACATGGTTTTGAGGAAGACTTTAGGATACACAGTTTAACCATGACCTATTCCTGATAACTTTCTGCTATTAATGCTGATAAGTTTCAGAAGTGCTTTTATTTCTGTTAGTATCTCTATGGCTGGCGTCAACATGTAAAATGCACCGCTGCCCTCAGGCTAAAGTGAGATTCTTGTCAACTCCAATAGGAGCTGCAAGACTGTATCTGATTGTGGAATTCCATTATGTTTTGAGAAAAGAATAAGAAAGTTGGTATTCTTGATGAATGCTAGCTATTTTTTGTAAGAAACAAACTGTGTTCCACTAATACCACATGTTTTCAAAGGATCTTCCCTAATTTAACAGTTACTACTTTAAAAGAATTTTCTTTGATGGCAAATTAAAAAATATGAAATCAACAGTGCTACAGCTAAGAATTTTTAAGATAATTTCAGATGTTTTCTTTTTTTTGCTTCCTGAGATACCCCAAAGTAGCAAATTTTAGACATGTTTTAATATGCCACAAACAAGAAGCCACGTCACCTCAGTAACTGAAACTGTGAGGGGAAAGTTATTGGGCACCATTAAAAATCTTGCTACCTACCAGAAACATTTAAGACAACTTGAGAATAGCAACTTGACCCAGCACCAAGATTTTGCAGCCACTCACAGTTATGTTACAACAGAACTTAGAAATCAGTTTATTAAGTCAAAAATTACCTCAAAAATAAGGTAATATTCTCAGAGAAAAAATCTTGGCTCTGCAGGACTTTGTTCTCTTTTAAAAATTCAACTAGATAAATACTGAAGTGGATTATAGTTATCAGTTCTCTAAGGAAGAACTAATACAGTAACAGATATTCCATGGTTAACGTTCAGGGTGATAAAATATATTTTTCCTTCAGTATCTTTTTATTGTCCAGTAAAACATTTTAAAATAACCCTCTTAAAATACTTTTTACTGTGTCTGTGAATATCTCGCTGCCCTCACATGATTCCTACAGCCAGATTTGGCACTTACAAGCACATGTGGTGTCTCTTGTGTCTCTGTGTTTCAGGATAACAGAAAATCTGCTCAGCTTGATAATGTCAATGAGCCATATAACAGTTCAGCAGACACTGACTCAAATCATGTCTGACATAGCTATATAAATATTAAATATACACGAAATGGAAGTCTGGAGAAGTTGAAGGGAACAATAAGACAGATTGCCTTTCTCTGCAGTTTAAATGGGAGAGGAAAAAACAAAATTCATAAGGAGCATTTAGAAGTGACAGCCTGTGTAGTGAATGAGGTTCTACTCATCTTTCACAGCAGGTTGCAGCTTCTGGAGCTGAGCAGAATTCACAAGTGAGTTCATCACACTCCAAGAAGAGTGACCATATTATCGCAGGGAACTTCATAAGTAATGAGATTGTGATCCTAGTGCTAGAGCCTCTTGTGTTTGCATTTGGGTGTTTTGATATAGAGTTGTCTTCTATTAAGCATTGTTGGATGTTTTTGCAGAACACATTTTCAATAGAAGGCATGGTACTACTATAACTAATATTGTGAATACTTTGTATACATGGTTGAAATAAAAGTTCGCATAAATGGATTCAAAATCTTTCAAGGTAATTTTGAAAACCAGTTCTTTGCCTTTTCTTCTGGTGATCTGCAGTGTTTGCAGCTAGACCTAGAAATGGGGGTAGGGAAAGGTCTGAGTTGTAGCTGCTTTTAAAACTTGTTTTGGAAAGGAATAAAAAGGAAAAGTGATAAACGCAGAAGCAAAGGAGGGAGCTAGGAAGGAAGAAAAAAGGTAATTCAGATATGTGCATTTAACTTCAGGAATGCACTAAAAATATAAAAAAATTACTTTTGTTGCCTAATTATGATGGGCATTTTAAGAAGGTGGAACAAGTATAAAGTAGTACAAGCATATGAGAAAATAGTGAGGTCCTCATGAGACTGCCCACACTTGGAAACAGTAGCCGTGAAGAGCTTGAGCTTCCCTGTCTCCCTTTTAGTTTAATGCTACTTCTGGGACTAGCACTCTTCCTCAAGTAAATACTATATTGAAATTGTACTGGTCCTATAGCATTTTCAGGGATAGCTGGCAGGAAATAACTGGGTGTCCTGCTGCTGCTCCTAGAACAAACCCATGCTGCTGCCTCTTGTCACCTGAGAGGAGATACAGTGAGGAGAAGTGGTGGTGTTCCTCAGGTCACAGTCACAGAGTCTGGATTTCTCACTGATGTAAAAAAGGAGCATCCCAGCAGGATGAGGGAGGGGATTCTCCCCTTCTACTTGTCTCTTGTAAGACGCTCCCTTCAGTCCTGCGCCCAGCTCTGGGGCAAGAACACAAGAGGGATGTGGAGCTGTTGGTGTGAGTCCAGAGGAGGCCACGGAGACAGGCTGAGAGAGCTGGGCTTGTTCAGCTTGGAGAAGAGAAGGCTCCGAGGAGACCTTAGAGCAGCTCCAGTGCCTAACAGGGCTGATGGAAAATCTGGAGAGGGACATTTTACAAGGGCCTGTAGTGACAGGACAAGAGGGAATGGCTTTAACCTGACAAAGAGAGATTGAGATTAGACATTCAGAAAAAATTCTTCACGATGAGGGTGCTGAGGCGCTGGCACAGGGTGCCCAGAGAAGCTGTGGCTGCCCGATCCCTGGCAGTGTTCAAGGCCAGGTTGGACACAGGGGCTTGGAGCAACCTGCTCTAGTGGAAGGTGTCCCTGCCCATGGCAGGGGGTTGGATCTACATGAGCTTTAAGGTCCCTTCCAACCCAAACCATTCTGGGATTCTATGATTCTATGAGTTTGCAAAGACACATACATGTTAATGAGAAGAGCTCCCCTGAAGTCAATACAGCTACACATGCAATTGCACCACAACTGCTTACGTGATCATAGCACATCTGTATTGAAAATTGATCTTCTAATAGTATTAACATGTAACAATATAGTATTTATGATAGAGGGGCTAATCTTTACACAGAATTTCAGAAATGGAACGAAAACTGATTCTACTATTGATTTCTGGAGTTAGGGCTCAATTGGTTAAAGAAAAATCAACCTAATTACTACAGTTGTAACTTGATAGTGTCATAGATTTACTGTCTGCCTGTGTTGATCTAGGCTCTCTTTAGAATTAATTTTATAAGTCAAGTGTATTTGCTTGCTTCTGGGGGATAGTTTAAGAAAAAAGCTTTTTTTCATCAATGTTAGCTACTGAAGTGGAGGAAAAATAAAAATTCAGCTCCCTCACAATTCTGAATACCGGAATTTCACTGAAGATACCTGATTTACCTCAAAAACTATAGACGTGAATTATTGAACAAATTCTTCTATCAAACAATGTCTTTTCACAGATACACTTTGACAAAGTGCTTATCTAATTTGTGCCTGTTTCCTTCTGAGTATGAGAAATGTAATAAATGGTGACAGGTGCATCTTTGTCACATCACCTGGTCTGGAAACACATTGTGGCAGGTTTTACATAGTAATTAAAATTCTCCATATGGAATTGCAGATTCATTGAGGTGTCCAAACCACTTTGTTGGTTTGCTCTCTAAATCTTCTGGTAGTTTTTTACAAAGGTTGGAGAACAGTTTTTCTGATGTTACAAAAACCTGGTGTGCAAAGGAGAAGGCTGAAATATCATTCCTGCTGGGTCTAGAAACAGCAGAAATGCTTAGCACAGGCTACTGGGAAGAAAACTTCTCCCAAACCTGAAAGAAAAACCCACTCTGAGATAACAGATACACTAAATGCAAAATTTAAACAGTAAGATTTGCTTTTTGTTTGGTTGCTGAGGGCTTAATTGTATTTATGGACTGACTGAGGCCTTCCGCAGAGCATCTTTGATTCCCGCATAGACTGAAGTTACTGTTCTTACTTTCTTCACTATTTAATTAGTTGATGTTTCTGTATCATTTATGATGGTCCTCATCCACCAGAGGAAATACAGAGGAACTTACTGTTACGCAGGGTTATGGGGTTTGTTTTTTGCTTTGTTTCTTAACTTGGAATTCATGTATTTGAAATTTGCATTAAATAATTTGGTGAAGATCCAGAGAAGTTATTAGGAACATTATTTTTTATTAGTGTTGTTGGTAGGATAAACATGTAACTCCTGATCCCACTTAACTTTTTAAATTTCCTTTTCTTAGTCTTAGCTCTCATTCACATTGTGTTATTCATTTGCTTTCCTTTCCAAAGTGCGAGTAGAATTGTGTAGGAAAAGCAGCTGAAGTAGCTGTAAGTTGAAGGGATTTCATTGGTGCTATTTGTTGATTACCTGGTTAAACGTTTTCTCTTTAATGCGCACTTACGTTCTGCAATCACTGATAGCCTTTGAGAGCAGTGCCACAGGCAATAAGTAATCTTAGTATGGTTTTATCCTTGGTAGATAAAATCAATATTGAACAATAGCTATTTTTGTTGCTGGAGATAGTGTAAAGCAAAACTTTCCTACTCATCCTTCATTTTCTCATAGCTTTGGACCTTAAATCTGCATTGGACTTTGTGTACTGAAGGTCTTCATCAGTCATTTATAAGTTTCCCTATTGAAATGATTTTTCAAGTATCATGTTCTAATAATGGATTATGGTTACACCATAGCTGTGAGAAGGCAGAGGGAGATTTGCCATGCAGTGCCACTGGCCAGCAAGTGTGAATTATTTCCCTTTCTGCATCTGTTCCAACATAAAGGAAACAAAAATCCAATAGGTTGCTATTCTTATAAATATTTAATAGAAGTAGTAGAAAATGGCTTCACTAAAAATGGCAATGTGGTATATGTATTAAACAAGACAATCAAAGGACTCCTAGATGGAAACAAAACTCATCAATGAGAAAACTGGTATATTCGCAGTTTATGGGTTTTGTGATTACTCAGCACAGAAATCCAGAGTTTAAGATGTAACCCTTTGCTAAATAAAGCGTTGTGGTTGTAAAGTGTATTAGGTATGTTTAAGTCTTAGACTGCAAGATGGATGTGTGTAATTTAAGATAGCCTGGGGGTACTACTGATGATAAAACCACAAAACATCTGTTAAACATTAAAAAGAAATTTTACCTTCATTACAGTGGGTAACCTGATTGCACATCTGAGTGCAATGGGACAAAATGGCTGTGAGTGAGTGCTCAGGAGCTTCCCAAGCATCCTCTGGAGTTTGCCACAGTCTGTTGCAGCCTGCCCAGCCAATCCAGATTTATTTCAAAGCCTCTGGTATTGACTCCCAAGTCCTAAAATACCATAAACTTGTCACAGATCAAAGAATAGCCACTGCAAAGATAGCTGCAGTAGCCTTTTGGTTTTACCTTGGTGATGGGGGTGGGATGTGGTGCACGTGTGTAGAATTTACTATTCCAAAATGTACAGGAGAGGGAGAAAAGCAGTAAATGGAATGTATGTTGACATATGCTTACTTAATGATGAAGGTATGGTAATCTATGTTGGCACATTTTCCTGAGTTTTTAATTTATTTTTTAGCAACTCGAGGACTCTATCTACAATCTATATATCTATAATCGTATTTAAACAAATCTATAAATGTATTAAAACATGGTTAATACTGAATTTTCGCACAGGTGGTTTAAAATATTTGCTAGACACTAAACAAAAATGGCAATTGAAATGAAATCAATCAGTATGTGATCTGGTTTTCCTTTCCTGTTTTAGTGTTGAGAAGGCACTGTAAGATCCCTCTTCCCTTCCCTGTTTCTTGTTATCTACAAGTTTCAATAATAAACAGATAAGTGTGTGCCAACTTGACGCAATTCTGCTCTCTACTGTAGAATGTACTTTTTGGTTGCACATGTTTGAACGTTGGACTATTACCCATCAGTTAATGATTTTCATTATCACTTTACATTTCATTTGTAACTAAATTTAGAGGCAGGATAAACCTGTAATTCCCTGTTCTACTATTTTTAACTTCTTTTCTTTCAATACATTTTTGGCTTTTTTATATTTAGGTCTTATTCAGATTGAATTATTCACATCATTTCCTTTTTTGAAGTACCAGTAGAATTTTGTAGGAAAAGCAGCTGAAGTAATTGAATGTAAAGGGATTTTACTAGTGCAGTTTGTGGATTTTCTATTTATGTGCAAAAGTATCTTCTGGTCTTTATGGGCACTCTAAGGACTCCAGTGGAACAGATCTGCATGCTTATAGTTTAGCATATGTGGGAAGTTTGCAGAAAAGACTTTTGAAGATCTCTGTGTGTAATTCCAAAATAAGTTAAGAAATTTTTCCAGTTCCTACAGATAATGGGGGAAAAAAGAATATTTCTTAAAGTAGAAAACAGGGGCTGCAATTCTGCCTCATTTGCTTATACGAAAAAGAATCAAGACAGTAAAAGTTTGGGTTTAGATAATCTTCTATGTGTCACTGAGTTCTTGACAAGGAATATTTTTTGGGAATGTTAGCTGATAAACAGCCGTTACTTTGGATATCCAAATTGTAAGAACTTGTGGGTTATGTGTGTTTGAAAGAAGTGCGAGCGAAATAAAATGCCATGCTTGAGTTGTTCTCCTGTTCTGTCAGCTGCAATGTACAACCGTATGTTGATAAATCCTTGCAATAACTTTAGCTTTTACCAGGAATTATCTAGACACTTCTTAAGTAATTATCAAACTGAGATGGAGAAATGTTGCATATATTTCCGTGGTTTTATTTAAATATGTGATAAAAAAGTCTATATTAAGCTGTATAGTCATATGGAGTCTGACAAGGTGTTCTAATTGTGACACCTACACATACGATAATTGAAAGAATTTAGAGTCCTATGTCTTCAGCTGGTCAGATGACAGAGTATATAAATAGGAAGAAAAGTTATGCTGTCTGTCTCCAAGTCATAAATAGAAGAGATCCATCAGATGAAATGTTTCTGTCAATTGGAATAAAAGAGAGGAAAGAATATGTCCTGATTCTGCAGGATGATAAGCAGAACTGTTCTCTGCATTTGCTGACCCCCACTGATTTATGTGGATTGTCCACAGGTTATTTTTCATGCTTGGGACCATATCAGCACTTTTTGTACTTGCAAAAAACTGTCCTCTACTTACAGGAATATTGAACCGAAAAAAAAAAATATAATAGCAGTAAGAACAAAGAAATAAAGCAAGGGAAATGGACGTATGGAATTTACTTTTAATATATTTGGCACTGATAATGCTTCTTGAGGGAATAGATGGGTACCTGCTTTTCCTATTTAACATGGGCTATTTGAAATTTCCTGTAGCTTTTCCTCCCTGTTAAAACTTGCTCAAAGAAAAGAACGTTTCAGAACAACAGCAACAAAAGTACAACCAGAATAAATCGGGAATATAAAAGATGACAGCTTCGTAAGTTCAAGCATTGAATTTAGATGTTTCCTCAATGTTTTGAAACAGGAACATGCTGATGTATGCTGATGGAAATTTTAATTCAGCTAGATATCCAGTGGGCTGTTTGTTTTCCTTCAAGGGACTACAATGACTCATTGTAAGGGTGCATTGTTGACCAAGTTTCAAACAAGCTTGAAATCTGCAGCAGCCCTCGGTCAAAGTCTGATCAGTATTTTCTCTGTGGGTGGGAAAATAATCTAGATTTTTCTTTTCAATGTTTAATCATAGCTTTTGCAATGTGGAAGTTCCTGAAAATTTTTGTTGGTGCTTTCTTTTGTTGTGCCAAAAATGTTTCAAAGCTCTGTTGTGTTTAATGAGCAACAAAGACTCTAGAGGCAGCAGATTAGGTTATGGGTCTGGGCTGAGAAAGATATAATTTTAGGAATGAATGGCATGGGATGAAAAGCTCTGCTTGATCCTACATGAAATATGGACTTGATCCTGTGTCTCCTGTAGCCCTGGCCACCTAGCTAAATATCTGGCTGTATTGAAAAGGTGAAAGCTCAGCTTGCAAGCTGAAAACCACTTTTTTTTTTAACTGCCAAATGGATTTGAGGATTTTTTTTTTCTGAAATTCTTGGATAGTTTTCATTTAAAACATGGGCAAAACATTTATGAGATTCTTTATAGAAAAGACTTGTCTGTCTTCAGGCATTTGTACTGAAAACCAGTGCAGGCAAATGGTCTATACTAACCCTCAAGTATGTTGTCCATCAGAAGCACAGTTAGGTCATTCAGTCCTGCCTTCTGGGACCACAGGATGGTTGACACAGTTTGTAACAGAAAATAGGAATTATATTTCATAAAGATAAATTCTTGAGAGAATACAAATATTAAGAAAGCCTTTTTTTGGCCAGCATAGGAGATAGTTATGTATGATTTCTGTGGGAATTGGGCTAAACTGTTAGTCTTGCAGTAATAGCATAGCGTAGTTAGTTTGTTTCACTCATTTAGTACAAGCAAAAAGATTGACCTTAAGGTGATTTTTATGCGCATAAAGAGGGTTAATTCTGGAATTTAGTAGGTCTTTGTATGGGATACCAACAAAACTAATGTGCTAGCTTATTGGTATGTTTATGAAAATAAATAGGGAGAGTGAGCAACTGAGATACAATCTTTGAACTCCCTGTTCTCTCACATGATCACTGTCAGCAGAATCTCGTCAAGTGATGGGGAGCTGGAATTATTTTCACCTTACTGTACCATTACAGAGGATAAGACCATGTTGCTAGGCTTTCCTAACATCCCAAAACTTCTCTTTCCCAAGAGTTCATGGCACTCTTAAGAGATAGTTAATGTACTTAATGTTCTGGATGGGAAAAGAAGCTTTTGTCAGTTTGAGATAGAGATCCTGGTCTCTCTTTTTTATTTTTGTCTGTGAAAGTTCCTTCTTTCTTTGTTGGATGACATATTTGTTTTGAACCTGTCAAGTAACATGACTGAATGCTCCAGTGTCTGCATTTTCATTATCCACCTCTAAAGATGCTGATAGTGAAGGGGAGAAGAAAAGGCAAATTCAACAAATGGTTGTTAGTGGAGATCTTGGAGAAACTCAGGATTCCCATGAAGCTGGAAGTCTCCTTCATGCATTTGGTGGTGTGAAAGAATGCAAGCAGGGATGCTGAAGGCAAGCCAAACTGTTGTCGAGAAAGAAGCTTGGGAATATGGTAAAGAATGGTATAACCTTTGCCAGATTAACCAGTAGTAGCTGTTTAAAACCAAAACATGCCTAGTTGATGCCAAATTTACATAGTTAAACCTCTGTAGAAATACCATGTCTCTGTGAAATTAGTAACAGGGGTTTTATAGATGTTTGGATACTAACATTATTTCTTCTTGTACACTTGGAAAGTTTTTGGCTACATTTGGGACTGGATGTCAGTCTGCAGCTTGATTCTGGTGCAGTTGGCTTAGGGATGACAAAACTTTATTAAAGGAAAGGGGATGAGGGACTTGAGAAAGCTGTTGTGGCACAGAATCAGAACTACACTGTGCTTGTCAGCTGTAATATGGCACAGCGATAGCTGATGTGAATAGAAAACTTTTTTTTTGCCTCCAGAACCACCTTTACAGCAGTATGGACCTTACTGTGGCCTTCTTAAAATTCTGGATGGGGCAATTAACTTATATGAAACTCCAGCCTACTGAAGCTAGGCTGCCAAAGCTAGATTCACTTTTCTTTCCAACATGGCACAACATGCAGTATGAGCACCCCCTGAGTCTAAACATTCAGGTCCTTGGAGGATGTTGGAGGGCACTGCTTTATGAAGCAAAGCCTTGCTTTCCTGAAGCTGAGCATAAGATGCTCAGTTTTCTGGCAAAAACATTGCAGCAAAACTCAGTGTTTACTAGCCTTGAATTAATCAGTAAAACCTATTTTTATTTTGTGGCAGAAATAAAAGCTGCAGAAATAAAACTCCATGTTTTTGCGAAATTTCCCAAATGAGAAAGAAAACCTCTTAGAGAGCAGTAATATATCCTTCATACTTGTAGTGTTAATCCATATTCGACATAAAGAAGCAAGTTTAGAGGGGTTTTTTTTTACTATGCATTGAATTCCATCTTCAAAACAATCAACTGGAAAAGTGGGAACAACTAATTTTAACTGTTAAAGCGCTCTCATTTCCATTGAAACCAAATAGCCTCTTGCAAAGCTGCCTCCCATTTTCGTGCATTATGCAAATAAACACTAGAGATGAATAACAAATACTGTTTCTTAATCCATTTTCTGGGACTGTGTTTAGCACACATGAGTAAAAGCAGTTCAGAATCCTGAAAGGCTACTCTTAGTGACAAGCAATGCTAGTGATCACGTTCAGCACACATGGCCCAGGGCCTCAATGAAGAAACTGGAGCATTCAGCAGTTGATGGAATTAGCCTAGCCAAGTTGCTTGCAGTATCACAAAAAAACATGTTGTTCCTTGGCAATCAAGGTAAATAACTTCCTATTTTGAGCACTAGCCCTCAAGTAAGTAAAGGAGATATTCAAAACTTGCATTTGGATATCTCATTCAGAAGCTTCTTTCTTAGGACCTAAGTCAAATCTCCTCAGGTCATTGGATAGACAGCCACTCTTCACTGATGTGGCAAACAGCTCTGATGATTAATTTGGCTACTAATGAAGCTCCAGTATCAGTCACATCCTCACTGCATAAATTCAAATGAATAGCATATGTGGGTTTTTTTGAAGTTTGCCATGTCTTAGTCAATATAGTATGTCATCTTTGTTCCCTTTGCATGGAATTCTTTGGGTAGGGTTCTTGCTACACAACTGTTTTCATGCTTGTGTTAGTTTTCTTAAATTATGAATGGCATCCATTCATGTGAAAATTGGTATGAAAGTACAGGAATTGCTAATGAAATATTAATTGGAAATCAAGACCCCCGATCTCCTCCACCAGTGGTAGCCAGGGCATTCTTACCTCCTTAACAACAACCTGGGTTAAATTTCCCATCTGGGCTATATAGTTCATTGTGGATTTATACTGCAGTTAATCAAAATCAGTTCAGGGGTCAACTGTTTGGAAAAATACTAAGAACGTTGTATGTATTAGCAAGGGGTGGGAAGCCACTGCTGTTTACACACCATTCAAAGCAGTCTGGAGGAAAAAACCAATTCAAATCAGGTATGGCATCCTGCTACTAAGGCAAAAGCAACTGCCATACTCTCCACGGTGAAGATGAGGTCTCCTTTTATGCACAGAAATTAAGAGCTTGTTTCTCAAAGCATGAAGCTCTTTTTCAGTTCTCACTGTCTTGATTTTTACAATGTCTTCTTTTTTTTTTCTCTTTCTTTCTTGTGGTGCTGCTTTACTACCAAAGCAAGTGTCAAGGTAGTCTCATTGTTTTTCTCAATCTCTGTGGAATATTAAACCCTTCTATTTTCAGTAACATAATGAGGGAGTTAAGCAGAGGAGTTAAGCAGAAAACCTATTTCCCTCCTAAGTCAAATGAGTTGAAGTTTAGATTACTCAGTACTTCACCAGAATTGCTGAGAATTTGAGATTGATTGCTATCTAAGCAATATTGAATTCTAGTTTTGTAAGAAAGACAGTGTCTCACTCTTTAGATAAAGAACAGAAATTACAGATGTTAGTTTGTCATGACTAGGAAGAAGTAGGTAATGCAATGTGAATACGTTTCAATTCCTAAATTTTTCAGGGAAGCCCTACTAATATTAAACTGAATTCCTGACTTTTTCAGCAACTGGCACTCCTACTTCCAACAAAACTAATTGCATTTTGTGATCTTTTTCATGTTTTATGGCAGGATAATAAATGCCATGTTTCCGTATATTAGAAAAGGTGTAACTTCATATTTCCTCATTTCCAAAACTGTTAAGAGGCAGCACTTAATACATCAATAAGTAAAAGTCTGAAATAAATCAATAAAAATGCATGGCTGAGAAAAAATCATACAGGAAAACAGAAAACAGCATGACACCTGAATTGACTGTTTTCCTAGAATTTAGTGTCTATAAGGACACAGAAAAGTTATTCAGCAATGGCAGAAATGGTCAAATGATTGAAAAAATGTCTTTAAGAGATGCAAAACTGAAAGTCCAAATTGGACTGCTTTTATTGATATGTCTTCATGGAATAATGTTTCTCAGATCACCAAAGCAAATAAATTACTCCGTTCAAAAGACCCTAGAAAACTGCTTCCCATTTATCTATGTCTTCATTTTTAGGAAGAGTTCTTCTCAGAAAGCCACAGAAGGAGCTAGGAGGACATTACATCCCTCAAAACAAGACGGATACATTGAAAAACCTTTCTGTATGGAAGGATTTTATAGGAGACAGTGTTGTCTTCGTGTCATTTTTAATGATGTAGCCCAAAGATAAAATACAGCTAGTTTATTGTTGTGTTAGGTATGACAGTCTCAGTGCAAGAATGATACCCTGTGGCAAGATCTCTTGGTGTTAGTGGGTCCAGGGTGTTGGTTAGGATGCATTTTCCTAAACGTGGAAGAATTAAACCCTGCTCAAATTATCTGCTGGTTTTTATAGGCATTGCTGCAAGATCAAAACATGAGTGAACAAAAATGAAAGACTTCCCTGTAGGAAATTATAATGTGTTATATTAGTACATTCTGTGAAACCACCGACCCAGGAGAACAATTACACATTCACATGGGATGTTATATGAAGTGTTATAGAAATACTATAAAAGGATCTTCACTGTGACTTTATGAAACTGTCAAAACACTTTATAGAAAAAGAAAAGATTGAGATGTAGATGCAGCAGAGGACAATAACATTCGTGAATGCTAACAGACTAATGGATTACAAGAGACCTAAAATGCAGTGGTGAGAAATTCAGTGCAAGAACATTCTCCATGTTTCGGCCAAATAGTGAAAGACTAATAGAGAAAGAGCAATCACATTTCTCATTCTGCAAGTAATGACTATTGAATCTTGTCCTCTGAGTATTTTCTACGAATTCTATATAAAACCATATATAAAACATTTGATTAACAGTGCAGCCTCTTCCTACTTCCATCAAGACTGCCCAGTAATTTTCCTTGTTTTTCCAGTTACAGTTTTTTCTGTGTGTCAGTTGTCTTGGGCTTTTAAAAACCACATGATCCATGCTGCTTTTTTGGAGGGTGAGGGCACAGGGGAAACAAGGGAAACAGTCCTTATTTATTCAAATAAGGACTTTTTTCTTTTTTCCCCCCAAAGACATCAGCCCGTCCTGTAGATCACAAACTCCACAGCATTGATTTGTGTCTGTAGTATAGCTGCTCTCACTGGGGCTGCAGAAGAGTCATTTACCAGTCAATGAACCCACATTTCACTTGGTGCCATTTGTTTACAGGAGAAGAAGGGAGGGGGAAAAAAAGGGGGCTCTGCTTTATGATTTCTGTTTTAAATCAAAATGCCATCTGCAGTAAATACTCTGGCCCACCTGAATATTAGGCGAAGCATATTTCTGTAATCATTGGAGTTTTCATTCTGAATGCACTACAGGTTTGATTGCATGGTTGGCAATCTGTCTCTCTATCATGGTGCAGAGCAGGGCAGCAGCCTCCTTCATTATTTCCTAACCCACTGCCTCTGCTTTTTCGTACTGCTGCTCTGTTTACTGCTAATGTGTCTTTTGATCTTGCCAGCACTGTCACAGTAGAAGTTGCCTTTCTTGCTTGCACACAAGTATTTGAGAATCTGTCAAAGTGCTGAGGTTTTCATTATATGCTTTTCATCAGTACCATGTCTACACTGAATAAGTTTATTTGAAAGGCTTTGCTAAAAATGACAAGAAGCATGACAATTTATTTCCTTGTCCTTTCATTAGATTAGAAATGCCATGAAAGATATAGAATCCATTCATTTTTATTAAAAGGCATGATGCACTTTGCTTTACCAAAGAGAAGACAATGGGAGAATGAGAAATACTAATTTGGGATGTTATAGTGATTGAGGGGCTTCGAGTCTGAAGCATTTAAGTAGAAAACCTATATATTTATAGTTCACAAATGCAAATGTTTTAATCACATTTTTAAGACATGAATTGCTGTGAATAACAAAAACCAGCAGAGGATGAAGAAAACGCCTTTGAATTGATGCAGTAGCTATAGTTTAGCACTTCTTTATAGTCAGACTCGGAAAACTGCATTTTCTTTTGCTCTGAATCACAATTTAATGTGGTATTTATCACCAGGCTATTAAAGATGTTAGTGTATATAAGCTGTATTTTCCTTTTTCTTTTACTGGTACTGCATTCAGTACAGATCGAGAGGTTTTTACTTAATGCTTCCTCTTAACAAAGAAATGTGAATAAAACATGCAGTATGAACTGAGAAGTATCATGTTTGGGAAGAGGCTATCCTATTAACAAAGAAAAAAGAATTGTGGGTATGTGAGATATATTTACTCAAAGTAAATATACAAAGTCATCTTATGAACCGTGATTAAAATATTTCAAGCAAGCCAAAAGCTAAATCAAACTGCATAATTCTCAAAGGTGTGAAAAGAAATATGGTTACTTCTATAAATGTTAGCTATTTTATAGGTATGAACAACACTATTACAGAAAGTTGAAGTCTGTTTTGTATGTATGCAAGCAGGAATAATTTTAAAGGATGACATTTGGGGCCCGATTAAAGCAAATGGGAGTTGTACCATCTGATACACCCTGTTATTTTTGAAACTCTGTCTCAGATTTTCTACAAGAGAAGACAAAGTAGAAGAAGCCAATGTGAGGTTCGTATTTTGGGAAGCATTTTTAGTGGCTTGGGGAGGAGGTTTGTAAATAATGTGCTTTAGGAAGACTGCTACAAGTTAGCCTCCACAAAATGTACAGTGAAGCTCCATCCCTCCTGAGCCTCCTAAATCACTTGTTGATACTTTGCACTCACTTGTACCCTTTCAGAGAATGGAATCGTGTGGATCAAGCCCAGCTGAAGATCTGGGTATGTATAGAAAGTAGGTATAGCCTGTTGGAACATCATGAGAATAAAGATGCTCCTTAAAGCAGTGACGTATAAGACAAAGTCCAGTTGTATTTTTACCAAAAGACCATCCTGAGGTTTAGAAAATTGAAATGGATCAACTTCTGTTGAAAAAAAAACGTTCTGTGTTAATTTACAATAGAAATATCAAGCAGTAAAGAGTCGATGTAATAAAAACACTGAGAGAATGTCATTCTAACTGACAGTTAATTTGCACATTCTCATTAAACCAGCATCTTGAAATAAGGCTCATTTAATTATTATGAGCTGCTAAGTACAGATATAAAATATTGACCTTCCCTTTAAAGGACATTGGTCATTTTTACTGGATTTCAAGCGCTACCTCTGAGGTAGCACTTTGGAACTTGAAGTGATTTCCTCTTTGTCTTGCTTCTGGTAGGTAGGAGAAAAGTGAAGGGGTAAAATGCAAGTCAGAAGAGGTCACCAGTACCAGGAATTGTCCAGTCTCAGGAATTAGTCAATAAATCTCCTATCAATGTGTTTAATCCCAATTCAGAAAAAATTCCTTCAGTCTCACAAGTGACGGGTTGGTTGTATTTGTTCTTGGAGTTGTATTCTAAGGTAAGGCATGCTTTAGCACAACTAGTTAGTGCCCAAACATCAGTACAAGTAAATGAGTTTATTTGACATACAGAGCATCATGAATTTTACAGGCACAAGCAATTTTATGTTAAGTACATATCTGGCATTTATGTGCTGACTTGTTTTTTGTAGGAAGAAACATAATAACAGCACTGTTAAAGGATTGATATTTTTCATATTTCATGGAGGTGTTTAGAACATGAAAAATTGTGTAAGAACATTTTATTATGGTCTTATTTGGCTCTTTTTCCATATTTTGCAAACTTTGCTTATTAAAGAAAAGTAGAAAAACAGAATGACAATTGTTTTAAGGAAAAAAAACCAAACAAAACCAAAATCAAGGAAAAAAGGAAAAAAAAAAAAAGGAAAAATATTTAGCAGTCCAGACTGCAGATTCATCGAAGACTTGTTCTCTCTTTCTGAGAGTTGGTCACACATAGAGAGTGAATTATAATTATGGCAATAATAAAACACTTCCAAAAGCTATCGATGTCTGGTTTTTACACAGTCTGGGTTTGACTTTTTTTTCCCATTGCTGTATTTAAAGAGAATACAAAAAAAAAAAATCATTACTACTATTTTATTTTCCTTAATCTATTTGAGATCCTTACAATCCATTCTTTTTAAAACAAGAATGGTTCACTGTGAACACATAGCCTGTCTTATTTATTGCCCTAAACCACCCTGGATTAAGTTAATTCACATGAAGAATTTGGCAGTACTGTTTGTACAAAGTCTGTTTTTCTTTACTTACAAGTGTAAATCAGAAGTAATGTCATCTGAGTTGAAAGAGAAGGAGTAGGAAGTGTGTTCTTGATTTCAGATACATGTTTTACAGCAAGCAGCATGTGGAGGGAATGTATTCAATATTATTATTCTTAGTAACCCTCTGTGACTATCAGCTTTTTACTGACTGAAGAGAGAAAAAAAAATCACGAACAGACTATTAATAATGTTTCTCTAAGATTGAGCATTTGTAGAAATCCCATAAAAGTTTATAATTTTAGAGCCATATTTCAGAAAGCCACATCTTTTTGATCAATGCATCTGGGAACAAGCAAGGCATAGCTCACTTGAAAGAGGTAGGAGTTAGGGAAGAGAGGTGAAATACATCAAGCATCAACTTCTCAGCTGTCTAGAAGGATCTAGATCATGTTCTTCTTGGGTTCATTCCAGATCAAGTTTTAAATATAAACCAATGTATTTTCTAAAAAGCACTTGAGTTCATTTACGTACATGTTAGATTTAGAAAAGCCCTCTCAGCTATGGTGAAACCTGCTTATAAGAGCTCTGCTTGTTGACCTTTTTCGTGAATGCAGAAGGAGCTCTGCAGCTGAACCACCCCCTTCCAAAAGCCATGACTTAGGGCTCCTTTCCCAAAACGTTTTTGTAAGAACAGCAATTTTCCAGAAGCCGGTGAGGTTGGTTATGGCTCAGATAGAATCATATAATCACAGGCTGGTTTTGGTTGGAAGGGACCTTCAGGCTTATCCAGTTCCAGCTCCCTGCCACAGGCCGGGTCACCTTCCACTAGAGCAGGTTGCTCCAAGCCCCTGTGTCCAACCTGGCCTTGAACACTGCCAGGGATGGGGCAGCCACAGCTTCTCTGGGCACCATGTGCCAGTGTCTCACCACCTTCATAGGGAAGAATTTCCTCCTGATGTCTAACCTCAATCTTCCCTCTGTCAGCTTAAACCCATTCCCCCTTCTAAGAAGTCTCTCTCCAGATTTCTTGTAGGCCCCCTTTAGTTATTGGAAGAATGTTATAGGGTCATCCCGGAGCCTTCTCTTCTCCAGGCTGAAGAAGCTCAGCTCTCTCAGCCTGGTAAGATAGATATTGTGTTCAGGGAAATGGCTCCTTCTGCTGTGCTGGGGCCATAAATAGCCTGGAAGAGGAAGCTCTTCTTTCTCCTCTCTGTTTCCAGCCAGCTAGCCATGGAATTACATTCACAGAAAGGCTGATACTGAATTTTAGTGTATTGTATTTAAATGAACTAGATAAAAATAATTTAATTATTTGATGTAGATAACAAAGATCTTGTTACTAGAAGCCTACAATTTTGGAAGACAAAATGCAGAATAAAAATTACTTCCTATAGGAGCATCCTGAGACAAATATTAATGAATATTCTCTTCGGAGAAACACTCACTGTAGCTTCTGCTCTGACCTATATTTAAAATGCATGGGCAATCTTAGTACCTTTGGGGACTAATGTAGAGGAAAGGTTATGCACTGTAAATTGCAAAATTGAGCTAAGGGTACATACTCATCTCCTAAATCTGTACCTGAGTGGCAATAAATTAATACAATAATATTAATATATCAACACTATTACATAAATATAGTATTTCCACTTAACTTTTTAAATGTCTGCATATCTCTTAAAATATTAATTTATATGTTTTCTCTAGATCCTACATACATTATGTGAGTGTTATTCAGCTTAATACACGCTCTCTTGCTGTTTCACTTGGTCGTCTATCTGACATACGATTACAAAACCTGACTTCAATGAGATGGGATCCCAATTACGAAAATCCTAGATAACTAGGGGGTGCTATTGATCCTTGTGCATTGCAGTTATCACTGCTAAGATGAGAACATTCATCTTGCATATTGAACCAAATGAGAAATAAGCAAATACCCATGTATTTGCAGAACAGCTTTTCCTAATAAAAATGGAATTCTGATTAGGACATCCAGATAGACTTACTACATTAATTATGAGATTTTCTTAAATGTGGCTGTATTATTTTCTTTTTAAAATATTATTTTAACTGACCAGCTATTTCCTTTATGATAGTCACCACTTGTATTAATGGAGAAAATAAGACAGAAAGGTTTTCAATCTCAGCTGTTGAGTTTCAACATGGAATGTGCAGTCAGAGCTGCTGTTAGTCCTGCTATGGGCAGAAATTCATGTCTCTCTGTGATGTTAATAAACTATTCTAGAATTATTTCAAGCACTTGTATAAAGATTAAAGTCAGACCTTGCTAAATCACAGCTCCCATTTCCCCCAGCCCTCAAGCTTTCTCATTTATGCAAAGGAAAGAATCTTTTGTGAGTCTGTTCTTCTTCAGGAAATATTCAAGTTCCAGCCTACTATGTTAGGAAAAACACTGAGGTTCAGAACTTTATAGGTAAATTTAAAACATTTTTGGTCCTCTCTTTTGTGACTAACAGGCAAGGTCTTCAAATAAAAAATAACACATTTAAATAAAGGATTAACTCCTGTGTGATTGTTATGGCTAAAGGAGCCCTTAAAGTGAATGAATGTAATTGTAATTATTTTGCGTGATATCCCCATCCCTGTCATCTTTGCATACATCTTTGCAGATAGCTAAACTAACTGCGGAAAAGATGACGAGGGCAATATTTTTTTTGCCATGAGAGCTTTCACAAAAACTTCACGCTAAAAGTATAATGATAATATAATGGGCGGCTGAGGAGATATTTTAGATGGGAGTATAAATAAAAAGAAGGGAATCAAGCTCCCTATTTTCCACTAGAAAGGCTGAGAGCTATCCGCAAACCATCCCTGAGTCAACAGAGCAAGGAAAACCCATCTATCTCCACCTTTTTCACTCTGTATTACACTTGCATGTCTTACAATGGCTAATTTTATTAATGGTTGCTGCACAGCCTTGGGAGGTTCTGTTGTATTTTGGCAATTATAAGAGACAGCAGGTGCTCTGGCCAGTGTCACTCATATCCAGCCTCTCTTCATCTCCCTTTAGCCCCTATTTTCCAGTTCCATAGTTCTGTTTATTTTGAGGAAGAGAGAAGTGTGGTAGGAAAGAGAGGACCTGTTACTGTGGTAGCACCTTTTCTGTTGGAATACTTAACTTTCTCTTGCTGAAAACTCTGTGCAAGGCAGTTCCCATCAGCTACCAATTTCCCAGGCAGTGCCAGGAAACTATTCAGGGAAAACAGGCAATGGGAAAATTTGCTACAGCCATCTTTTATTGCAGGCAAAGAGAATTTAGGTGTATGGATGTGGGTAACCTGCATCCTGTTGGTGAATCTATCCCAGGAGGCAGTGGCTGTGAAATGGCATGTGCAAATTTAGGCAGAAAGCAAGTGACAAAGCTGCTTAAGACTGTTGTCTCTTTAGACAGGTCTCCTATTACTGCACCACCTTTGCCTCCATTAATGTAATTCCTCTAGATCCTTTCTTGTTGAAGCACACTAAGAAATGCTGCAGGGCTCAGAGAGCAATAACTGAATATTTTTAATGTCAGTCTTTGTGAACTTATTTAGTAACTTTCCTTGAACTTGTATTGTCTTAGAAACATGCTGAGCCCTTGAAACTTTCGGAGAATAGGAAGATACATTTGATTTATGTATAAGTTTTCCTTCTGTAGACAGAGAAAGAAAAAAAACCTACTTACAAATTTATTTTTCCCTGTAATTCAATAGAATGTACAATTTCACCCTGCCGACACCATTTAAAGTATAATGCACTGAATAACATGATTAGCGTGGTCAGGAAAAAATCAGCATTTTGCAGTTTTTGTTATTATTACTTCCAGTCATGACTCCACACTAGCATTTGTCTTTATTATTTTTCTGATATATTGGATTAGCCTTGGAACAGAAGTCTTGGAAAAGGAGTGATCTCTTGAGTATTGAAAGTATTGCATCAATCTGCTTACTGCAAGAACTACAATTGCATGGTCTCAAAAATATAAAACAATTGTATAGGGAAAGTTTATTTATCATCATCATCATCATTATAACAGTAATAATAGTGTCAGGGACTGCAAGGTTGTACCAGCATTTTAGCATTCTACTGCAGGGCTGTAGAGAACTTTGAAGTAGCATTTATTTAAGAGAAAAATCACATAAAATTTACTATGACTAAAAAATTGATAGTTTGAGATGGTGTTAAAGAAGACAGCAAGCCCACTTTTTGAGCCCAGTGTGTATTTTCATTACACCCTATAAAAATCATGCATTATTTCAGTCGATTTGCACTGGGGCAGAGAGGTGCTCGGTTTTAGACTTAGGCAACTTTTCTCAATTTGCTGGCTTGCTGTCTTGGCTAGGAACTTAATTTCAGATTTTTTTGAATCAATTTGTTTGAAAACACATGGATAAGAGGTAGAGAAATGAATTTCTCAAGCTCTCTTTACTAAAGCCACCACAGGAACGAAAGCTGCATACAAAAAGTTAACTTTTATCACCAGATGTAAAACAGTTTTGGAGCGAGCACTTCTGAATATCGTCTTGACTGACTAATGCATAGTCGCTTTTCCAGATAACCTTCCTTTATCCATCTCCTGAAATACTGTCTAAATCCACCTTGTACAATTTTCTGGCCTGCTGCCGGAGTGTATTAGCAATTGTTTGGCATGTTCTATTTGTGAGTGCTTTTCTTGACATTTGCCTCAGTGCATATGGAGGTGCTTTATTGGCAATGATCCTATCATCAGCAGCATTCCATTAAAACTGATTCTTGATGTGCAGTGGTTTTACTTTGTCTGTTGGTTTCCATCTCCAGGAAGAATGCTCTCTCATGTTATGTCATGGTTTAGTTATCATCAAATTAGACAATGTTTCTCAACAAGCCCAATAATTAAATGTAATCTGAACATACAAACTTACTTTTCCCTGGACAGCTGAGTTTTACTTTCTTTTTTGTAGCTGTTAATATGAATTTTGATTTAAAAATTGGGGGCCCATGTGAAGATGCATTTGAGCCAGCGCAGAGCTGAGTTAGCAATGAAATAGCTTCATAAAGAATGTTGGATAGAAATTTCATTTTTATTTATTTATTGGTGAGCATGTACTGAGTGCTGTACAAGGCAATCTCCAGAGTAAGAATATTTGCTCCATAGCCACAGTCTTGCAAGAAGATTCAGTTGATGTTAATTTTAGTCCTGGTAGACTTCAGTTCTTTCTCCGCTACTTCTCTTTAACTGCATTTCACTGTTTTTGCACAGTTGCAAAAAGGGAGAGTCTTAAAAATTACTGCAAATCTGGCTTTCTAAAAAAGTGCACAAGCGGAATTTGGATTTCTCAAAACTACAGTTTGAAATTTTCACTGAATCTTTCCCTTCAATAGTCAATCAGTTCAAAGCAGGATGTATTCTGTAACATAGAATCATAGAATGGTTTGGGTTGGAAAGGACCTTAAGATCATCTATTTCCAATCCCCCTGCCATGGGCAGGAACGCCTCACACTAGACCATGTTGCCCAAGGCTCTGTCCAACCTGGCCTTGAACACTGCCAGGGATGGAGCGCTTACCACTTCTTTGGCCATGTGTTCTTCATTTTAATTATGTTATAGATCCTTAACAATATATTTCCCAGTTAGTGCTCACTCCGTTTTTTTTTCTCATAATGGATGTCTAGGAAGCAACTATCAGTCACGGTAATGCCACTGTCTGTATCACAGGAAGTGCATCTACATCTAATTAATGGGATTAATTAAATTAGACTCTTACAGGAACTTCAAATATTGTTTATCACAAGTAACTGAACAGAACCAAACCTGACTCTCTGAAGTGTAGTTTGCACCTTCCCCTTTCAAAGAAAGATAAAGAATACACATGGGTCCAAGATAGCTTCTGGCTCTTCACAAGATGGAGTTCATAAAATAACTAAAGCGTGTGTGATTTTCTCCTGGAATTTGCATAATTGCTTTGGATTCATCTCAGAGAATAGCTTGGAAAAACCATTCAGTTCTGTCATCCATTTGCAGGTATCACAGGCTTATTAATCCTTCCTGTATGTGGTGGGAAAAGAGCAAGAGGAGAATAGGTACAGCTACTCTCCAGCTGGCTTTAATGTTCACATCGCAGACTTCCTTCTCTGTGTATCCATAGGAAACCATACACAAGACTTCAGGTGCCACATAATCTCTAAATTTAATCTTCTGTACAACGTATTCTGTATTCTCTTAGTCATCTGTACAAAGTTTGGTTAAAACAGGGAGGGAGGAGAGGGAGGACCTCAGTGCACTTCACACAAACGGTCTTGCTTCCCTTTAGCTGTTTCTAGATTGTTTTGCAGGTGGATTTTTAGGCAGTGCTGGCCTATTGCAGTCATTGCTCTTGACTGCAGGATTTTAGTCATTAAATTGGTACGGTCTTTCTCGCTCATTAGCCTCAAGTGTCTCTTTATTCCCAATTTCACAGTAACAGAAAAGCAACAGTGACAACAGTTCTGCAGAGAGGAGTTTCTTCGTACATTCTCCTCCTTGATTTTAGTCCCTTGTTTGCAAAAACAGCTTGGTTGTCGTGTTGCTTGTGTTCACTGGGATGGGGGCATGAGCACTCTGAGTCACTGAGAGATGCTGTCTGCGGGAGGCTCCAAGCCTGCCAGATGGCAGTTTTGAGGTTCATTCTGCTTGTCTGAAGGCTTGTGCCTCTCCTGACTTAAAAGACATCAAGACGAAGAGTATTTTATGGAATTCTGTATTTATTACAAATCCTGCAAATGCAGTACTGTGAGACTATGACTGGAGTTCCTTTAAAAAATACCCACGCTATTGTATTCAGAAGTCATGGCTTTGGCATATGGATTTTATTTTTGCCAGGGAAGTAAAGAAACTTAGAATAGATGGTGTTTATTTTCTTTCTTTGTTTTTCGTGAAACTCAGAAAGAGGAGGTGGAGTTGTTAATCTTTCTACTTTTACTGCCAGTCATCTGCCCTTAAAGTCTTTCTCACTTAAAAAAATGCCACTTAAACTAACAAATAACAAACCTTACTTTTGAATCAGTAACAAGTTTAAGATATGATAACTAATCTTTTTAAATGACACCTTGTTCAATGCAAGTGTTTAAGAACAAAATGTAATTAAATCCTACTGCTTGCAGAGCTGAACATTAGTACTCGAGGTTTAGCATTTCTGAATTTATGTCCATCTTCTTGGTAAACACTGGATCGTATTTTGATGCCTACTTTATCTCTTGTCATTTAGTTAGCAAATTAAAAAACTGGCCAAATACGTAGTTAAAACTATATATAGTGTGTATATACATATATAGTTAGTGGGTGTATATATAATATATATACACACAATTAGGAGATTTTCCCTTTCATCAAAAGTCTGACAAACACAAATACAAGGGAAACATGGATAACAGAAAGAAATGACGTTGTTAACTAGACAAGTGAAGCACATCTAAGAAATTATTCCTTAAAGAAGTGTGGTGCCACAACTGGGAAATAGATGTATTTCAAGATATTTGTTTTACTTTTGCCCATTAAAACACGGACCTAGACAGCAAGGCAGCACATTTTACACCCACAGTAATTGCTTAGTTGTGAAATGCCAAAACAGTGGAAATGAGAAATTTTTGCAGAATGAAACAATCCAGGAGACTGATTCTCTGTGGAGGCATGTTCTGTAAATTGAAATGTTCACTGACAGAAGATTTATGCTTGAAGTCAGCAGGTTTTTCAGAGGGCTTGTGTTGTACCATTCTTAGCTGGATTAGAAATGGTCATCTTGGTTTTCTTTAATGTTTGATGGGTAGGTCTATAAATAAAAAAGGTAAGTTGAGCAAACCTCCATTTGCAGAAACTACCTGAGGAAGTTACTGCAAGTTACTGATACCTCTCAATATCCTTTTGAGATAGTGGGAACTGAGGTTTATAATGAATTTGGAGGTTCAGATAATAAGTAACAGAGCCTCTATAATGAATATATTTGAATTTGTCAAATATATTCGACTTTATAGGCATGGCATAGTACTGCACTTACCTGAAGTGAATAAAAATCCTGATCTTATTCCTGTTCCTGGAAAATTTCTTCAGCCTTAGCCCATCGCTTGGGATGCTGGATATGTTTTGATGCATAAGAAGTTTTATTTCTGGTTACCTTTATATGCCTGCATTATCTGAGTGTCTCAACCAGCAGAAACAAAGAATTTCACAACAGTAACATCAACATTACTGTGAGGATTGGTAACACTGAGAAGTATTTTCACTGACAGTCCTGATGATCCTAAATACTCTGTTTTAGTCAGCATTGTAAAGGGTACTTATTCACTCCTGGAAGGTGACAGCAGTCATTAGGTCCTACAGAATTAGATCACACAGAATTTTGCAGACTTTTGGTCAGATCATCTATTACTTGCCCCATTTTGCTAAGATTTCCCCTAAGTAGTCTGAAGGAAAGCAGTTCATTGCTCTGTTCCGGTGAGGATTTGTACTTAGCGTTCACCTAAGCATGTCATTATACCGAATACAGTGCAAAGGAGTACTGACTCTTCTTGCTATCCATTTGTCCAATTAAATAAGTACCCAGAGAGCCTAATACCAATCGTGTGGAATAGAGTAGGTATGAGAAAATGGGATCTAAGCTCCTTTTGTACAAACTCATATGTATAGGAAAAGCAGGTTGGTATGTTACACTTCGGGCAAGCCCAGTTCCACTTGGTTGCTTGTATCAAGAGGTCTAATTGCATGAGAAAGAAACTGGCAGAAGAACTTGTTACAGTGCATTTCCAGGGCTCCCTTTGCCCATGACTTTGTTTCCTTGCCAAATGAAATAACACAGTACTAAATCCAATTTAGCAGAGCTGTCACTGATTCGTAAAGCTCTTACTGCACAGAAGCAAGAGTGAGAGCGCAGTTCCTCTTTTACTTCCAATTTGATCATCAGTGCAGTCCATTAAGAAACCATAGGTCGAGTTACTGGCCCTCAGTTTCTTTGGTCAATTTGGAGGTATGGAGCACATGGGATGGGTTCAGTTTCACTAACAAGAATCAAGAATGGAAATTTTTAGTTGGAAAGACTAAGACAAAAGGTATCAGGAATGTCTTCAGAGGAAGAAATTCTTCTGCCAGCATTAACCTGCATAGAGGAAGAGGCTCCAGTCATCTGCAGAAGTGAGCTGTACCTCACAGAGCAGACAAAAGCTGGTATTCTTGTGTCCATCTGGCTGTGGGAAACTCCTTCCTCATCCCCAACCTATCATGTATAAGCAGGATACAGCAGCTAAGCATGCAAGGTGCTTTCATTTCATAGCCTTTGACATATTTTAGTGTTAATGACTGATATCTGTGAATGCTACATCTACTTAAAAAGCTTGAGAAGTAACTTGGAATATGTTGAAGGATAGTCATTCTCTGAAGTGGTTTTAAAAGTTCATCTTTAGTTGATAAAACTGAATAGTTGCTCTCTGGACTGTGCTGGTATTGGGATATTTAATTTCTTCATTAATAATTTTAAGACCTCCACTAAACCAAATTAATTCTTTCTCTATATCTACAACTCTATGTCGACAGTCTTCACTAATTACTCAAAATAGAGATTTCTTAATGTTCTCAGGGTTTGAAGTAGCTTAAACCATTGATATTGGCATCCCAGTGTATGCTAAGAACAGAGACTGCTAGGATGTTCTCTTGAATCTTTATGAATGTTTTACAAGTAGTCCTTATACACTCCAAAATACAAAGGAAAATTACCAGGAAATAATTTTTGAGCAGTCTTAGTTTTCATTTATTACTTCTAAAGAAATAAGCTTGTGGCTTTTAGAAACTACCACAAGGGCTCTTTTCTTTAGTTTAAGGCATCCTGAGTTGTTTGTATGGATCCTACATTAGTGTAGCTGAATGTTTCACATGTTGACTATCCTTATTTTCCAAACACTTCAACAGGAGGAATTTTTCAGGGATGGTACATATCAGCATGGCACACAGCAATTCCATGGAAAGGTTAATGATCAAGCTTGGGTACTGGAAATACACTTGCATTACCATAGCTTCTCACTTGAGCTCACAAATAGCTCAACTTAAAAGCAGGCTCTAAGCAGTGTGGGTGTCCCTCTGTGCTGGAGAGGCTTTATCAGCCCTGCTGCTGTCTCCGTCCTCCTCAGAGCCTGTGTATTTCCACACACCTTGTGTTAGGTCGTGTAGACAGCAGCAGGCAAATGAAGTTGCTCAGTCATACTCTGCTGAGTACTGATTGTCTCCTCCTTGATAGCTAGACTGAAACCTCTGTAAAATATGCTGTCCAGGTGCCGCTCTTGTTCTTTTGTTTATCCTTAAGACTGTAGGATCCTTGCTTGGAGCTTAGAGGTGTTACCAAAAGAAATACAGCAGCTAAAAATGTCTGACCCAGCATTGGGGGGGTCTGGCTTTTCTAATGAAGGTTTGGGGCATGACTCTTCCCATGTTTTGAAAAAAGTATTTGTGCAATGCTGTTAAAGATGCATCTCATGGTAAGTAATGATGTTGCTCAGCAATGAGCAGGTCTGAGCCCATTGTCAGTCATACTGCACCAGCGTCTCTAAGTGCAAATCATTGCTGCTGACCTGTGAAAATGAATAGCGGAGGAATTCATACCTCGTTCAGGTAGTGCTGGCACAGAGGCTGTTAGTATGTGCTGGAGCGTGCCAGACTCTGGTACTTTATTCAGTACCGAGCTGAATAAAGCTCCTGTACTTTTACTAAATAGTTTAATGAACACTTTATTTCTGCTTAAAAAAAAAAAAGATTAGAAAAAGATTCTCCACTGTTCCTTGATCATGTTCTAGTGGAAAAATACATTTTGTATAAATTAGAAATTAGTTAAACTTTAAATCCAAGATGTCATGTTGTATCTATGGATCTATACATTTATGTATGTATATATGATGTTTCTATATATTTATATGCACATATATATACACTAGATATTTGATAATTTCTACAAAAGCAGTATAACGACCTTGGTATTCCAATTCTGAATCTTGTTTTGCGTCTCTCTTTAGTCTGGACAGTCCTGTATCCAAGTATTATAAATACAAACTGTGGTGTAATGGCTAAGAATGACAGCTTGGGTCTGATTGTGTGAGATTCTGGTAAGCTACTGCGAAAAGCTTCGTCTGCTTTTAATCTGTTTACTCCCTTGGGGGTATAATGCCTCAGGACCTCATTCTGAAATGTCAGCAGCACTGAAAGGATGATGTTCTCTGTGGCAGAGGCCAGTGTGAGTGTCCAGGACTTCATTATGCTGCTTGATTTGTATCTGAAGGTTGAGCTTTGTGCTGGTCTTACACTCTGGGGTGATTTTTCATTTGAAACATGCAAACAGACAAACACTGTGGTCACTGAAGTGGTTTGCTGCTATAGAGCAGATGTGTGGATGAAAGTTGATCACTTCTGCCTCTGCATACAAATGGCAGCAACAGCAATATCAGTGCTTCCAAAGCTTGTCCCTCACCCTTCTCAGAAGGTGATAAAACTCTTTGACCTCTCAGCATTTTGAAGCAGTGGTCCATGTGCCGTCAGCTGTGGGATTGCGCTGGACTTTGGGAAATATGTTGTCAGCTCTTTCCAAGGGGTCACCACATGCCGTAGCCACCTGAAAGACAAGCCAGGAAAGGCATTTGGCAGTACAAGTGACGCAGGGGACAGGCTCGGTGTACCTGAATGTGGTGGTCAAGCTTTTTGAATGCTGTGTCAGTCCCACCTGAACACTCTGATTGAGCTGGTTAAGGAAATCTGTATTCCTGCTGATGGCTGTTTCTCCAGCTGGCCTAAAAAGGGCAAAAAAAGATTTTCTTGGAGATTCCTACCTGGTTGTGCAGAGCAATCCAGAGCTGTCACTAGCAGTACAGGTTAGTGTTTGGGAGGGGCTAAGGGGAAGAGAGCTTTGAGCAGAACCATATCTATCCTTAAGACAGAAGTGCAGTACATAGGTTATAATATATTACTTAGATTTTTAAACAAAATCAAGTAAGATGTTTCCCCCCCATATATACTACAGTAGAAGAAAGACCCCCTTTTAGTGAAACAGAAGTGAACTTCAGTGAAGGCAAGGAACAAACGCTCAAGCAAAATGTGTATTATAAAATAATAGCTAAAATAGTAGGTTAAAAATAACATTAAAAGCACAATCAGTAGTTATGAGGTAGCACATTTTAAAAGATCTGTCAGAACAACAAATGTTTTGCTTCAGAAAGATCTGACTTCATTTTAGCTGAACCTTTTGAAAAAGAAAATAGAATTCTAATGGTAATGAATGTTTAAGATAATGGGTTGAAACATTACGCCCAAAGAAACTGTCTGGTTACAAGTTTCATCAGTCTGTGTTATCACCCTGGAGAGCCAAATACAACTACCCCTCATTAGCTTTTTCCCCAGTGCAGTTAGTCTACCGACTTTAACATTTTAATGCTGGTTCATCTGTGAGAATCTGAAAGTATGGTCTTAAAGGGAAATAACACAAGCAACACTACCAGCCCATCTATAATAGTGGGGTTTTTCAGATGTTTTTGTGCTGTTATTTTTCTTCCCTGCAGAAATGTTTTCTGCTCTGAACTCCTTTATTTTAGATAGTATAAAACTTTCATTGGTTTTGATTTTGGTTTGAACATGTTCAGTAGTCATCTCACTGCACATATATAGAGCAGTAATAGTTTATATTTCAAATAGCAGCTTCTCTGAATGAAGAACTAAGGTCTTATCAGATGAAACAGGTTACTGAAAAATTGAGGATGGCAGCCTGCATCTTAAACAGTCTATTTTCTGCACTGACAAGAGAAAGCTCCTACAGGTAGTTTTCATTGTCATCATTTGTTTTAAATTTTACCATCCTGAGAATCTTTCAGAGACATGGACATGAGAGTTAGACATTAGAATGTGCTGAAAAAGATCACTTTATTTTTTACCTGTATCTCACAATCCTTCTCTAATATGAGACTTTTCACTGGTGGCATGGGAGATAACAAGGGTAGATGGCCTTTGGTCTGACCTTGTGTGTGTGTTCTGACATACACAAAACACTTTTCTAACTCAGAACACACATTGCTAATCTTTTCCTCCTAATGTCTTATTACTAACTCCAATCCCTTACATAATCCATATAGGCTCTAGTTTGAATTTCTGCTTAAGGCATATTCTATACGTTTATTTGCTAGATTCTTCCAAAGGATTTTTTAATTAAACTTTTTCATATTCTTTTCTTTGAAAGTGATTTTCTTTAAAATTGCCAGGTTTAAATGTTAATGATCTCTTTCTGTGTAGAAAAAAATGCCTTTTAAATATTTTTCACAGAAGCCAGCTTTTGACAGGATGAAATTAAGAGTGTTATCTTCTAGGTCTTTAGAAACTAGTAATGATATACTATTAAGTGTTTCTTTTACTTTAATAAATTATTAACTTCATCATTTGCAGTGTCTAAACATATTAAAGAACCATACGAGCACTATAGAGGCTGTCCTCTGATCAACACATTCAGCCAACATTATAATTTCAGACACTGTGTTTTATTCAAAAATGCGTAACTTCAGACAATTAAAAATTCCTTTGGAGCTACATCATCAAATCAACATTCTGTTGAACAACAATTTATATCTTCAAATTCAGTTCTGTGCTTGAAAATGTATGTGTTTACTAAGGGGGGGGGGGATTTTGTGTTTTTCTTTAAGGAAACCAGTAAGTTTACATACTCCTCTCTATAATTCACACTGCCTTTGAAAAGGGTTATCCCTTGGAGAGGGATAACTAAGAAATGCTGTAAAAGTTATCCCTTGCCACCGAGGTCAGATTGCCAAGTGTTACATCTTTTTATGTGTTATATCTGCTTTATAGCCTGGTCCCAGTTTCTTGTACTTTGATGTTGCATTAAACTTCTACTACAACAAGGTACTTATTTTTATGGAAGATGGTTGTGAGATAAACCTTGTGCCAAAGCCAGGATACTTCAGAGGGTTTTGATGGAAAATGAGGATTTCCTGTTGCTTTGCCTTGCTTGCATTTTTACTGTGGTGTTTTGCAGCCTCTTGCTCTCATTTTTCCTGGATTTGTTGTCTTGTGCAATACATGCGTGTAAATATCTGCAAGAGAGATGGCCAAAGGAATGGCTGGCAAACTGCTTTGATGGTGTCCAACTTCCGCAATGCTTGGAGTGGAAAGAACCATCCATCTCCCTGGAAATGCTGTAGTGCAGATCAAGACTGAAACTGCACACTGGCTCTGTGAGGCGGCTTGTGTGGTTAATCCAGGCTTTGTTCTCCTCACAGATTTATACTGGAACATTATTTTTCTGCGTCATTGACTTTCTTATCTGGAGTGCAGTTGGGTTCCTTTCCCTCATCGTCATCATGAAAGTATAAACAAGGCTGCTAAAAAGCTTAGTGAGGAGATATGGGCTGCATTCCTTCTTGGGTACTGATGATATCCAAGCATGTATCTGTCTCTTTCTGATAGGAGAGCTAAGAGGGACTCAAGTATTTTGGCAAGCACCGCTTCTGGTGTGTTTTACATGCTGGTTGTGTCAACCTGAAACAGCTGCTCCACAATGTCCTCCTACTTCCCACCTGGACTCTGCTCCCACTGGCCCTGTTCCTTTCCCCTCATTTTGAAGAATCCCAGTGAGGCTTTCAGCAGATCACTGTGACTGTTTAATAAGGGCTCATGTTTTCAAGGAGAGAAAGTACACTGGGTTTCCTGCCAGTAGAAACATCCTGCTCAGGAACATCCTACTTCCTAATTTTCCTTGAACCTCGTATACTCCTGGAATTTCTTTTGACCACCTGCTATGGATATTAGCCTGGGGAACTCTTGGGGAGCAGCACTGGTAGGCACTGCTCTGTAAGGAGAGGCAAGCTGGGAGTCAAGTGTAACACCAGGGTGAGCAGGGACAGTGACTCAAGATTAAGGGGCAAGTAGAGCAAGTGATGGCAATCAGCTTCAGCCAGGAGCCCAGGCTGACAGACGGGTCCATAAGTTCTGAGGCAGGACTGAGATCAAGTCAGGACAAGCTTTCTG